>NC_143150.1:130595000-131220000 GCF_059928025.1 Delphinapterus leucas | reverse complement strand
CGCGGACCACAGAGACGGGCATGAGACGCTAAGGCTGCTGCTGCCGCCACCAAGAAGCCTGTGTGCGAGCACAGGTCACCCTCCACACCGCCCCTCCCGGAGACTGTGCAGCCGGCCACTGCCAGGGTCCTGGGATCCAGGGACAACTCACCCGGGAGAGCGCACAGCACGCCTCAGGCTGGTGCAATGTCCCGCCGGCCTCTGACGCTGCAGGCTTGCCCTGCACTGCATGCCCCTCCCTCCCCCCGGCCTGAGTGAGCCAGAGCCCCCGAGTCAGCGGCTCCTTTAACCCCGTCCTGTCTGAGCGAAGAACAGACGACCTCCGGCGACCTACATGCAGAGGCGGGGCCAAATCCAAAGCTGAACCCCGGGAGCTGTGAGAACAAAGAAGAGAAAGGGAAATCTCTCCCAGCAGCCTCAGGAGCAGCGGATTAAAGCTCCACAATCAACCTGATGTACCTGCATCTGTGGAATACATGAATAGACAACGAATCATCCCAAATTGAGGAGGTGGACTTTGAGAGCAAGATTTACGATTTGTTTCCCCTTTTCCTCTTTTTGTGAGTGTGTATGTGTACGCTTTGGTGTGAGATTTTGTCTGTATAGGTTTGCTTCCACCATTTGTCCTAGGGTTCTATCCATACGTGTTTTTTTTTTTTACTTAAAAATGTTTTTCTTAATTTTTTATTTTAATAACTTTATTTTATTTTACCTTACTTTATTTTATTTTCTTTTATCCTCTATTTTTTTCTTTCTACTTTTTCTCCCTTTTATTCTGATCTGTGTGGATGAAAGACTCTTGGTGCTGTGCCTCTGAGGTGGGAGAGACAACTTCAGGACACTGGTCAACAAGAGACCTCCCAGCTCCACGTAATATCAAATGGCGAAAATCTCCCAGAGATCTCCATCTCAACACCAACACCCAGCTTCACTCAATGACCAGCAGGCTACAGTGCTGGACACCCTATGCCAAACAACTAGCAAGACAGGAACACAACCCCACCCATTAGCAGAGAGGCTGCCTAAAATCATAATAAATCCACAGACACCCCAAAACACACCACCAGACGTGGACCTGCCTACCAGAAACACAAGATCCAGCCTCAGCCACCAGAACAAAGGCACTAGTCCCCTCCACCAGGAAGCCTACACAACCCACTGAACCAACTTTAGGCTCTGGGGACAGACACCCAAAACAACGGGAACTACGAACCTGCAGCCTGCAAAAAGGAGACCCCAAACACAGTAAGATAAGCAAAATGAGAAAACAGAAAAACACACAGCAGATGAAGGAGCAAGATAAAAACCCACCAGACCTAACAAATGAAGAGGAAGTAGGCAGTCTAGCTGAAAAAGAATTCAGAATAATGATAGTAAAGATGATCCAAAATCATGAAAACAGAATGGAGAAAATACAAGAAGTGTTTAACAAGGACCTAGAAGAACTAAAGATGAAACAAGCAATGATGAACAACACAATAAGTGAAATGAAAAATACTCTAGATGGGGTCAATAGCAGAATAACTGAGGGAGAAGAACGGATAAGTGACCTGGAAGATAAAATAGTGGAAATAACTACTGCAGAGCAGAATAAAGAAAAAAGAATGAGAAGAACTGAGGACAGTCTCAGAGACCTCTGGGACAATATTAAATGCATCAACATTCAAGTTATAGGGGTTCCAGAAGAAGAAGAGAAAAAGAAAGGGACTGAGAAAATATTTGAAGAGATTATTGTTGAAAACTTCCCTAATATGGGAAAGGAAATAGTTAATCAAGTCCAGGAAGCACAGAGAGTCCCTTACAGGATAAATCCAAGGAGAAACACGCCAAGACACATATTAAACTGTCAAAAATTAAATACAAAGAAAACATATTAAAAGCAGCAAGGGAAAAACAACAAATAACACACAAGGGAATCCCCATAAGGTTAACAGCTGATCTTTCAGCAGAAACTCTGCAAGCCAGAAGGGAATGGCAGGACATACTTAAAGTGGTGAAGGAGAAAAACCTGCAACCAAGATTATTCTACCCAGCAAGGATCTCACTCAGATTTGATGGAGAAATTAAAACCTTTACAGACAAGAAAAAGCTGAGAGTGTTCAGCACCACCAAACCAGCTTTACAACAAATGCTAAAGGATCTTCTCTAGGCAAGAAACACAAGAGAAGGAAAAGACCTACTATAACAAACGCAAAACAATTAAGACAATGGGAATAGAAACATACATATCAATAATTACCTCAAATGTAAATGGATTAAATGCTCCCACCAAAAGATACAGACTGGCTGAATGGATACAAAAACAAGACCCATATATATGCTGTCTACAAGAGACCCATTTCAGACCTAGAGACATATGCAGACTGAAAGTGAGGGGATGGAAAAAGATATTCCATGCAAATGGAAACCAAAAGAAAGCTGGAGTAGTAATTCTCATATCAGACAAAATAGACTGTAAAATAAAGACTATTAGAAGAGACAAAGAAGGACACTACATAATGATCAAGGGATCGATCCAAGAAGAAGATATAACAATTGTAAATATTTATGCACCCAACATAGGAGCACCTCAATATATAAGGCAAATACTAACATCCATAAAAGGGGAGATCGACAGTAACACATTCATAGTAGGGGACTTTAACACCTCACTTTCACCAATGGACAGATCATCCAAAATGAAAATAAATAAGGAAACACAAGCTTTAAATGATACATTAAACAAGATGGACTTATTATTTATAGGACATTCCACCCAAAAACAACAGAATACACATTTTTCTCAACTGCTCATAGAACATTCTCCAGGATAGATCATATCTTGGGTCACAAACCAAGCCTTGGTAAATTTAAGGAAATTGAAATTGTATCAAGTATCTTTTCCGACCACAACGCTATGAGACTAGATATCAAATACAGGAAAAGATCTGCAAAAAATACAAACACATGGAGGCTCAACAATACACTATTTAATAACGAACTGATCACTGAATAAATCAAAGAGGAAATCAAAAAATACCTAGAAACAAATGACAATGGAGACACGACGACCCAAAACCTATGGGATGCAGCAAAAGCAGTTCTAAGAGGGAAGTTTATAGCAATACAAGCCCACCTTAAGAAACAGGAAACATCTCGAATAAACAACCTAACCTTGCACCTAAAGCAATTAGAGAAAGAAGAACCAAAAACCCCGAAGTTAGCAGAAGGAAAGAAATCATAAAGATCAGATTAGAAATAAATGAAAAAGAAATGAGGGAAACGATAGCAAAGATCAATAAAACTAAAAGCTGGTTCCTTGAGAAGATAAACAGAATTGATAAACCAGACTCATCAAGAAAAAAAGCAGAAAAGAATCAAATCAACAGAATTAGAAATGAAAAAGGAGAAGTAACAACTGACACTGCAGAAATACAAAAGATCATGAGAGATTACTACAAGCAACTCTATGCCAATAAAATGGACAACCTGGAAGAAATGGACAAATTCTTAGAAATGCACAGCCTGCCAGGACTGAATCAGGAAGAAATAGAAAATATGAACAGACCAAACACAAGCACTGAGATTGAAACTGTGATTAAAAATCTTCCAACAAACAAAAGCCCGGGACCAGATGGCTTCACAGGCGAATTCTAACAAACATTTAGAGAAGAGCTAACACCTTTCCTTCTCAAACTCTTCCAAAATATAGCAGAGGGAGGAACACTCCCAAACTCATTCTATGAGGCCACCCTGATACCAAAACCAGACAAGGATGTCACAAAGAAAGAAAACTACAGGCCAATATCACTGATGAACATAGATGCAAAAATCCTCAACAAAATACTAGCAAACAGAATCCAACAGCACATTAAAAAGATCATACACCATGATCAAGTGGGGTTTATTCCAGGAATGCAAGGATTCTTCAATATACGCAAATCAATCAATGTAATATACCATATTAACAAATTGAAGGAGAAAAACCGTATGTTCATCTCAATAGACGCAGAGAAAGCTTTTGACAAAATTCAACACCCATTTTGATAAAACCCCTGCAGAAAGTAGGCATAGAGGGAACTTTCCTCAACATAATAAAGGCCATGTATGAGAAGCCCACAGCCAACATCGTCCTCAATGGTGAAAAACTGAAAGCATTTCACTAAGATCAGGAACAAGACAAGGTTGCCCACTCTCACCACTGTTATTCAACGTAGTTTTGGAAGTTTTAGCCACAGCAGTCAGAGAAGAAAAGGAAATAAAAGGAATCCAAATCAGAAACGAAGAAGTAAAGCTGTCACTGTTTGCAGATGACGTGATACTATACATAGAGAATCCTAAAGATGCTACCAGAAAACTACTAGAGCTAATCAATGAATTTGGTAAAGTAGCAGGATACAAAATTAATGCACAGAAATCTCTGGCATTCCTATACACTAATGAAAAATCTGAAAATGAAATCAAGAAAACACTCCCATTTACCACTGCAACAAAAAGAATAAAATATCTAGGAATAAACCTACCTAAGGAGACAAAAGACCTGTATGCAGAAAATTATAAGATACTGATGAAAGAAATTAAGGATGATACAAATAGATGGAGAGATATACCATGTTATTGGATTGGAAGAATCAACATTGTGAAAATGACTCTACTACCCAAAGCAATCTAAAGATTCAGTGCAATCCCTGTCAAACTACCACTGGCATTTTTCACAGAACTAGAACAAAAAATTTCATAATTTGTATGGAAACACAAAAGACCCCGAATAGCCAAAGCAATCTTGAGAACAAGAAACGTGGCTGGAGGAATCAGGCTCCCTGTCTTCAGACTATATTACAAAGCTACAGTAATCAAGACAGTATGGTACTGGCACTAAAACAGAAAGATAGATCAATGGAACAGGATAGAAAGCCCAGAGATATACCCATGCAGATATGGTCACCTTATCTTTGATGAAGGAGGCAGGAATGTACATTGGGGAAAGGACAGCATCTTCAATAAGCGGTGCTGGGAAAACTGGACAGGTAGAAGTATGAGATTAGATCACTCCCTAACACCATACACAAAAATAAGCTCAAAATGGATTAAAGACCTAAATGTAAGGCCAGAAGCTATCAAACTGTTAGAGGAAAACACAGGCAGAACACTCTAGGACATAAATCACAGCAAGATCCTTTTTGACCCGCCTCCTAGAGAAATGGAAATAAAAACAAAAATAAACAAATGGGACCTAATGAAACTTCAAAGCTTTTGCACAGCAAAGGAAACCATAAACACGACCAAAAGACAACCCTCAGAATGGGAGAAAATATTTGCAAATGAAGCAACTGACAAAGGATTAATCTCCAAAATTTACAAGCAGCTCATGCAGCTCAATAACAAAAAAACAAACGACTCAATCCAAAAATGGGCAGAAGACTGAAATAGACATTTCTCCAAAGAAGATATACAGAATGCCAACAAACACATGAAAGAATGCTTAACATCATTAATCATTAGAGAAATGCAAATCAAAACTACAATGAGATATGATCTCACACCAGTCAGAATGGCCATCATCAAAAAATCTAGAAACAATAAATGCTAGAGAGGGTGTGGCGAAAAGGGAACACTCTTGCACTGCTGGTGGGAATGTGAATTGGTACAGCCACTATGGAGAACAGTATGGAGGTTCCTTAAAAAACTACAAATAGAACTACCATATGACCCAGCAATCCCAGTACTGGGTATATACCCTGAGAAAACCATAATGCAAAAAGAGTCATGTACCACAATGTTCATTGCAGCTCCTTTACAATAGCCAGGACATGGAAGCAACCTAAGTGTCCATCAACAGGTGAATGGATAAAGAAGATGTGGCACATACATACAATGGAATATTACGCAGCCATAAAAAGAAACGAAATTGAGCTATTTGTAATGAGGTGGGTGGACCTAGAGTCTGTCATACAGAGTGAAGTAAGTCAGAAAGAGAAAGACAAATACCGCATGCTAACACATATATATGGAATTTAAGGAATAAAAAATGTCATGAGGAATCTAGGGGTAAGACAGGAATAAAGACACAGACCTACTAGAGAATGGACTTGAGGTTATGGGGAGGAGGAAGGGTAAGCTTTGACAAAGCGAGAGAGTGGCATGGACATATACACACTACCAAACGTAAAATAGATAGCTAGTGGGAAGCAGCCACATAGCACAGGGATATCAGCTCGGTGCTTTGTGACCACCTGGATGGGTGGGGTAGAGGGTGGGAGGGAAGGAGACACAAGAGGGAAGAGATATGGGAACATATGTATATGTATAACTGATTCACTTTCTTATAAAGCAGAAACTAACACACCATTGTAAAGCAATTATACTCCAATGAAGATGTAAAAAAAAAAGTTTATGGGGAAATCTAAAAGAAATTAATTGCAGAAATTTTATCAGGTTTTTTTTTTTTAAACATGATGGTATAGAAGGTGGGTATAAAAATAAATTGTTATTGTGGGCAGAAGGGGGTAGTAATCATCTTTTAGCATCTTATACAATTATGTGTTCTCTGTTGTTTATTTTTAAGCAATACTTAAAATTTTCAACGTCTCTCGCAATAACGGCAATTTAAAGTTGTATGACTAATTGGCTTCCTCTATTTTCTGTATATTATGAAAGACATATTGAATGCACTAGAGAAAATAATTAGACCACAGCAAAATCTCACATGGGATTAGCTTTCATGAACTTGACAAAAATAACATATATTATCACTTAGATATCTCCTAATTAAATGGACTGATCTATTCTCCTCATGTACACTAGTAGAAGCAATCTGTTCCAGTGGACAAGAAAATTTATTTTTGCTATTATTGTTGCTATTTTTAAAAGCACATGCCTTAGACCTAGCATTGTTTCAAAGTATTAACTTGCTGTTAGACAGGGTAGTCCTCTACCCTGATATTAATAAGGTAAGATAGACATGAATGGTGATTACCAAGGACCAATGATTATCCTAAGGTCTTTACAATTATTGTACTGTTTCATCATCAAAATAACCGTTCTGGAACCAGTATATTAAGAAAGAGTGGAATCTTTTCTTCACAAATGGAAAGTAGCTCAATATTAAATCTTCTTTAAACCCGGTTTTTACGCCTAGTTTCACTCTGGCCCAGGAAATCACTAAATGTTTAACAATAAGTAATGTTTTTTCATCACTCAAAGCCTCAATTTCCTCATCTGTGAAATGGGTACCAATGACACCTAGCTTAAAGGGTTAATAAGAGAAGTAGATAAGAATGCTTAGAGAATGCTCAGAACAATGAATTCGGTAAGGAGCCAAAGGGTAGCATCTACTAATTATTTTTACCATTAATAATAATTTGTGGCTTAGTGGAATTTTTTCAGTAGATGTATTTTCTATTTCTCTCTTTGTATAGGTTGGATGCAGTATTTGTGTCATGATCAAGGGTGAGAATCACTGGACGACTGCTTTCTGCATCTACTGTCATCCCAGGAGGAGTGGTCCATGATGATGCATGCCTGGAGCTGTCCACACTTGGTGAGGATGTTGCAAAGTATCTGTTTCCCTGTCATTCACCACACTTCAGCATTATTCTACACATTCTCCTTATATTAAATCACAAACTGTATTATAGATTAACTGGCATACAACGATTTAATAAAGCCAACACACAAGAAAGCCGTAACAGTATCTGGGAAAACACAACAAAGCCAACTTACAAATACATAATGAAGCATTCTGTGCTTGGATTGCTGAACATTGTAATAAACCAATTAAAAAACTTCAGACTGGGGCTTCCCTGGTGGCGCAGTGGTTAAGAATCCGCCTGCCAATGTAGGCGACACGGGTTTGAGCCCTGGTCCGGGAAGATCCCACATGCTGCGGAGCAACTAAGCCTGTGTGCCACAACTACTGAGCCTGCGCTCTAGAGCCTGTGCGCCACAACTACTGAGCCCGCGTGCCACAACTACTGAAGCCTGCGCACCTAGAGCCCATGCTCCGCAACAAGAGAAGCCACCGCAATGAGAAGCCCGCGCATCGCAACAAAGAGTAGCCCCCGCTCGCCACAACTAGAGAAAGCCCACGCGCAGCAACGAAGACCCAACACAGCCACAAATAAATAAAAAACAAAACAAACAAAAAAAAACTTCAGACTTGTCATGAGAAAGTTACCTGACTTCCCCATAAGCCGTGGGTCACCTTTCAATCTACTTACCAATTATCTCAACAAGATTAAAACAAAGAAGCAAGCTATATAATACTGTTAGAAATATTCCTGTTTATATGTGTGTATGCATCATTAAAATTGTATGCACTTACATTTATATTTTTGCCTCGATCCAACTAGAAACTCTACCGTACACTTATCTGTCAAATGATGGCATTTTCATAAAGGAAAACTATTATTGTAAAGACCCGTGGGACAAAACTGGTTATATTATCTTTATAATACTTGCTAATTTACTGTGACAGCAGGGATAGTAATAAAACTATATGATAGAGTGGAAAAGTCAGTCTAATAATTTACTGTCTTATAAGAAAATATAAGGAGATGCATGAGGTTCATGATTAAACTTGTTGGCGTGTCTATATGCAGTACCATGTTACTGTGTTTCTTTCCCTAGATTATCATTAATTATTTGTAACACTGTGTAGTCCTTGTCTAGAATGAGGATGGTTAATATTATCACTACATACAAAGACGTGTTTCAGCATATTTTTTACTTGAGTCCTTCTCTCCTGTGTCCTGAATGGTTAGTATTTGGTTATGCTAATTGTTGATAATAACAATATTTAACTGCATATCTCAGCAGCAGTAATAAAAGAATATTTTAACAGACAGTGGTATGGATGGATCTGGTAACTGTATTAAATTTACAATGGAATCAAGATTTACAGTAACCATCTTTAGAAAAACCCAAAACTAGAACACATGTATGAGTTTTACTACAGACCTAACCGAGCAAAATGTGAATGCTTTACCTAAGTGTAGCCCACAATCTTTATTTTCACATGTCTGCCCTATGTCTAATGCACAGAAGTATAATTAAATGCTGCAAATAATTTGATAAAAAATATTCTCAGACAACGAGAAAATGTCAGGGAAATCTGCAAACTGAGGTCTTTAGTGGGATCTACTTTTATTGCATCATTTCTTCTTTCTGTTTTAAATCTTTTCTTCTGAGGAGGTGGAGAATTTTGTAAATCAAAGTGTAAATGATAAGATATGTGAATTGTAAATTACAAGTAAGTGTAAATTATATCTGTATACGTGTGTGTATATATACATACATATAGACATATACATTAATGTGTATATATACACGCACACTCAAACACACACACATGTACGCATATATATGTCATGTGTACGTATGCATATGGCATAAGACATACCATCCTCTCTTAATCTGCCTTCTTGGTTGGTAATAAAAATGGTAATTATACTGTTTATAGAATCAGACTGTGTGTCTCTGGTATGTATCACCATAGACTCTTGACCTAAAATCCCAGGCGTCCTTTTAACGGCCATCGCAGTGATTTCAACAAGGACCACAGGAGGGAACGGATGTGTTGGGGCCAAGGGGACAAAGGTGAGCCAGCCCGATGAGCTTCAGACTGCTCTCCGCTAGCGGCTCCTGGGACAGTTTCTGGAAGCCTTCTGTAGCAAAATCAGCAGCTCCTGGTGCCAGCCCGTGGCAATTCACCTCTGTGCAACATTTCTGAGGGATAGTGTTTCGGGCCAGTTTTGTCCCACAGAGAGCGGGTTCTGTGTTCTGCTCGAGAACATCACCAACGTGTCTTGAGTTTTTACCCATCATCTTGGTATTCAGTTCTGCTGCAAGATGAGGAAATCAGCTTACGGAACACCAAATTCCACGCAGTACAGGATTTAACTTTCCCTTCAACACGCATAGAAACGGGGAGGCTGTACTTTCCACGGCACTCTATGTATACTTCGCATCTTTGCCTATAAGACTATTCTGCTTTTTTTTTTTTTTTCTTGGTTGTGTGGTGTATCTACTTATATGTAGAAGTAAACTGGATGGCTTTTCAGAAATAGATTCACAGACCTAGAAAACAAACTTTCGGCTAGCAGGAGAGGTGGTAGGAGAAAGAGGAATTAGGAGTTTGGGATTAGCATATACCCACTACTATATATAAACTAGATAATCAACCAGGTCCTACTGTACAGTACAGGGAACCTTACTCAATATTCCGTAATAACCTATATGGGAAAAGAAATCTGAAAAAGAATATATATATATATATATATATACATATATATATATATATACTGAATCACTCCTGTACACCTGAAACTAACATAATATTGTAAGTTAACTATACCTCAATAAAAAAATAGTAAATTGGCTGCGTTTTGAAACACAAAACTATATTGACATCTTTTATTAAAGTCTTGTGAATCCTAAAGTTAAAAAAAAAAATGGGAAGAGATTTGATACATGCCAAGGGAAAAAAATCAGGCAATTCTTGTACTCCAACCAAATTTGAGGGATCTATAATCATTCAGGGCTATGGGGAGGTCCTGAGAACAAAAACAGCACAAGTTACTGGAGAAAATCTTCAGTGGACTTAAAGCAGTAGGATCCTGCTATAGCAGTAATTCCATGAATTCAAAGTGGGGAATGTCGGTTATTTTTATTTGCCTTGGCTGTACTGTGTTTCCAGGAGATTCTTAACTGCCATCCACGGACACTTAAAATAATACAGAGATGTAAACAGGAGCAATTTTAGAGATTTAAGGACAATCAGAGCCACATAACCATCCCGAGCTGAGGTGCTGGAGTGGACATTGCTTTTTCCCATGCCCCCTGGGTCTATCGGTGCGGGTGACAAAGGGACCTCAGACACCCAGCCCTCCTTAGTCAGCAGCACGCAACCGCGATTCCACTCACGGCCCGAATTTTCCATATCCTGGTGTCTCAGCTGGTGCAGGAGCCTGACCTCAGGCCGGCCCACCCCCCCCACCCCCCCCACCGCCCAGTCGCCTGCAATCCGGTTCCCTGAAATATTCGGTGTCCGCCCTGTTGCCATGGCCACTCTCAGCCCATCCTCCAGCTTCAAAGCCCACGTCATCCGATTACCTCACTTTTGTGGGGAAGGAAGGCATTTTTCTCTACCCTTCTAGGTTCTTAAGATTAAAATCTAAGAATTAAATTGACATGGGACGGATGAACAGGCGAAAATCAAACCGAAGTTGAAAAACACGTATCCACAGGAGAGACCCGGAGACCCTGAGTCACGTGCCAAAATGATCAAAACCCGCACCTTAAATACCATCTTCAGGTATAGACAGAAGAGGCTCTTGGGATAGTGGTTTGGGACCTCAAAGGGGAGGAGGGCAGTTCCCATGGAGACGGAGAAGCCAACGTTTGTAAACAAGTGTTTGCTGGGCCTGCAGAGACAGTGGGACATGGAGTGGACTCGTCTCCAGGCCCTGCTGAGTTTCCCTCACCCCACCTGGTCCACAGTCTTTGCAGACATATTTGGTGATGCTCTATTCCAGGAACAAGCCCTCTATCTAAATTCTTTAGGCAACTAAGGGGAGGTAAAAAGAAAGACTTCCTGAGTCTTCTGCTTTTTAAAATAATCATTCTAAAATAATCCTCATGTCAGACACACATTTTGGGGTGGACAATTTTGTTCCCATGCACTTACATTCTCTTATAATCCATTTCAACATATTATTCTCTTTTCCTGACACCCAAATCCGTCCCTCTCATTTCTCAACATTCTGCCTCTTGCTTTACTGTCATGGGCTCCAATTCTGCTGAGCTAATTCTTAATATTTATATATACATTCACCTGATCCTTTCACTACCCTTGCCCTTAGGTTCTCTGAAATCTTACCTGCAATGATGCTTTTCCTCCGCCTAACCTAAGTCCCTACACATGACGGTTTCCAATAAGCACCGGTCCTCCATAAGTTCAAGGCTACAACTTTTCTCATCTTGAACCTCAGCTGTTCCAGCTCACCACTAACTCCCCAATCCATTTCCAAAAACCATTCACTTCACCGGCTTCACCAATCCATCGAAGCTACTAAATTTTCACTGAAACTCACCTTTCTTGACCCCGTTTCCCCACTAAAATCCAGTGGTAAAACACCGTCATCACTCCTAAACTTACTCCCTGAATCCCTGGCCTCTCTCTCATTTTATTGCACTAGCTTGTACCCCCAGGTCTGATTAAATACAACTCCACCTACACCCCGCTGGCCACCATGAACATAACCACACCAACCACTGTGACTTTACATTTGTGATGGTAAATGCCAAGTGGGGTGTCCAGGTTCCCCCAGTTTACTTCCTCAGTCTAGTAATCCTCCAACTGCCTCTGATAGATATTTTGTACTTTCCTCTCCTAGAATCCTAAGACTTACCCCCTAAGACTTACCCCCTCAATCAGCTGAAGATTTTGCTTTCCGTTTCTTCAAGAACCTGGAAGCAGTGAGACCAAAGCATCCATGGGGCTTCTACCTGCATCGCCACCGAGGTACCCACATCTGAAACCACATACTCTGAACGGTGATGGATGCTAGCCACCCTCCTCCTTTCCAAACACAATCCCTCCAGCTGAGCAAGGATTCCCACCCTCGTGCTCTGAAGGATACAAATTTTGCACCAATTCCCAAGTGGATTCCTCCCATCCACAAAAAAGCTGCCATATTTCCCATCTTAGAAAAATATCTTGATCCCACTTTCCCGACCAACTCACATCCACTCCTTCTTGCTGCCACGCACTGCGAAATTCCTCCAAAGGAATTGTTTCTACTCACACGCCTGTGACACCTGCACCAGCCCCTTCTGTCCTAAAGACAATCCAGGCAGGGTTTTGCAGCTTCCACTGTCTAGAAGTTATTCGTGTAAACCTCACTAATAACGTCATGGAGCTGAATCCAATTTTCGATTCTCAGTCTCCATCTCGCAAGAGTTCACCTCTTTTGCAACTTGGCCTTCGGGACGACAATGTCTTTATTTTCGTGTGACGACTGCACTGGTTGCTTTTGATTTTTTCTCCCATGCCCACTGCTATTTCTCAGTGTCCTCTGTCATTTCCTTCTCTGTTCCCTGACCTCAATATTGTCAGGATCTAAGTCTCAGTCTTCCGACATCTCTCTCTCTCTGGCAATCCCTCCTTGGGTGATCTCATACAATGTCACGCCACTGAGTGCCATCTGTACACCACAGATTCAGTTTTTGTTTCCTCGGCTACAAACGTCTCTTCCAAAGCCCAGTCTCACATAACTAATAAATCTTGGGTTGCCCAAAAAGTTCGTTCGGGTTTGTCCGTAAGATCTTACGGGAAAACCGGATCGAGCTTTTTAGCCAACCTAATAGTATTTTAAAACGATTACATTTGGCGCTGTTTTCACTACCTCTGGAAAAACTTGCTGTGTTGCATTTTCATCCTTTTTCAGTTCAAATATTTTCTAATGTCCACGTTTATTCACTGTTTGATAAATTAGTTAATGCGAATTTTGTCAATACCAAGTATGTAGGATGTTTTAGCTGTGCATGTGTGTGTTCAGAGAAAAAAACTCTGCATGATTTTATTCCTTTGAAAGTTACTGAATCTTGCTTGGTAGTCTCGAATATGGTCTATTTTGGTGACTACGTCGTGCACCTTCTAAAGGACGTGTATTCTAGAATTGTGGATTTAAGGCTTTAGAAATGAGAATTAAAAGTATTTTGTTAATAGGCTTTTACAATCTTACCTATTTATAATCCACTGATTTCACGTCTCTCCTTTACCGAGAGAGGGTTGTTAAAATCTCCAGCCGTGTTCATGAATTCCTCTCTGCTTTGAGTCCCTGCAGCTGAATTTCAAACTACACCTGTTAATTCAGAACTTGAGGAACGTCTGCTGTTGAGGAATAAAGAATGCTGCAGATTCTGGTATTTGAAAGAAGGGCAGTGGGGTGAGAAGAAAGAAAGGAGATTCTTTCTCCGCGGGGCTGGGGGGAAAGGGCCGCCCCCAAGCAAGCCTGCTTAGTTATGTCACCCGTCTTGCACAACTGATGTGTTATCAATGAATGAATGTGTGTAAAATTGCTGGCACCAAGCATGGCATGGTGTACACATTCATTAAAAGTTACCTGCAACTATCTTCATACAGAGACTGCAAGACCTGGGGTTCATTACATTCAGTGAACTTTTCCTCTGAATAGCCCTGAAAAGATTTAGAATTGTAACCAGGTCTTCCTTGAAATTCCTCCCATCTCAGGCTTCTGTAGATGTGTACCACCAAGTTTCTTCTGCTATATTTCTGTGCAATCAGTTTCTCCAACCTTTGCCTTGTACTCCTTCAGCAAACGTGCCCTTTACACACCCCCCCCATCTTTTCTGGAATCCTCATCACTAGGGTAACTGCTCTACTTAAATACATGGCTTCAGATTAAGTGTACAATTCTCTAAACCCAATCTTCTTTAAGGTCATTTTTCTACACCTATCTGTTTAAGCACATCCAAAATACATTTCCTTGTCTAATAATTATACGTTTTTACAAGTACTTGTATTTGTATAGCAACAAGTACTATTACCCTTGTTATTATTACATTTTGTGCAACCTCCTATAACTTGAATAACGTTTAAACTCCAGAGGGCAGAAGCCAGGGTTTCTCGTATACATGAGTCCCAGCATAGTGTGAGGGGCAGTTAGGGGTGAAATATTTTGGAGAAGCCCATGTATACAGAGCATGGTTCCCTTGAGGAACTTCCCTCAGGAGCAGTGCCTCGCTTCAGTAAACATTTTAGTGAGCATCTACAGCACATCTGCTGCTTCCCCACTTACTGGGGGAAAGTGGTACTTGTAATCCCCTGGCAATCAGCCGACAAAAATCAGTCTTTCTGTGACAACACTCTAAGGAAGGCAAACCCTGTCACAGGGATGGAGAGAATGGAGAGGCCATTATTACTACTCACGGGGAGGACAGAGAGTGGCTGGGGCAACGGGATGCTTGAGTTGGCGGCCACTCACTAAGGGACGGGTTTTTATTACGTCACCCTAACGTGTGACTAATTCGTCTAAGGGTGGTTCATGATATGAGCAGAAGCATACACGTGGGAAAGCCTAGTGGATCTGATGTGCAAAGAGAAGCTGAAGAATGTGAAAAAGGCTGCCTTGCTTATTTTAGGATATTTGGTCCTGTCCAAAAGTTCCCTAAGACATTTGGTCCACACCAAAATGTCCTTGATACCTCGTCGTATTTCGTCCTGTCCAAAACGTCCATAAGACATTTGGTCCACACCAAAAGGTCCTTGACATTTGGTCCTGTCTAAAACCATTTGGCATGGACCAAATATGCTCATGGATGTTTTGGACAGGACCAAATATCAAGAATCGTTTAGAGTGAAACAAATGTCTTATGGACATTTTGGAAAGGAACAAACGTCTGGTAACCACCTTGGTTCCTGACCTTTTCCAGATCCCATTCCAATAATATGTATTTTCACTATGTGTGTTCACGTGTGTGTGTACACACATATATCTGTCACACATACTATCAATTAAGCACTGGATAGGTGTTGGCAAAGTAATTCTGTAAACAAAAGGAATATATATATTATACACAATAAATTTTGAAATATATAAATATATAATAAAAATGTGTGTGTGTATGAACATACATATATGTCCATGTACGTATCTTGTATGAGTTTCCTGTGGCTACTACTACAACATATTATCACAAAGTTGGTGGCTTAAAATTAGAGAAATGTCTAAAACAACAGAGATGTATTCCCTCATGGTTCTGGAGGACAGCGGTCAGAAATCAAGGTGTGGGCAGGGCCATGCTCCCTGCAGAGGCTCTGAGGGATGGTCCTTCCTGCCTCTTCCAGCTTCCGGGGGCTCCAGGCATCCCTGGGCTTCTGGTCGCCTCCCTCCCGTCTCTGCCTCTGTCTTCACAGAGCTCCTCTGTGTCTCTGTATCTACCGCTTCTCTCCCTTCTCTTTTAAGGATGCCGGTCAATGGATAGAGCCCCCTTTGACCCAGGGTCACTTCATCTTACTTCTACCTGCCCACCACATATCTATAAATGTATGCATACATATCCATCCCACATATTATGCATTAACCACTTGGACAGCTATTGGAGAAACCAGGCAATCCTAGAACGAATGCTGCAGCGGTTCAGAGCAATGAAATACGGAGGCAGAGGACGGAACACAGGTGTACAGAAAGGAGAAACAACTCTTTCCTGGAGAAGCAGCTCCTCCTGGGGAGGGGCCCACAGCTGGGGTTTCCCCACAATCGAGATTGACTCTCCAACGGAGAGGGCTATCCTAAGCCAGCGTGGATTATTTGCCACTGCCTATAGCTTCTGTGATGATTAATGGCTGCACCTTGTTCATTGAAGCAGAAATATTTGAGGCTGGTAACTACCAGCATTAACAGATCGTTCTGTAAATAATAGTGTCATATGAAATCATGGGCATGTGTTGGCATGCGTGTGTACTGTATGTTGCGTGAAGTCCATACTCACATTCGAGACCGTATTTATGGGAAGTGTGTGTGTGTCGGTGTGCGTTCTCTTCTGTGCAGAAAAATGTGGCAATTTTTATCTACCTAAATCCCCAGTCTTATACTTCATCCTCTTGAAGCAGGGATAACTTGTTTGTGCCGATAACTCTGTCT
Organism: Delphinapterus leucas; assembly: GCF_059928025.1. Classification (NCBI taxonomy): domain Eukaryota; kingdom Metazoa; phylum Chordata; class Mammalia; order Artiodactyla; family Monodontidae; genus Delphinapterus; species Delphinapterus leucas. The sequence goes on along the minus strand of NC_143150.1, from coordinate 131,203,354 downwards.
ACATCTCAATTACTCAGGAACCCGTACGGGGAGAGAGCAGCCAGTACGAGGCTGCATCCAGCTAGAATCAGGTACTTTGTGACGACAGACTGCTCTACATGTTAGTTATGATACCGTGTAGCAAGCCTTCTGGACAGAGAAGTCTTATTATTTTTAATACTGAAACACTAAACCTCATCTTAGATGTCTCGGAGCCCGAGGGTTGCCATTTCTCCAGCAAAGTCTATCAGAGTTGCAGAGCTGGAAACCAAGAAAACGTGCATAAATTTGTAATAAATAAAAGGCAGAAAAAAAATCACCAGAATTCTGATCTTGCTTTCACCTAACAAAATAGCAAATCTCTCTCTCTCTCTTTCTCTCTCTCACACACACACACACACACACGACACAGCCAAAAGTAAACAGAAAAACTGGCAAATCCAAAATGTGTCTTAGATTTAAATAAATCTTTCTCTGAAAAGGTTTGACAAGCAGAAAAGTATTTAGAAAAGAGACGTAGATACAACTGAGAATGTGAAAAGGATGGTACTGATGCGCTTTTCCAGAGCACTGCATACCCGGAACAATGTGCAAACTTACTGCACTAACCAGTACGCACACTCTAATGCACAGCAACAAAATAAATATAAATTGATAACAAAACACCAGTGAAAAAGAGATCATATGCTTGCATCATGAAACACACGCTTCTGAACAATTCAGGGGGTCCAAAGAAAAATACCGTAGAAGTTGGAAAACATGCAGAATCCAAAGACACCGACAACATCATATACCAAGTGTGAAGTGTGAGTAAAGGGGACTCATTTTACTTCACTGATTTTAATTTTGCTATGACTCGTTTTAAAGAGGAAATATAAAAGACGAAAATAATTAAAAGTTGGAAACCCCACATTAAACACAAAGAGAATAGAAAGAAGGACTGAGAAGTAAACGCAGAGAAGAAAATAATCACACGGGCTGCAGTGGAATGCTAGGGAAAATCAACAGTACAGCAAATAAAATTTAAGATACTGGCATATGGGAACAGTAATATGGGAAAAGCACTGACAAGACTGGTCAGGAAGAGAGAAAGAAAAAGAGAAACAGCCAACAGTATATTGAAATATGGGATAACATCTCAGATAGAGATTGAAGAAAATGATAATGGAATAAAATGTGTCATTTTACAGCCCACAGACTATTCATATAAATAATGAAACAGCCCAATACAGGCAAGAAGACACTTTAGTCCTGAAACTCTACTCATTAATGGCCCTCAATAATTAGCTACAATGTGTGACACTTTCCAGGGTGGTGACAGGAGAGGGGAGGGTAGTTGAAACACGCTGGTTCTAAATTGATAGTAACTGAAGGTCAGCGGTGAGTATATTCATTATACTCTTCTGTCTACTTTGGTAAATGCTTAAACATCCACCTATTTTTAAAATTAATCTCCCCAAAGGAACACCAGTCCCTGATTAATTTACAGGAACGTTTTTACCAGACTAACGCTAGGAGGGGGCTTTTTTTTTTTTTTTTGCGGTACATGGGCCTCTCACTGTTGTGGCCTCTCCCGTTGCGGAGCAACAGGCTCCGGACGCGCAGGCTCATTGGCCATGGCTCACGGGCCCAGCCGCTCCGCGGCACGTGGGATCTTCCCGGACCGGGGCACGAACCCGTGTCCCCTGCATCGGCAGGTGGACTCCCAACCACTGTGCCACCAGGGAAGCCCGAGGGGGCTTCATAAAGGATGAACTTCTCAACATTCCGCAGGAATCAGAAGCACTCAGAGAAAAAGATAACCCTGTATCTATTCAATATTATATTTGAGAATGTACCTCCTGCCCAGACAAGACTACCAAGTTCTGAGAGTTTTTAGAAAAAAAAAAAATTATTAATAGGCGACAGACTTACGACAGTCAACAAGCCAGAGAATCCACAAAATACTAAAATTAGGGTGAATGCTCAGTAGTAAACAAACATCCGTCTCCGCCTCCTACAAGAGGAAAAACGAATTTAATAGCTCATTATACTTACCATGTACAATAGCACTGAAAATACTAAGTTACCAGGGATGAAGTCCATGCATGGGAGGCCAGAGCACCACTACTTATAATTGTTCCAAACCGGAAACAACCCCAATAGCTAGTGATTCTATTAATAGAATGAATCAGTACATTGTAGGACAGGAAGCCCATGAAGTATCATAGAGCCATGAAACAAATCATGCAGAGCTGTAACCAACAGCATGAATAATCTTGAGAAATATTGAGTAAAAGGAGCCACCAAAAGCAAAGCAAACTGTATTGCTCCATTTTTATAAGGTCTGAGAACAGGCAGAGTTTACTGCAGGCAACTACGTGTGTAGAGGGTGAAGTGGGTAGTGACAACAGAGGCGTGTGAAAAACGTTTCTGCCGTCCTGTTCAAATTCTACCTACTGACCTGGAAGGTTACTACATGGGTGTGTTCTCTTTATGTTAACCTATCCAGTTGGTCACTTGGTTTTCACACTTTTCAGTATTTAGGTTATATGTCCATAAAAAGCTAAAGGCCACTTGGTCATGTATTTATGAATGTCTGTTAACTATTCTATCTACATATAAAAATTAACATTCAGGCTTCCCTGGTGGTGCAGTGGTTGAGAGTCCCCCTGCCGATGCAGGGGACGCGGGTTCATGCCCCGGTCCGGGAAGATCCCATGTGCTGTGCAGTGGCTGGGCCTGTGAGCCATGGCCGCTGAGCCTGCACGTCCGGAGCCTGTGCTCCGCAATGGGAGAGGCCACAACAGTGAGAAGCCCGCGTACCACCAAAAACAAAAACAAAAAAAATTAATATTCATTGAGCAAATTTTAAATGGTTATTAACAAATGGAAAAGAGTCATTGTAAATTAAGGTCTTGCCTGTCCTGCTGCTTCTCTGATTGGTAAAGATCTACTGGATTTGTAAATATGAAAAAAAAAAAAAAAGAGAAAGCAAACTGCATTAAATGTTGACTAGTTGACCACTGCAGGGGTGGGCAAATGCAACTCCAGACAGATACAGATTTGATATAAGAAATCAATGACAGAGCTAAGATTGAAATACTATCATATTCATGTCAATGTGTCCATGGGTCATCAGCTGACAAGTAACATAGGTGACAGACAGCATAGTGATTTTTGCAAGTAATGAAAAGGAGCAATCAGGATCTGAATTTTTCAACTGGGCAACAAGTTAAGATGACTTAAAAAGTATTAAATTTATATACATTGTATGACAGACTTTAGGAGGAAGAACCAAGAAAAAAATATATATATATGTAGAACATTACCATAGATGTCATTTGGATTTAGAGAGATATGCCTGGGAAAATTGTTTTTAAAAAACTACAAATTCTCTCAAGACTATCAGTACTTCAAAGGTCAGTATTTTGTTTAAACTTAAAATTTCAGATATTTTCTTATCTAAATGAGATAAAATTCCACAGTCTTAGACTGTGCCTCATTCTCTTTAGCTATAAATTAGAAACTCCTACAATGAACTGAATTACATTTTCGAAACTGCACCAACCAATTCTTAAAATGTGCAGAAAAGCGTACATCTACTCATCTGCTAATACTAGATTTAAAAGTTGAGTGTGTCGGTTCTTTAAGCATTGCCTGTGCTAAACGTTTATTGGCATTCTTTCTAAAGTCTTGGAATGAAACTTGGGACATATTTTCTTTCTCGAAAATAGATACCGCTCTTGCACGTTTATGATTTGAGAGAATAAGTGGAAAGAGGGTCTGCTGCCCTCATGTGGGCTGTGATTACAGACGCCCACTATCCCCATATGCAAGGACGCTCTTCCCAACTGGAACAAAAGCTGAACCATGTTTCATGCTTAGCTCCACAGCACACATTTGCCCCGCAGAGGCGGTGTAATTGGAGATATTCATCCCCAGGAAGTACCCTGGCTCAACATGTTGCCTTCACCTTCATACTGTCTCTCTCTCTCTCTCTCTCTCACACTCTCTCTCTCTCTCTCACACACACACACACACACACACACACAGAGATGTGTACCTATAACCGCCCCCCCCACACACACACATTGCCATTAACAAATTGTGGGCACCCCTCTTTGGATGTAGTTATTCCTCTCTGAAGCTAAATTCACTTTTGTGTTTCTCTTCTAACCCAAATCTTCACTTGTCCTTTTTTTTCTCCTTCTTAAAAATAAACACGAGTTAAGTACTACTTAGTAGAAAATTAAAGGAAACTTCTTACAGGTTATTATAATTATTATAGGTAATTATTATATGACTTAAGGCATAGATCTTATTTCTGATTAAAAATATCTTTAGGGGCTTCCCTGGTGGCTCAGTGGTTGAGAGTCCGCCTGCCAATGCAGGGAACACGGGTTCGTGCCCCAGTCCGGGAGGATCCCACATGCCGCGGAGCGTCTGGGCCTGTGAGCCATGGCCGCTGAGCCTGCGCATCCGGAGCCTGTGCTCCGCAACGGGAGAGGCCACAACAGTGAGGGGCCCGCGTACCGCAAAAAAAAAAAAAAAAAAATCTTTAGAAGTTCAATAAGGTCCCAGTATGTGCAACACACATAGCCTGACACTATGAAGTCTATAAACATTTAAGCCAGATTCTATCAAGGGTAGTTCAATTTCAATACTTAAGTCAGGCATACACATACAAAGCATTTGGGGCAATAATTATTTCATAAGAACTAGACATCAACATTGTAATCGATTTTTTTCTATTAGTAAGTGTTGGAGAAATATCAAAAGAATTGTGCAACTACTACATTAGACTCCGAGGAATGAAAGAGCGATACGTTTGCAATTGAGTTTTGTTGCCTGTGTGCTAGTCTCTAAGATGCTTTCCAATTCTGTGGGAAAGGACTTCTTGATTTCTTTTCTCTCTTTGGTAGCTACAATGTTTTAAAAGATGTGGTTACATTGGATCTCTAAGAAAAGACTGTCATCCAATAATCCTATTCAGGTCTAAACACTCTTACTTAAAATATCGTTTGTTTTGATTGCTACATGCTTTTTTCTTTCTAGATGGTTCATGTATTGTCTTTATTCTCATATTTTTACATTTTAGATTCAGGAGCTGTCTTATTTTTGTTGTTGTATTTCCATAATGCTTCACAGACTGTAAATACTCAGTGAACGCTTTATCAAATATTTAATATTGATGATTAAAAGGAGAGACAAGAACTAGACATGGGAATATTGGGAAATCATTGTTTTTTACTGTAATAATCTATCAACTTTAACTGAATTGCATTTTAGCCCAGTCCACTGGGTTAGAGAGATCTGAATACCCTGAAATCACCCTTTTTACTACTACTGCTGCTGCTACAAAAACATACACACACATACACATCACATAAGAGCGGGAGTTTCGTATTCATTCCTGACTTTTCAAAGTCATTTAATAAAGCATAAACCAACTAATTACAGTTACTCATCACTTTAGTGAGTTCAACAAGGAAAAAAAAAAAAGAAAAGCTTATAATAGATAAGACATAAAATTCCATTAGTCTCTACCCCAGAGGAACCAGGTAAAAAACATGCGTAAAATAATTAGACACAATAATATCAAATTTCACCAATGAAACTATTGGAAGGTATAACTGCCAAAATAAATGACACTCAAAAAGGTAAACTGGTATCATCAAGGTATCAGAAGTGTGAAATGAATTAGCAATGTCTTGCTACTAAGAGTGTATCTGTCTAAAATTTAAACCATCTGAAATCACCTTCAAAGGATATTGCTAAAGTGGTCTTGTGAGATGAAGTCTTTCCGTAGAAAACTGGCATTTCACCACCATTATTTAATTCACTAAGTTCCTAAATGCTGGAGCTCCAGTCCTGTGAGGGACTGTTGGACAGTATCCCTGAATTTTTCTACTGAAGGCTGAGGTGTGTGTCTGGTTTTTGCAGGTGAGCTGCAGAATACGTATTGACTTATCAGGGTGGCAAACGTCACAGGGCGAAGTGGCCAGTTCTACAAAGGGCACCTCAGCATGGCGTAGATGATCTTTCCATTTCCTTTTGCCTTAAATGCAACGTACAGCCAGGAGAAACATGATGGGCGGGACATCGAAACCCCCATAGGAGGCATGGGATGACTGCCTGCTTCAGAATGATGCTGCCCGTATGTTTTTATAAGGGGAATTTCAAGAGCCTTGCTAAAATAAGATGCCTGGGGACTTCCCTGGTGGTCCAGTGGTAAAGAATCCGCCTTCCAATGCAGGGGTCGCGGCTTCGTTCCCTGGTCGGGGAACTAAGATCCCACATGCCACGGGGTAACTAAGCCCGCGCGCCACAACTACTGAGCTCGCACGCCTCTACTAGAGAGCCCACCTCCCACAAATTACAGAGCCCACGCGCCCTGGAGCCCACGCGCCACAACTAGAAAGAAGCCCGTGCTCCGCAACGAAGAGCCTGTGCCATGAAGAAAGATCTCACATGCCTCAACAAAGACCCCACATACCGTAACTAAGACCCAAGGCAGCCAAAAAAATAAATAAAATTTTAAAAACATAAATAAAAAATAAAATGTAGTGAGCGAAACCATCTACTAAGTCAGAGATCCAAATGTGGATTAACCCTTCCAGGTCAACCGATAATCACAAGTGAGGAATTCAATTGCCCCTCAGGACACAGTGACCCTCAAAATATCCTACACACTGTTGGAAACTTGGGGTGCCAGCAGTATCATGAAGCAAAACATGTCCTATGACTAATTTATCCGATTAAAAAACAGCACATTTACTTAATTCACAGCACTGAAACTTAACTTAGTGGAAGAAAGTCTAATTTTAAACTGCATTGACCTTTTCATTGTTTTCACCATATTAAACAATTGGTTATTTCATCTAGCTGGGTCATCAAGCTATTTAAAGTCTGCCATGTTGAAGCTAGAACAAAGACACGAAAGTTGATGCCATATCATCAAGCTGTGTCTTGAGTGGAGAAACTCTAGTGGATACAGTATCTTATCTTTATTCTCATTTGTGTTGGCATCACACACTAAGGACCTCCTGCATGTTTATTTCCATATTGTCTGGGTTCTAATCTCCTACCCCAAACCCTTCCCTCCCATCTTGTCTTCTTTCACAAGCCCCTGTGCTGTACTCAGGGAACTGCTCTCCCATGAGGAGCAGATTTCCCTGCACACGCTCCTTTTTCAAATAGATCTTCCATTGTTCTCCAATGTATCTTACAACCCCTGCTCTCCCTCCTTCTTACTGATGCAGAGAAAATCACAAATACAAAGCAATACAGAAGCCCTGTTTCCTTAGCATTCACATCTCTGCAAGTTTCATGGAGACCATCAGGTCTGGGACCACCTGCCGTCTTCAAGCCATACCCATGGCCATGTGGTCAACTCACGGCAAACCGTGTCTACTCAATTCCATGAACCCTGCACCTTTTCCTTCATTGCCTATGCAGGCTCCCCACGAGTGTTTCAGAGAAATTGCCTTGTTTTCAAGAGTGGAGGGTTCATGCTAAGCGAAGTATATCCTATATTTTTCTGTTATTTCTAAATACTTGCTTTCTATTTCTATTCCTTCCATGTGGTCTATTTTGCTGTTTGATTTTTGGATTATTTTTTCTTTTCCCATTTTTCCTGTTATCTGTTCTGTATCACCGATGATCCTATAGCTTTTTTTTTTTTTTTGGCCAAACATGCTTTAATTGAGGTCTGAATGTAAACAACAGACTTCCCTTTTTGCTAGACATCACAAGGATCTTAGAATTGTAAAATGCAGACATTCTCTTTCCAACGTATAAGCTGGTGCTGTCATATACATTTAGGTAGATCTTGTACTTTCATTTCTGTAAGACATTCTTATTTTCAACTCATAAAGACAGCATTTGTTTCACTGTAGCTCCACGTTTTACCACTTTCAATAGTCTTCATTTCTCCTTGTGTCTCAGCCCTTTAATCTAAGATTATTCTCCTTCCTCTTGAGATTTGCCACTGTTATTAAAATAACATTAAAAGCCTGACTGAGACCTTGCTGTCATCGTTAACGTAAATTCTTAGGCTATCTCTTTGACTTAAAATATCTTTATTTTGTCCTTGCTATTGAAGGATATATTTTCCAAATTTAGAAATCTAGGTTGACATTACTGCTCAGAAATCTGATGTCAGACTAATCGTTATTCCTATGTTCATTTTTTTCTTAATCTTTTCCTACTTTTTAGGTCTTTTCTTTGCCTTGGTATTCTGAATTTAAAATCTGTAGTTTCTAGATCTCAGTTAGTTTGTACTTACCATGGCTGCATTTGTTCAGGTTTTTTAACTAAAAATTGGTGTCCTTAATCAATCTGGCAAAATTCTTAGGTGACGTCTTTACAAAGATAGCTTCATCCCCCTCCCCATTGTTTCTCACTTTATCTCCTTGAATAGATAAGGTATATTTTAGATCTTTTCATTCCATTCTCCATATTCTGTAACCTCACTTTCTAGTTTTCCATCCTTTGTCATAACCAGGGTAACTTTTAAAAGACCCAAATATTTTCATGTCCTCATTCTTTCATGTCTTTAAATATACGGAGCATAATTATATTTTGCATATGATCCATATGAAACTCATGATAAAAGTAGATTACGGACACCAGCTAGCACCCCAGGAATCTGGTGATGATAATAGCTAAGGACTTAACTATTTTAACCTAAATGCTAGCACATATTTGAACAAGGCAGAGAGAGTGAATTTGGGCTGCCAAGGCTCTTGTGCATTTGGAATCGTTGCCAGAAATTAAAGTATCAGAATATATGCATGAAGACGAAGTCCTTCCACCTGTGTAACTATGGTCTGAACATGTAGCCAGCACACAGTGGTTGCTTTGCAGATACCTGTGTGATGAATATAAACGGTGGGGATTCCAGAGTGGAAGGTCAAATCTGAAGCCAACTCCTTCTACCTTTTCACTGTAACACAAGACCAATGGATGTCTGGAGATTCGGTCCAGCTCTCAGCTAAAGAAAATGGTGTATACTTTGCTTGTTATGAACAGAGAGTTCTTTCTGAAATGAGTGTGCATTTATATTCTGCTCACGCTGGCTCTGTTGACTCTAGGAGAAAGTGGATGAAGACAAATACCTTGGCGGAAGAGAGAAAGATGCGTTTGCAGAAAAGAGGAACTCCGGAGGCTCAATGCTTTTCCATCAGGCAGTCAATTACTGTGAGCACGGTGCACTGGTCCAGAGCCTTCCAAGTGTGTGCTGTGCTGAAGGGATCTGAGATCAGGGGCCAAACTGCCCTCAGAGAAGTTTTTGATCTATTCTGAGCCACTTAAGACAAGCATGCCAAAAAAACCAAAAAAAGAACAAAAAAACCCCACGTCAATAATTTAGTACCATTTTAGGTGAATTCCACTATGCTGGGTTTTGAAAGTCGAAACTGCAAAATGGACATATTTGGAATTGTGGAATACAATTCTTAGAAGTGTGGATTTACATGTGGTATAAATTTCTATTGCACATTTAAAAATTTAGTGGTTCTCCTTTTCAGAGATAAATGTGCCATCTTGCGAGTGTGTTTAGTGAAGAGGTATACAGATGTAAAAATCAATGAAAATTAAATTTTAAAAGAAGAAATATCTTTTAGGCATATAAAGTGCTTTAAATCCACCTGTGTATGGCCAGTTAATTTATGACAAAGGGGTCAAGAACATACAATAAGGAAGGGACCCTCTATTCCATAATCAGTGTTGAGAAAACTGGTCAACCACATGCAAAAGAATGAAACTGGACCCCTATCTTACACCATAAACAAACATTAACTCAAATGGATTAAAGACCTGAAACCATGAAACTCCGAGAGGAAAACATACAAGGGAAGCTCCTTGACTTCAGACTTGGTGACAATTCTCCTGGATCTGACTCCAAAAGCAAAGGAAACAAAAGCAAAAAATAAATTATTGGGACTACATCAAACTAAAAATTTTTTGCACAGTAAAGGGCACAATCAACAAAATGAAAGGGTAACCTACTGAATGGCAGAAAATATACGCAAATCAAACATTTCATAATGGGTTACTATCCAAAACATATAAAGAACTCATACAACTCAATAGCAAAACCCAAACAATCCAATTAAAACACGGGCAGAGGACCGGAGTGGACCTTTTTCCTAAGAAGATATACAGATGGGCAACAGGTACATGAAAAGATGCTCAACATCACTAATCATCAGGGAACTGTAAATCAAACCACAATTAGATACCACCGCATACCTGTCAGAATGGCCATCATCGTTAAGTCTACAAACAGTAAATGCTGGAGAGGGTGCAGAGAAAAGGAAACCCTCCTACACTGTTGGTGGGAAGGTACACTGGTGCAGCCACTATGGAGAACAGTATGGAAGTTCCTTCAAAAACTGAAAAGAGAGCTACCATATGACCCAGCGATCCCACTCCTGGGCATATATCTAGAGAAAAAGCTAATTCAAAAAGACACATGCACCCCAGCGTTCACTGCAGCACTATTGACAATAGCCAAGGTATGGAAGCAACTGAAATATCCATCAACAGATGAATGGATACAGAAGATGTGGTTCACACATACAATGGAAAAAAGAATGAAATGATGTCATTTGCAGCAACACGGGTGGACCTAGAGATGATCATACTAAGTGATGTAAGTCAGACAGAGCAAGACAAACATCACATGACATCACTCATATGGGGAATCTAGAAAATGATACAAATGAACTTATTTATTACAAAAGAGAAACAGACTCACAGACATAGAAAACAAACTTGTTACCAAAGGGGAAAGGTGGGAGGGATAAATTAGGAGTTTGGGATTAACAGATACACACTAGTATATACAAAATAGATAATCAACAAGGACCTCCTGTATAGCACAGGGAACTCTCCTCAATATTCTGTAGTCACCTATATGGGAAAAGAATCTGAAAAAGAATAGATATATGTATACATATAACTGAATCACTTTGCTGTATATCTGAAACTAACACAACATTGTAAATCAACTCTACTCCAATATAAAAAAAAACTAAATTAAAAAATAATGATAAAGGTAAAAAAAAAACACGTCATAGATACAGAGAACACATTACTGGTTGCCAGAGGTGGGGTCTGGGAGGGGGATGAATTGGTTGAAGGGGGTCAAAAGGTCCAAATTTCTAGTTATAAAATAAATAAGGCACGGGGATGTAATGTACAGCATGGCAACTATAGTTAATAATACTGTTAGCATATTTGAAAGCTGCTAAGAGCGGAGTTCTTAAAATTCCTCATCACCAGAAAAAAAATGTGTAACTATGTATGCGGATGGATGTTAACTCGACTTACTGTGGTGATCATTTTGAAAAATACAGACTCATTACGTTGTACACCTGAAACTAATATACTGTCAATTATACCTCAATAAAATCCGCAAAAAAAGCAGTTTACATATATGTATGTAAATTTACTTGGTGGCAGAGCAAGACACACATACATACACAGGATGAGACTGAAAAAGACACATCAGGAGGAAACTTTCCTCACAGCCTTGAGAAAACAACAAACACATTAGATACAATATTTGTGGCTTTTTTTTTTTTTTTTTTTGCAAAAGAAAATAACAAATTCCACAATTTCCCAGTGGGAAATACAGTCATCTGTTAGGAACTTAGGTTCATACCAGAACAAGTGATCAAATGATTAGATACAGCATATTGGAATCTTTTGAGTGTTCGAGCCCTAATAAAGTTAGACACCAGGTGTATGTAAATCACTTCACTAACAGATGCAGGATGATTTATTTTGTATTGTATATGCTTGGAGCTGAGTGCCTAATCATTCCATAATGAATAATCACCATGATTTTTGCAGGTGAAGTAATCAAGCACAATATATGTTCTCAAACGGAACTATAGTCAATTGTCGACAGTCCATAAAAAGTGGACACCTATATAAACATTATCTTGAGGAATGTCCTTTGATGTTGCACTCTTCTGATTACTTGCCATACAAGAGAGCATTTTACTTGCACAGTTTCTAGTTGTTCTGAGAAAGTGTTTTCAGTCTAGGTGATGTGTATTCATTGCTAATATGCTACGCAAACCAAGGGTCAAGACCAAGGTGACTGAGCAGGGCTGCTGTGCGGCTCCAACCCTGTGTTTTCCCTCGGCTACGGTGCTGACTGCTCTGAAAGCACACCCCCAAGTCTCTGCTAACATGGGTCACGGACGACTTATCAATTTTACCATCTACAGAGAAACATTCAATCATTTCATTTCTTGAGGTTTCTATAGCATGTTCTAACCTTTGACAATCTCTGGATCCTTGAATCACCGTGACGCCTCTGCAGCGATCACTATCACATCCTTCTGTCCGTCCTTCTTGATTCTTCAGAATTCTATATCCTTATGTCACCATTCTCCTCTGCCTCTGCCCACAACATCAGTAGATGTTGACGCTCAACCTTCCGCTGCTCTATCTTATGTATCAGGTTTATGTTTCTCTAGGGAAAGTTCTTTCCCTCCGTGGTGTCCATGGGCATTTCTGTGCTGAAGTTCAGCCCTACCTGGGTCTGTGTGCCCACCTGCCCAGCAGACATCCATCACCATCTGATAAACCAAAGTCAGCTCCAAATCCGTCCACGTGTCTGCACTCAACTCTCCTTCTTCCACGGGTAATGTGTCACCTTTAATGAGTCTCCACTCAGGGAACAATGAAAAAAGATTACCTCCTAAATCCTCGGGACGTGAATGCATCCTTCAATCTTTTACAGTGTCCTGTCAGCTTCCTTTATGAATCTCCCTCAAGTTTACCCTTTCAGTCCCATCACGAGGTACCTCTTAGTCAAGGACGCCATCATTATTTTTGAGGATTCCTGAGATCATCTTGTTACTGGCTTCCCCACCTCCAGACTCTCTCATATAGAACTAAACATGATCAACTGCTCAAAACTCTTCTATGTTGCCCGGTTTCCCTAAGAAAATAATCCACATGATTGAACACGGGGTTTATCGGACGCTACGTGTTTCCAACCACAATTTTCTAGACTCGTGGATTACTTTCCTACTTGCTGCTATAACAAGTCACCACAGTCTTGGTGTCTTAACACCAGTGTATTACCTCAGAGTGATGCAGTTTGGCCATCTGACACAGGCCTCACTGGGCTCAAAAGCAGGGATTTGCCAGAACTCAAATAGACTGCTTTCTGGAGTCACCACGAGAGAGTATGTTTTCTTGGCTTTTGCAGCATCTAGAAGCCACCCCCATTCCTGAGTGTGTGCCCCCCTTCAGCTTTCATCCCTGGGATTACATTCTACTCCCTGGATAATCCAGGGTAGTCCTTCCATCTCAAGTCAGCTGATCATCAACCCTAATTCCACCTGCAACCGTGTTTCTCCTTTGCCCTGTGACACGGCATAACCACGGCTCCAGAGACGAGGATGTGTACGTCTTGAGGGGTTGTTTCTGTCTGGTACACATCATGGTCTTTACTCCAGTAAAAGCAAACCCCTGACAACTGACCACTTTCTCCCCACCTCAGAAGTGCTCACATCGGTTTTCTTTTCACCATGCCCCTTCCTGGCTACACACACATCTTACAATGATGCTTATTAATTCTGGTTCATTCGTCAGATCCCACTTAAGGTGTCAAGTTTTTGAAGTTCCCTCCCCTGTGATCACTTCTCTATGGTCATCCTTTAGAGTCCTCTTGGGTTCCCATTTGGGGGAATGTTTCTTACCGGCGGGGGGATCCTGAGGAAAATTCCTAATAACAGTCTCAAGGCTCCGGAGAGCACCACCTAGGCCATTTTCATGCTATATGCAGCTCCTGAGACTCTGTGACTGTCATTCTCCAAACAAGGTGATAGACAGTGTATGTGCAGAAGGGAGAACATGTAAGGTATACAAACCTCACCCGAAAAGCATCTTTGTTTTTGTTTACACGTCTGCTACAGTGCAGGTACGAACCTGCCCCTCAGTGTCTCAAAGGCAGTAAGATAATTACGGTCAGATACCAGCCTGGTCCCACTAGGACCTCCCAGAGAAGAGCTGTGTAACACCTAAGAACACCTCTCCCGTGGTATATTAAACTAGTTGGCACACATGAAGGACAATTTTCTTTTGTCTACTTTCATGACATATCAGACACTTGAGGTCTGGGGTCTGGAGCGATTTGAGAGTTTAGAATACCCTTCTCTAGCCATCGAGCGGAGAAGTGCCAAGATCTGGTGAATACCGGCGATGCATGTCATAGGCTAACCGAAGTGCTGTTTCAAGCTGGATGCTACTAAACATGAAACTGCGTCTGGGAGAACAGGGAAAAGTTCCTATTTTGGTAGATCCTGAAGCAAACATTTTGTTCAGTAGCTTATTATTAACGTTAATATCTTCAGAACTTTCTCCTCAATGCTTAAGCTTCTAGCCTGTATTCTGGGCACCGTTTTACCCCACAAAATTGCACAGTTTTTGCTTTGCAGGAGGCATAAAAATATTTGTTGAAAGAAGGAAGGGGGCTGTGGAGAGAGGGATAAAAGAAGGGAGGTAAGATTGAAGAGAGAAATACATACATCCGGGGCAAACAGAAAAGAAGGACTCTGACCCAATCTATTCTGCCCAAACGTGAAAAATGGATTTTGAAAATGCACTGTTTTAAAACACAAGAGTGCTTGGAAGAACGGGGTGGGTTCTCAACTGGGGGCACTGCCCTCTTGCTTGTCTACCCAGGTCGTTTGGCAATGCCTGGGAACGTTTTTCACCGTCACCACGGGGGATGGGGGGACTGCCCCCAGCATCTAACGGGTGGAGGCCAAGGATGCTTTTTACCATCCTACAGTGCAAAGAACAGCCCTCCACAGAGAATGATCTCGTTCCAAGTGTCAACAGGGTCAATACTGGGAAACCCTGGAGTAATAACGAATTTTTGGTGAAAGCTGAACCGTTTTCTTTTGTGATTTGAGGCTTAAGGTGTATACTTAAAGCACATTTCCGACATCAGGCTTCACCCAAAGCTGCTTCTTGCAGTGTAGCTGTTTTCATTTCTGCACAGTGTCACTTAGACAGTATTTAGTTACTAGGAATGAATGTATCATGTTTCTACAGCGTGAGCTGATTTTTGTTATTGCTGTAGCTATTTAAACAAGATGTCAACGAGACATAATACTGAGTTTCTAGGTATAAACGAATACTTAGTTTCCAGTAATGAATGTGCTAAGTATGTTTCATAGAGAATAAACATAAATGTAAAAATCTTGAGGCTATGTGGTATAAGGCTGGTTTAAAAATATTTCTATTTGTCTCTCCTCCCTCCACTCAGCCTAATAAAACTCATTCTGAGAAAGAACCAGACTGTATGAGACACCACCTGTGAATGTGCGAGGCAACTCCCTGATTTGGTTGGCTAAACCCGCTTTTGTTCGTTTAAAAATTGGCAAGTAAGGCAGAACTTGCAGGACCCAAAGGAAACATGAGTAAGTCCACTTGTCCATCAAGCACGTGGTTGCTTCTCTCTTTCCTGTGTCCAACTGTGCTGCATTCTTGCTGTGTCAATATTGCCACCCCACTTTCTGCCCTTAGCTTGTGAGATTTCCTCCTTTTTCCTGTGTCCAAACAGGATGAAACCTCCCAGCATGTGTGGAGGTGGCCCAGAGTTTCCGTCTTGCCTGTTTGTTTTCATTTCGTTTTGTTTGTCTGATCTTTTCAAGGCAGCTGAGAATGGCAGTGGTCTCGATTTCCAGTCCCCGCACCTCTTCAGGTAGACACGATCCTCTGGCTTGTCTCTGTTCCTTGGAATCAACACCAAGGAAGCACTTGCCCCAGGTCCCTGACAAGCAATTGTTGCAACAGGGGGATTTTTTTTTTCCTGATAAAATAATGTTTACGTATGTTGATATGTCTAACTTGAGAATAATAGTTTTTTGTTTGTTTGTTTGTTTTGTGGTACGTGGGCCTCCCACCGCTGTGGCCTCTCCCGTTGCGGAGCACAGGCTCTGGACGCGCAGGCTCAGCGGCCATGGCCCACGGGCCCAGCCGCTCCGCGGCCTGCGGGATCCTCCCAGACCGGGGCACGAACCCGCGTCCCCCGCATCGGCAGGCGGACTCTCAACCACTGCACCACCACCAGGGAAGCCTGAGAATAATAGTTTTTTTCTTTAATTTCCTACTTTATTATTTTTTTCCAAGCGAACATAATTAAATATATGCTGAGATTTGGTCTATGATGCTTCAGGTCTACAGAGAGGAACTCAACTGACTTTTTCCATGAACAGGGCTCCTGACTTGGCATGATGAAAACTGCCATTGTTTTTATTTGTTTGAAATTTAGGCCCTTCCTTCAGTTTTGTGTTCTTCTTTTTGTGGTCTGCTTTCCAAGGAATACACCAAAAATAAATGGGTCCAGATAATCAAACCAATGACAGAAAAAAAAAAAAAAAAGGCTCTTGGAAACAATGCATGCATATTTCTTAAACTTGGTTCAAATTACAGCCAAGCAGTGCTCACATTAAGGATGATTTGGGTAGGGAGACATTACTTTATATTTAAGTTTCTATACAGAATTGGACACACTGGGAAGGAGACAGTCCTAATTTTCTTTAATCTCATTAGATGCCACTCCTTCCTTACTGGAATAGTAAGAACATGAGAGGGGTCATCTCGTATCAATAGAACATGAACACACAAGTCAGAAGTGATTCACAAGGTAAGCTTTGCACCAGTGTTTGGGTTAAAAGAAGACACAGGGACATGAGTAAGGCACAACTGTGATTTAGAAGATCATCAAGCCTTGAGGGGGGCACCTATGCCCCCCCCCGAAACTGAACACCACCTGTCCCGTTTCCAAACGTGCACTTTGCTATGTGCTTGGAAGAAGGAGTCGGTTGACCAAGGGACTTGGAACAGCGTCATTAAGGAAGAGAAAGACAGAGGCTAGATCCCACAGGGCGAAGTCGAAATTAACTTTAGAGTCGAGAAGAGGAAGAATAGCCAGGAGCTATTCTTGGACACCAATAGCTAGGTGTCCATCGACAGACGAATGGAGAAAGAAGATGTGGTTCATATACACAATGGAATACTACTCAGCCCTAAAAAAGAATGAACTAATGCCATTTGCAGCAACATGGATGGACCTAGAGATGATCGTACTGAGTGAAGTCAGTCAGACAGAGAAAGACAGATATCATATGATGTCACTTCTATGTGGCATCTAAAATATGGTACAAATGATCTATCTATGAAACAGAAACAGACTCACAGACATAGAGAACAGACTTGTGGTTGCCAAGGGGGAGGGGAGAGGGATGGACTGGGAGTTTGGGGTTGGCAGATGCAAACTATTACATTTAGAATGGATAAACAACAAGGTCCTACTGTAGAGCACAGGGAACTATATCCCATCTCCTGGGATAAACCGTAATGGAAAAGAATATAAAAAAGAATGCATATATGTGTATAAATGAGTCACTTTGCTCTACAGAAGAAATCAGGAAAACACTGTAAATCAACTATACTTCAATTAAAAAAAAGAAAAGAAGAAGAGGAAGAATGTTTCAGGCAACGGAACAGCTTCTGCAATGGCTATGTTGTGAAGTCAGACTGCATAATCAGGGGATGATAAGAATTGCATGTCGTGATGAAAATGCAAATCTCCATTTGAAAGTGTACATTGATTTGTATGTTAAACACTTTGCAAATGTCAGCGCTTAAAGATTTCTCCAATGCAGACAAACTCTGAGGTATGGTCTTAGCGTCAATTTAAGGTAATTGGAGCAAAATAAATCACACGGGGTTTAGTGTTGCCTTACAAGTTTATGTCCTCAGGGGTTTCCGAATTTCTGTGGACTGTAGTCAGGTTATTTACCAAGAAACCAAGTAAACAACATGATATAGATGCTAGAAAATCCAAGAATCAAAATCATGACGCACATGCCTGATGACTATTGTCTTCCTCGATCTTTCCTACTTGTTTGCAATCTCTTTCTTTTTTCTCTTTAGCTTCTGTGACAGATTAATTAGGATGCTGTTGTCTTTACTCCTAAAGCTTGTGAGTAGCGCGGGCAAAAAAAAAAAAAAATCAGGAAAGAAGTACAAACTTCCGGTTGCAAAATAAATGCATCACCGTGACATGAAATGCACAGTGTGGGGAATATAGCCAATAATTACAAAATATCTTTGCGTAGTGACAGAGTATAACTAGACTTACAGTGATACAAAAAGAGGTATTATCTTGAGTGTTTTTACAGATACAACAAAATGGTGACAAATCAACTCAAGCCGTGATGTTCACCAATACAAAAGATGCGCAAGCTAGGATGCTGTGTAAATCAGAAATACGAATGTGGAAGAATAAAGGGTATTAGCTTCCTCCACTATGGGGTGAAAGAATCTACCTGAAGTTAGGATGATTTCAGTTCTGAGCAACATTCATGCAAAGACTGGTATAAAAGGACTTCTGGGCTTCCCTGGTGGCGCAGTGGTCAGGGGACACGGGTTCGTGCCCCGGTCCGGGAGGATCCCACATGCCGCGGAGCGGCTGGGCCCGTGAGCCGTGGCCGCTGAGCCTGCGCGTCCGGAGCCTGTGCTCCGCAACGGGAGAGGCCTCAACAGTGAGAGGCCCGCGTACAGAGAAAAAAAAAAAGAGGACTTCTTTAAGTCTACTTCTTTAAGTCTACGACAATGAATAGATTTGGATCAATTCTACTTAAACACCCCTTCTTATAACAAAATGTTGGCTATACCTCACCCTCGATGTTTATATACCTAATGTTGTGTGTGTGTGTATACAACCCCATGTGTGACTACTTGCATGTTTGTTTTTATTAATAAGGGGAACTAATGATTAATTTTAATTTTTAGGGTTATCTGTATCCAAGAACATCACCATAGCTTTTCAGCGTTTTTGTCCCTTATATCTGTTTCAAGGGACACCAAATGTACCACAGAATTGCTATACTTGTTCCCGAATTAATTAGCAGAGGCAAATCTGTGACTTCCTGTTACCAAATCAATGCAAGAAAGAGTCTATTTTACGGGGCTCTTACTGCCATACACACTGAAGCTTAAGGCAACCAGAGTTTTTGCTAAAAGAGCCCTAAAAAACCACGTTATTTAGGGTATGTGTGAGGGTCAGGGTCTTATCGTGATTACAACTAGGCTTTGTAAAACACATATCAAAAGTGTGTTTGGAACACATCCATAATTTTATTACAACGGCTTCTTGTTTGCCAATTAGCCATCCTAAAGCACCAAGTCTAAAAGCAAAATGTTACAACTCAAATGATTCAGTGTTATAAAACTAAAGTCTATGCAATATACAAATTTGAAATATTTGTCTTTCAATATTGGGCTCAACAGAAAAAAGGGGATGCTTAAAAAACAACAACAACAAAAAAGGATGTTTCCCTGAAAGATACTTTAACACAGGGTTAAATCGAAAAATAACATTGATTTCATGGGAAATATCATTGCTATATTTGATACCACATTCTTGGTATTTCACAATGCTAACAAACCCACTGGATTCACTGAACGGTACCTTTTTCTCCTCTCTCAAATCCTAGTTATAAAGGTACTTAGTCCACCCTACACTTACTTCTGGTGTGAAACATTAAGGAACTGACAGCTAACATTGGTAAAGAATTCTATACTTTATTTCAAATCTAAAAGAGTGCTTGATACCAATTATGGAAGACAGCATAGATATTAAACAAGATATTAATAAAAACTAGGCATTAATGAAATGCATGGTTAAATATTATCCCAAATTATGGATCAAAATTTCAACACATTCAACTGCAGTATACTTTAGCTATGCGTCCACTGCAAATATAGTCACAGTTTGCAGTTCGGCATCTTAAAATCATTGGATTACACTCCAAGGCGTAAACTACATATTACAAACTAGAGTAAGGAATTTGGTGTGTGAATTCGCAATACTTTAAGGAGGAAATATGTATTTCAATACCTCATGGTGCATGTTCGTGTACATTAGAATGTTGTGAAAATCATGATGCAAAGACAAGCCATCGCATTCAGAATGAGCCGTCACCAATAAGACGTGATAAACCTGGAAAAGAATCAAACTCTCCTTTACATGACCTGTTGATTCAGATTTGAAATAATCTCAGCGCGGCAGATCTCAGGCTCCAACATTTTTATTTAGTCTCTTGAGGAGATGATTTTCAAAGGGGCTATGTTAAGAGATCACCTCGGGTGAGCATTTTGAGTTAATTCAGTTTTCAGGTTTCTTCATTTCCATACTTCAAGATGGAAGTCCTCCCCCAAAGAACTAATAGAAATTACTAAGTCCCATTCACTTGATTGATGGCCACTCCAAAGCACAGTCGTTTCTCTTCAGCACAAGATCGTTTAGGGTGCTCCAGGGGCCACAGGTTCAAGAGGAATTTATGGGACTCCCGTGGCTATCCTGATTGGAGCTGTAATTAATATAGAAATGCGATGATAACTATTCCACACGGGCCACGCATCGTTTCATTCTTACACTCTGCCTTTGTTCTGAGCCTCTGAACGTCGAACTTTTGCTCTTCCTCAGTGCCTGAAGGGAGAGGGGGCAGGGTGGAGGAGGGCATCATACTGACGCATAAAGCCGGCAGCACCTAAGGCCATGGCACGTGATCCT
Source organism: Delphinapterus leucas (assembly GCF_059928025.1). Taxonomy (NCBI): domain Eukaryota; kingdom Metazoa; phylum Chordata; class Mammalia; order Artiodactyla; family Monodontidae; genus Delphinapterus; species Delphinapterus leucas. The sequence continues at coordinate 131,182,770 of NC_143150.1, read as the reverse complement.
GCCTGCCAAGATGGAATTCATTTTCCTTCAGAGCTGGATCCAAAGTTCCGGGGTTCATACCCGTTCGCCCTCATCCTGTTTTATCAACAGACCATGTTTGGGGGAAACATGGATGTCAAAGAGAAACTGCGTTTTTTGGCCTCACCCTGAGCCAATCTTTCAACATTATAGCATCCTGAAGGATGAGTTAATTGAAATGCTGAATTTCCCACTGGGTTTGAGACTTCCCGCTCTTTTGTTGTTGTTGAACGTGATTTTGTCTTGAGGTCTATGGGTGTTACTGTTACTGAGGTTTGGATGAGATTTGACAAGTCCCTTTGAAAACTTGCCCTGGATTTACACGTGGTAGGGAACACCTACAATGTGTGAAACTTTTATACAACTGAAAGTGAGAATCATACTATATCTAAAGTTAACTCATAATGGCTATGAATACATGGGTGCTGACCACGAGCAACATGCTGGCCAGGAGTCTGGACGTCCCACCCTCCTCCTGGGCGTGTTTCTAGCCCAGTTTATGATATCCGTAGCCCTGACAGAAGAGCCATTCTTAATATCTGGGCATCAGGACCTCAGCAAACTCATTATTCCAAGCAAACACATCAAAGACACCATGTCTGGCTGAAGGCAACCATCCCTGGTTCATCTACGTCACTCAGGTGTGGAATCACTTGCCCGTCTTGGGAATCTGCTTTCACGCTCTGTGTGCACATCCTCTTGACCTGAAGAGGGAAAAGGTCCGCGCTCCAATCCTACCCGCAATGCTCGTTCCTCACGGGAGCCGGGCCTGCTCTTCCTTCTGCAGCTGCCTCCTTAACGGGAAATTCTGATTTATCGCAAGAGCAACTCTTTCACAGGTTGCTTTGAGAATTACAGGCTCTACCGGTGAAGGACTTAGAATGGTGGGTGGAATGTAATAAGTATACAATAAACACTGGCAGTTACCATGGGATACAATCGTCCTGAAGTTGTAATTAATATTCATTAATTCCTGATATTAGTCATATAATCTGTTCTCATATAATCGTTAAGTCATATGTTCATAAGAATATGTAATCATATACTCCTAAGAATATATAATCTTTTTAAAAAACTGTATTCATTTATTTATTTTTGGCTGTGTTGGGTCTTCGTTGCTGCGTGCGGGCTTCCTCTAGTTGTGGAGAGCAGGGGCTACTCTTTGTTGTGGTGCGCGGGCTTCTCATTGCGGTGGCTTCTCTTGTTGTGGCGCACGGGCTGTAGGCGCGCGGGCTCAGTAGTTGTGGCTCACGGGCTCTAGAGCGCAGGTTCAGTAGCTGTGGCGCACGGGCTTAGTTGCTCCGCGGCATGTGGGATCTTCCCAGACCAGGGCTCGAACCTGTGTCCCCTGCATTGGTGGGCGGATTCTTAACCAGTGTGCCAACAGGGAAGTCCCTATATAATCTTATATAATCATATAATCTCAGTATAAAACATCCCATATAAAATATTTCAGTCATATATTCATAAGAATATATAGTCATATTCATAAGAATATGTAACCATGCATTCATAAGAATATATAATCTTATGTAATCACATAATCTCAGTATAAACCATTTCTATATAAAATTTTCCAAAAGGTGCTTAGCGACTACACCTCAATGAAAACAATTCATTTTAATTCCCCCCCAAAAAAATACTACCAACAAATATTATGTTTAATGATTTGAGTAAGTCAAAATGCAGTGGTGAATATTTTTAAATACATACATATGTTAAGAAAGAAGAAAAAAAGAAGGTGCTTAGGAATTTCGGGATTCGAAAACGTTTAAAAGTGCCTTCTTTACATCCAGCATTCAGTACCCACTGTGTTCTGTTCCTTACTGATGATTTGGTATCTTTGCTGAATGGGTGAGTAAATGATGGATAAATGATATAATTCTATAACCAAGCTCTATGGGAAGACTTCTTTCAACCCCATGAAGAAGCTCTGAGTACTTCATGACACGGGCCACCTTCTATATCCTTCCCTTATTATGTATATTGTCTTATCGTTGCAGGAAGCGGGGAGGGAAAGAACCTAATCTCCTTAATGTATACTAAAAAAAAAAAAAAAAAAAAAAAAAAAAAACCTTTTAGAAAAGGAGGAGAAGTGTCCGGTTTCTTACCTATTAGCATATAAATACACACCTCATTGAGTGAGATTGGAGATAATTTTTACAACCCAGTGTTCTATCTCTGTGTAGACAAGAGTTAACCAGGGCAGTTCTGAGACTGCCTTAGAAAGTTCTACAGGCAAGGCTGGTCCTTGGCTGCTACCTGGGAACTTGAGTTTCAGGTGGGTTCCCACCATCCCTTAACTGATAAAGGTGGCTCACTTTGCCTAAATGCTTTGTACAACAACATGGGCTCAAAGCCAGCTTTCCTTCTGGGAGTCTGCTGTTTTGGTACATACTAAGCAGAGGGTACTTACGCGACCAGCCCCCAATAAAAACCTCGGGCACTGATTTCTAATGAGCTTCCCTGTTAGACAGTCATGCGTGTGCTCTCAAAATGTGATACTGGAGGGATTAAGCATGGCCACTGGGAGCGGACTCTAGGAAACTTGCACCTGGTGTTCTCTGGACTTCAGGAACGTTTTCTCCCTTTGCTGATTTTGCTTTGCATCCTTTTGCTGTGACAAATCATAGACTATATATGCTGAATCTTCCTAGCGCATGATCCGACCAAGGGGCGGTCTTGGAGACCCCTGCCACAATTCCCCTTTGAAATATGAACTCACATTTTTGAGGTAGGGACATCTCTCCCCGATGGTCACTGTATATGCGTCATCTCTTCACTCCTAAAGCTTCTCCCATAACACAAGTTCCAGTAAACTTTGCCCGGAAAGTCCTAATCAAGTTGAAACATGGATATTCTCTACAGTCTAATATTTGTTTTATGTGTACTAGAAATGATGTGTATTTTCTAACTGATGGGCATAGGTTTCTATTGGGTTGGCCAAAAAGACCGTTCGGGTTTTTCCGTAAGATGTTACAGAAAACCCGAACTAACTTTTGGGCCAACCCAATATATATATACCCATTAAATCAAACGCATTGTTTCTTTCAAAGCCTAAATTGATGTCTTTACTCCTTTTTTAAATTATTGATCGGAAATGACAAAAAGAGGTGCGCTAAATCTAAAAAGATGATTTTAATTTTTCCAGGTCTTCATATTAATTTTGCCGATTCCTGCGTCATCTATTTTAAGGTCCTTCAACATGAGATGGTTCAATTCATAGACTGCGTGCGTGAGAGAAAACTGCATGAGAAAATGCACCCTCACTTCCATGGTTCCCTGACATGCGGGGTTATAGCAGCTTGCCTCTACAAAGGTGGCAAAAAAACAATGAGACTCCAGAAAAACAAACATGCAAATCTGACGCTTGAAAAACTCTCCTACTCATTCACGTGTAATTGTGTGCGAGCTACCCTGTCTACGTTTCCCCTACCCGCCTTTCCTGTCATCTTCTGGTTGGAATCAGGACCCTAGTTTCAGTCCACACACCAGGAGAGGGGGGTGACAGAAAGACATGAACTTCAGGAGGTAGGAACCATGGATTGGGGGCTAGGAACAATGTGGACTCTGACTGCATATAACGGTACCTGTTATAATTATTGGCAAGTTAGCTAGGTATATAAATCATTTCATTATAACAGTGATTTTATAAAACAGAACGACAATTACCATAGTCAGTAAGACAAAAAAGGTGAAAAATAGATGCTAAAAAAGTATGTTGGGCAACTGTTAAAATTCAACTTCAGTAACCGCAGTGTTTTATCACAGAATAAGATCTACTAAGTCCAGTTTTTTTGTCTTGGGTAAAAACACAGGCATGGCTCTCTCTTGGAATGAGCTTGTTGGTTTTGGGTTATTTCCCACCCAACAAAATTAACAGTATTTCTTCTACTTATTTCCTATTCACATCTAAGAAATCATCAATCCACTTTGAGCCAATTCTACACTCTGACATATTCTCAAGTTTCCAGATTCTCAACATCTATAATACACATCATGGTGTTATTTATGCTGTGTGAATTTAAAAACAACAACAACACTGTTTCAATACATGTCACACACGAAAAGGAAAACTGTGAAGTGTTGATTATAGAATAGATTGAATCCAAAATAGGGTTTAATGAGTCAAAAAATTCAAACAACCCATTTGAAAGTTAATTATGGTGCCAAAAGCCTGTCTTCAGGCTCCTTTTATTAAATCTGTGTTTTGCTTTTTTTTTTTTTTTTTTTTTTTTGCGGTACGCGGACCTCTCACTGTTGTGGCCTCTCCCGTTGCGGAGCACAGGCTCCGGACGCGCAGGCTCAGCGGCCATGGCTCACGGGCCCAGCCGCTCCGCGGCATGTGGGATCCTCCCGGACCGGGTCAAGAACCCGTGTCCCCTGCATCAGCAGGCGGACTCCCAACCACTGCGCCACCAGGGAAGCCCTGTGTTTTGCTTTATGATGGAAAAATACAGGGCCCTTGAGGCATTCTTTGCAAAGTAATTACCTCTAAAGGGAAAAACTTCAACAATGTTGCAGTGACACGATTTGAATATCATACACATGCTTTGACCCTACTTTGCTTTCCCTTTGACATTTTTATCATATAGGAAAGAAAAATGGATTTATCAGACTAGTGGAAACAAGTAGACTCAGATTATTAAAAAAAATTGTTGATGGCAGCTTCTGTAGCATTGTGAGAAGCGATAAACCCCTATTTCCAGCAACACCGAGGATATATCTGTAAAAAGTTGCTACTTCTCTATCGGGCTGAAGTGAGATCTGACCAAGATGTTGATACCTACGTACTGCCTGAAATTTTATGTAGATGAGAGAGGGATGTAAGTAAGGAATGTAATGGTTTGTAAGTAAGGAAGTAGGAATGTTACAGTTTGGAGAATCGGGTCAACAATCTTTCCTTCACGTGTGATAATTCTACCAAGGCAAGGGTTCCGTGGCTGATACAGAGCAGACCTCGAAAAAGAGTTAGCCAGTTCATTCATCTTGTAGGAGCTCTACGACGTAACTAGTGTCAACAACTGACCAAGATTCCGTATGATAATCCCTAAGCTCCTCGTGTTCTGTACCTGTCTCAGCCCATATACGAGATGTTTTCTCCAAAGTTTTCATTTAAAAAGTATAGTTCTGTTCCCAAAGCAACTGCTGAACCAAATCACCTTACCTAGCCAGTCTTGGGTGCCCCAAATCTCTGCCCTACATAAAATTAGGAATCCAGGTAGGGGTGACGTATGCCCTTGCTTCAATACAGGCAGGAAGATTTAACTTAGGAACCCCAAACAACTTGTAAACAAATGCAAGAGTAGGATTTCATGAGCTGTGCCGGGATGGATGGAGTCTGGAACTCTGCGTGTAGGAAAGAGAGTGGGTAGGGGGTGTCTGCAAGAGGGAACACAGTGCATGAACGAAGGTGAAGCTTGGGAAATTCATGAAAACAGAGAGAGAGAGAGAGAGAGAGAGAGAGGGAGAGAGATATTGCTCGATCGATCACTGGGGCGAGTGAAGTACTCCCTACTCAGAGTTATGCAGTGCTCTAAGTCAAGCTTTGACCAATGCAGTCGCATTTTGTATGATGAGGTGTGGTATTTCTTCTACTATTAGTTACGACATCTCCTCCCACGATGGGTAGCGTCTTAAGGCCAGTGGCCAATTGGAGCACATGTGTAAATCTATCTCTATACACACTTCAATTTACTATGCTGAGAATGAGCTGTGAAGTAGAAAATCATCGCAGCGTTGCAGTTACGAACATTAGGCGATGCCTCCCGCCACCCCAAGTGCTGAACTGTAATGGATGGTCCAAGAGCTGCCTGGCCTAGGCCTGCTGTTTAGACAACGCGCAGAAACATACAGGGGCAGATGGGAAATGTCCTCCAAGGTATTTTGTTAAGGGGAAAGTAAGTTGCAGGGCAATAGGTACAGTGGGAAGAGATGAGAGTGGATTATGCAGATAAGATTGAAGGAGGACTTTTACTTTTCTGGTTTAAACGTGTTACAAGCAGGACACTGTTTGGTATTGGTTTTCAATAAAGAAGCATATGCTGGGGAACCAGGTGACAGTGTGACATACTATCTAGAGTTTTTCAGGGAAACCATTGGGTAGCAGCACAAACAAAGACCAGATTTACAGATCAGGAAAGTAAGCCAGGATCTGCATGCTGACTAAGCAGCATGATTACCTGTGAAAACAGGAGACTCTGAATCCCATTTAAATCTTCCAACACGACACCAAAATGTCCAGGATGCAATGTAACAGTCGCTTGCTACAGCGATAACCTGGAAACCACAGCTGGAAGGAGGGAAAGACGATCATGAGACACCAACACTGAGAGGGAATCGTCAGACAAGAATTTTAAAGCACCAAACATAAAAATTCTTCAGCAAGCAATTATATTCTACCAACAAATTAAAAAAAAAAAAAAATATATATATATACAATCTAAGCAAAAATCAGAAGGTATTTAAAAAAGAACCAGATGTAAATTACAGAAATGAAAAATACAATAGTTGAAATAAGGGAGGATGAACTAAAGGCTTTATCGTAGAGAAGAAAACCTAAAGACATTTGCTCCAGTAAAGGGAGATGACAGACTATGGAATTTCAGTCTCTACAAAGGAAGAGAGAGCAGTGACAGCGACAACTGTGTAAAAATAAATGTTCTTTCTTAGAACTTTTAAAAGCAATGATAACAGCAATGCATTGTGGTATTTATAACTTGCAGAAGTAAACTTTACGGTAACGATAATCGAAGGTGAGGACGGAAATGCCACGATACTGTGTGTGATCTTTTCTAGTACCTGTAAGCGGTACACATCGCTTCAGGAGGGAGGGTTTACATTCAACCCTATAAATGATCACGCTGAATGTAAAGGAGCTCAAGGCTGCCAGCTAAAGGACAGATATTGTCACATTGCATAAAAAATTAAGATTCAATTAGATACTTCCTAAAGAAACCCGTGTGAAGTATGCAAGCATTAATAGGTTAAAAGTCGAAGGAAATGCATAAACCCTGATCAGGTTAACAAAAGAAATATATAATGGATAAATCAATATCAAAGTAAGTTTGATGCCAAAGAAAATTATCCTGAATAAAGAAGGTCATTCCATAATGACATACAGGTCCTTTCCTCAGTAGCGTATAACAATCCTCAAAATGTATACACTTAATTACAGGGCTTCACAGTACTTGAAGGAAAAGCTTAAAGAACTACAGGGAGAGATAGACAAATCCATAAACATAGTGGAAGTTTTAATCCCCTTCTATCAATAACTGATAGAACAAGTGGACAGAGGAGGAAAAGTTTAAACAAACAAAAGGGCAGAAAGCAAAGACTCCACCAAATTGACCTAATCTACTTTTAGAGAAGAGTCACCCAAAAAGAGCAGGACGTAGAGTTTATTCTGGGGAACTCAGCATTTACCAACATTGACTGTATCCTGGGCCCAAAGTATTTAAGTCATAAATAGGACGGTCTCAGACCACAGTAGAATCAATTTTGAAATCATGAACAGAAAGCCATCTGGAAAATCCCAAACCACTTGAAAGTGAATAACACACTCCTATGAGTCAACGAAAAAATCAAAAAGGAAACAGATATCTGTTTTGAACTGAGTGCCTTTAAAAGCACACCATACACAAATGCGTGAGATGCACAGAGAGCAGTTACTAGAGGCAAGCACCAAATTCCTGGATTTGAAAAGAAGAAAAATCTCAAATCAGTGCCCTCAGCTTCCAACGTGAAAAGATGAAATAAAGGAACAAAGTAAGCAGGGGGAAGATAATAAAGATCAAAGTGGAAGTCAATGAAATAGAAAACAGAAACAATACACAAAACAAATGAAACCAAAAGCTGGTTCTCTGAAAATAACAGTAAAATTGGTAAACTTCTGGCAACAGTAATTACGACAGAAGACTCGCTATGCTGATATTAGAAACAGAATGGCAATATCACTACAATTACTACAGATGTTAAAAGCAAAATAAAGAAACATTAAAAAAAAACAAAGAAACAACTTTATGGCCCTACCTTATCAGGGAAAATTTAGTCTTTACAATGAAATACGATACTAACTTTAGGTCCTTAGATACCCTTCATCATGTTAAAATATTATATTACATACATATAGTACTACATACATATAATACACAGTGTTTGCATATTTATAGTATGGGTTCACTTGGACAATATTTTTTAAAGAATTTTGCAATTATGATTAGGAGAGATATTTTTCTGTAGTTATTTTTTTCCCCCCCTAATTATACTACGTTGGTCTGGTTTTGCTATTAGGGTATGTTTAGCCTATAGAATGAGATTTTAAATGCTCCTTTTTCTTTCAGCTTATGAGACAGTTTGTGTAGAATTAGTATTTTTTTTAATCTATTAAGAAATTTAGGGGACTTCCCTGGTGGCGTAGTGGTTAAGAAGCCGCCTGCCAATGCAGGGGACACAGGTTCGAGCCCTGGTCCTGGAAAATCCCACATGCTGTGGAGCAACTAAGCCCTTGCGCCACAACTACTGAGCCTGCGCTTTAGAGCCTGCGAGCCACAACTACTGAGCCCACGTGCCACCACTACTGAAGCCCGCATGCCTAGAGTCCGTGCTCCGCAACAAGAGAAGCCACCGCAATGAGAAGCCCGAGCACTGCAACAAAGAGTAGCCCCCGCTCACCACAATTAGAGAAAGCCCGCACACAGCAATGAAGACACAATGCAGCCAAAATAAATAAATAAAATAAAATAAAAAAAGAAATTGATGTAAAGGAATAGCTATTTTTCTATGGACTTGTGTCTTTCCTTTAAAGGGATATGGACACATATTCTTTGTAACAAAGAGAATTCCATAGCAACTGCAAAAATTGGTAAGAATAATTTCATATAAGCATGTAATAAAGGAAAGATGTAATAATCACTTTATAATGACAATGCTATAAATGTTGCCACTTCTACTTACAGATAGGAGATGAAGCTGAATTATTAAAAAATACCTGTGTGTATGTATATTTGTATACATATGAATATATGTAACAGTTTATCATTTTCTCAAAACAAAGAAGAATACAAGCTGTATTTCTTTTCTGATTAATTAAATGATACTGTTACTGTGGAAAACTTGGAATATATAGGGTAAATATCAATGTAATGAACACAGTAATCTATTGCTTTTTGGAATATTCTAACAAAAATATTTTTCCTAAATAGAATAAGTATCTCTACTTGGAGCAAAACTACTGATCTTCACCAGTATTTTGTTAAGTTATAATTTTGATTGAAATATGCTTGTAATCTTATTTGAAGTCACAATTTCTGATTTAAAAATACAGGTTTTAAAAAATTAATTCATGTTTTGATCTTTGAAAATAACTTTCTAGTTTAGACTTCATCAAGGTTAATAATATATGTCAAACAAAGCAAAGAAAATAAAATTTATTCTAAAAGTTAGCCAAAATCAAATTTACATATTTTAACAGAGATCATTTTTTGATTACATTTTAAAAGAAAAATAAGAGACATGTATATTGGAACTAGTCAAAGTTCTGAAAATGTAGTCTGATTAATGTGGACTTGTTCTGTCTTTTTCCTCTTTTCCCCCTTAAAGAAAAAATGCACTAGCAAGGTATGTCCTTGGGAATCCCTGACAATTCATCTGTATTCTGTTCACAGAAACGTTAAGATTTGCTTCCAAAACTGAAAGCCTGTCAACAGGTTATGATTGTAAAAAATAGAAAACAAATATTTTTCAGAAATGTCTCAGACTTCCCTGGCGGCGCAGTGGTTAAGGATCTGCCTGCCAATGCTGGGGACACGGGTTCAAGCCCTGGTCTGCGAAGATCCCATGTGCCACAGAGCAACTAAGCCTGTGTGCCACAACTACTGAGCCTGTGCTCTAGAGCCAGCGAGCCACAACTACTGAGCTCGTGTGCCACAACTACTGAAGCCCACGCGCCTAGAGCCCGTGCTCGGGAACAAGAGAAGCCACCGCAATGAGAAGCCCGTGCACTGCAACGAAGAGTAGCCCCCACTCACCGCAGCTAGAGAAAGCCTGCGTGCAGCAACAAAGACCCAGCACAGCCAAAAATAAATAAGTAGAAGACATGAAAAAAAAAAGAAGTCTCAAAATACATTACTATGAATTTGTGTGTTCAGGTAGAGCATAACAGTCAAAATACAAAAAAAAAAAAAAAAAAAAAAAAAAAGACAACCACCTTTTTATGTGCCCATTTTATTGGGTTGGCCAAAAAAGCTCGTTTGGGTTTTTCCATTAAGATGTTAACGGAAAATATATGAAAAACAAAAATAAATTAAATTGTGATTGCAAAACATGTGCCTAAAATCAAAAGATAAACTAATCTCAACTTTACTTGAAATCAATTGCAATGCCTAAATAATACTCATTTCACCCCACTCATTATCCTTAGAGGAAATGAAACGTTGAGATGAGTTAAAACCTTAGGGACTCGAACAGAACTTAAGAGGTTTTCTAACACATGTCCTTTACCCAGGACGATGGCAGCTGCCGGCTAGCTGCTGCGTGTAACCCAGTCAAGGCTCACAGATAGTCAAAAATAAAGCAAAATTCAAGACAGAGCTTAGTGAATGCTCAGATGCAATATTATAGTTTACCAACCTTTCTGCATTTCATAAACAACCCAGACTATTTAAGCAATGTAGAAAAAGTAGACTCACAGGGCAATATGTGTAACACTCATTTCTATCAATTTGGCTTCTTTATATATATTTCCAAATAGTCCTAAACTAATGTGAACCCCATTAACACTCTCCTTTCTTCCTTCCCTTCCCTTGTTACGTAAGTCAGGGTCACCAGTACCTATTCAGCTAAATACAAGTTGCCTCAAAGGGGCTTACTGATAAGAGTCCTGGAGGGAAACTGAAGGGTGGGAAAGGTTTCCTTCTGACTCTGGTCTCATCCTCCCTTAATGATCACACACCATCCTTTTGAGGAAGACCCAACAGTTCTGAAGAGCTTGTGTGTGAGCTGGAAAACAAGGATCTGTGTTCTAATTCTAGAGCAGGGTGTGGACAGATTAGCAAACAGGGGAAAGCTATAGATTTCAACCAGGCACTCCCGGCTGAAATAACAAAGTCCTCAACAGACAGGCAGCCCTGCCCTCAGGCTCTCTCCTGTATAATCTGGGGTCCACAGGAATCTTCCACCACACTAGGACCAAGCAGGGTCACGGGACTCCAGAACAGAGGCAAAGGAGGGCTGCTAGATCAGATGAATGGAAGAGAGACCCTTGGAGTTGGCCACCATAATGGTATCCACGGCCAAGGTGCGTCAGACAGAAAAGACAATCAACAGCACCAACTAGAATCACGAATTAAAGACAGTAGCAGAGCAAGGAGTTCCCAGATGGACGAAGGGTAATGCCAATGACCAGAAGGGCCCAACATGGCGCCCAGCGAACCCTCTCTCCCCTGCATCCAGGATTCCAAAGATGTCCTTCCTCCACATCTTTGGGGGAGAAGCAGAGGCTACAAGGCTGAGAGTCTTGAGACTTCTTTCCGAGAAATTCTATCTAATAATAAGAAAAACTATTCAAATTATATAGTGGAACTAAGATGTTAAACTGTGTCAAAGAGGTAGTTAATTTTCTTTTTTTTTTCTATTAACTAGCAGGTTGGGATTTGAAGAAAGGACAGATGATTCCAGACTAAATAAATGTCATTTTCCCTGTCCATCCAAGTGGCAGCGTAAATGAAATTTTTGAGCATATTATTATATTCTGTAGTGGAGATTATACATCGAAGCATTCACTCAAATGGACGGCCAAACATCCATGAGAGGCACTGTCTCATCTTTGCCGATCTTTTTTATGTGTCGATGTGGGAATTACTATTCGAACAAGGGAGCCGCGAATACTTGATTGTGGCAACGCAGGGAGAAAAGACCCCCAGAAGGTTGGGCTTGGTGGGATCATTCCAATGCCACAGCTTTATTCAGAAGAGGTGACCTTCCCCATCAGCTGGGAGGAGTCACCATGAAGTACGATAGTATCCTGAGTCCTCCTGGGCCTTTCCAATACTGCTTCTTGCGATGCACGAGAAGTTTGTGTGACAACTAACTTCAATGCACAGGACCTTCGGTCCCACAGGGGGTTCATTTGCTAAAAGATCTGTATCCGACAGGGCCAACGAATTAAATGGTTCCCGCTGGCATTGATGAAGCACCCTGTGTGGGCATTGTTAGTTTACTGGCAAAAAGAGAAGGAGCATCTAAATAAGAGAGAGGGAGTCTTGCTATCTCCATCAGCAAGGGACAGTGACCCCAGAAGAATCAAATTTTGCCATCAACGGATTGAAGGCATTGAGTCTTCTTCTTCTCTCTCTCTCTCTCCTTCAATGCTGAACCACATCTTTAGAGACACTCAATACCATACTCTGAGAACCTGTAGGTTATGGAAGTTCGCGAAGCATATTTGAAGGAGACGGAAAAAAAATTGCATCTCCAAGAATAACTTTATTCCAAGACACATAGTTCAAAATGTGTTTCTTACACGAAACAGTTATATTATGATCGAAAGAAATGGATATGGATTTTACTGACACAAAGATAGGATGTCAAAGAGTTTTGCTTAAGGAGCACAGTTTCGGGACACGGCTACTGGTTTTCCTTCCATTTTTCCCCCTAATGTCTACTGTGCCATTAAATGTGAGTTGCACCTACTTGTTCACAATTTATTGAGATAAAAATTGCACACTGTGGGGCTTCCCTGGTGGCGCAGTGGTTGAGAGTCCGCCTGCCGATGCAGGGGACGCGGGTTCGTGCCCCAGTCCGGGAAGATCCCACATGCCGCAGAGCGGCTGGGCCCGTGAGCCTGCACGTCCGGAGCCTGTGCTCCGCAACGGGAGAGGCCACAACAGTGAGAGGCCCACGTACCACAAAAAAAAAAAAAAAAAAAAAAAAAATTGCACACTGTGAAATGCGCAGATGGGAAACAGGTGCTTAGATATTTTGATAATTCCATGAATTGGCCACCTTAAGATGGAGAGTATTTTTATCACTAGAAAAAATTCTCCCACGTTCCTTCCAGGATTGAAGGCCATGGCTCTGTGCTGTATTAACCACGGTTTGTTTTTTCTGCTTGGTGTTGAACTTCATACAAACCTAAGTTCAACCCACAAATGTGCACTGATTTGTATCTGATTTCTTTCAGTCAACCTAATGTCAATAAGAGCCACCCACACTATTCCCACATCAGTATTTGATTTTTCTTTTTTTTTTCCCCCCCAGTGCGTAATATCCCATGGTATGAATACACTGCAATTTGCTTATTCATTCTCCTGGTGAGTTTTGTTTTTTTTTTTTTCAATATGTTGTCTGATCTCCTAAGTTGATTATATGGTTTCTCTTCTTCATTCTGGTAACGGAATTACAGAGACAAACATGGATTCATTTTCACGTGTTAAACCCACCTGACGTTTCTGGACACAAGGCGCTTAGTCACGATGTTTGCTCTTTTTGCGTATGGCTGGATGTGATTTGTAAACTGGGCACCTGACTCAAGGAAATTCTCCCTGGAAACCTCGCTTTTAATTACTTCCAAGCAGCAAAGTACAGGTTAAACATAATCTAAAACTGACTTTACAAAAAGAAAGAAAGCACACATTAGACAATGAAACTGAGTACGGAGGATGTAACTGTGTTATGAAACTATTCTTCACTACAAGAGCTCATTAATGTATCTTTAGCTCAAATACCTGATGTTTTCTTGGTAAATTTCTTACGGGCTAAGGAATGAAATAAACAGCAGCAGACTTACCCTGAATCTTGAACTTAATGTGTGTCTACCCCTATCCTCCAATCCACCTCTTGTGAATCCTTTCTCTGTCCCTTACAGATATCCATAATATCTTGGGTCCAATATGCCAATTTGGGGTAACATCTCCTCCATGATTTATAATTACAATCTTATTCTACTTCTCAAGTTATCCAACAGCGTGAGCACCAAGAGGTAAGCATGTTGCGTGAGCACCAAGAGGTAAGCATGTCGAGTCTACACTTCAGCTTTTTATTGGAAAGCTTTGTCCGAATATGTATTACTTGGTTCCTTCCCGTTTCGAACAGGTCCTGCCTAGCAACGACTCCCCATTTTTAGAAATATTTTCTTTGCAAAATCTCTCTACAGCTTTGACATACAGACAACCCAGCACTTTTGCATCTAAGAGTCAAATGTATGCAGGATCTTTCAACTCCTCTCTTCTCTGTAGTTTTTGAGTGTATTGCCAAGAATCCTTCACACACAGATGACGTCTCAAGTGGTGACATGAATAATGGTTAAGTTCTGTTGAATGTGAAAATACATGATCTTGGCAATAAATTCAAAAGACTATTAATGCTTGGTCTATCTTCCCTCCCCTGCAAACTCTCTTTCTCTCTCTCGCTCTCTCTCTCTCTCACACACACACACACACACACACACAATCCCCAAATTGACTGAACATAGCGCAGAAGTACCATGACTGTACAGAACAGACCCTGAAAAGAGAAACTCCCAGGAACATGGAACCAAGCTCTTATCTAACTTTCATATAATGAGGATTTAGAATGAAACACATTTCCAAAATCAAGAGAGAAGAGCCGGTTGCCCCTGGATGGGATGCACGATATTTCCTTATCCCCTTCTTTCTACACTGGATAGAATGTTTCATTTCATTGAAGTCAAATGTTCTAAAGAGTGAGGTTGGCAGACTGAAGAGGGTGATGACAAAGTTCAGGGTAGAGGCACGTCTCAGTCCCTGAGGGTGACATTCAAAATAATATTGCTGTCCTGAGACTTCCTGGCGGTCCAGTGGTTAAGACTCTGTGCTTACACTGCAAGGGTCGTGGATTCAATCCCTAGTCGGGGAACTAAGATCCCACATGCCGTGCGGCATGGCCAAAAAATAGTAATAATAATAAATATTGCCGTTCTGTAAATTCTGTGGTCTCTTACCTTATTACTACGCATGACTGAGGGCTGTGAATCTCATGTTAGAACATTGGTTATGATGCTCCAACTGTAAACACATACATTTTAAATACCTACACTCATTCTAAAGTCACAGTGACTCAACTATAAGTATTCAAAATGTCCAAGTGCTAGCTACCAGTAAGATCAACAGTACTAAAGGACTGATTCATTGAAAGTTGGTTATTTCTGATGTATCTTTCAGGATAGCCATTATCTGCCCTCTTTTTTCTAGATGTCTTTTTTCTTTGATAGGAAAATAATTTAAATGACACAAAAATAGCTTAATTGGCTCCAAGAGACAAAGCAAATGTTAATCAAAAGGACAAAAACACTGAAGTAGATTTTGCATTTCGTATTACATAGATCAAAGTCCACCGCCTGTGAGGACACGGGGAGGCTGAAGGGTAAGCTGGGACAAAGTGAGAGAGTGGCATGGACATATATACACTACCAAATGTAAAACAGAGAGCTAGTGGGAAGCAGCCGCATAGCACAGGGAGATCAGCTCGGTGCTTTGTGACTGCCTGGAGGGGTGGGATAGGGAGGGTGGGAGGGAGGGAGACGCAGGAGGGAGGAGATGTGGGAATATATGTATACGTATAACCGATTCACTTTCTTATAAAGAGAAACTAACACACCATTGTAAAGCAATTATACTCCAATAAAGATGTTAAGAAAAAGGAAGAAAGAAACGCTTTATCACAGTGATCTAGATGGCATTCAGGATGACATTGTGTTTAAAAGTATGGACATGAAGCCCATGAGTTGAAAAGATTTTCAGAAATTGGTCCTTTGAAGGTCAGAGTTTTAGGAAAACCTTAACCAACTTAATTTGTTTATATTGCCTTTTTAAAGTATATGCAAGAGTCTTATATGGTAACTACATATTTAATTAAGTTGAAAAAAGCTCTTTCAGAACCTCAAATAATATGTGATAAAAGAGATTGTCTCATAGTTTAGTTGGCAGGATTTTTTTCTTTGTTCAGTTGCTTGTAAAACAGGATTGGTCATTAAAATGAATGATTAGATTAGAGGCAATAAAATATACAAATTATAATTAAAGAAGAAAAACACAAGTCCACTGCCTGTTATGGTTTTCATCTTTTAAAATAGATTTAAATA
The DNA here is from genome assembly GCF_059928025.1 of Delphinapterus leucas. Classification (NCBI taxonomy): domain Eukaryota; kingdom Metazoa; phylum Chordata; class Mammalia; order Artiodactyla; family Monodontidae; genus Delphinapterus; species Delphinapterus leucas. The sequence continues at coordinate 131,166,653 of NC_143150.1, read as the reverse complement.
GCTCTACAAAACCTAAAGTGGTAAGTCTAAATCTAACAAGCATGCCATTCTAAATAAAATAACAACAATAGCAATAGTAGGAAGAAGGAAGGAGGAGGAAAAGAAGGAGAAAGTTCTAGCATGATATCAGGGAAAACAACAGGAACTCAAGCGGATTCTGCCAGGTTTGACGTTTAAGAGGATCTTTTATTATAAAGAATAAGAGAGGGAACTATGTTTGCACCCCATGGCTGGAGTAATACCCTTCAGCAATTAAAGTTCATCTCTGTAATTAAATCAACAGGAGTAAGAATTGCCTCTTTGTGGAAAGGTCATACATCACTGCAAAAGGCGGAAATGCTTTTTTTACAGAAGAAATGCTAATTAATTGCCAAACCATTAGGTAGTTCTAATGCTCTGCAGGCACACCTAAGAACTTAGAAAGATTCCGGCTAAGATTTTGAAGGCAACATTGACAGAACATAAGGGAACGTTATTTATCAATGAGAGGATTTCTTCTTTTTTTTTTTTTTTTTCTTTTTGCGGTACGCGGGCCTGTCACTGTTGTGGCCTCTCCTGTTGCGGAGCACAGGCTCTGGACGCGCAGGCCCAGCAGCCATGGCTCATGGGCCCAGCAGCCATGGCTCATGGGCCCAGCCGCTCCACGGCATGTGGGATCTTCCCGGACCGGGGCACGAACCCGTGTCCCCTGCATCGGCAGGCGGACTCTCAACCACAGCGCCACCAGGGAAGCCCCCGAAATCCTATACTCTTAATGTAAAATAGTTTATGGTGGGACTTCTCTGGCGGTGCAGTGGTTAAGAATCCACCTGCCAATGCAGGGGACACAGGTTCAAGCCCTGGGATGGGAAGATCCCACGTGCTGCAGAGCAACTAAGCCCGTGTGCCACAACTACTGAGCCTGCGCTCTAGAGCCCACAAGCCGCAGCTACTGAGCCCACGCGCCACAACTACTGAAGCCCGCACGCCTAAAGCCTGTGCTCTGAAACAAGAGAAGCCACCGCAATGAGAAGCCCACGCACTGCAATGAAGAGTAGCCCCCGCTCGCCTCAATTAGACAAAGCCTGCGCAGCAATGAAGACCCAACGCAGCCAAAAATAAATAAATAAATAAATAAATAATTTTAAAAATAGATTATAGTAATAAGTTATTCATGTTACCTTTATTAGAAAATATTTCTGGTTATATATATTTTAACCCATCACCTAGGAAGAAAGGAAAGAAAAAACATAGTTTTCATCCTGAGACAAAGTTCCAGTGCAAATTAGCCAAAATGCTACAACTGTTCAGATGTTTCAAGGTCAGTTGAAGAAATGAAGGATGTCAGCTTCAGGATATTCATAACATGAAATTATTTAAAAATGTGTACATCACTGTATGTTTTTAAAAAGAAAATATTTCCAAGTCAAGAATTAGGAACCTAACAATTGAATTAAAGAGAAAGCTCCTACAGATGATTTAGGAAAGGTAAGAATAAAACAAAACCCTTCTTCCTTAGAAATGGATAGATTCTCAGCTAAATGCTACACAAACAGAATGACAGCGAATGGCCAACTGTTTCATATCTACATATTCATATATATATGAATATATATATATTTTTTTTTTTTTACATGAATTACAGGACTAAGTGGTTTTCCAAATTAGGTACTCAGAATGTGGATTCCAGATGCTGCACAGGAGTATTTGCCCTTACAGAACTAATATCCATGAAATTAAAGTGCTTATATTTTTATTTTCATTCCCAACCAAAGATTCACTCTTTTTCCACTGCACTGTAATGTCATAGTTTCTTTTTGTCGGTTATGTACTCACGACGAGGAATAAGCCAGTTAAGAGATCTTCAGGACGTTAATAAAAACAGTCCTCGGAATAACACAATTTTAACTCTGCTGATCTAAATTACTGAATTAAGTGGGAATAAAAGGTTAACTTAGTTTGTGGTGGCATTGTATTCAATCACATGAGGCCCAGCTAAAGATGGACTTAGAATGTAATACAAGTTTACTGGGAAAGCAAAATATTTCTGGATGGCTTCCAAGCTCAACCTTCATGCTTTTTCACAGAACTCAATCCTGTCTTCCCTTTTCCTTTCCCACTTAAATGACTACAATCCAACTATTAATTTCCTGGCAACACTGTGACCAAGCATTTCCTTTTGTATTCATCGCCCACATCAGGGCAAAGTACTTTTTTAGATGCCTATGGCCAACTTCCCTGCCCCGATTTCTCGTCAATTTTCCAGGGATTTTGGAGGTAGGTTTTTATTTGCCGACACAGTTTTTATTCAGTTAGAAGCAATGAATCTTACAAAATAAAGAGCTTCTAAACTAGCAACAAAGAATTACAATGTGTAATTTTAAAAAGACAGTTTGTATTAAGTTTTCAAAAGACATACTTTAGTATCAAATATAGACCTTAGATATGATATATACTTATGAAGCAATATACGTAACTTCACACACAGTGTATGCGTGTGGGTATACCCGTATGTGCATATGCGTATATATGAACATATGCATATATATTTTATATATGTGTATAAAACATAGCTAACAGATGACAAAATAATTTAAAAAAATAAGACATTGTACTGTACAATACTGAAAAAATTAAATATGCCAATAACTAAACAATTGGCATGTGTAAGAAGACCCTCCGTCATTAACATCTTTCTAAGCTCCACATGGGTGCAATCAAATTCCCCACTGTTTTCTTTGTGAAGCTCAAAGGGAAATGTGTCTCAGACAGGGAACACTGGCTCCTTCCTAGACACTGTGTACATGTCCTTGTGTTATTAAAAATTCCCATATCTACATGTTTCTTCCTTTACTCGTTGAGGTGGATCCTGAAGCTTCTATAGAAGACCAACAGGCCAAGAATAGAAAACTACCTTCTGAGGAGGAATGAGACCAGAACTTGCCCTACTGTGTGCCAGGTGTCATAAACGGTTCTAGTAAGAAAGACTATGGTAAGGAAACAGGGATTAAATACTGATTGATCACATGGGGAGATACAGAGTGAATCCAAAAATCAATGTGATTCTTGTCTTCGCACAGTATGGGTATTTCGAAAAGCGGTGCAAGATAATTCCAATACCTGGAAGCCTGTGCACTGGACCCCTGCGCCTACAGGCTCTTGCTCATGGTGCTTTCTTCTCTACAAGTGCTTTATGACTTTGGGCAAGTGCGTCAACCATCTGTCTTGCAACTGTTTTTTATGGGATTGTGGCGATGTCAGTCATGAATGGAGATTCTACCAGAGAACACGTGCGTTTGTACCTGTCAGGTATGGGGGAACACACCAACTGTGGGATCGCTTTACAGCAATTTATATCTCAAAGTTCTAGAAACACAGTGCAAGTATCTGTTCTGGCTAACCAGGCACTGCCTGGTGATTCAGAGTTTTCTAGGGTCCATCATCTTCTCCACCATTTGGGGCCGAGATTATAGATAAACAACTTACTTTGCTATCTTTGGGGAGATGATACATTTCCAATTCACCCTCCCCACACAGTGAAACCCTTTATAAGCTCAAGTCTATGGGACTTTTGTATTAGAAACCCTTCATCGACTAAGCTTGGGATTTCATCATCTCTCCCTTGAACTTTCAACTGATGAAAAAAGCTCAGTTCTCCAGATCTGGGGACTGCACTTTAGTTGAATGTGAATGGGACGCTTAATTCTTGTGTTTTCTACTTTAAAATATTTAGCATGATTTTTTTTTTTCTCTTTGAACCTGTGAGTTGAGAATTTGTTATTCACTCCACAATCTGTGTTTGTTTTCAGCAGGTCGGTGTATCAAGCACCAGGGATTCTAATCAAGTCAATCTTTAAAAGTCAACAGAATGAAATCAAGATTTGACCCACAATCTGGTTGCACTGAAACAACCGCCGTGTATTCTACCACCTTCTAAATGTAACCATTTGTAACAGCATTATTGAGGTATCACTGCTATACAAAGAACTGCACACATGTAATGTGGACAATTCAATGAGTTTGTACATAGACGCCTGTGATACCATCGCCACCATCCGGGTAACAGACACATCTAACACATCGCAAAGTCTCCTTGTGTCCCTTTGGTTTAGTTTTGTGGTAAGAACACTCCCCACGAGATGTACATTCGTAAGCAATGCTGATGTGCACGCCACCATCTTGTTAACTAGAGGTGTGTGCTGTACCCAAGATCTGTGGGACGTATTCATCCAGCGTAACTGAAGCTCTGCACCCTCTGAACGACCACTCCTCAAGCCCGCAGCCCCCAGACGTGGGCAACCACTACTGGACTCTCTGCTTCTGTGGGTGACCCTTTTAGAGTCCACGTATAAAGGAGATCGTGCGGTACCTGTGCTTCTCTTATCAGCTTATTTCCCTGGGCATAATGTCTTCCAGCAACGTTCATGTTGTCACATATGGCAGGAGTTCCTTCTCTTTTGAGGCTGGATAGAATTTAAAATGCGTAATCCGCGTGAGTGTGTGTGTGCGCACACATGCTGGTCATTTGCCTCTTTGCTCTGAGAGCTGTCCTCACCCTCACCTGGCTCTGTCTGCAGGCGCCAGGCTCTCCTGCCAACTGGTGTCTTATTATCACCAACAGGAGGCTGACATAGGGCACAGGAAGGAGAAAGGAGGTGAGAACCCAGATACTGCCTTGCATCTGCTCTTCAAGAAGCTATGCCATCTGCAGCTCTGTCCCCTGCACAGTCCCAACGCCTGACACTTAGGTCCAGTACCCAGACTCCCTCGGGCGGCTCATGCCTGGAAAGGCTCCCCAACCCCAGTGGAGCTTTCCAGCTCTCTCAATCCATTGGCAAACAGCTTCCAACATGTAATTCTCCTCTTCAGCTAGCTGGTGTAGGTCCTGTTTTTCTGACTGGGTCATGAATGACATACTCTGTACTCTGAATTGCTATTTTAATTCATGTAACTTTACAGAGTTGCTCAGCCACTGGTAGAAATTCCTATTAGCCCTGGAATTAATTCGGCATATAATGAAAAGGACCCATGGTATTCTGAGATTCTTCACCTCTTACCCATGATAAGCATTTGTCCAGATCAATGACCTGTCAGTTTAGTAACTTCCCAGAGACAGTAGATCCTTTTGTGCAAATAATGAGCAACGTTAGTATCGCAAACTTATAACATCTTTATGTCTAGAACCGTTTCTCCCTAGGTTCAAGTCTCCACGCAACCAAACAAAAAAATTACAGTAACTTAAAAGCAATCCATTTTCATGCAAAAATGTGTATTACTGGCAGTTTAAGAACTACAAATTTTATTTAGGTGATCTTTTAACATGAGGGCTACTGTATTACTAAATGTTAAATAATTTTTTAAAACGTTCTAATTTTCTAGTTATTTCGTCATTTAAAGATGACGGCATTTAAAGAAAGATGGATGAAACTCATATCTTAAGAACTGAAGTTTGATTAGATAATGAAAGTCAATTTACCAACAATTATGAGTTGATATCCTTAAGGAACTTATGCCAATATACAAAACAGAGTAGCATTTCAGGATGCCAAGTCCTATCTGCATGAACATTGCCACTTGTTTGTCAGTGAGAAAAGTAATCACATCTTTCTCTTTAGAGCGTCACAGATATTCAAGGGATGCTCTCAACTCCCTCTCACTTTGTTTTCTCTCTGTAGATGTCAGCAATGCTGATTTTTATGTCACGGAGCTTATCTCACTGCCTTGTACATATATCTTTTCTAATAATTCAACACCCGTAAAAACCCTAGACCACAACGGGGAAGTCGCACTGTTTAGTTTTTACACATGAATTCCATGAATTCTTCCAAAACGTGTATTTTGAATACACGTAATTGGCGTCATCGTCAGAGAGTTCTATTTTAAATGTTTAAGTGTTGAGGAATTCGTTTTGGTTCTGCAACTCCAGAGTGGTATTTAACACTATCATAAAAAAAGCAAATCGCAACATAAATTTAGAGGATCGTGTTTCGTATACACGTCTCTGTCACATGCCTTATGGTTTACACATGAAGAGCAGTAAAGCCGTTCGCCATATATTTGCCTATGGGTTTTACGTCCCTCACAAGCTTGCAAAATATTTGTGAGCACATCAAATCTTAGTCACCTCTATGGAGCAAGAAAACTTGGCATCTAACCTTGTTCCATCCAAAGTTTCAGAGAGGAGCCCTGATGAGCATGCAAAGAAGAGACAGAGCTGGAAAATGAAGTATTCTGAGGGGAGAACCCAGAAAGCTCATTCAGAAGAAATGAATCAGTCTGGAAAAAAACAAAATGTAACAGGTGTCATTCCTCAAAAATGTAATGCTAATGCTAAAACACTGGCTTTCGTAAGATAACACAATTTTGGATTCTATCTGACATTTCTGGACAGTCCTTCTTGGGCCCCACTGTAGGATGCTCTCCCTGTGCCAGATCTTAAACTTTCATTTTTTTTCCTAGAACCGGTTTCTTTAAACCCAGTCTCACTGGGCAGTTCAATTCAATCCTTTCAAGTATCATCTAAAAATGGACAACTCTCCTTTCTGGAAATCTTATGTGCTACACACCAGACACATAACTCTCTCCTTAAATCTATTATCTAGAATACTTAATAGATCTGCATCTTGCAGAGACAGCAAAAAGCTGGTCTGACAAAGTCTCTCTTAATAAGTGATTCTACCCCATGGATATTTATTGCTATAAGTAATATGTTAGATTGGTTTCGCCACATTTTTTTTTGCTTTCAAGGGTGTGTCTTTGTTTTAATGAAGTATTTTTTTTCTTCTGAGTTGTGTGAACTAAACTCTTTTCCCTCTTCTGTCCCTCCTTCCCTTTGGACCAGTGGTCCCCATCCTTTTTGGCACCAGGGACCGGTTCTGTGGAAGACAATTTTTCCATGGACCGGTGAGGGGGGATGGTTTCAGGATGATTCAAGCACATGACATTTACTGTTCACTTTATTTCTATTATCATTACAGAGTAATAGATAATGAAATAACTATACAAGTCACCATAATGCAGAATAACTGGGAGCCCTGAGCTTGTTTTCACTTGCCACTCACTGATAGGGTTTTGATGTGAGTCTGCAAGCAGTTGATTTATGATGGTCTCTGTGCCGTCAAACCTCTCTGCTAATGAGAATCTGTATTTGCAGCCGCTCCCCAGCACTAGCATCACCGCCTCAGCTCCACCTCAGATCACCAGGCATTAGATTCTCCTTGGGAGCACGCCACCTAGATCCCTCTCATGGGCAGGTCACAGTAGGGCTTGTGCTCCTATGTTATATCCTTATGCTCTTTATTTGTCTCTTTTTCCTCTTTTCTGTTTTCTTTGTTTAATTTTATTTGCTTTGTTAAATTATCAGGTTGAGTCTCTTTCAGCTCACTTAGTAGTTAGTTTATAGATTCAAAACTGTACTCAATTTGTTGAAATGAAAAATAAAATAGCATCTCTTTCCTACTTTTTCTGAAAAATAAAGAAATTAACTTTTGTTATTGGAAAGTCTCATTTTAAACACTTTTCACATAAGTCTGCTTTTTTTTTTACATTATGTTATTTTTCTTTGGAGATAAAACAAATAAATCCCTTACTATACAGCTATAGCCTATAATAATTTAGTTTTAGGAAGCACTTCTATTATTTTATAATTGTAACATTTACTGACTGTGATATTGGTGTACTACCAAGATACACCAATACAGAGGTAACTCAAATTATTTAGGTTTTCAGGAAAAATAAACTCAAGACTTGCTTAAATGAGATTATGATAAGATCAAAATATGGCCAATAACAATTTATAAAACAGAATCATTACATATAACTAATTTTTATAAAAATGATCTGGGTAAATATATTATGTGAGCTTTTACTTCTATAATGATTCACACTAAGTATTTTTAAAAAGAGAAAAATATTGAAGTACAATTTTCAGTTGTTTCTTATAAGCTACTAGCCAAGGCCATTAAGCAAACATATTTGAATCATTTTTCTTTGTGACTTACAGGTTCACTCAGAAAACAAAGAATGAAATAACACAGTATGTGTATATATACGCATACATACTTGTTAAAAAGCCAAAACACTTAAAGTGTAAGGAATGTCTCTTCTAGAAATCTAAATTTTTCTTGTTTGCATATATATAAGCCTTTGTTAATCTCTTTAAGCCAATCAGAATAGGTGCTCAATTAAATTTTAAGGAAACCTATAATCTAATTCATTAGTTACCTTCTAAATTATTCAAAGTATAGCATTCTTTTTCTCAAAAAATATTTCAAGGTAGTAAAGTGGAGAACTTTCTATCCAATTCCAAAGAAAGCTAGGATAACTCATTTTGATAAAGCAGGTATCTATTAGAAAGGTTAATCAGTTAAAGAAACAAATACACATAATTCAGCACCAATAAAAGTTCCTTTATGATTACTTTCTAAAGCTGCCATGTCAGTCTCTTCACCATTATAATAATATTTAATAATATTATTATATATAATAATATATATAATAATAAATTATATTATTTTTATATATTAATAAATATTTATTATATATTAATTTATTGTATTTTATATATGTTTATATATATTTTATATATATTATATATTTATTATATTTTTATAAATATAATTTATTATATATTAATAATAAATATATAATAATATTTTCATGAGTTTTTATAAAGGGCTTAATGAACTTAAGATTTGAGGAATTATAAATATTGGTTTAATTGGCTATTACAGACCCCTATTTTGAAAATTGTAATTTGAAAATTGTAACTGTATGTAATTTCTAAAGACATATGTTTCTCTTCTCTGATTTCTTTGGCCTCATTTCAAAAGTCTTGGTATGATCTTCATTTATAATTATTGAATTGTTTACATTACTCACTGTCCTCGTCAAAGATCATTCCACTCCTGGGTATATATCCAAAAAAACCAAGACCACTATTTTGAAAAGATACATATACCCCTATGTTCATAGCAGCACTATTTACAATAGCCAAGACATGGAAGTAACCTAAGTGCCCATCAACAGGTGAATGGATAAAGAAGATGTGGTACCTATATACCATGGAATATTACTCAGCCATGAAAAAAAATGAAATAATGTCATTTGCAGCACTACGGATGTACTTGGAGGGCATTATGCTTAGTGAAATAAGTCAGGCAGAGAAAGACAAATACTGTATGATAGCACTTATCCGTGGAATCTAAAAATCACAACAAACTAATGAATATAACAAAAAAGAAGCAGAATCATAAATACAGAGAACAACCTAGTGGTTACCAGCGGGGAGAGGGGAGGGGGGGAGGGGTAACATAGGGGTAGGGGATTAAGAGGTACAAACCATTAGGTATAAAATAAGCTACAAGGATATACTGTACAACCCAGAGAACATAGCCAGTATTTTATAATAACGATAAATGAAGTATAACCTTTAAAGACTGTGAAACACTATACTATATATACGTAACTTATATAATACTGTACAGCAACTATACTTCAATTAAAATGAATAAAAATAATAGCTCGGTGGTGTTGGACTGAAAACAAAACAACAACAATAAAAAGATCATTCACTGAGGGCTTCCCTGGTGGCGCAGTGGTTGAGAGTCCGCCTGCCGATGCAGGGGACACGGGTTCGTGCCCCGGTCCGGGAGGATCCTGCATGCCGCGGAGTGGCTGGGCTCGTGAGCCACGGCCGCTGAGCCTGCGCATCCAGAGCCTGTGCTCCGCAACGGGAGAGGCCACAACAGTGAGAGGCCCGCATACCACACACACACAAAAAAGATCATTCACGGAATGTTCGATTTAGTTTTTCTTCTGTTCTAAGGACCCCCCGCCATGTGTAGGAACAGGTTTTTAGGGCCTAAAGGTTCTTCTGGATTGATTGCAAATCAAGATCATTCCATTTTGTAGACATTGATAATAATTAAAACCACAATGCATAAACATGAAAACGAAGGCTTGCAGGGGAGTTGCAGGCTCTGAGGCTTTTAGGGTTGGAGAAACTTATGTTGGTGCATGAGTGTGAATGCAGAGGTGGGTTTTTTTCAGTCTGCACATTTCATCCTTGCTGACTGCATTAATGTACCCCTGGTGTCTGAAAGCATTGCACCCTGTGAGCAACAGTAGTTCTAGGGACTCTATTCTGTGAAGACACCCAAGCGTGTTGTTCAACGTCCTCACTGCTGAGAAGTGTCTGGCTTGGAATTAAATACATAACAGGGGTTCAAAGCGGGGGGGTGTCAGTGTTTCTAAATGGTTAAAAGTTGTACACAATGCTTGCGGTTATTGTTATTGAATGCCCATAAGCATAACATTTTTCAAAATTTTGGTGGCTCTGAGTTAAACTTTACGATCAACAACGAGAAGCTGGAGGTCGTCGTGGATAAAAAAGTGCTCGCCGATGTCAACATCTATCTCATCGGTCCTTGTTCTCGGTCTTGGACTAGACCTTGTCTGAAAGGCTGAGTCCCTAAAGAGGAAACTGAGTGACTCTGTGACCTCATGGGTCAGACGTGGTGCCATCTACTGAGACATATGATGAGTGAATAAACGGTAAAAATGGGGTCATTAGGATAAAAAAGAGAAATAGGTGGGTGTGTGGTCCTAGGAAGAGAAAAGGAAGAAGGGAGCATTTGCTTGAACACAGGACGAAATGTGTTCCAGAAATGGTGATGAATAATGTCATGGTTTTGTTTTCTTCATTTGTTTTGTTTTTAGTATGAAGATGCCTGTTTTATTATTTTGTTATTAAGGTGTAACTGATTTATAATGTTTCAGGTGTACAGCAAAGTGATTCTGTTATATATACACATATATATTCTTCTTCAGATTCTTTTCCATTATAGGTTATTACAAGATATTGAAAATAGTTCCCTGTGCTCTACAGTAGGTCCTTGTTGCTTATCTATTTTATATATAGGAGTATTTGCTAACCCCAAAGTCCTAATTTATCCCTCCCCCATCATCCCCTTTGGTAACCATAAGTTTGTTTTTAGGCCTGTGAGTCTCCTTCTGTTTGGTAAATAAGTTCATTTGCATTATTTTTGTTTTCAGATTCCACATAGAAGAGATATCACATTATATTTTTCTTTCTCTGTCTGACTTACTTCACTTAGTATGACAATCTCTAGCACCATCCATGTTGCTGTAAATGGCATTGCTTCATTCTTTTCTATGGCTGCGTAATATCCCATTGTATATATGTACCACATCTTCTTTATCCATTCATCTGTCGATGGACATTTAGGTTACTTCTGTGTCCTGGCTATTGTAAATAGTGCTATAATGAACATTGGGGGTAAATGTATCTTTTTGAATCATGGTTTTCTCTGGATATATGCCCAGGAACAGGATTGCTAGATCATATGGTAGCTCTGTTTTTAGTTTCTTAAGCAATCTCTATACTGTTTTCCACAGTGGCTGCACCAACTTACATTCCCTCCAGCAGTGCAGGAGGGCTCCCTTTTCTCCACACCCTCTCCAGCACTTATTTTTTGTAGACTTTTTAAAGATGGCCATTCTGACTAGTGTGAGGTGGTACCTCACTGTAGTTTTGATTTGCATTTCTCTAATAATTAGTTATGTTGAGCATCTTTTCATGTGCCTGTTGGCCATCTGTGTGTCTTCTTTGGAGAAATGTCTATTTACGTCTTCTGCCTATTTTTTTGATTGTTTTTTGGTTACTGAGTTGTATGAGTTGTTTCTATATTTTGGAAATTAATCTCTTGTTGGTCACATCATTTGCAAATATTTTCTCCCAGTACATAAGTTGTCTTTATTTTGTTTACGGTTTCCTTTGCTGTGCAAAAGCTTATACGTTTGATTAGGTCCCATTTGTTTATTTGTGCTTTTAAGGAAATGTGCTTTTCAATCTTCCATAACTACCTTTAAGTTCACAAACTCCCTCTATTTCCTTTCATTACAACTGTCATCCTGAATGCTACTCACTTTTAATTAATGCTCCACACACTGAAAAGAATTCCAGGGTCCCTAATCTCTCAAAGTATAAAGTCTCCAAGTTTGCATTCATGACAAGTAAATGAACAGCTGGCTCTAGTGGGATGAAAGGCCCAGGAGGAGTGAATTGTAATAACAGCCTTATCTTTTGTGACTCTCTGAAAGTAGCATATTCAAGACATGTGGAAAATATGATCAGACTACACATGAATCCAAACTGGATTCTCCAATAGTCAATATTGCTCAAAGACCTTTGGGAATTTTTAAAAATTAGTTTGTTTGTTTTTTTTTCCCAGCAGAGAAGATCATTTTGGAGATAGTGAAAAAAGAAAACCATGTGACTTCCCTGGTGGCACAGTGGTTAAGAATCTGCCTGCCAATGCAGGGGACACGGGTTCGAGCCCTGGTCCGGGAAGATCGCACATGCCGCAGAGCAACTAAGCCTGTGCACCACAACTACTGAGCCTGCGCTCTAGAGCCCATGAGCCACAGCTACTGAAGCCCATGCACCTAGAGTCCATGCTCTGCAACAACAGAAGCCTCCGCAATGAGAAGCCCGCGCACCGCAATGAAGAGTAGCCCCCGCTCACCGCAACTAGACAAAGGCCATGCAGAGCTACAAAGACCCAATGCAGCCAAAAATTAATTAAAAAACAAAACATTTTCAAGCTCCAAGCCCCGGTAAATTTATGTAGTATACGTGCATTAATTTTATTACACTTATGGACAAAAGAAGGGAATCAAAATGAGGAGTTTTTCATTGGAGTGCAGGGAGGACGGACACACACACACACACACACACACACACACACACACAATTAAACAGCTTGGATCACCAAAGAGAGAGATATTTAAGCTCATCTCTGGAGCAACCCCAAAGCAGAAGTATCACTTCCACTGAAGGTTTTGAGTTTATTTTTTTTCTTACATTTTCAAGAAACCTTGAGGATGTGCTTCCCTGGCTTCACTTTCTGCTCTAGAGAGGTTCTCACCTCTAAGAATAAAGCTATTTAAATGTTCAAGATTCTCAGCAAGTTGCAATTGTTTGGACGCAGTGACTTTAAAGTTTACAAAAGGAGGAAATGTGAAAACGTCTTTTGCTAACTTGTGTCAACGACACCAACTTGAAAGCTAGTAACTCTGTTTTGTTTCCTGAACACAAAGTCCTGGGCTCCATGTTGTGCTTTAGGTCAAGATGAGAGTCGTCTTAACTTCAAATATTTCCCTCTCCTTCCTTTTCTTCTCAGAGATTCCAATGTTTGGTCCTCACTCCCCTTTCACCTTCTCATGACTTATTCATTCTTTTTGATGTGGATCTTTTATATTGTCCACACCTCCATCACCCACTGTATAATTCCTCACTGGAAAACAGTATGGAGGCTCCTCAAAAAAATTAAAAATAGAACTACTGGGACTTCCCTGGTGGTCCAGTGGTAAAGAATCCACCTTCCAATGCAGAGGATACAGGTTCAGTCCCTGGTCAGGGAACTAAAATCCTACATGCCACAGGGCAACTAAGCCCGTGCGCCACACCTACTGAGCTCACGCACCTCAACGAGAGAGCCCGCAAGCTGCAAAGTACAGAGCCCACGTGCCACAACTAGAGAGAAGCCTGCATGCCGGAACTAGAGAGAAACCTGAGCAGACCGCATGCCACCATGAAAAGATCCCACATGTCTCAACAAAGATCCTGTGTGCCGCAACTAAGACCTGACACCGCCAAAAAAGAAAAAAGGGAAAAATAAATAAATATAAAAGAAATAGAGCTACCAAATAACACAGCAGTTTACTTCTGGGTATTTATCTGAAGGAAACAAAATTATCATGTCCAAGAGATATCTACATCCCTATGTTCATTGCAGCACTGCTCACAATAGCCAAGACGTGGAAACAACATACGTTTCCACCTACACATGAATGGATAAAGAAAAAACTGGAATATTATTCAACCATTGAAACTAAGTGAATCTTGCCATTCATGAAAACATGGATTTACCTTGAGGGTCTTATGCTAAAGTGACATAAGTTAGAGAGAGACAAATACTGTAGGGTTGCACTTACACATGGAATCAAAAAGCAAACAAGCTCATGGAAAAAGAAATCAGATTTATGGTTAGCAGAGACAGGGTGGGTGGTTGGCGAATTGGAGAAAGGTGGTGAAAAGATACAAATTTTCAGTTATAAGATAAAGAAGCAATGGAGAAATAATGTACAACATGATGACTATAACAAAGCTGTATGGCCTATTTGAGAGTTGCTAAGAGTAAATCCTAAAAGTTCTCATCACAAGGAAAAAACCATTTTTTTCTTTTTCTTTTCTTATATCTCTGTGAGATGATGGATGTTAACGAAACTTATTGCAGTAATTTTTTCACAATATGTGTATCATTACACTGTACACCTTAAACTTGTACAGTACTCTATGTCAGTTATATCTCACTAAAACTGGAAGAAAAGAAATTCATGCCATGTCCTGTAGCTTTGTTATTATCATACAGATAATGTAACTAAAAATTCCAAGTTCTCTCTTAAGCTGAGAGTACATAGGCTGCATCTAATTTTTCCTATTTGTTTTTTAAATTTTCAAGTGACTGAGAAAAATCTCTTACTTGCTGGTTAAAAATAAAGACGATGGGTGGGATAAAAAAGCATATGCAGGAGCATGTCTGCAAACATATATCATCTAAACTGTGGTTTCAAATCCTCACATAAGCAGAAACATTCAAACATCTAACATTTCAAGTTGTAGAAACTTTATGGCATGAAACCAAAACAAACAAGTCAAAAAATTGAAGGTTGGCTAAACAGTAATAAACACAATAATTACGTACACTTTATATTGCATAATGCCAACCATTAATCTTTTTAAATCTTTTATAAGCTTTGATAAAGGAAGTGAAATAATTCACAAAACTATTCAAATATAGAGAACACATTGTAATTCATTGTGATGTTGAAAGCAAAGATATCTGCATCTAATCTGTCCTACCACGACGATATTCTGTAACATGGTCATGAAATAGTTATTCTATCCAACCTACAGGAAGAAGTCCATAGACTTACCTATGGCTGGGGACATTTTTTAAGTCACTTTCACATAAATTAGTGATTCCTCAAATATTTTGTTGTTTCTAGATTTTTGGTCGTGCCACTCTTTGCCTTTCCCTCTGTGACCAACTTTTCTGTAAACAGATTCACCCAGTTGTAAACACAAAGTTACATGTACGTCTGAGAGAGAGAGGGAATTAAAGAGAAATGAGTGATGAAATAAAAGTTGTTAGAAATCCATGGGGATGTTTACAGCTGAGAACATTTGTGCACAATGTCCTTCTCTTTATTGAATCCAATTAGCTCAGGATTCAAAATGTGTAACTTAATTACTGAATTTTCCAGGGGAGAAGTAAGCTTAAAGTATTTATGTTCAAAATTTAAATGAATTGAAAATACACTTGAGGGGACTTCTCTGGTGGTCCAGTGGATAAGGCTCTGCATTCCCAATGCAAGGGGCCCGGGTTCGATACCTGGTTGGGGAACTAGATCCCGCAGGCATGCTGCAACTAATAAGCCCATATGCTGCAACTAAAGATCCCACATGCCGCAACTACGACCCGGTGCAGCCAAAATAAATAATTTTTTTTAAAAAAAGAAAGAAAATACACCTGAGTCCAAAAAATTGAATATAATCATGTCGATAACTTCTGATCAGTATAATGGATTGAGATGATAGGGAGTACTCTGTTCTCATTTCAAACACAAACAAATGCTGAAAAAAATATAACAAAATATATAGGTCATGAACTCAATATCAAGGAAGGAAATTCTGTAGTTGTTAGACATTCTGACAACTCCAAGACAGACGTGTAACAGTGTGCTGAAGCCAAGAGACCCATGGAAGAAATGGACAATTATTACGTGTTAACAGGTAGAAGGTGAGACCTCACCACCACATGCAGAGTGAGTATAGGCAACCTGTCCCATGAGCATGGGGACTTTTGAATTCTTATTTGTTATTAGCATTGTTATTTTGCATTAAGTCTTGAGGTGTGAGAATTTTCTCTATTGATCAACCACAAGAAGACACAAATTTTCAAAGACGTCTATTTGAAAGTATCTGAGAGGTACCAAGACGGTCAGGATTTGAGTGACCAGTAGAGGTTAACTCATCCTCTGACACAAATTCAACCCTCAAGGTATTAATGACTCATCAATGGCATTGAAATAAGCACTGTCTGAGTCTGAGGACCAGAGGATAGCCAGTGACACTTACTGTGTAGCTGGAGGACAAAAACTGGACAGGAGAGCCTGCCTTGGAGCAGGGATCTGGTAAAAAAAAAAAAAAAAAAAAAAGAAAAAAAAAAAAGAAAATCCCAAGCTTCATTCTGGGACCCTGATGAGCTGTATCATAAGACTAGAGATGAACCAAAAATAGATTAAAAAATGGGTCTTGGTAAGGAATGAAAACTAGCCTTAAATCTGTCCATACGATGCAATTAGATCAAGCAAAAATAAACCCTCTTTGAAGGAAGATCACACCATCCCAAGGCAAATTTTGTTTCTGAAAATTATTTTAAACAATGCCAACATTAAAGCAATGTACCAGAGATACAAGGGAACACTAACAAATGGCTGAAAACCAAGATAAATGTGGAGAGACAAAAAACAAAAAGAACAAAAAACTGCAACCAATCCAGGTATTATACATATCAGAATAGGAGTTTTAAATACCTGTGATACCACTTTCACTAAGGTCAGTATCACCAGTAATAATACATATCAACATGATGAATCCCGTGATAGGACAGGCTGAAGATATAGCATCATTTCTGGAGTATTTTTGTCCAAAACGCATACCTGCAGTCTGTACAATCATAAGAAAACATCAGACACACCAAAATTGAGGGAGATTTGACAAAATAACTGATCGATATTACTCAAAATGGTTAAGGTCATAAAAAACAAGGAAAGACTGAAGATTATTACAGACTGTAGGAGGCTGAAAAGAAAGAAAAATTAAATGCATTTTGGGATCTTGTTTAGGGGTCTGGAATAGAAAAAGGACATTAGTGGAAAAATTGGTGAAATACAAATACATTTTGCAATTTAGTTAATAGTGTTGTACCAGAGTTAATAGCGTTGTACAAGGTTAATTTCTTGTTCTTGATAATTGTACTAAAGTTACATAAAAAATTAAGGGAAGTGGGATGAGGGAGAGATGGAAACTCTACATTTTGTAACTCTTCTTTTTTGTACTTCTGTAAAGCTAAAACTGCTTTATAATTGAAAAATTTTAAATAAAAAGCCTAACACCTTGGTCAAAAAAGTAAATATGACAGTACATATCAAAAATAATTAGTATGTTCAAAAACTCAGATGGTTAGTAATATCAACAGAGCAAAGGAAAACATAAAATATGGGTTAGAAATTCTAGAACTGAAAACAAAACTAATGAATAAAATTGACAGGACATCAGTTACAGTAGAAGACAGAAAGACGAAAAGAAAGGAAACTTGAGGGAAAAAGGACGACATACAAGACACAGAAAAGTGATGCCACACACATGCAACTGGAGGTCCAGGATGGAAGAAAAACAAGAGGGGAGAATCAATATTTGAAAAGATAATCTCTGAGAATTTTTCCACACTGTTTCCTGGAATTAAGTGGAACTTAAGTCCAAGTCCAGGAAGCCATATGAACCCCAGGAAAGTTCAATATAAATAAAAAAACACACAATAAAAAACAGGTTTAAAAAAAAGACGAAGAACACCTAAAAGATATCACAGAAACAAATGACACCTTTAAAAGAAAATAATGACTTACATTAATTTACCCATAAGACTGTGAATTTTTGACTCAAAGATAGGAAGAAGAAAATGAAAAATATCTATAGATACGTAACGCATGATGGAGTTTGGACCACAGATCCTAAGGAAAGCATGTGATGGCATAAATAGTAGAGGAGATTTGGGTACCTCCACAGAAACAAACAAACAAAAACCAACCACTTCATCTCACACCAAAAAAGGAATTGATCTGAATTTCTTTTAACATTTTATAACTTTTATGTTCAGTTGTAATGTCCTTTTTTATTCTTATTTTATATTGGAGTATAGTTGATTTACAGTGTCAGTTTCAGGCGTAGAGCAAAGTGATTCAGTTGTACATAGACAAGTACCTATTCTTTTTCAAATTCTTTTCCCATTTAGGTTATTATAGAATATTAAGCAGAGTTCCCTGTGCTCTACAGTAGGTCCTTGTGGGATATCAATTTTAAACATGGTAGTGATCTGAATTTTAGATGTACATAGGAAAGCTTAACAATGATTACTTGGATGATATATTCTTGAACAAGGATGATATTTTTTTCAAAAAGGATTAAAGTTTTTTTTTTTTTTAAGGAACACACTCAAGAAAGCTTTTTGCTATTCAAATGAGTAAGTTCATCAGGCGAGATGAAAAAAAAGTTATAGACATCTGCTGTATAACATGGTGCTTGTAGTTAAGAATACTGAACTTAAAATTTTGTGAAGAGGGTAGATCTCATGTTTTTTGTTTTATTTATTTATTTTTTAACACACAACTTTACAGAAAAGGAAAGGAGTGATAAACTGAACCACTACTTTCAACATTTAAAATATTTGATTTTCCTCTAATTCGAAAAGATACACGTATCCCTGTGTTCCAAGCAGCACTATGTACAATAGAAAAGACATGGAAGGAACCTAAATGTCCATCGACCGATGAATGGATAAGGAAGATGTGGTGCATATATACAATGGAATATTACTCAGACTTAAAAAAGAACGAAAATAATGCCATTTGCAGCCACATGGATGGACCTGGAGATGATCATACTAAGTGAAGAAAGAGACAGAGAAAGACAAATACCATATGATACCACTTATATGTGGAATCAAAAAAATTATACAAATGAACTGATTTACAAAACAGAAACAGATTCACAGACACAGAAAACAAACTTGTTACCAAAGGGGAATGGAGGACGGATAAATTAGCAGTTTGGAATACGCAGATACAAACTGTTATGTATAAAATAGGTAAACAACAAGGACCTACTGTATAGCACATGGAACTATATTCAATATCCTGTAATAAACCATAATCGGAAAGAATCTGAAAAATATATATACAATGAGAATATATATATATATATATATATAAAAAACGGAATCACTTTGCTGTACACCACAAACTAACACAACATTGTAAATAATGTATATTTCAATTTTCCAAAAAAAAAAGGAAAAAAAATGTTTGGTTTTCAATCCACACCATTAAATCATGAAAGTACCAGCTACTAAAAAGAGATATTTGCAATAATATTTAATATTAGATATTCCCAACAAAGTGCTCATATCCAGCATTTGTAAAACATTGTTTTGTATAAATTATAAAAAGACAGACTACTTAATAAAAAATAAAATAGGCACTTCACTTAGTAAGATATTAAAATGCCATTCTTAGTCATCTGTGTAATATACATGAAAACCATATACAGGCTTCATCTCCCAGAGTAACTGAAATTAAAAAGACTGACTATCTCGGGCTTCCCTGATGGCGCAGTGGTTGGGAGTCCGCCTGCCGATGCAGGGGACACGGGTTCGTGCCCCGGTCCGGGAAGATCCCACATGCCACGGAGCGGCTGGGCCCGTGAGCCATGGCCGCTGAGCCTGCGCGTCCGGAGCCTGTGCTCCGCAACGGGAGAGGCCACAACAGTGAGAGGCCCGCGTACCGCAAAAAAAAAAAAAGACTGACCATCTCAAGCACTGGCAATAATGATACGGAATAAATGGAATCTCTCCCATGCTGATGCTTTATATTGCAATTGGAAGAGTCACCTACAACTCTTTTAGCAGCATCAACAAAGTTGAAAATAAGCATATCCTATGGCTCAGACATTCTATTCGTACACAGATAAAATTATGGTAGTATAGGCAGATAGCTGTACATTATTCCTTTATGTTAGGATATTAAGTTGTCTATGTTTTATAGGTAAATATGTGAAACACATGCACACATACAAACTTACTAGGATTGAAACTGCACACATATTCTTTGTAAAGAAACATATCCTTTCAATAAAATCTACCTCCAGGTTAGCCAACAAAGAAATAATACCTTACAGAAAAGTTATCTGACTTCCACGTCATTTAATTAGCATTGACCAATAATACAATAATGGTGAGAACTAACAAATTCAAACACATTTTCTCCCAGAGCTTCAAGGGGGGTAAACCGAGGGGGAAAGACAAAATAATTACAATTTAACTCTGAATGTACAATATATACAAATTTAGATCAAGCAGCGATTAAAAGGAAAAACTCGAAACATATGAATAGCTAAAGGGTGACAGTAACTTAAACAAGTGGAGATCAGCATGTCCATTTCATAAATTACATCATTTAATAAAATTACTTCAAATTTATTTTATTATAATTGGATAGACGTAGCCTCACATTCCTAAAGGACACCCGCATGGGACAGGAGATGAAAAACACGATCTTTCAAAAATTCTATTTTCTTTAATCGTTAGAATATTAATAGAGCTGTTTGAAGACTGCATTTGAAACAGACCACATTAGACATTCATTCAACATTTCGAAGAATGTGTAAACAGATTAATGTCCACATTATAACTGCAAAGATAATAACTCTAGCGTTCCAATGCTCTCACTGCTAAATCAAACACACGGCCCTTCGCCCCTAAAAGAGATGAAATGTTTCGTTATCAAGTTGGCAATGACTGTATGCAAGGGAACAGCAAGTGACTTCTATTCAGCAACATTTTCCTATTTAGTTTTCAGGGATATTGGGTTTGCTTTATAATGCTCACCTTAGCAAGTGGCAATTATGTAAATGTCTGTGCTCGATGACTGTGCTCCTTCCATCACCCTTATTCTAAACAGAAATGACCAATAAAAGAAAAGCAAACACTTAAACCATTTCATTGACTCCAAGATGACTACTCTAGGTGCCAGTGGAGATGAGGAAAAGGTGATTAAGTTAACTATATACCCTGAGAAGTCATTTTAATATAAGCTTTCTCTGAAGAAATTAAGTTCACAGCATGAATTTGTAGATTCAATCCCCTGTCACCCACCTCCATTGTTTGGGGTCCTTTTCAGAATTTCCATAAAGGATGCTCTGCTGTAACACAGAGGCTCTAAGATTCTGTGGGTCAGACAGGATGGAGAGCCGTTGGTCTTTGATTTAACGACTTGGATTCTGAAATGGGCTTGCAGGGCAGGCTGAGAAGCAGCTCTCTAAAGGAGGTATTCCACCGTGCTGGCTTTTTCCACGTTGGTTTCTGACCACAAAGAAGAGTCAGCTTAACCACACTTTGAATGTTTCACATTCTTCTTACATTTCACCCACCTGAGATTTTTGTCTGCTGTGAAAAATACGGAAATCAGCACCAAACTCTGGTTGAGGATGAAGCCATAGGAACCCTCGCTTATTGCTGCTGGGGATCCAAAATGGTGCAGTCACTTTGGAAGACAGTTAACCAGTTTCTTACCAAACTACACCTATTCTTACCATAAAGCCAAGCAGTTGCACTGCTTCGTACGTATGCAAGAGAGTTGAAAACTTAATGTCCTCACCAAAAACCTGCACATGGGTGTTGATAGCAGCTTTATTCATAATGGCCAAACTTTGGAAGCAACCAACACATCTTTCAGGAGGTGATGGATAAATGAATGGTGGTCTATCCAAACAATGGAAAATTATTCAGCACTAAAAAAGAGATACGGTATCAAGCCAGGAAAAGATACGGAGGAACCTTAAATGCGTATTAGTAAGTGAAAGAAGCCAACCTCAAAAGGCTGCATCCTGTGTGATTCCAACTCTATGACATTCTGGAAAAGACAAAACTATGGAGACAGTGAAAGGATGCCAAGAACTGGGGGAGGGAGGGATGTGCAGGCAGAGCACAGAGGATTTATAGGGCAGTGAAACCACTCTGTATGATGTCATAATGATGGATACATGTCACTATACACTTGTCCAAACCCATGGAATGTACAACACCAAGAGTGAACCCTAATGTAAACTGTGGCTTTGGGTGATAATGACGTGCCAGTGTAGGTTCATCGACTGTGACAGATGCACCATCTGGTGGCGATGTGGATCATGGGGGAGGCTGTCCATATGTGGGAGCAGGGTGTGCATGGGAAATCTCTGCACCTTCCTCTCAATTTTGCCGTGAATCTAAAACTACTCTAAAAAATAAAGCCTGTTAATTAAAATTTTTTTCATGGGTAAATATTGATACAATCCTATCTGGTGCCCAGAGGGACAAATGAAATGAAACATGAGGAGCCCTAATATCTTTCGCTAGGTGCTGACTCAATTACTTTGTGTTACAAAAAAACAAAAAGAAAAATCAACAACAACAACACCCCAAACTTCTTGAGAAGGACACATTTGGCTGAAATAACCACCATACCCTTTATCAAATGAGCCATTTTACATTAAAAGACTAATGGAGAAATCCGAGTTGGTGGAACTCCCTGGAAAAGGGGGCCCGTCACCCCCTCCAGGTGTGCAGCTGCATGGCCTATGGTGGAAGTTATGAAAACTTGAAATCAACAGAGTCCAAACTCAGCCTTAGAATCACCTGGAGAATTAAAACAAACACAAAACAAAACGACTCGGTTCACACAGCTGAGAGATACTGACTATGTCCCAGTTAGGGGCCTTTTCCAGGTGATCAGATGTGCTTTGGTGGAACCAGGTTAGGGCTTTGGGGGACCCGGCTTGTGACCCTTTTCTGGTCCAACAACTCTTCTGGGCTCAAGGCCCAGCACTTGACCTGGCAAGCCTTAGCGCAAGTGCAGAGTGTGGGCTTTGGGGAGGGTGCTGAGCCCCAGAACTAGGACTGCTCTCTGGCGAGCAGGACACATCCACATCTCCTGTGCTCCTGTCACCAGGGCCCGAGCCTTCCCACCATCTGGAAGGAGCCCAGGTCTCTCAGCAGAGAACCAGGACCTGTGTGGAGCTCCCCTCTCTTCAGTTTGCAAACTGCAAACAGTGACAGTTTTACTTCTTCTTTTCCGATTTGGATTCCTTTTATTTCTTTTTCTTCTCTGATTGCTGTGGGTAAAACTTACAAAACTATGTTGAATAAGAGTGGTGAGAGTGGGCAACCTTGTCTTGTTCCTGATCTTAGTGAAATGCTTTCAGTTTTTCACCATTGAGGACGACGTTGGCTGTGGGTTTGTCATATATGGCCTTTATTATGTTGAGGAAAGTTCCCTCTATGCCTACTTTCTGCAGGCTTTTTAACATAAATGGTGTTGAATTTTGTCCAAAGCTTTCTGTGCATCTGTTGAGATGACCATATGGTTTTTCTCCTTCAACTTGTTAATATGGTTTACCACATTGATTGATTTGCGTATATTGAAGAATCCTTGCATTCCTGGAATAAACCCCACTTGATCATGGTGTATGATCCTTTTAATGTGCTGTTGGATTCTGTTTGCTAGTATTTTGTTGAGGATTTTTGCATCTATCTTCATCAGTGATATTGGCCTGTAGTTTTCTTTCTTTGTGACATCCTTGTCTGGTTTTGGTATCACGGTGACGGTGGCCTCATAGAATGAGTTTGGGAGTGTTCCTCCCTCTGCTATATTTTGGAAGACTTTGAGAAGGATAGGTGTTAGCTCTTCTCTAAATGTTTGATAGAATTCGCCTGTGAAGCCATCTGGTCCTGGGCTTTTGTCTGTTGGAAGCTTTTTAGTCACAGTTTCAATTTCAGTGCTTGTGATTTGGTCTCTTTACATTTTCTATTGCTTCCTCAATCAGTCGTGGAACGTTGTGCTTTTCTAAGAATTTGTCCATTTCTTCCACTTCGTTCATTCTACTGGCATGTAGTTGCTTGTAGTAATCTCTCATGGTCTTTTGTATTTTGGCAGAGTCAGTTGTTACTTCTTTTTCATTTCTAATTCTGTTGATTTGAGTCTTTTCTGTTTTTTTTCTTGATGAGTCTGGCTAATGGTTTATCAATTTTGTTTATCTTTTCAAAGAACGAGCTTTTAGTTTCACTGATCTTTTCTACTACTTTCTTCGTCTCTATTTCATTTATTTCTGCTCTGATCTTTATGATTTCTTTCCTTCTGCTGACTTTGGGTTTTTTTGTTGTTGTTCTTTTTCTTTCTCTAATTGCTTTAGGTGTAAGGTTAGGTTGTTTATTTCAGATTTTTCTTGTGTCTTGAGGTAGGATTGTATTGCTATAAACTTCCCTCTTAGAACTGCTTTTGCTGCATGCCATAGGTTGTGGGTTTTTGTATTTTCATTGTCATTTCTCTCTAGGTATATTTTGATTTTCTCTTTGATTTCTTCAGTGATCTCTTGGTTATTCAGTAGTGTATTGTTTAGCCTCCATTTTTGGGGTATTTTTTTTACAGATTCTTTCCTGTAATTGCTATCTAGTCTCATAGCGCTGTAGTCGGAAAAGATACTTGATACAATTTCAATTTTCTTAAATTTACCAAGGCCTGATTTGTGGTCCAAGATATGATCTATCCTGGAGAATGTGTAGTGGGGTTGCTGGGTCATATGGTAAGTTCAATACCAAAAAAACAAACAACCCAATCAAAAAATGGGTAGAAGACCTAAATAGACATTTCTCCAAAGAAGACATACAGATGGCCAAGAGGCACATGAAAAGATGCTCAACATCACTAATAATTAGAGAAATGCAAATCAAAACTTACAATGAGGTATCAGAATGGCCATCGTCAAAAAATCTACAAATAATAAATGCTGGAGAGGGTGTGGAGAAAAGGGAACTGCCTTGCACTGTTGGTGGGAATGTAAATTGGTACAGCCACTATGGAGAACAATATGGAGGTTCCTTAAAAAATCTACATAGGGATGTTATTCCATCCCTTCAGAAAAGGAAGGGTATGGACCCATCTCTGATGGCTGAGTTGCACGGACAGTGACTCAATGTAATTTCACAAATAATTGCAGCCACCTGAAAGAGAAAAGTGACTTTGTACTGTCATAATCTTGTCTCTTCTTGATTCCAGGTGCCAACCTCAGATATATTTAGCCCATCCCCAGAGATTCTACACAATGTTTTCATACACATGCCAAGGTAGAGGAATGGTTCCATGGGGATTACAGGTTGCCATGCTTTTTTGTCCTAGTAGATTATAACCTCACTCATGGCAAGTAGCATGTCTTATCCTAACTTGGTTTCCTCTTGTTTAGCTGAGTACCTGGCATCTATTAGAACAGCCAACAAATGTTTACTAAGTAAATAATCAATTATGATCATATAAACCACAGGAATAGAGCGCAATGAGGAAATAGAAAGTAATCTATATTTAAATGTGGCTATAGGCCCTTTAGGTCTCATTTAATTTTTTTTATGTTCTACCATCATGATGCTTGTTACAGAAGATTAAACGTCCATCGACAGATGAATGGATAAAGAAGATGTGGTACATATATACAATGGAATACTACTCAGCCATAAAAAGGAATGAAATAATGCCGTTTGCAGCAACATGGATAGACCTAGAAATGATCATACTAAGTGAAATAAGTCAGAAAGAGAAAGACAAACATCATATGATATCAGTTATATGTGGGATCTAAAATACGGCTCAAATGAACTTATTTACAAAACAGAAACAGACTCAGAGACATAGAAAACGAACTTATGCTTACCAAAGGGGAAATGGGGAGAGAGCTAAATTAGGAATTTGGGATTAAGAGATCCCACAGTACTAGATACAAAACAGATAAACAATAAGGTCCTATTGAATAGCACAGGGAACTATATTCAATATCTTGTACTAACCTATAATGGAAAAGAATCTGTAAAAGAATGTATCTATATATAAACTGAATCACTTTGCTCTACACCTGAGACACTGTAAATCAACTATACTTCAATTTAAAAAAATAGGATAATTAAGTTAAAAATTTAAAGATAAAAATAAATGTGGCTACAGATCCTTTTGGTCTCATTTAATATTTTTGTATTCTAACATCAAGGTGTTTGCTACAGAAAATTATACAATGTGTTTCATTTTGTTCATTACATTTTCCTTCTCTGAAGCAGTATGGATTCTTAGTCTGAGAAAAAAGTTCAAGGTTGATAATATTTTAGGTGGCAACAGTCATTAACATGGTGGTCAAATGCGTGACTTGCTTTTTATGGTGTGACCCATTGTGTCTCATCGGTTTTCTTAAAACATATTAAATAACTGAATCTATTCAGAAATGACTTCTTTTCAGAGGGAGAGAACGTTTAAATAAAACTACTCCTGTCCTTTCAAAATCTACTTTTAAAGGAACTGTGCTGTACATAGATTTGAGAAATCCAGAAATATGTCATAAAGGGAAATAAATTTGGGGCTTGGTGATACAAGAAACTGTCCCGATACTTATCTGAATGCATTTCCAGCTTTTGAAATTTAGTTCAGGGACTTCCCTGGTGGTGCAGTGGTTAAGAATCCGCCTGCCAATGCAGGGGACACGGGTTCGATCCGTGGTCCGGGAAGATCCCACATGCCGCAAAGCAACTAAGCCTGTGCGCCGCAACTACTGAGCCTGAGCTCTACAGCCCATGAGCCACAACTACTGAGCCCATGTGCCACAACTACTGAAGCTGGCACACCTAGAGCCTGTGCTTAGCAACAAGAGAAGCCACTGCAATGAGAAGCCCATGCTCTGCAACAAAGAACAGCCCCCTCTTGCCAAAACTAGAGAAAGCCTGTGCTCAGCAAAAGACCCAACACAGCCAAAAATAAATAAATTAATTTAAAAAAATTTTTAACAAAAAGAAATTTAGTCCAGATAAATGTGAACAGTCTATTTATACTGTGAACAATGTTTTGTTTTGTCAGTGATACTTCATCCTGGACTGAGCTGTTCACTAGAAATTTGGGGACATGTATTAGTAGTTTTGTACACCAATATCCTCCAGAAACAACTCTGGATTATTCTGTCCAGAACAGTATCTTGAATATTGTTTTGGCTAGATGGCATTCACAGTGTGCATTTATTATATTTATATATGCCCGTGGCAATTTAATGTTCATGAAATGTTTCATTGGTCTTCACATCCATATATATCCTGTGAAATAGGCAGAATGAGATATTCTTCAGATGTCCTTTATTTTCACATTTCTCATGTAATATACAGAATTGGATATTCACTCGTGGCTGATCATTATTAGGTAAGCTACTCCCTTTCTATTCTCCACGAATTATCCTTTTATAGTTAATGTTACCTGGCAAATACTGAAGGAATTTAGTACAAGTTGTTCCTCATTATCTTAGTATAATTGGTAACAATCAAAGACCACTCAATCTGCACCCTTTGAGAATATTAGCCTATAGCTACAAGTAAAATGTTTTTAAAAATGGAGAATTTCCCTGCAAAAATAAAAAACAAACTTATGGTTACCGGGGGGGGGATAAATTAGGAGATTAGGATTCACATATATATCTATATCTATCTATCTATCTATCTATCTAACTAATAAGAACCTACTGTAGAGCACAGGGAACTCTACTCAATACTCTGTAATGACCTATATGGGAAAAGAATCTAAAAAAGAGTGGATCTATGTATATGTATAACTGATACATTTTGCTGTACAGCAGAATCTAGCACAACATTGTAGATCAACTACACTCCAATAAAAATTTGTAGATCAACGACACTCCAATAACAATTTAGATCAACTACACTCCAATAAAAATTTACACCAAAGAAATAAAAGGATGGATGAAAACAAATGAGTTTATCCTCATAAGTGACATCATTTAAGTCACGTTAACCGTGTGTACATGCTTACCTGAGAGACGGCATTGTTGGCAGTCTCCCCTGGTGTAAATGTCATTTAGAATGGTGAAACACGCTGCCGTTTATGTTCGAATTTGCAAAGCAACAGGAGAGTCTGTTTGGTGGAAACACAAAATGAAAATGATTTTCCAATGGTCTTCCCAGCATCTCTCTTAATCCTTTGACATTCATTCTTGCGATGTGAATTTCCAACATTAGATCACATTTCTAGTTCCTATCATTAACTGGTAATGAGAACTGCCAGGCTTCTCATTTTTTGATGATTTTGCACAGGATTCAAATAATTATCTAGTATCATTTTTAACATCTTAATAAAATTCTATTTTTTTGGCAAGACTTGAGATTGATTTATAATATGATATCGATGTTTAGAAACCTGTCAGTCCTACACAAGCCACTTGATAGAAACAGTTAAACGGATGGTCTGAGAGAGTTGATGTAATAAAGAAATATGATTAATTTCAGTAGGAAGAAATATTTCTCAGCAGCCAGTACACTAGGGAATTATTGCACAAAATGAGAAATCTCACATAACATGTAAAAGCTTTTTCATACTTTTCATTCAAATTCCCAATAACACTATATACTAGTAATTACGATTCCAAATCAAAGTCCGAATGATAGATTTATCTGAAAACCAGCTTTTGTGGACTTATTAGTTCCAATTCCAAGTAAAAATGGAACACTTATTTCAAATTTCAATTCGAATTTCAAAATCTGAGTAACCCAGTAATCAAGCAGTGATACACTTATTCACCCCAATTCTAAATAACGCCAGTGTACGTACTGGATCAAATAATAATGCTAATTAAATATTCCAAATAATACTAGTGTGTTTACTTCAATTTCCAATTCAAATTTCAAAATCCAAATAACACTGAGAATCAATATGGGTACAGTTATTATTTTCAATTCCAAATAGCACTAGTGTACTTATTAACTTATATTCTGATTCTAATTTCTATTTCTGTCTTAATTTATCCATAACAAACACTAATGCATTTGTTAGCATGAATTGAAAATAGTGTTTCAGGTCTTATTAATTCAAGTTCCAGTTCAAGTTCTGAAATATAAATTGTACTGGTATCAAGTACTGCAACTATTATTAGTTCCAATTTTAAATAATAGTGGTATAATTATTACTTCTTATTTCAATTAAACTCTAGAGGCTAATATCTCATAACACATACCATTGTACTTATTAGCTCAAATTCAAAATAACACTGATAAATGACTATGTTACCTTTCATCTCTATTTCTAGTATTTCAATATCTCCTATAACCATCACTGGTACACATATTATTTCAAATAACTAGTAAGACGGTGGTCTTGTAATTCATCCAAATTTCAAATAACACGTGCTTACATATTTAAATTCCAAAAGTTTACTTCTAAGTTCAAATTCCAAAGGAGACCGATTTACTTATTAATTCATATCTCAATTCCAATTCTAAAATGCAAATAAAACTGATAACAAGCTTCAATGCGCTTATCTCTTCAAATTTCAAATAACACTGATGTATTTATTCAACCCTATGTCCATATGCAGGTAACTTCCATAATAACCTGAGGTTCACTTTTAACAGAAATGCCATTTCCATAACAACCTGAGGTTCACTTTAAACAGAAATGCCGTTTCAATTCCAAAGGGTAAATAAATCTGACCACAAGCATAGGTGCACTGATCAGGTTCAAATTTCAATTAACACTGGTGTGCTTATTAATTCATATTCCAGTTGGAGTACCCAAATATCTCTAATGCCAAGCAAAGGCATAATTATTGGCTCAAATGGTAAATAACATGAGAGGTCTTATACATTCAAATTCCAATTCACTATCCCAAACCCAGGTCACAGTGATAACAATTACTGGTAAACTGATTTGTTCTAATTCCAAATAACCCTGGTGTCAGTCCAAATTCCAATGAAAATTCCCAAATAAATAGATAACAAGTAATGGTGGACTTTTAGCTAATATTTTGATTAACACTGGTGTGCCTAATAATATAAATTTTAACTTTTGGTTTAATTTTCATTTAGAATTCCACATTTCAGAAATCTCAGACAATAATAACTAATATGCTTAGTAGTATAAAATTCCTAATATCATTTGTCTTATCAAAGCAAATTCCAATTTAAATTCCCACATTCAAATGATACCCATGACAAGAAGAGACACACTTTTGAGGTCCAATAGCAAGTAACACTGCTATAATTATCAGTTCACATTTCAAGTAAAATTCCAATATACAAATTTCTCCAATAAGAAGCATTATTCCACTTATCTCTTCAAATTCCAAATAACATTAGTGTATAAATATTCAAATTTCAGACAACATTAGTTTACTTGTTAGATCAAATTCAAAACCACAGTGGTTTACTTATTAATTAATTTTGATAAAGTACTACTGCATTAATTAGCTAAAATTAAAAACGACTATGCTTTATTTCAACTTCTAAATCAAATTCCGCAAACCAAAAATTAAAAGTAATTAAAATAAAAAACACCAATGCACTTAGTAGCTCAAATTCCAAATAACTTTGTTTTACTGATGGGTTCCAATTCCACACACAATTTTAAAATCGAAAAAAATTTGACAACAAGCACTGGCTGTTGCACCTATCATTTCAAATTGTAATTAACACTGGCGCAAGTTTCCTTGAAATTGCAAATGATATCCCAAAGACCTATAATCTAAGGTATACTTTTTCACATTATTTACAAATAACACTGGCATATTTATTGATTCAATTATAATGTCAATTTTAAATTTCAGATAATAGTCTGAAACTTCCAACTGAAATTTTCAGTTGAAATTTTAAAATCCAAGTCGTACCATTAACATGTACCAGTCCACTAATTATTTCTAAACGCAAATAACACTGGTGAATTATTAGCTCAAATTTAAATTCAAATTCCATAATCCAAATAAATCTGATGGCACATACTTTGCATTTACTGGCTCAAATTCTAAATAACACTGGTATACTTAGTGATTTAAATTCAGTCCGAATCAAATGTAAATTCACATTTCTAAATAACACTAGTACTTTCATTCACTGAATTCCTAATTAAAATTCAAAAATTCAGATAAGACCATAACAAAGATCAGTACATGTATTAATTCCAATCCCAAACAACACCGGTTGGCTTATTAGCTTATACTTCAAATCAAGTTCCACTATACAAATATTTCTGGTAAAAAGTTCTACTGCACTTATTAATTTGAATCCCAAATAACACTGATAAACTTCCTCAAATTTTCAAATAGCAATACTTTACCTTTCAATTCTAATCCTAAATAACACTGATTTACATACTAATTCAAATTACAATTCACCTTCCAAAACCCAAATAACTTTGATAGCAAATACTGGTAAACTTATTATTTGAAATTCTAATTATTTTTATTTGTTCAACATTTTAAAACTAAATATCTCAAAATGTAATAAGTATACAAGTACTGGTACACTTAATAGCTGGAACGCCAGATTACAATGATTTACTTACTGATTGAAATTAAAATGCACATTCACACTTCCGAATAATACCCATGCTCTTCTTTGATTAATTTCCAACAAACGCAAATGTACTTCTTTCCAATATCAATTCAAGTAGAATACCACTCGTATGACCAGCTCTGGTGCATTTAGCTCAAATAACATCTGTATATTTATTTGTTCAAATTCAAAAATCAAAATATCTCCAGATAAGCACTGGGGCATTTACCAGTCTCAACAGCCATAACACTGACATACTTACGGTTAATAGACTCATTTACATTAGAAAAAATATATAACGCTATTCATAGGTATGGGTGTGTTTGTATGGCCATATTCAAAACAGTAACGTTATAATTTTTATTCAAGATTTCTTTCAAATTTCTATGTCTAAACAACTCTGAAAGTGAACACTGGTGTACTTACTAATTTAAATGCCGAATTTATAAACTCTATTGAATGTTAAAATATACTAAAATGTATAAAAAGATCTAAAAAGTTTGTACTTACTAATATTGTAATAATTATATTATTAATGATTGTACTTATCACTTCCGACTCAATTACAAATTCCAAATAACTCCAATAATAAATATTCCTGAACGTATGTTTTGAATCCAAATTTCACATGCAGAACTTCGGCTGTATTATCTGTTTAACATTTTCATTCTTAAAATGTGTTTAATATTGCCTAATTCAAGGGGTATCTCTCCTGATTTCACACCAAGAGAAGGAAAAAAAATCAATTAGACTATGATCAGGACAACACATTAAGATTATTTTACTCTTGGGACTTCCCTGGTGGCGCAGTGGTTAAGAAGCCGCCTGTCCATGCAGGGAACACGGGTTCGAGCCCTGGTCCGGGAAGATCCCACATGCCACGGAGCAACTAAGCCTGTGCACCACAACTACTGAGCCTGCGCTCTAGAGCCCGTGAGCCACAACAACTGAGCCCACGCACCACAACTACTGAAGCCCAGGCACCTAGAGCCCGTGCTCCGCAACAAAGAGAAGCCACCGCGATGAGGAGTCCGCACACCACTCGCCGCAACTAGAGAAAGCCCGCGTGAAGCAACGAAGACGCAAGGTGGCCAAAAATAAATAAACAAAATAAATTTATTTTAAAAAATTATTTTACTCTAATGTTTGTTCTTTAATGAAATTCCAGCAATTCCACTCACAGGTATATATCTAGAAAAACCGAAAACACTAATTCAGAAAGATACATGAACCCCAATGTTCATGGCAGCACTACTTACAATAGCCAAGATATGGTAACCACCCAAGTGTCCATCAACAGAAGATTGGTAAAGAAGACATGGTATATATGTACAATGGAATATCACTCAAACATTAAAAAAAAAAAAAAAGAAATTCTGTTATTTCTAGCAATGTGGATGGACCTAGAGATTATCATACTAAGTGAAGTAAGTCAGACAGAGGAAGACAACATGATATCACTTATATGTGGAATCTAAAATATGATACAAATGAACTTATTGACAAAACAGAAACAGACTTACAGACATAGAAAACAAACTAATGGTAACCAAAAGGGAAAGGGGGAGGGTGGGATAAATTAGGAGTATGGGATGAACAGATACACACTACCATATATAAAATAGATAAACAACAAGGATATATTGTACAGCACAGGGAATTGTAGCCATTATCTTGTAAGAACTTTTAATGGAGTATAATCCGTAAAAATACTGAATCACTATGCTACACACCAGCAACTATTATAATAGTGCGATTCATCTATAGTTCAATAGAAAAAGAAAGAAAAAAAATCCTTTTTTTACCTTATAGAAATTAAATGGTATTGCACTTATGCATAGCATTCATTATTATATATTGAATGGTTTTATTTATTAAAATATTAAGCAATGGCATTTATAACTCAATAATTAAATATTATCATTGCTATTCAACACAATTAATATGTTAAATATATTAAATAATCAAACGTTACCCATGGGGTGGGATTATAGGGAAGAGTGTATTCCCAGGCCCGTCACTTTTCTGCATGATAATGTACGATGCCATTGAGCAAGGGCTCCGGTTTGTCGGGAAATAGTAACACAAAACACATCGCAAGGTGCAGATGCGATACACGTGACTTGGGGGATTTAGTGTTCCAGCACGACTTTGGAAAGGGCACAGCGTGATCTTTTCTTCCTAATTTCAATTTTCTCAGCACTGACCTGTCGCTAATCTTCCTCACACAGTGCCGCATCCCAGCTTTATTCGAATGACACATCGCTGAGAAAAGATAATTACTACGATAATGTTTTACAAGTAAGTACCACTTGAAAAAATTAGGTAACCGCCGTGTAGAGCTTGGTCGTCATCCCCCCTTATATTCTTCTTCATAGTGAACACTTAGCAGATACTTTTAAGTTAAAGAAAAATGTGTGAAATACAGGTTGGATTACTCAGGGGTTGGTGAGGGTTAGAAAGAGCCAGAGCATGACTGGGTGACTTGAGAACACTCCTTCCTAAATGTGATTTTCTACGCCACTCTGCTGCTGGGAGGTTGGGTGAGTTCAAGCATGGACGCAAAGTCGTCTTGCTCTTGATTTCTTAGTGATGATATGGGAATAACTGTGACACTCACCTCCTGAAGTTGTGGTGTTTAAATGAATTAACATACACAAGACTTCAGTGAAATATGTGGAGAAGGTGTGGAGAAAAGGGAACCCTCCTGCACTGTTGGTGGGAATGTAAATTGATACAGCCACTATGGAGAACACTATGGAAGTTCCTTAACAGACTAAAAATAGAAATACCATATGATCCAGCAATCCCACTAGTGGGCACATATCTGGAGAAAACTATACTTCGAAGAGATACATACACCCCAGTGTTCATAGCAGCGCTATTTACAACAGCCAGGATATGGAAGCAACCTAACTGTCCATTGACAGATGAATGGATAAAGAAGATGTGACACATATATACAATGGAATACTACTCAACAATAAAAAAGAGTGAAATCATGCCATTTGGGGCAACATGGATGGACCCGGAGATGATCATACTAAGTGAAGTAAGTCAGACAGAGAAAGACAAATACCATATGATATCGCTTATATGCGGAATCTTAAAAAAATAATACAAATGAACTTACTTACAAAACAGAAACACTCACAGACTTAGAGAATGAACTTAGGGTTACCTAGGGGGAAAGGTTGGGGGGAAAGGATAAATTAGGAGTTTGTGATTAACATATACATACTACTATATATAAAATAGATAACTAATAAGGACCTACTGTATAGCATGGGGAAATCTAGTCAGTATTCTGTGATAACCTAAATGGGAAAAGAATTTGAAAAAAGAATAGATACATGTATGTGGATAACTCAATCACTTTGCTGTACACTTGAAATTAGCACAGCATTGTAAACCAGCTATACTCCAATATAAAATAAAAATTAAAAAACACATATGGCACCAAGTGAGGACACACCAATGAAAGCTACCATATGAATTCTTAATAAAAACATTATATATAGGTTACAGTGTTTATCTGTATATTATTTCCTGTGGCAGAAAGGTGCCTCATTAAAAAATGTTCTTCTGCATTGTTTCATTACAATGAATAATGACCCCTCTTTGATTGGTTTCACATAAATATAGTTAGTATACAAAATTCCTTCAAAATTAAATCCCTAATTATTAAATAATGGGAGCATCACGATCAAAACAACATAACACATACTTAGATTTTAAAACATAATTATTAAACTAATAAATGTTTGTGAATGTGTTTCTTAAGGATAAAATGATTAAGTGCTTACGGAAAAGGAAAGCAACTAAACATAAGCTATTTCAGCAGCAAGAATTTTGTTTCTCTTAAGAAGTACGAAATACCAAGAACCTATGTGAAAAGATGAGAATCGACTTTAAGTAGAATATTTTATGACACAACAGATCATAGTTGGAGTTCTTATTTTAGCCCCACTCAACAGTAAAGACATATACATATATTTTCCCCTCTAACTTCCCTGAATTCATGTTCACAGTGTGTGCAACACTTTAGATTACTGTCATCCTATAAAACTACTTTAACTTGCTCAACCTTATGTCTTATCACTGAAACCTCACAGCAGATCTCTCACTAATTCAAGGAAAAGTGCTCTAAAAAAGTACACAACACTGTTAACTGTAGGCTCTGAGGTACAGCAGATCTTTGGAACTTAGACATCTTGCATAACTCAAAGTTTGTACCCCCTTGACTGATATCTCCCTGTCCGCAACTCCCTTCCCCCAGCCCCTGGAAACCACCATTCTACTCTCAGCTTCTATGGGTTTGAGTATTCTAGATTCCTCATAAAACTGGTATCATGCACTGTGTGTCCTTCTTTGTCTGGCTTATTTCAGTAAATTGCTAAGGCAATAGATCCTATGTTAATTGTTCTTAGATCATAAAGTAATAATAAAAATAGTAATAGTAATAATAATAATGCTGAGAGGAAACTTATGTAAGTGATGGAAATATTCATGGCGTAGATTGTGGGGGTAGTTTCGCAGGTATATACTTATCTACCAAGTCATCAAGTGATATATATCGAATACATACAGTTGTAGGTCAATCACATGTCAATAAAATGGTTCAAAAAAGTACTAAAGCAACTCCAAAGTGTTGAACAGGTATGTTTTAAACAAACACAAACCTCTCAATTATTTCTAATATTTCACCTTCATTCCTTAATTCTTTAAGTTTTCTTGTACAGACTGAAAAAAAGATATTGATAAAAACATACTGTGTTGCAACTAGAAATGATCACACTAAATGAAGTCAGAAAGACACAAATACCATATGCCATCACTTACATGTGGAATCTAAAATATGACACAAATGAACCTATCTATGAAACAGAAACCAATCTGAGGGACACAGAGGACAGACCGGTGGTTGCCAAGGGGAGGTGGGTGGGAGAGGGTTGGATTGGGAGTCTGGGACTAGAAGACGCAAACTGGCATATATAGGATGGATAAACAACAAGGTCCTACTGTAGAGCACAGGGAACTGTATACAAACCATCATGGAAAGGAATACGAAAAAGAATGTGTATATATATATATATATAACTGAGTCACTTTGCCATACAGCAGTAATTAACACAACATTGTAATTCAACTATACTTCAATAAAAAATAGATTTAAAAAACCCCAAAAGCATATTGTGTATATAAAGAAAAAAATCTTCACTAAAATATGAGAAAGTAACATTTTTCATTCTGTGTAGGTACTCTACATATATACTATGCTATACATGCATGCATAAATACCTGCAGGTTTATTCCTATTTAGATACACTCAATCAAGAAAATATTACCCACATATAATGGTAAGATTAAAATATTTCCATGCAGAGTTGAAAATTCAATCTAATTTGAAAAACAGGGATATTTCTTCCAGGTAAGATCATGAGTTAGTCTCTTGAGTGGCACTTTGGGCTAAAATTTAAAAATGAATTTAAAAAAATACTGAATCTGTGTTTGGAACTCCTCTGGGAAACCAAAAAAAAAAAAATTTTTAAATCATTGTAAACGAAATTATGTATTAGAGAAATTTTGACATCTTATTTGAAAGTCAATCACGGGTACTTGTAATGCACAAAATAATCTAGAGGACAATTTTATTTATATGTATTTCTAATATGTTTTAAATGTTCCCAGTTGCTTCCTTTTAACTTCTGTGATAACAACACACTCATATTGTGTATAATTACTTAGAGTTAATTCCCTTCTATTTATAAGCAAATGAAGCTAATTTAAATTTAAAATACCACTTATAAGCTTTTCACTTGATTTAAATTAATAAAAATAATTGACCTGAAGGTTTATGAGATTATTATATCTGAAGCATTTCCTACTGAGGATCCATACAGACAGGATTTAACTACCATCTACGACAGAGTGCTTCCAGGACTTCCCTGGCAGTCCAGTGGTTGAGACTCCCTGCTTCCAATGCAGGGGGCACAAGTTCGATCCCTGGTTGGAGAACTAAGATCTCACATGCCGCGAGGCATGGCAAAATAAATACTTATTAAATTATATTATATTAAAAATTAAAAAGCAGGCATCGGACACAATGGTTCCAAGCAGATCAGGAAACTGAAATACTTCCATAAAGGATGCCTATTTACTGCTTTTTTTCTTCTTCTTTCGGTGAGGTTGCTCACTGGCTTATCAGAGTTGACGGGAACATCACACCACGATGTTTTCTTTTGTTCCCCTAGCAACTGAGCAATGCCTGCGACTGAGCAAAACCTCTATAAAGAGTTCCCTTACAAATGTTCCTGTTGCTTTCTTACATATCATGCTACAATACAAAGGCTGAATTAGACAACTCAGGAAGTAGTCAGGTTTTGGCCAATATCCTCCTTTTTAAAAAAAGACAATAACAGTTCTGTGGATTCATTAAAAGCTTAATTTTAGCAGTTATTTATATTTTATTGATGAATTTAAAAAATCAATACTTTTGGGGGGTGGGGAGAGATAAATTAGGAGTATGGGATTAACACATACACACTACTATATATAAAATACAACACAGGAGCTCTACTCAGTATCTTTAATAAGCTGTAATGGAAAAGAATATGAAAAAGAATAGGTACACGTACCTGTATAACTGAATCATTTGCTGTACACTTGAAAGTAACACAACATTGTAAAGTGACTATACCTCAATTTAAAAAATATTTTTGAAAAATCAGTATATATTTTTAAATAAAAGGCTTCTTTTTCTACAGCTGGCCATCGGACCCTGGATTTTCTGGATCCCATGATGCAAAGATCATGGGTCTTTACTGCACTAGGACTCACGCACAGAGGGGCAGTCGCTTGAATGTTACGTAGGTTAAAATTTAGCTTAACTGTTTTTAGCCACAAATCCATTTCTTCACCTGTACTCTAATCGTTGGCTTCCTTATTGCAAGAGTTATAAAAAGATAAATAATTCCTTTATTGGAGAAATTAATTTTATATACATCTATTTGTCTGTCATATCTATTATCTATACATTATTTATCTATACAACCTATTTATCTATTCATATATTATCTATCATATAGCTATCCATTATCTATTTATCTCTATCTATCTATCTATCTATCATCTATTAGCATTTACCAGATACGTATTTGGCTTTGGAAGAAAAGATACATGTTGCAAACCAACACCAGGAAATGGAGTTAAAAAGTGGTCCTTCTCACTGTGAAATCATCCCAATCGTACTGTTGCTGTTTTGGACTTGGGATTGGGTTCCTGCCTTTCTTGTCCATGGTCCATTCTTCTGCCTCAACTTCCATTCCCAGCATGATGGTGGGGGTTGTTATTTCTCGCGTGTTCCTGTGCAGTCTTGCCTGTACACTGGCCAGATGGACACCGTCCCTACCTCCCCTACATATCTGTCTCCTTCCCTGATGCCTCCACTTCTGCCTACTCTCAAAGCCCCGAGACAGTCACATGTTCCCTTTTAATGGAAAAATGTATGCTTCCATATTCCACCTAAATTACCCTGCCTCATACTGTGTGTAGACATTGCTCCTGAACACTACACCTACATCTTTATTAAAATTAAAATTAAAGCTTGAATCTACTCTAGTCTTCCACTCAGTCTGTCCTTCTTCATAATTCCTTTCCTTCCTCCATATCTCTAACCAAACGCTCAAATGTCTAATGACCAACTTAGAACTACTTTGGAGAACTCCCCCCAAAATGAAAATGGACATTCCTTTCTTTCTAAGGCTTCAATTTCCTTCTAGCACAGGCCTGCTTTAGAAAAAAAAAAAAATGTAGTGATGTTTAATAAGGATATATTAGAAAGGAAAAACAAATCAATATTTTTCCTACCTTATTAATTAAACACACACAAAAATACCAGCTGGCCCTCCTAAGAACATTTAATCTGAGACAACTGTCAGGACATCTTAGGGACTAACCAGTTCTGTATCTCTATAGAGACTCATGTAGCCTTGACACATTATAAACGAATCCCAGTCAGCATAAAGGGTCTTCAAGCTAACAAGTTTGTCTGGGAGCTACAAGGTTACCATTCAGAGCCCAGGAATTTAAAGTCCTTACAATTAATACCATCTTAAGATTTTTGGAGGGTTAACATTTTTGCTGGTCAGTTCATAATTTAGGTCAAAGCTTGGCTATTACGTAAACCCTCTAAGGAGAGAACCGCATTGACAAAACAGCCATGAATTATGGGCATACTCAAATGAATAACACTGGCAGAGCGGTGATGAATGCTTCCCTTGCCAATTTCTACTTCCAGGGTTCCTTTGCTTTCCTAAGAAGAATAATAAAACATGTCACCCAACTTCACTAATTGGTATCATTGCTCCCAGCACTGTGATTCATGTCTGACTTTGAAAAGCTAGTGAAGTAAGGGGAGCTGGACTTGGGATTGAATTGTCAAAGAGTTGCCCACAAAAGCTTTCCAAACTCTTGCTGTTGTGAATTCAGCATGTTTTATTAAGCCTTCATTCAGACAAACCATTTCACACATTGCCTATATGTTCTACTCAATTTCTCTGCAACAATAACCATAAAAAGGTAAAAATAAAAAACACTTTCTTTAACATACTTGAGGAGTATTGTCTTGGTTTGGAAAGGAGACAGAATGATGAATTGCTCATACTGACAAATGTCCGGCACTTGGTTGAAACTTTGCTATACGGCGAATATGACTAAGAACCATTTGTTTGGGGGGGATAACAGCTAGCTTTTGTTCAAAATAGCTTAGATCAGTGCAATCAAATAATGAAGGGTCTCTTCTGTATTATTTATTTATTTATTTTACATCTTTATTGGAGTACAATTGCTTTGCAATGTTGTGTTAATTTCTGCTCTATAACAAAGTGAATCAGTTATACATATACATATATCCTCATATCTCCTCCCTCTTGCATCTCCCTCCCTCCCACCCTCCCTATCCCACCCCCTAGGTGGTCGCAGAACACCGAGCTGATCTCCCTGTGCTCTGCGGCTGCTTCCCACTAGCTATCTCTTTTACATTTGGTCGTGTATATATGTCCGTGCCACTCTCTCACTTCATCCCAGCTTACCCTTCCCCCTCCCCATGTCCTCAAGTCCATTCTCTATGTCTGCGTCTTTATTCCTGTCCTGCCACCAGGTTCATCAGAACGATTTTTTTTTTTAGATTCCATATATATGTGTTAGCATAGGCTATTTGTTTTCCTCTTTCTGACTTACTTCACTGGGTCTCTTCTTTATAACCCAACTATTTATGTATTCAGCACTGGGGTGGTGACAGAAACAAAATATGTGTGTGTGTGTTTGTGTATGTGTGCACATTCTGTTTTGTTTCACCTCCAACATAAAGAAGAAGGGATTAGATCCTGCATGGGTGACTAACCCAGAAAGGCTAAGAGATTTTTGAGTGGGTCCCAGATAAAGCAAAGGTATTCAATTTCAACTACAAGTGTTTGGATGGAAGCAGTTAATCTTTCAGTATTTCTGCAGAATGAACTTACAATTTATTGTACATACCAGAACACGTGTGAGAGAGAAAGAGTGTCTCTTACCTCTTTACTGAAATAGCCAGTATAAACCAGAGTTTTCCCAGGGACATGGGACATGTGGGTACCCAAGCTTTGTATCCAGATTCTCAATTGTTAGAAGGTCATTTTGAGGACAGGAAGGGCAGCATTGGTCTATCTTCAAGAATGACGGATGAGTGAATGTATAAAGGCAAAAATGAAGGGAATGAAAACCAGTGTATCCTAATTATACATATCTTAGGAGATAAAGCTCCACATGGTTTCATGGAAGACATGAATATTACAGATACGACGTTTATTCAGTTTGCAAATACATTCTACCCGTGCTGGGTGCCATGTTCCTCCGTCTGGTATCTTTTCTGAGTGCACGGATTTCCCTGCTGAGGTCTGTCAGTGTAAACGTGCTTATGCAGTCCACACTCTGAAATACATACTTCAGGGGTTACGGATTTCTCTACTGACAGGCAATCTCTCGCATCCCTTGGATTTTATGGCTCCTTTGCGTGACCAGTGGAAACCTCGCTATTAGTCTACTTGTTATTCCTCTGGGTGTGATCTGCTTTTCTCTCTCTGCTTGAAGTTGGGTTTCGCTGGGCTCAAGAAACCATACCGCCCTGTGCTTCTAAACAGCCATTCTGTTCCTACAAAGCGTGAAGCATCATCTCCTCCCTCAAGCATCACTTTGGAGTCCTAACAGGTCCAAGAGACCACAGCGGTAGCACGTACCCAGATGGTTTCAACATGTCTTGTACTGTCCAGTGTCAATCACAAACAAGCATGGCTTTACTTTGTCACCTGACCATAGGTTTCCTTCCATGAGGCCATGACGTGTGTTGAGGCCATGATGTGTGTTGAGGCCATGCAGGAGAACGCACCTTGGTATATGAATGATTTGCTCCTGCAAAACATGTGAGCCTGTAGCACCTGCTTGCTCTGAACTCCACACAGCCACTTCTCCTTGACGATGGAATGTTCTGGGCTCATTCCTTCATTGGGTTGCAGAATATCTAGTTTATTTTTTTAAAAAATTTATTGGAGTGCAGTTGATTTACAATGTTGTGTTAGTTTCAAGTGTACAGCAGTGATTCAGTTATATACAGCAGTGATTCAGTTATATATATTCTTTTTCAGATTCTTTTCCATTATAAGTTATTATAGGATATTGATTAGACTTCCCTGTGCTATACAGTAGGCCCTTGTTGTTTATCTGTTTTACACATCGTAGTGTGTATATGTTAACCCCAAACTCCTAATTTATCCCTCCCGCCTCTCCACTTTGGTAACCATAAGTGTTTTCTATGTCTGTGAGTCTGTTTCTGTTTTGTAAATAAGTTCATCTGTATGACTGTTTTAGATTCCACATATAAGCTATATCATGTATTTGTCTTTCTCTTTCTGAATTAAAGAATATCTACTTAATGATAGATATCATTCAAGATGCAAGATCACTGGACTCCAAGGGTAAGGGACACATTTTCTACGAGTTCTGTAAAAAGCAAGTAGCTTGATCCAAAATGGCAAGAGTTTGCAAGACGGCATGGCATTCCCTGTAGGAAATCTTGGGATTTCACTATAATTAGCTAGGCGGGGCTTTCCACGAATTCTATCAGCACCAAGACCTGTTACATACACTTCACGCAACAATCAATGTACTGGGTGACAAAATTTGCAGGAAAATGTTGTTAGCAGGTGAACCAGCTGGGAAACCCTCACTTCTCCACTCACCACACAAACACAGCCAGCAGGTAGAGTATAGGTATTT
This sequence comes from Delphinapterus leucas, assembly GCF_059928025.1. Taxonomy (NCBI): domain Eukaryota; kingdom Metazoa; phylum Chordata; class Mammalia; order Artiodactyla; family Monodontidae; genus Delphinapterus; species Delphinapterus leucas. Next base: position 131,124,057 of record NC_143150.1, on the reverse strand, counting down.
ATTTCAGTTCATTCTCATATCTAGGCACAATGAAGAGTATGCTCTATGGTCATGGATAAGGCGATATTCCAAAGAGGATTCAGATTCCTGTTGTTTCGGGGGCAGTTATGAACTAAACTGTCTCCCCCCACCCCCCAAATTTATATGTTGAAGTCCTAACATCCAGTATCTTAAAATGTGATTGTGTTTGGAGATAGGACCTTTAAACATGTCATTAAGGTTAATGAGGTCTTTAGGGCGGGTCCTAATCCAATAGGACTGGTGTCCTTATAAGAAGAGATGAGAACACAGACACACGCACAGGGACCACCATCTGAGGACACAGGGAGGAGACGGCCATGTCCACGCCAAGGAGAAAGGCCTCAGGAGGAATCAGCTCTGCGGACACCTTCACCTCAGATTCCAGCCTCCACGACTGGGAGGAAAAAATGTCTGTTGCTAAGGCTCCCGGTCCATGGCCCTTTGTTATGTCAGCTCTAGCAACTAATACATAGGTGGTATCACCCATGGCAAGCATTGGTCTAACATAAATCTGGAATACCGCTACATCCTAAGTTTCAGTTTCCCTTTGCATCAATGACGTAGACGAGGGTTATGAAATCGTGGGACAGTGAGAAAATCAAAATTGTAGAGATCTACCCTGAGGCACAGGAAGCTGTCAAGATGATAAAGATGTAAGTTGGCTCTGTTACCTGAGAGTCAGTGTCTCGAAGACCTTGTTGCTTATTGAGAGAGACAATAAACAAAAGGAAGAGAGGAAACAAATACATTTGGCAACACAATAGCTGTATTCTGTGGGCCAGGTGCCTGCATTTGGTTAATTTCTTTCTGAAGAGAGATAAAGAGAATGCATTGGAATGGCAGTAGCAATTGAAGGCACCCCCGGCTGAATTCCAGTCTAGATCACTGTCGCCTTTTACAAGCACCTGGATTCTGCAGAGATAAATAGACACGTTAACAAACAAAAAGGGGCTTCCCTGGTGGCGCAGTGGTTAAGAGTCCGCCTGCCAATGCAGAGGATGCATGTTCGAGCCCTGGTCCGGGAAGAGCCCACATGCCGCAGAGCAACAAAGCCCCGTGCGCCAGGGTCTGAGCCTGCGCTCTAGAGCCCGCGAGCCACAACTACTGAGCCTGACTGCCACAACTACTGAAGCCTGCACGCTGAGAGCCCGTGCTCCGCAACAAGAGAAGCCACCGCAAAGAGAAGCCCACGCACCACAACGAAGAGTAGCTCTCTCTCGCCGCAAGTAGAGAAAGCCTGCGCGCAGCAACGAACATCCCAAGCAGCCAAAAATAAAATAAAAAAGGAAAAAGAACCACCACCTGTGGCTGAAAATGTGGGCTGCCTCTCAAAACACTTATTATCTTCTTCCAGTTTCGCTTCCTGAAGACCAGAAAGCAACATCTGCATTTTTCTGGACAATCTTCCATGCAGGTGTCACCTTTTTAAGTTCTTTCAATTCAATGCACTTGCATGAGTTATGAAACCAGAGCTGACACAGGTGATAAGAGAGGCAGGTGTGAGGCATCAATTGAACTGATTCAGATCATAGCAGATGTGGTATGATTTGAACCCAGCATCGTGTCAAGTGTAGCAGGCAGATTCCTGACAATAGAAAGAATATAGGCTTCATTGATAACCCCCATCTATCAAGTAATTTGGGGATCGACCCTGGGAGATCAATGACCCATTTCTTCAGCTCTCCTGATGATTATTTAAGCCATTAAATGCTCTTATGAAATCACTTTTGGACAACGTGCATTCTTTCCTCTGCCGTTGAATGCTGACCAATGCAAGCATTAGTACCCACGGAAGTCGAAAGTAGGAGACCGTCAGAGAAAGGTGAGTATGGGATGGTTTATCACCCCAGGTGCGTTTCAAGGCAGTAGGCATATCTCTACCAAAACAGCATGGGACACTGGAAACCCATAATGTGAAATACACATTGAAGTCAAGACCACATGACTGCTTTGGTGGAATCTTTGGTGCGAAAGACAGCAAGATGGGCAGACTGATTGGACTGCATGACAGAGCTAATGAGTGACAACTGAGGTCAAAGTTTAAGTCTTATCTCATGGCATGGTGAGAGGAAGGGGGCACCTACTTCTAAAGAATCGCTCTTCTATTGAAGACACAGGCTGATTTAGGACAAAACCAAGAAGACTCGAGGCTGAAGCTTACTGAAATGGAATCTGGATTGACTTCCAGCATCACACATCTTTTACGAACATTTTCCCATACATTAGAAAATACCAGGATTTAGCACTGGAATGTGGACCTTCAGGTGGGATCAGAGGACTCTGGACACCCCCAAACTCCTCTGAGCCAGCAAATGACACCCCATCTCTGAAGCTGATGAAGTGGTTGTTTCTTTTCCTGGAGACCCTACAGTTTTCTTATCCAAAGTAGGTACCTGTTAGTAAGTTGCCACTTTTCCTTACTCTTTACACCTGAAAATGTGCATTGCTTCCAATCTATAAGGAGCTCAGAAACACCCTGGACCATGCTGGCAAATACAGATCTCACTCAGAGGAGACACTCACAGCAAACAGATCACGTGTGTATCAAGAGACCATTCTGGAAAATGATACGTGGGGATGGACCTGGAGGTTGCTAGAAAAATACTGATTTTTCATGACAGTGTACTCACGGATATGAGAGAATTATCCAGAGATGCTGGCTTCTAGCCTCTTCCTGGAGCAAAGGGGACTGTTTCTGTTTATTAAATCATTTGTGTAAAGTGCATTTAATTTTAGTGAATATCTAAATACACTCATGTAACATGAGAGGCTGCATCATTTCCCATACAACTTGGGTTTCAAGATACCAGCCATGGAACACTACTCTTTGGGTTAAGACACCTGGAAAGGTTGACTTTTTGGAGACGTCTAGATGTTTGCACATGGGAAGGACAAATTTTATTATAACTGTGGAAGGAGAAATCCAGGAAAAGTCATTAGTGCAAGCCTTGATGGAAATATTTCAACAGAAGAGCAGTGTGGTGACTTTTCTGATGAGTGAGGTGCTTGAGCATAGTATAGGGCTGATGGAGGAATTTCTTCTCATTATTCTTCACTGATCCAATTCTAAGAAGGTAGGAGAAGCTATGGCTGTTTGGGGCCCCCTTAAGGAAATAGAGGCTGCGTGAGTGGAGCTACGGTTTATCTAAGTTTGGCTGGACGATTTGTGTTTAGCCAGAAAAGCCAGGATGGGTCACTGGGGGCAAAGTTCCTGCAAAAGTTATATGGTAGCGTAACTTTGGTCTCTCAGGGTCTCATATTGCAGAACCTGCAACAGATAAAGTGGAAAGTAAACCTAAAAATTGAAAAAGTTTCCCTGAATTGCAAAGTGATCATTAAACCATACAAAAGGCATCTTCCCACATAAGTGGTTGAAAATGGTATCACTTGAAATTCTACTTATATGAATTTTTGAAATCCTGGATGTAGCCTGTAGAAACCTAAATAGGCATGGTCTTCACTTTGAAAAGAATGATAAGTGAGCAACCCAGGCCCTTAAAATAAATCACAATACTGGCTTGCATGAAATCATGTAAAAGTGCAAAATGAAAACACATTAATTTTTCTCTTGCTTCTACGACTATTATAATTAATCTAAACATTTTTATACCAAATGAGTTCGGAAAGGTATAGATTCAATTCACATTTGATATTTCTAGCAATGTATAGGGAGGAATATTGTTTGCATGAATCTGACCTTTTGTAGAATTGATTTTGCTTTAAAAAGTTATATTTACTAATATATCAGATTTAAAACATACTATTTGACTAATTGGGGTGACCTGACAAGTTATTAGTCTTCAGCAAACAACTGAATGATAATAATGGAAAACATATTGACACAGAGATCTTCTTAAATGTGTATATGTTCTTGGCCTAGAACAGTCATATCTCAGTCAAAGAATACCGTATGCAGGCAAAAGTTGGAAAAAAAGAATATAAGATGATGCTGTACAATTTGGGGGCATGTGGGTGTAAATGATAAAATCTTCTTGCCCTTAGTAGAAAATTTTACAGATTGCCTGTGCTACAAAAACAGATTGGAAGACTAATTTTTTTGTGTGTGCGGTACGCGGGCCTCTCACTGCTGTGGCCTCTCCCGTGGCGGAGCACAGGCTCCGGACGCGCAGGCTCAGCGGCCATGGCTCACGGGCCCAGCCGCTCCGCGGCATGTGGGATCTTCCCGGACCGGGGCACGAACCCGTGTCCCCTGCGCATCGGCAGGTGGACTCTCAACCACTGCGCCACCAGGGAAGCCCGGAAGACTAATTTTTGACTCTGTCATTTTCCTGTTCATCTTTACGTAATTTTCACAGTAATGCAGGGAAATAATATCCTCTAGTAAATAGGTCCTCTTTTCCTTCCATTTTTGATGCTGGTATTTATCTATATTCTATCACTGACAAAAGGATCCATTACCACAACATGAAAATAGGACACCATGAGATGATTTTCTCATGAAGTTGATGGAAAAATAAAATATTGCTAATTATATAGACAGCATATACTTTTAGTATGAAATGAAACCAAAAATTACAGCTTATCATCCAGTTAATGAAAATCCAAAGGGGGGAAGAAACGCTGAAAGTGATGCCTTGTAGATTTCAATCATTACCCAGTTGCTACCCTTCATTAGTAATGGCCTTTGACATGTGAGCAGAAAGCCTTCTTTCATGCAATTTTAAATTGAGTTCTCCAGTAAAATGAATCCTGTATGTCACACATTACCATCAAATTAAAGCAACCTTCTTTTTTCTCGTGGTTCACACAAATCTGTTTGTCACTGGGTTGCCTTCGATGCTGAATTTCATATTATTGACATTTATTTCCCCAAGCAAAGTAAACTCTTGTTGTATGGTCACTTTAGGTAATGTTTCATTAAAAATCCTACTTATTTCAAATCATTTAAGATATTTAAGGTTTTAAAGTTAAGATGGGGTGAAGCCTATGTCAACTAGTTATTACGTGTTTTTAAGAAATGATAATTTTCTTACAAATAATAAATGCTGGAGGGGGTGTGAGGAAAAGGGAACCCACCAACACTATTGGTGGGAATGTAAATTGGTGCAGTCACCATGGAGAACAGCATGGAGGTTCCTTAAAAAACTAAAAATAGAGCTACTATATGATCCTGCAATCCCACTCCTGGGCATATATCTGGAGAAAACCATAATTTGAAAAGACACATGCACCCCTATGTTCATAGCAGCACTATTCACAATAGCCCAGCCATGGACGCAACCTAAATGTCCACTGACAGATGAATGGATAAAGAAGATGTGGTACATATATACAGTAGAATATTACTCAGCCATAAAAAAGAACGAAACTGGGTCATTTGTAGAGACGTGGATGGACCTAGAGACTGTCATACAGAGTGAAGTAAGTCAGAAAGAGAAAAAGAAATACCATATATTGATGCATATATGTGGAATCTAGAAAAATGGTATAGATTTTCTTATTTGCAAAGCAGAAATAGAGACACAGACATACAGAACAAACGTATGAATACCAAGGGGGGAAAAGGGGGTGGGTGGGATGAATTGGGAGACTGGGATGGACATATATACACTATTGATACTATGTATAAAATAGATAACTAATGAGAACCTACTGTAGAGCACAGGGAACTCTACTCAGTGCTCTGTGGTGACCTAAATGGGAAGGGAATCCAAAAAAGAGGTAATATATGTATATGTACAGCTGATTCACTTTGCTGTACAGTTGAAACACAACATTGTAAAACAACTATACTCCAATAAAAATTAATTAAAAGAATAAAATAAAAATTGGGGGGAGATGGGTTTGTCAGTAGAACCCCCTCAAAGTATTTTCAGACCTCCAGAGAGCCCAGTGTTCCATATAAATAGCTATATTCTTGTGCTGGGCAAGGTGGAGACCTTGGACCACCTCAGTCATCCTCACCTGGGAGCTTGCTGGCAATGCAGAATCAGCATAGGGCTGTCAAATCAGAATTTGCATTGTAACAGGATCCGCAGGGCATGTCTGTGTGCATTAGATCAGGGGTCCCCATTCGCTGGCCCTTGGACCAGTATCAGTCTGTGGCCTGTTAGGAACCGGGCCACACAGCAGGAGGTGAACAGCAGGTGAGCAAGTGAAGCTTCATCTGTATTTGCAGCCGCTCCCCTAGGAGCGCGAACCCTACTGTGAACTGCACATGCGAGGGATCTAGGTGGCGCGCTCCTTGTGAGAATCTAATGCCTGGTGATCTGAGGTGGAGCTGAGGCGGTGACGCTAGTGCTGGGGAGCGGCTGCAAACACAGATTCTCATGAGCAGAGAGGTTTGATGGCACAGAGACCATAATAAATCAATGGCTTGCAGACTCACCTCAAAACCCTACCAGTGAGTGGCAAGTGAAAACAAGCTCAGGGCTCCCAGTGATTCTGCATTACTGTGAGTTGTATACTTATTTCATTGTCTATTACAATGTAACAATAATAGAAATAAAGTACACAATAAATGTAATGTGCTTGAGTCATCCTGAAACCATCCCCCCTCACCAGTCCGTGGAAAAAGTGTCTTCTACAAAACTGGTCCGTGGTGCCAGAGAGGTTGGGGACCACTGCATTAGATGTTGAGAAACGCTATTTCATACTACAACCCTTAAGTACCCACCTGATTAGCTGAATCACCTCTTCCTTCCAGTGGAAGAGCTGGTTTATGCCTAGAGTAAAGTTGGATTACCAGAATAACTGCCTCTCTCTTCAACCTGAGTGGTATAAATCCTGTGGAGGTGCTTTGATTGGCTCAGGTGGGAACAACGAAATGTATTGATGTGCGATGTGCGATGAGTGGGGGCTGAGTGAAGCATCCAATCTTTCTCCTGGAGGGTGTTATAGAGTGAATCGTGTCCCAACTGAAAATTACATGTTGCAGTCCTGACACTCAGGAACTCAGAAGGGGCTGTAGTTGGAGATGGGGTCTTTAAAGAGGTAATTCAGGTAAAATGAGGTCATATGGGTGGGTCCTAATCCAACTGGACTGGTGTCCTTATAAGAAGAGATTAGGACACAGAGGGACGACCCTGTGAGGACACAGGGAGGAGATGGCCATCTACACGCCCAGGAGAGAGGCCTCAGGAAGAACCAGCCTGCCGAGACCCTGATCTCAGACTTTTAGCCTCAGGCTTTCTCTCTCCAGGACAGAGAGAATTTCTGTTATCTCAGCCATCCAGTCTACGGTACTTTGTTATGGCAGTCCTCGCTGACTAATATAGAAGTAAAAATTAATAGAAATACGCAAAGAAAATAAATTTTAAAAATTTATTTTCTGTCACAGTTTCCATTCATGAGCGCAGTAATAACAAACTATTAGGTGTCTTTAGTGTTACCATGATTCTGAAAAGTATATTTACACCTGAGACGTTATGTATCACTATAGAAAAGCCACATACTAGCATACTGTTTTAACATTTTTAATGCTTCCGGGTTATCAGCAAGCCGTTTTGTGGTTTGCAAACATTACAACTGATGGCATACTCCGGTTTGAATAAATGGCAGAACATCTGGTATTGAAAAAAACACAAGAGCAAACTATTATCTACAACCTTATTATTACGGAAGCCATGTAGAGCGGGGCAGGGCTTTCGGTGGTGAGTGCAGATTTTATGGTGCTAAACTCCCATTTTTAGGTATTTAATTAGAGAGAAATGTATTGATATATATTAATAAAACTGTCATGGGGTAGAGCTTGCAGAATGGTACCAAAAATACATCGTCCGACAAAAATAGCTGATCACAGTGGAAAAGTTTGTAGAACTTTTATTGGGTCTCTTTGGGTATTTGTAGCCCCCCCAAATCCCCTAGAAAATAAAAGTAAATAAATAAGTATAACCCAAAGGTATCACCTAGATAAGGTGAGTGATTTTATTCAATGGTATGACTGTTCATGCTTGAAATAATGATCAGGGAGACTATATTGCTGAGAGGCAAGCATGGCCATGCTCCTTCTCTCGCTGCTGGGTATTAGAAGCAAATTATGTCTCCGCTTGGCAATGTCTTGGCTTACATGACTGCCAACTGGATTGAAGCCACATTTCTGACATATCATCCGAGAAAAACAGTTTCCCCAAACTATGAAGGTCATGAGGTCAAACTCTGTTGTTAAAATTGCTAAGAGAGAAACAAGGAGGTCTTCTTCCAACCCCAGTTGGTGGGACCATTGGGGTAACACTGGATGTAAGCTCTCCGAGCCATGTTTTGAGAGATTAAAGATCCCTTTGTGAGAAGACAACAGCACTAATTATTAGAGACATGCAAATCAAAACTACAATGAGGTATCACCTTGCACTGGTCACAATGGCCATCATCAAAACGTCTACAAATAACAAATGCTGGAGAGGGTGTGGAGAAAAGGGAACCCTTCTACACTGTTGGCAGGAATGTAAATTGGTGCAGCCACTATGGAGAACGGCATGGAGGTTCCTTTAAAAACTAAAAATATAGCTATCATATGATCCAGCAGTCCCACTCCTGGACAGATATCCAGACAAAACTATAATTCAGAAAGACACATGCACCCCTATGATTACAGCACCATTAGTTACAACAGCACAGACATAGAAGCAACCTAAGCGTCCATCGAGAGATGAGTGGATAAAGAAGATATGATAAGACTTCCCCGGTGGTGCAGTGGTTAAGAATCCGCCTGCCAATGCAGGGCACACGGGTTTGAGCCCAGGTCCGGGAAGATCCCACGTGCTGAAGAGCAACTAAGCACATGCACCACAACTACTGAGCCCGTGTGCCACAACTACTGAAGCCCATGCACCTAGAGTCCATGCTCTGCAACAAGAGAAGCCACTGCCATGAGAAGCCCGTACACTGCAATGAAGAATAGCCCTCGCTCACCGCAACTAGAGAAAGCCCGTGCAAAGCAACGAAGACCCAACACAGCCAATAAATAAATAAATAATAATTAAAAAAAGAAGATATGATATATACACAATGGAATTGTACTCATCCATCAAAAAGAATGAAATAATGACAATCACAGCAACCTGGATGGATCTAGAGATTGTCATAGTGAGCGAAGTTAAGTCAGAAAGAGAAAAACAAATACATGATATCACTTATATGTGGAATTTAATCTATGACATCAATGAACTTACCTATGAAACAGAAACCGACTCCCAGACACAGAGAACAGACTTGTGGTTGCCAAGGGGGAGAAGGGGTGGGGGAGGGATGGATTGGGAATTTGGGATTAACAGATGCAAACTATTATATATAAGATGGATAAACAACACGGTCCTACTGTAGAGCACAAGGAACTATATTCAGTATCCTGTAATAAACCATCATGAAAAAGAATATAAAGAAGTATATATGTATAAGAATCAGTTTGCTGTAGAGCAGAAATTAACACAACATGGTAAATCTACTATATTTCAATTAAAAAATATAAAAAAATTAAAAAAATATAAAAGTATATAAAAAACTATTCCTTTGTGGAATAGTTTCCTGTTCGAATTGAACCTGCACTGTTTCTCTTTAGGTGAAAACACATTTTTGCAAGGGCACACATGGGATTAAGACCTGGCAACTGGAGAAGTCCAGAATGGACCGAGTGTGAGGTGTATCTTTACGGAAGTTGAGTGAGTGATGGTAGAAGAGTGCACTAGTACGTGAGGGGTGAGCCCATGTATCCTGTCGGGTTCCCATGGATCCAGTAACCCTTCCAGGAACATGGTTGCATCCCCAGCTGATGCTTCTCTTCTTTTCCTTGGCAACACCTTTACTGTTTGTCCTTGAGATAGGGGGTTGGAGAGCCCTTGTGGAGGGCTTTACAGGGTGGAAAATGACTGCTAATTACTATCTGTTTAGCCCAAGGCTGCAGGAAGACAGTCGATCATCTTAACATTCCATGCATCTTTGTGGTTCTATTAAAATTGCAGCAACTTTGTAACATGCAATTCTATAAAGCATCTACGATTCTATAGACTGGCGGGAATTCAGTGGAAACAATGTTGAATTTACATTTGTTTATGTGATATGGCCACAGAGAAGAGAGCCGATGCATTCCATTCTTTAATATCTACAAACAATAATATAGTCTGAATTCTTAGCTATTACTGAAGCAAGTCTTGACTGTGGGATCAGGGCTCTTTGAAAGTGTATATAACTATTGATGCTGTATTATTGTTTCTTATAGTTACTATTCTTTTTTAAAAAACTTACTTTGTTGAAGTATAGTTGATTTACAATGTTGTGTTATTTCTGCTGTACATCAAAGTGGTTCACATATATGTGTGTGTGTATGTGTATATATATATATATATATATATATATATTCTTTTTCATATTCTTTTCCATGATGGTTTATCAAAGGATGTTGAATATAGTTCCTTGTTCTGTGCTCTACAGTAGGACCTTGTTGTTTACCTAACCTCTATATAATAGTTTGCATCTGCTAACCCCAAACTCCCAGTGGATCACTCCCTCACCTCCCCTTCCCCTTGGCTATCACAAGTCTGTTCTGTGTGACTATTTTTATGTCTGTTCTATGTCTGTGGTGACTATTTTTTTAGAAAATGACATCTCTATGTCTCCTTTCCACGTGGATTAAAGTAGATTTATGTTCGGGAGGGAAGACTGACAAAGACTTGAGATAATAATCACAGACATGCAATTTTAATTTATGCCATTGCCTGAAATATTCAATTCACTACGCGGTCAAGTTTCTTTCCCCGCCTCTGCCCCCGACTCCATATCATTTGGTTTGTCTTACTTTACAAAGGTAAGCATTTAAATTTAGGCCAAGAAATATTATTTGAATGTGTACTCTGGGTCTTCATTCATAGCCACAAAATGCAATGAAATATCTACATCTGTTTAGAGCATAATAACAATCATACCACTTCAAGTGACTTAGATATTTAACCTGATTTTTGTTCTACAAATCTGAGAGTCAATATTTATACCATTATTTAAACACATCCTGTCCAGCTTTACTCTACAAGAAAAACGAAGAGAAAGGGATTCAATGTATCTTACCAAAGCATACATTTTGATAGGTTAGAGTTTTAGTGTTTTATGTGTACAAAAATTAAATGGCACATTAGTGGTTTTGGTATCTGCCAATTATACGCACCCTTTACTGATAGTGTGTTATGTTTCCCCGCATCCGGACACATACCAGAATATGCTAAAGTTCAGGTAACCAAAAATCGTATTAATTCAAAATAAATGAAATGTACTTTGTTAGAATTTCCTTACTTCTCAGATTTGCAAACTTTACCAAAGTGATATTTTTACATAGGAAGTACAGTACAGTTTTGGAAAGGGCTTGGTAGAGCCATTATATTATAACATTATATTAGCTGGTAGGTGGTGTGGTCTTAGAGGTGGTTATGCAGAGATCAACCCTTTACAGCAAAATAAAATTAAACTAGGCTTTCTCTTTCCGTAAATGAATTCAGAATGCTTCTGTAACTATTTTCCATGAATTCAGTATACCAAAGTTAAAGGGATTAAAAAATCAAGTTAAACAGCTATGATCTGTATGGTTTAGAAGAGGATGTTAGTTAGTGATAGTCTTTAAATACTAGACAAAAAAAAATAATGCACCTGAGATCAAATGAAGAACTCTGGGCTCCTACAGCTCACTTTGCAAGATCTTTAGTTTCCCATGACACAGGACAGCAGGATAGCACTGTGAAGGTATGTTAATTTCAAATAAACACAACTACACTCTCCAGCCCATTGAGCACAACACCATTCAAGAGTGAATGCTGTGTATTCTTCTAGCAATTTAGAAAGGTTCTTTTCTCCTTGTTAAAACTCTCCTGAAAACGCTCTTGCAATATGCTTGTTTCTTTTCAGCCACCCTGAACAAAACCTGAAAAGCTAGCAATTTGTTTTGCTAATTTAATGAACTTGATTTTAATTCTGGAATGTAAGGCATCTCCCCCATCCTTAGCCATCCTTAGCCCGATAGCATAACCTCTCATCACTTTTTCTCAGCCCAAGAATAAACATAAGCATTAAGAAATGACCACTGATTAAAAAATTATCAACCCATCAACAGCTGTTTCAGTAAGCATACATAAACTGTTCACCAGCTGAAAACAAGTCCCCCTAAAACCAAGTTCCACTGCTGAGTTTATGATTAACCTGTCTATGCAAAATTTTATTCTCTCTCTTATCCCTCCCCACGCTGGATTGAGGAATATCAAAGAAAAGGGGGTACCGAAACCGAGCAAGGTCAGTACCTAGCAGGTACAGACACCCTGCAGGGTCTTCCCTTGTACAGAAGCCCCTCTGTGTCCCTTGTTTCTTGTTTGTAGAAAAAGGCTTTAGTCCCTTAGGCCTCCCCTGAGTTCCAAAGAGATTCAGTCAGTTACTAAAGTGAGGGAATGCAGAAAGAAAGGAAAAGCAGTTAAACACAATAGCTTGAACAACAGTTAATCAGTAAGACAGAGTCCCAGTTCCTCCTTGAGGGATCTACAAAACACTCAGACGCATATATATATATATTTTAATTATCTGTATCCTTATTTATTTATGTTTTGCATGCGTGGAGAATTGTGTGAACATTCTCCATCATGGCAGAATATTTGTTTATTTCCCTTTGTAGTCCTGCCGTTTATTTTTTTTTTAAATGCGCTTGTGCTCCTAGGTACGTACATTCTCTGGCATTCTGTAAAACATTTTACAAGTGTATTATATAGTGGTATATATACACAATGGAAGATCATTCAGCCTTAAAAAAGAAGGAAATGCTGCTATAGGCTACAACGCGGCTCAATGCGGAGGGCATTATGCTAACTGAAGTAAGTCAGCCACGGAGGGTCAACCACTACGTGATTCCAATTTGAGTTGTTAGTCTGAAACGAAGACACCACCATCACCTCCCCCCACAAACCCAAGTGGAGGACGGTGACCACGTGCTGACCACAAGCACAAAGAACCCAGACCGGCTGAAAACAAAAGCTTGATGATTAAGGTTCCTGAAACATCACCCTGTTACCTCACCACCCACCAATCAGAAGAAAGTCATGCTCCCTGAACCCCTCACCCCAAATTTGCCTTTGAAAACCCTTCCCTGAAAGCCTTTGAGGAGTTTGGGTCTTTTGAGCTTGAGCTGCCCATTCACCTTGCTTTGGCCCCACGTTGGGAGCCTTGCAAATAAATGCTGGGCTTTCCTTCACTACAAGCCTGAGTCAGTACATGGCTTTGCTGCACGTGGGTGAGTGGACCCAAGTTTGGTTCCGTAACACAACCCATCATATTGTGGATGTCAAAAGATAAAGCCTTTGGGAAATCTTATACTTCATTACAGTAGAGCAGCAGGAAGTACATATGGCTGTGAAACAGGAGGGAAGGGGGCAGGGCACAACCTTTAAAACATGACACGGCCCGAGGACACGATGTAAATGGTTTGAACCAAATAGGTCCAAGATGGCGGACAAGTCAACTTCCACTAGACCTTGAGCCTCAGTATACTCTCACTGTAACACATCAGCACGCTAAATGACACGCCCACAGGTGCCATGACAGTTCCAAGGCCGACCACAAAATGTCAACAAGTGGGCGGTGGCCCAATTCCTGGAAATCCCCACCCTTTCTCCAAAGTAGCTAGAATACTCTTCCCACTCATTAGCCTATGAAATTACCCACTCCTGTACAAACTGACAGCCCCCATACCCTGGTGCCACTCTTGCCTTCTGAGATGGCCCACACTTCTTTCTGTGGAGCGTGTTTCTCTCTAAGTAAATCCACTTATTACCTATCACTTTTTCTCTCACAGAATTCTTTCTGTGAGGAGACGTCAAGAACCTGAGCTTCATTAAGTTCTGAGACCAGCTGTCTGATCTCAGTTAAAAGACCACAGCTTCAAGTCTCAATCTGGGTTTTGGCCAAGTTCAAGCTCTGGCCTGCGGGTCCAAGTCCCAATCTGAGTTGCATGGTTTCAGTTGTGTTGCAAAGTCAGTACAGGAATAAAAGATTTTGTACAAGACGGAGACTTGAAAGAAGGAAACGGTAGAAAAAGGTTACATGGATAAGCGAGCAGTCTCAGCTGGGTTTTGGAAGATCATGGCCGTTTCAGCTGGAAGAGTGGAGGTGAACTGAATCTAGGTGAGGCAACCCTATGGAGCTGATTTGATCATTTTTGCAGAACATGAATGATGAGAGTCTATAATATGCGATTATGAGTGCAATGGAAGGCTTTGTTCCTTGGGAGCCATGAAAATTTTAACGAATCCACATATAAGAGAAAGGACATTTAGAGTATCTCAGACAATTATAATAAAATGAATTAGGTTTTATAGTCAAAATACCTAAAAAGTATTAAATTCTAATGGGTGTTTCCTGAAATCCTGATATGTTTTATGTGTATCATCTCAGTAGGATTTCATTTAAAAACAAAACTCTTTGCATTAGGAAATACTGAAAGCAAGCAGGACCCTGTGGGGCTCCTGGGCACAAAAACCTTTCCGTGTCCCCAGTTTCTTATTTTCAGGATAAAGGCTTCAGCCTCCTAGACCTTCCCTGAGTTCCAAAGGGCAGATTCAAACAGTTGCTAATCAGGGAAGAGAGGGGATGCAGAAACAAGACAGGAGAAGCCACGACACAATAGTGCAGGCTTGGGGCAGGGTCCTGGTTCTGCCTCAAGGGATATAAATAATGGTATCTCCGAGTTCTTCTGCTGAAACCATGGCCCCCACCCGGGAGGGTGGAGGGGAGGATGGTAACTTCAGGCTGAGCTCAAGATTCCTGGAGAACCACCCTCACCAGCAACCAATCAGAAGAAGGTCACACACTCTGCAGCCCTCACCCAAAATTTTGCCTTTAAAAACTCCTCCCTGAGAAACATCAGAGAGTTCAGGGTTTTTGAGCACAAGCTGCCCATTCTCCTTGCTTGGCCCTGCTCTGAAGTCTGCCATTCCGGTATTGTTTGGCCTCACTGTGCATAGGGCACACAAACTTCTATTCAGTGACAGTATTATTATGCCTATTTACCCACGATTTTTAGTTCAGTAGTACAAGGGATGCTGTTCAACTGGATTTCAAAGTCCATTTCTGTTCACGTAGGAGTTGGAACACTTTACCACTGTCCTATATTTTCATCTGTCCAGCAAAACTTTGGCTTTGAAGATTCTCTGATCAGAGGGAAAACGGATTCAGCCCTAACAGAGGGTCTTGTGATAATCCACAAGATAAATAGGAATAAGAGATAGCAGTGGTATTGGACTAGAAAAAGTGGATATTAACTTTTCCAATGGAGGAGGACGAATTGGGCACTGACTAGATGCAGACATAAAAATCTCTCAGAGATAACTGAGTATTTCCTCCCACCTGTATCCCATCGCATATAAATAGAAATCATATTCAACATTTGAATGTCACAGGATTACCCTTAAATCAAGATTAGGTGTGAAAATAAAATCCATAGTAAAGAGACAGCTGTAAATTTTCTTCCAACGTGTCAGTGGTAGAAAGCTGATGGACACTGATAATTGAAAATATTTATATTTCACGAAGTAGAGAAGAGGAAATGACATTCTTTCGAGCTCTGACTTTTATTTTTATGTGTTTTATGTCTTTATGTCTCTGGCTGCTCTCTTGGGAAACACCACAAAATGAACATTAAACACAGTGCATGGAATTTACATGTGAGACGCATATAAATGCGTGCTGTTGTGTCTAGAGAAGAAGGGATTTTTCTCAGGATGGTTCAGTGACTTGTGAAAGAAGAAAAATGAGAATTGTACATTTCTAAAGACTACCGCATCAGTCCTATGAAGATAATTATTCTGCGAGTTAAATCTCAACCTAGTAATCCTACTTCTTAGAGGTCAATGAATAAAAAGCAAGGAAATCAATGTATGAATTGTTTTCCATGTGTCAGAACATTATTATTACTACTAATAATTCTACTTCTGTAGAATCAAGCTAAGCATTTTGCTTTCACACTAGAAGTCTAAAAGTCAACCAGGAGGCTGGAAGTTCAAGGACAAGGTATGGTCAGAGCTGGTTCCTCCTGAGACCTCTTTACTGCCCATGTCAGTGGCTGTCTTCTCCCTGTGTCCTCACGTGGTCATCCCTCTGTGTGTCTGTGTCTTAATCTCCTCTTCTTATAAGGACATTAGTCTTATTGAGTTAGGACCCACCCACATGATCTCATTTTATCCCAATTACCCCTTTAAAGGCCCCATCTCCAAGTAGAATCAGATTCTGAGGTCCTGGGGGTTAGGACTTCAACAGAGAAATTCTTGAGGGGGGGGGGGGCGGATAATTCATCCCATAACAGATACCTTGCTCTATTTTGCCAATCAGAAATGAATTTGGAAAACCTAAATGGCTTTTCCAGAATTGCACAAGAGGAAAATTAACATAGGATTATTCACTGCAGATCTGTCTATTACCCAAAGTCCCTGTTATTTCAATTTTCTGTGCTTAGTCATTTAGACAGTTCATAAATGTCACAAGGCCGTGTAACACCATAATATAATCAATGCTTTGACGGCAAAACAGACTGATGCATTTAAACTAAATTAGGAGGAAATATCACTAAAGACTTATTTTAGTGATTGCGGTACGTGGGCCTCTCACTGTTGTGGCCTCTCCCGTTGTGGAGCACAGGCTCCGGACACGCAGGCTCAGCAGCCATGGTTCACGGGCCCAGCCGCTCCGCGGCATGTGGGATCTTCCCGGACCGGGGCACGAACCCGTGTCCCCTGCATCGGCAGGTGGACTCTCAACCACTGCGCCACCAGGGAAGCCCCAAAAAGTACAGTTTTAAAGCTGTCTAAATATGGTTGATATTCATCAAGGGTCTTCAAAAAATAATCTCTTGATACATGCTGATGCTTTAAAATCGAGCATGTAATTTTGCACACATGAACATACATTTTCTCTTGTGAATTATTCTATTGATGTACATAACAGAAGTAGAGAATTATCTTTGTAGATAATACTTTCAGAGAAACTGGGCAGTTTGTAGATATGTACAAGTTACACAGAAAGAGATACAAACATACCTGATAGAATTGGGCCCCTTATTCAGAATAATAACAAGATAAATAGAACAGTGCCTTCATATAAGCCATTCAAAAACACTGGTTAATAATATGTGAACATTGATTAATAATTTTAAAATAAGAAAATATAGCACTTTTTGAAATATAGGTCTTTTTTCCCCGCTTTACATGAATGCAAGCTAATTATACATATTGTTTGACACCCTATTTGGAAAGAAAAAGACGTTCCATGTCAACTGATACAAATCTATCCCATTGTTTTGCCTTTCAAGTATCTCACTTCCTAATACACCTTTATTTAATTAGGTAAGCTTACACTGATGGATAATTAAGTGGTTTCCAGTTTAGTGCAAATATTTATTTTTTTATTTGAAAAAATATTATAATATCATTGTACATACACATTTATGCCCATATAACCATCTATATACACAACCTTGGCATTATAACTGCTGATTTCAGGTTATATAAAACCAAATAAATTTAGTTTATTTTACAGTTTTCTAAATTTCTTTCAAAAATTTTTATGAGCTAAGGTTCTTTCCAAGTCTATATGTGAATCCCTGACTTCCAGTCTCCTCCAAACTCATGTTGAGTTTGTATTATCATCAGGCTTATAAAACTCACCAAAATAAAAGAAGAAAATTTGTATTTGTTTTAATTTTTGTTTAATTAATAGAAAGGTTAATCAGTCTTGTATATGTAACTAAACCCAAGTGTAACTGGATTTTGTTTGAAAGTATTCTCAGCTAAATATATAAATATGCATAGAAATATATAAGTTATATAATTTCTTTATACAGATGGAGATCAAGATTATTTATATATTATCAGCATACATTAAATATGCTTGGACATTTTAGGGTTAAAATAGGACTAAGATTCAGCTAGGAAAATAATGTGATCAACAAAAATCAGATGGTGACATCTGTGAAAAGACAAAGGATGTGGAATTTCTTTAATCTCATCCTTCTTCAGAGCAGCAATTCCATAGAGGACTCGAAGTACAGGGTTCCGTGAAACATAACTATCTACGTACACAAGTTAGGACAATAGAATCCTTCAAGGCAGAATATATTCATCTTACCAACAAATGTAAGACATCTAATCTTATCTATTGACACGTACACACAAAATGTTATCGAAAGGAAAAAACAAAATCCAAAGGGACTCAAATGACGGAGACAAAAGAATGGGCAAAAATCCAATAACAATGGCAAAAAGAAAAAAAAAAAACCCAACCAAAACCCACTTCTGTTGTCAATCTAGAGAGAAGGTTAATTTAGTGAAAAAATAAAACAAAACACTATCAAAAGAGAAAACAATGGGGGCTTCGCTGGTGGTGCAGTGGTTAAGAATCCGCCTGCCAATGCAGGGGAAACGGGTTCGAGCCCTGGTCCGGGAAGATCCCACATGCGGCGGAGCAACTAAGCCCGTGCACCACAAGTACTGAGCCTGTGAGCCACGACTACTGAGTCCATGTGCCACAACTACTGAAGCCCGTGCACCTAGAGTCCGTGCTCCGCAACAAGAGAAGCCACCGCAATAAGAAGCCCGCACACCGCAACAAAGAGTAGCCTCCACTCGTCGCAACCAGAGAAAGCCCGTGCACAGCAACGAAGACCCAATGCAGCCAATAATAAATTTTAAAAAAATTTAAAAAGAGAGAAAAGAATGACACTGCTAATTACCAAGAATACAGTCCACCATGAAGCTTTAATGGTGAATGTTTTGGCACACAAATACCATAGCATTAGCTTCTATAAAACAAACACTACCGAAGATAAAAGAAAGTGGGAAATACTCTGTGATAACTGATCTCTGTCATCAACTGATATCACAGGCCTCTGGGATAACTGAGCATCCCTTGAAATACGATACAAATTATCAGAATAGGGATTCAAGCTTCTCTTTGTTCCCTGAAGTGTTTTTAAAAATTACGTATGAATAAAATGTGTTCTGCTCAATCTATGATATATAAAGTCATCCAAATTAAAAAAGAAATAAAGACAATGGTTTATAAAATCTAAAAGGACCGTATCTCTGCAATAACTGAATATCCCTTGAAATATGGTACAAATCACCTGCATAGAGATCCACGTTTCTCTCTGTTCCATGAAAAGTTAAAAAATATATACATATGAAGAAACTGTGCTCCTTTTTTGTGTTCTACTGTCTATGACATAAAACGTAGACTAAATTTTAAAAAATTTAAAGACAATGATTTATAAAACCCAAAAGGATCATATTCTACAAAAACTGAACAGCCCTTGAAATACCATACAAATCATCAGTATAGACATCCCACTTTCTCTTTGCTCCATAAAAAGTTTTTAAAATTATACATGAAGAAAATGTTACTTTCTAAATATTTTAACTTTATACAAATTTGCTTTTGCTGTGTTTACCAAAATGCCTCTTTCATATTCCTGTGTTTTCCAAACTATCTTTTCTACAGCGGGATGTTTCTTATGTCTTTAGTATATTTACCTGTTTTAAGTATCTTTCCAGGAAGCTCACTTTTTAATTCATGTATTTGTCTTTTCATTCCTGCTGCTCCAAGGATCACATGTTATACTTATTTTAATACCGTGTTAGTTTTAACTGTGGTGTTTCCTCCTATAATATTTTTTTCCTAGGGTGTTTTCTTCATCTGATTTTTAGCTTTTCTATATTTCTCTTCTCTTTGGGGATAGGAATTGACTGGGTTTCTGACACCAGACATTGTTAATCCTAGTCAGAAAACACTATGTCATGTAGACATGAGGGCTACATATTTCTACTTTTGAAGAATTTCACATTCTACTCAAGAGATGTCAGAATTGTGTCTCCTGGTGATCTTGTATCTGGGTTACTCTCCCAAAGCTCTCGTTTGCGGTTATGGCTACATCCTACAATCTTCTCATCATTTCCTGTGTTTGGTTGTATTCATTGCTTTTCACGTTACTGCTTTCAGAGATAGCAATTATATATTAAATCCCACTGTTCCATTATAAAAGGTTCAGTTTCACTGCTGAAAGTATCCTATCCAACTACTCCTGAGTAGTAGCTGCAAGGCTTTCTCTATTTTTTTCCCCTCTGGTATTTCCACTGTTTATACCATCGTCTCTTTTGTTACGTAGTGATCTTGCAATGGATTGTAATTATAGTCTGTCTCTTGTCATATTATTTTAGGTTCTCTGGAGCTCTCCTGTCAGCTGATACAAGTTCCGGCTGCCAAATCATCTGTCATCACTATGGAACGGCCTCACTTTCATATTTCAAAGCAGGTGCTGATCATCATCTCAGTAAAGCATGGTAGGCTATTGATAGGCATTCGATTACCTGTATGTTTATACTAAGGCTCCTGAAAAAAATAGGGACATTATTCTTTCCCTAAAAATACATTGACAGGGCTTCCCGGGTGGTGCAGTGGTTGAGACTCCGCCTGCCAATGCAGGGGACACGGGTTCGAGCCCTGGTCTGGGAAATCCCACACGCCGCGGAATAACTAAGCCCGTGCGCCACAACTACTGAGCCTGCGCTCGAGAGCCCACGAGCCACAACTACTGAGCCCACGTGCCACAACTACTGAAGCCCACACGGCTAGAGCCCATGCTCCGCATCAAGAGAAGCCACCGTAATGAGAAGCCTGTGCACCGCAACGAAGAGTAGCCCCCGCTCGCCGCAACTAGAGAAAGCCCACGCGCAGCAATGAAGACCCAACACAGCCATAAATAAATAAATAAATAAATTTATTTAAAAATAATACAATAAAATTTAAAATTCCTGAAATTCTTATAAATGACTATAGTTCCTGGTTTTTATTCATTTCCCCATGCACAGAGAAAGTTATATTAGAGAACAAGATGATTAGTTATCTTCATCGACTTTCATCATTGATTTGGGTTGGAATTTTGGAGGAGTAAGGTTTCTGACTCTTTTTGTCTTTCCTATTCCAAATTTTCTAAAACGAAAGTACATTTCCTTCCAAAGGAAAAAGGGAGAGATTTATCAAGCAGAATTTTAGCAAACATTTCAACATTATTTTCTATTTCCAATCTTGCTTTATTCTTGCTATCTTTTGTAATATGTATATAGTTGGGGTGTTTTTGTTTTTGTTTTTTTTCTGATTCAAACATTGTCATTCCTTCATTAAAGCTAAGGAACAGAGAAAAAAAGTGTTTTTGAGTTTAATCTCTACTTCTTTAAGGCTATCACAAGAGCTTTCCTATTTAATTAGTGTGATGATTTTGAAAATTTGATAGTATCTTCTTTTTATAGATGTGGACACAGGCTGCAAGATATTAATCGGGGTGCCCTACTGTATAGTGTTGGAGCTTGTATATATATTCCTACCTGTCCAGGTACCAAGCTTGTATTATTTGATACATCCATACATGACAAAATTTATTTGACTTCCTCTTGTCCTGAAAAGGGTAGAAATATTCCCAAATAGTCTCAAAATACTTCCAAATAATTTGAGGGAAAATTGCCATCAGAACAAAGTGTTCTAAGTATTTCTACAGGCTATAAAATACACAGCCTACATATATATCCCAAGAACTAGTTATGGAAATGTGGAAAGCTTGAAAGAATTTTTTAAAAATTTAAGTGTAGTTCACGTACAATATTATATAAATTAGAGGTGTGCAATATAGCGATTCACAATTTTTAAACAATATACTCCATTTACAGTTATTATAAAATATTGGTTATATCCCTGTGTTGTACAGTATATTTTTGTAGCTTATTTTACACCTAATAGTTTGCTGAAACAATTCTTAATGTTTTAGGCGAAGGATATTTTTGTCCTTTTGTCCTTTCTTCCCTGTTTCATTGATGAAGGTACTGTTGTAGGTTTGAAGAGCTTACCTTTAGAGGTCTGGTCTGATAAGCTACAGTCTGGTGTGTGAGTGGAGATAAACTGAAAGATTTATAGCAACACCAATCTGCAAAATCTAATAGTAACTTTGTTTTGACACAAAGTGGTTCATGGAAATTAGTAAAACTGAAATAAATGTGGTAGCCTACCAAACATAAAAGGATGTATTACAGACCTATATAAGGCATTGAAATCAGTGAAATTTAGTCTTGGAAAGAAGGGTGGGAAGCACCATTCCCAGACACTCCCCTATTTTATGAAAGAGAAAAACCACAGTTGGGATTATGACCGCTCTCGAGGTGACTACACAGGTGATTTAAAGAGGCTGAGACACACAGAATGAGTGGTTCGATATATGACATTTTCCCAAAGAGATACAGTAAGTCCCCTACATACGAACGAGTTCCAGGAGCACGTTCGTAAGTCCAATTTGTTTGTAAGTCCAACAAAGTTAGCCTAGGTGCCCAACTAACGTAATCTATGGTATTGTACTGTAATAGGTTTATAATACTTTTCACACGAATAATACATAAAAACAAACACACAAAAAATAAACGTTTTTAATCTTACGGTACAGTACCTTGAAAAGTACAGTAGTCCAGTACAACAGCTGGAACTTCTCGGCAGTACCAGCTACAGCACCGCTGCTTTTACACTTGCTTCCGGACATCCTGGGCTTGAAATAAAGATACTGTACCACTGTACTGTATACAGTCCTGTACAATACACAGTATAGAGTACAGCGTAGAGGAGGCACACATGTGACAGTGTATGCCAGACACATGAACTAACTTACATGACTGCACATGCGAATGCACGTCTGCACCTTTGAAAGTTCACAACTTGAAGGTTCGTATGTAGGGGACTTACTGTATTTGGAAGGTTTGTTTTTAACCCACACGGGTGGTATAAAAATTGAAGCTGTCCCCATCAAGAATCCCTCCTAAAGAAATTTTGTGGATTCACCAGGCGATTGGCTAGCAACAAGGTGGGCACCTGTTATTGCAGGACCAACTAGGAAGAAGCAGGGCTCACGGCTGTACTGTATACAGTCCTGTACAATACACAGTATAGAGTACAGCGTAGAGGAGGCACACATGTGACAGTGTATGCCAGACACATGAACTAACTTACATGACTGCACATGCGAATGCACGTCTGCACCTTTGAAAGTTCACAACTTGAAGGTTCGTATGTAGGGGACTTACTGTATTTGGAAGGTTTGTTTTTAACCCACACGGGTGGTATAAAAATTGAAGCTGTCCCCATCAAGAATCCCTCCTAAAGAAATTTTGTGGATTCCCCAGGCGACTGGCTAGCAACAAGGTGGGCACCTGTTATTGCAGGACCAACTAGGAAGAAGCAGGGCTCACGGCAGTCACCCTTCATGTGGACCCACACGACCAACTCTTGCCCAAGCAGCCCAAGGAGATTACAGAAGCCCAGCGCCCTTCAATAGGCAGTGCTTTCCATGCAGGTGTCCAGATAAACGTCATTTTCTCCAAAGGGTTATCTTCCAGCTATGGTTTGTCTACCCAGGGAGGCTCAGCCCAACCCTGCGTGACTCTGGTGACAAATAACCGTGAACTGGTTTTCCATGCACCTGCTCTTCCCACGCTACCTAGGATGGTGAGGGCAGCGGATTTGGAGCCAGGTGTAGAGGTGCATGGGAGTGTGTGTTTATGAAAAACACAACGAAAACAGTAATTCCAACCCTCAGCAACTGTAGTACCAGTGTACTCCGTTTACTAGTTGGATCTGTTTTTACGTATACCCTCAGGGTCGGTGAAGAAACCAGTCCTTGGAAAAATTAAGTGAGCCTTGAAAGAACACACAACCCCTGAAAATTGAGCCTGGGGGAGAAACACCATCTTGCTCCAGTCACCAATCTTCCCCCTGTGACATGATCCGTCCTCAGAAATTCATCTACCTGCAGTCAGAAAATGCAAGCTGAAATCCCATCTTGCCTCTGAAGTTAGCTTTAACATACTCACCTAATTGCCCATGGACGAATTGAATGATAAATTAGATATACAAGTCTTGGGTTCACGATCAAGGCACATACTGCTAATTTGGCAACGCTTGACATTCTCTAATTGCTTTAAATTACATCATACAAAGGTAAAGGTGGGTAGTACTAAGGCTAGAGAAATCTGATATTTAAAATAATTTAGGTAGATGGGGCTATTAACAGCCATTCATAAAGAAGCAGCCTTTGTGACAAAAGGAACTTTAGTAACCCCATGACTATTCAATTTTGGGGAATGACTTTTAAAGGAAAATTATATTAAAATTATATTTTGGTATATCTTTATAACTTAATAACCATTCACTTGAAATATCTCAAAACTCAGAAATACGGTACTATACTAGATCTCTCAACAAGAATGTAAATACTTAAAATATCATTGAGGGACTTCCCTGGCAGTCCAGGGGTTAAGACTCCACGCTTCCAATGGAAGGGGCGTGGGATCTGTGTTCGATCCCTGGTTGGGGAACTAAGATCCCACATGCCACACCACACGGCCAAAAATGAAAAGAAATAAGAATAAAATAAAATAAGATAATATAAGATATTACTGATAACAGAGGGGATGGAAAATTGCTTTTCAATTCTATTTTTTTAGTAATATTTTCTTTAAAAAAAAAATCTCAGAATCTCTTTTAACCAGTTTCACAATGGTCATTAATGAAACTTTTCTTACTAAAACCTAAAGTCCGTCCCTTACTGGCTTGATTCATCTGCAATTATTTACAAAGGTGGTTTCTACCTACTCTTAAATTCTCTCTTCCTGTGACTTCTGTGATATTTGCCCCCAGTATCTTCCTACCACTGTTTTTAAAGAAATATTTTTATTATTTTCATTTTTGAATAATTTTAGATTTACTAAAAATAGTACAATAGTACAGATAAGCCCAATCTACCCTATACCCAGCTTCTGCTATTGTTAGTATCTTACATTAATCTGGGACATTTGTTAGAACGAACGAGCCACTTCTTGTGGTTTTTGCCTGTCTAATTCCTGTATCCTGTAAGGCCACCAAGATGCCCTTTCTAAAATCCAACGGTCATTATTGTACTCTGATTTAAAAGCCTTCATTGACCAATCTATCACATCTTCTTTTTTTGTTTTTAATTGAAGTATTGTTGATTTACAATGTTATGTTAGGTTCAGGGTACAGCAAAGTGATTCAGATACACAGTTTTTTTTTAACAGTTAAATAAGCATCTAAGAGGGATATTGTAATCAATGGAATAACTACCGAAAAAAATAGAAATGTCTAAAAATAATAAACAGTTAAAGTACCAACAGTATACTAAAACACAGAAGAATGTAGAAAAGAAGTAACAGAGAAAAAAAGAACAGATGGACCAAACAGAAAATAAATGTCAAAGCTGGCCCACTGAAATGCAATCGCATCAAACATTACATTGTATGAAAATAGACTAAATGCTCCAGTTAAAAGACAGTCAGGCTGATAAAACAGCAAGACCCTGCTATACGCTGTTTATTTTTAAATGCATTGAAGTCTAAAGACACAGATTGAAAAGCACTAAGGTGAAAACATGATCATACCAACAGATCGTAAGCGGCTCTTCCAATCTCCTACAAAGTTCACGTGAACACAAGGACTACTGTCAGAGATAAAGACGGTTATTCTGGGGGGAGAAAAGGTGAGATGGGGCTCAGGGAGCCATTATGATTTTATATGTATATGGACCTATTTACAGAGCTTCAAATTATATGAAGCAAAAAGGATAGAACTGAAAGGAGCGAAAGAAGGAAAGAGAGAGAGAGAGAGAGAGAGAGATTCACACCCCACTTGGGATTTTAAGACCGCACTGTCAGAAACTGATAAAACAAGTCAAATTTCACAGGTGAGTTTATGTTAAATGTTTGTGTGTGTGCTGTGTGTCCAGGTCGATTTACACTCACTCCATAAAATTCCAAAGTTCTCCTTTTCAGGGTTCTAACACTGTCTAAAAAAATATCACTGGAATAAATATTTTCTTTGAAAGCTTGGTATACTTTTTCCTGTAAAATCATCTGGATAAGCTACTTCTTTTGAGTTGTTGGAAGTTCTTTTTTCTTTAAAGCCATTTTTTAAATCATTTTTTATATTATTCCAAGAAAAGCAGTTACAGATTTTATGTCATTTTGGATCATTTTAACCAGTTTTCTTATCCCATAATAGGTATTTCTTGTAAATGTGCTGTTTGCTTACTACTGAACATGTTACTAAATTCGTTACATCTCTGTTTTCCCACTTGTCATTTCTTAATTTTCACTTGCGGCTTTTTCCTTTTTTGTATGTATGTAGTTTAATGAGAACATCTATCTTTTCTCCAAAAATCATGTTTGAGATTTACTAGGTCTACATTATCTTTTCGATACCATCCCCCCCCAACCCCGTTTTTATCTTTATGTTTTCTTCAGGGTTGGTTTGACTGTGATAATTTCATTATCAATTCACTACTTGTTATTCTTTGATCTCAAGTGTTGGAAGTACAGGAGAAAGCACAAAAAGTTTTTTAAAGTCTGGAAATTTCTCCGGAGGGAGCGTAGCAGAGGCAAAGGGCTACGGTTTCCACGTGGTGTTTGCTACTTGTTTTCTGGGTTGAGGCTGTTCCCTCTGTGTTAGCAGTGTATCACTATGAACAACTGCATGCTTACACTGTGGGTGGGAATGTAAACTGGTGCAGCCACTATGGAGACAGCATGGAGGGTCCTTAAAAAATTCAAAATAGAACCACCATGTGACCCAGCAATCCCACTCCTGGGCATATAGCCAGAGGAAATCATAATAAGAAAAGACACACGCACCCCAATGTTCACAGCAGCTCTATTTATGAGAGTCAGGACATGGAAGCAACCTAAGTGCCCATAGGAAGATGAATGGATAAAGAAGATGTGGTACATATATACAATGGAATATTACTCAGCCATAAAAAAGAATGGAATAATGCCATTGGCAGCAACATGGATAGACTTAGAGATTATCATACTAGGTGAAGTAAGTCAGACAGAGAAAGACCAATACCATATGATATCACTTATATGTGGAACCTACGAAAATGATACAAATGAACTTATTTACAAAACAGAAACAGGCTCATGGACATAGAAAACAAACTTGTGGTTACCAAAGGGGAAAGAGTGAGGGATACATTAGAAGTTTGGGATTAACAGATACACACTACTGTATATAAGATAGATAACCAACAAGGACCTACTGCATAGCACAGGGAACTTGTAATAACCTATAAGAGAAAATAATCTGAAAAAAATACATATGTGTATAAACGAATCACTTCATTGTACACCTGAAACACAACATTGTTCATCAACTATACTTCAATAAAACACAGCAAACAAACACAACTAAAACTCAAGGTTCCTGCAATTGGTGCAGGAACTTTCAGCTCTGGAAGGATGTCCTATATCGGCATGGAAAAGTAGAAGTGACTTCAAGCCAGTTTAGTGTTCTAGGATACAGTGGTCGAGAATATACATCTCCTGACACAGAGAGAGGAAAATTATTATCCCCCCAAATAATACCACAAATGCAATCTAAGGGCTCCAAGCTCCCCACCCATGTTGGCTGTGAGGTCAGACGCGCCAATAGCAAGCCGCCATCTCATGGGGCTCATTTCCTCCCAAATGTCACATGACCAAACTGCCCATCTGGCGGACACAATGGCTGGACCACTAGCATGGATCCCTAACCAGTCTGCAAGGCAAGCCAAGTCCACCAGCCACCTCGAAACATCTCTGCTCCATCACAACAGGACGTACCTGCAGCTCCAGCAAACAACAGATAACCCTCCCCCCAACGCACGAGAAAACGGAAGCAGCAGTGATGGAGCGAATCCTAGCTTCCCAGGCAGTGGATACGGTGACAGAGTCAGCAAGTCCCCGACAATGTCGTATGAGAGCCATGAACCTCCAGCCCCAAAGCCTCTTATAACAGCTTACGACAGAAACCCCAGAAAGCAAGCAACCCTACAATTCAGATCCGTACGTGTGTCTGGTGACTATTCCTGTTATAGGAAGAAAACAAGGGACATCTGAGTAAGGAACTCTCTGCTCTCAAAGGCTGCAGATATGGGAAGCCCCAAGGTATTTTAATATCTGAAGGAGAAGACTATGTAATAAACCTAGTAGAATCCCCCATTTGGAATAAGTGCTCAAGAAAGAGGTGAAGACATAAAGGCAACGATGCTCAGAAGGTAGAGGGCTACCTAACCCTTAAAGAGTACGGGAGCCAGGGGCCTTCCCTGGTGGTGCAGTGGTTGAGAATCCGCCTGCCAACTCAGGGGTCATAGGTTCCATCCCTGGTCCGGGAAGATCCCACATGCCACGGAGCAACTAAGCCCATGCGCCACAACTACTGAGCCTGCACTCTAGAGCCCGTGAGCCACAACTACTGAAGCCCGTGTGCCGCAACTACTAAAGCCCACGTGCCTAGAGCCCGTGCTCTGCAACAAGAGAAGCCACCGTAGTGAGAAGCCCGGGCAGCACAATGAAGAGTAGCCCCCGCTCGCTGCAACTAGAGAACGCCCGCGTGCAGCAACAAAGACCCAATGCAGCCAAAAATAAAATAAATAAATTTATTTTAAAAAAATAAAAAAAGAGTAGGGGACCCAGACTAAAAGCTCCATGACGGGGCTGACATTTTATTTAGTTATTTATTTAGTTATTTATTTTTACAAATACATATCTTTTTCTTACCACTGTTATCCCAGTGCTCTAAATGGTAGTGGCTTACCACAATGACTATTTGTTAAAAGACTGAGTATTGTGTAAGTGAATAAAGAGCCTCCACTTATTCACAGACTCATAAAACCGTGGCGCTCATCCTTCAAACCTTAGCTGTCACGTCCCACAAAATACTTGAAGACAATCCATTCACAGGATACTCCCATTTCCTTTTCTATCAAAATGAGTCTGAGTCATTGCTTGGTAATATGTCTGACCTAGACATTATGGTGGCCCATGATGATCTCAGATGTGTTGGGATTTCCTCAGAATATGACTATGAAGATACCTGATGCTGTATTTTGCCCACCGCTCTTGAATCTCTTCAGAGCTGGTTCATACACTCAAGTGCTGGCTCCCAGAGGTGCTTGACCCAGAGGTGGAGAGCAGAGGTCATTTGTGTATTTTGTTGTCATTGTTAAAGAAGCTGATTTTTTTTGAGGGTTGTCAATGAATATCCCTCTTAGTCAAAGTAAATCTGCTTTCCTTTGACTCTGTTTTTCCCTTCCGTATGATGGGCATGCAGCTTCATCCTTGTAGATGATAACCCCCCATCAGACAATTGCAGGGACTCACAATGGAAAACCCTGGCTGATCCTGACCACTCCTACCCACCCTGTTATGGACAGGACAAACTTCTCTCACACTTGAGCCATTCATGTTGCTTGGGTATCTTTCTTTGTAATAGCCATTTCCCCTCTCTGCAAAGTGATGCTTCGACTCTCTACAGGATTTATTCCAACATCCTTAAAATAGCATACAAACACATTTCTAACCAACAATATCCTACAGCATTTTCAATCTGCTCCATACATCTTCTCTGGCCAATAATGTTTGAGCAGAGGGTCCTACTTGAGTTACAACCAGAAGCTTCTGACCTGCTGTGGGTCTTAGCCAGTTTCACGATCCTTCCCTCAGAAATAAGAAAGGCACGTTCCAGGTGGTGTTTACTTCACATACCCTACCACACAACGTAAGTAAAGTACAGCCCATCATTGACGAAGTCCCTAAAATTTGAGGATTATGTGTTACTGCACCATTTTCTAGCAAAACTCATATAAATGACTGAAAACAAAACAAGGTGAAATAACACCAAATAATGCTTCAATAATGAATCAGGAAGACATCTGTATTTTTCTTTTGAATTACATGACTGTCAGCTGTGGACAGATACTTAGGATTTTCTTCTGCTTAGAAAATGACTTAATTTGTTCAAGTTCTCCAAAAGCATATCCCGAGGCCAAGACTCCTGGGCAAATGACTTGTTCAGGAAGTATTCCAAGCATAGAGAAGAAAGAGGAAGAAGCTGAGAGACAGGAAATTATAGACATTGTCTCATGGAACCTCTGGGCATATCCAGGTGTTCTCCATGTTTCAAACTGCTCTATAAAGAGAAGATATACACAGGAAGCAATTGCAAGAAGGGAATACAAACCAACCCTTGGCTTTTTATTTGACCTTGGGATTCAGAGACCAGTCGATAAGCTAGAAGTCAAGACAATCTGAGGGATGATGTCTCTCTGGTCCCCGGGTTACTCATGCCCCTTCGTTCACATCTCATATTGGGATGTGTGGAGAAGTCTGCAGAATTCTGAGAGTCCATCACCAGTGATTTCCTTCATTGTCTACCTGTTTCCCATGTTTAATAATCATTCAAAATGTTCCATCTGAAGTTGTGAGAAGACGACTTAGGTTTTCCTAGTCAGATACTAATTTGAATCATAAAATACAGATGGTATTTTTTATTATAATTTTAAGTTGATATGTTGTATTTTCATTTTTATTCAGTTGAAGAATTTTTTTTTCTTTTTTTTGGCCGCTCGGCATACGGGATGCTAGCTCCCCAACCAGGGATTGAACCCGCACCTCCTGCAGTGGAAGCACAGAGTCTCAACCACTGGACAGCCAGGGAAACCCCCCAGATGGCATTTTTGAACAACATCGTACGTTTCATTGCCCTGGGTGTCTTTCTTCTAAATATGGTGTGATATTATCTTTCAAACGTAATACTGCTTTCCCTCTGTGAAGGAATACCTAGCCCACATTGACCATAGCACTCTCTGGAATGTTTACTGGTGTATCCTGAAGATCTATCACAACTCACAGAGATTGAATGGATGCAATAAACAGTATTATTCTCACAGGACTCTCTTCCTCAGAGTTATCTGAAATTCATGAGATTGATGTCTGCAGAATTTTGTGGGTGCCCCCGTGCACAACTTAAAACTGAGTCAGTTTTTTCCATTATTAATTGAATGTCAGTGTATATGAAAAGAATCATTCTGGTTATCAGAATTCATTAGTATGAATGCTGTATAAAGCACCAGAGACAGCTGGGTGAGAATTGCGTGTAGCCTTACCCTTGGAGTTGAAATGACTACATCTTGATTTGCTCAAATTGGTAATGAAAAAAAAGCATACAACTGCCACAAATGTACAGATTTCCTGTTTCCACAGTTTCATAGAAATATATGACTGACAGTTCTGAATTTAACTTTATGTACCCCAGCATTTGGAAGCATTGAAACTAAAAGCAATTTTCTACCCTCTCTTCCTTATTATCTTAATCAAATTACCTAAGCAATCCAGATAAAATATAATTCAGGGTTTGGAGTTATTCAAATCATCATGTCAATTTTCCAAATTTAAGGGATTGCAAAGACAATTCCAACTTGAGAGTAAAACACTGATGAATTCTTAGGAGAGTCGAATAATGAATGAATTGGATAGCGAAAATGTATGTATTATAGGTCGAGATCAATCAATGTATCTTTCTTTCCAGCTACACATGTAAACATTCACGCATGAACTTCCCGGTCCACAGTGCTCTGCTGTGTGTGCCTGTGTGTGCTTGCATGTGCATGAGACGAGTGTTTGTGCATAAATCTTGGGAAGAAGGAATGTTTACGAAATTACAGAAATGGAAATCAGCATTTAAATAACTTCACTTCATCTAAACAACTAAGCAAGCACCTAACTAGTCTAACTCAAAAGCACTCTCCTTTCTTTTGTGATTCTTTCTTATAAATATTATATGACACCGTCTAGGGATAAACAGAAATCAATTTAAAAGGGAAGAATAAACAACTGTCACATGTGAGTAAACAGCCATAAGGACTCAGTTTCATCTCCTGGGTGATGCGTTCTTGGTTCTGTAGTTTGTTTTTCCTGCATGTTATGTCTCCGTGGGGAATACAATGGCCCCTGCCTATGTCAGTCACAGAAGGAAATAGAAATTATAACCCACTTATCTGCACAATGTCTTTAAAGTTTACCTGCAGTATTCTTTTCCAGCAACTTAATTCTATGAAAAGAACTTTGCGTGCAAAATCAAATTGACAAATAATTCTCATTAGTATATATATTTATTCATGCTCTTGTGGTTGCTTTCACTATAAGGTTTTGGAACAAAAGGCGCACACACATAGTAAGCCTCCACAGATAGACTGAAAGAAAGCACCATCATGGCACTTAGCATCTTAAGGATTTTTTTTAGTGCTCCAGTCACTTACATAGCTCATAAAAGAAATACAATATGGGGCTTCCCTGGTGGCGCAGTGGTTGAGAGTCCGCCTGCCGATGCAGGGGACGCGGGGTCGTGCCCCGGTCTGGGAAGATCCCACATGCCACGGAGTGGCTGGGCCCGTGAGCCATGGCCGCTGAGCCTGCGCATCCGGAGCCTGTGCTCCGCAGCGGGAGAGGCCACGACAGTGAGAGGCCCACATACCGCAAAAAAAAAAAAAAAAAAAAACCAACAAAAAAAAAGAAATACAATATGTCTTCTTCAGGTGAAGTTTGGCTTATTTTCTCCTTGATGTTTTGTCAGAATGAACTAATTGTGATTTGCAACAAATATTCTTGATTTCTTTTGCAAATTCCAGAACGCTGCACATGGAAGTTTCTCATACACATGTACGCAAATATCTATGTGTATCTTTGAATAGATCTCTACGTACCTATACCACATATATCTATATGTACATGTAAATATACATGGGTATAGGTGCATGTGCGTAACTGGTAATGAACATATATGGAATACTGAATGCCACTTTGGCAAACAGCGTTATGCCATTGGGGTGTATATAATGAGACTATTTCCATGTCTGAGCATAAGCTTATAGAAGCAGTGCTTGTTTATATGGTGATAAGAAATTCTATTCTCTGCAAAACTTCTTTATAGCAGATGACACTTTTCTGTTTGATCGCTTTAGGTATCCATCCTCTTGAGGGAGGGAATTTAAAAAATCTAGTAATTGCTCTAAGAGGGAAATTGGATCCCTAAGGCAAACAGTATAATCTGACAACTTTGACGTAAAAATGCTTTGGTGTCTGGGGGTTTTATTTGGCCAGGGGTTGGTGGTGGGGGGAGAGAGAAGCAAGTCCTGGGAGGTTCTTAATGACGTCAAGACAACACAAAGATGAAAAAGGTGAGATTAAAATGACCTTCTGCTTTTAGGCGCCAAGATCTAAACTACACGAAATTAAATTAAAACACAGTAGTCCGCAGCTGGGCATTAGACCTTGGTCAAGTGGTTCTGAATAAAATGTATCAAAAAGATTGTACTTGACATCATTCTCTTTGGCATTCTTTCATTCTGACCAATCCCAGTACTCTTCTTTCTGTCCTTCCCTCTGTCCTCACACGTCTTCTAATTCTGTCTCCACTGCTTTACACACATATACATATCCAGATGCATTTATACATCCGTATGGGGCCATTTTCCAGTAAGTGTTTTAAACAAGAAAAGACAAGTTATAGAAGCGTGTTCTTAGAGATACTGTTTGCTTAACACACATCAGCTTTCATTTTTATTATCATGGTGAAACGATTCACGACAGATAAAAACACCTACTGTTTCTGGCAGAACATGGATGATAAGGACCTCTTGTGGGAGGGGCAATTATTTTTCTGTGTTGCCTACTGAAAACCTAGGTTTTAAATTTAAGAAATTCGGTTTTGCAAAGAATGTACATTGCCTTGAACTGCAGAGACCAATTTTCATGCCTAGCTATAGATTCAGCTACATGTACATTATATGTACATGTCAAAAAAAAAAAACACAACACACTTAGCCTATTATTTTAAATTGATGTAACCCAAAATTTCAATGTTCTTTATGCCATGAAATTTTTTTGAAATACATGTTTTTCAACGTCTCCAGCTAAATGCTAAGCCTATGCGCTTTGCGTTACAGCTCTTGTTGGCCGTTTTGATTCTGACATCCTGAACTTTCCTCGATACTGAATTCTTGTTCCTAATCGTGTTTAATTAAGGTCTCCTGCCTGGCATTCTAATGAGATTCACCAACTTGACAAGCCTTTCCTGACATCAACATTCATTACATGACCGTGTTTAGTGAAGTCCTCTCTTCCATGCTTCCTCTTCAAAAAAAAAAAAAAAAAAGATAAAGAAGTCATAAAAGTAATGGAGAAAGGAACATTAACCAGGGTCAACAGTGTTCTTTCTTTTTTCTTTTTTCTTTAAAATGTTACCATGACTTCACCAAAGGAGCCAGAGTGAAAATACAGCCAAAGGGCATCGTGTCTTTCAGGAACAAGAAGCTAATTGGTTATGACTCCAATTAAGCAGCCTCCAGTGCCCAGTTGAGGCTTTTCTCGTTGGAGAACAAACATGATAAAAACTTGTAACATTACAGCTTACACAAATGGTGAAGGTAAGTTCGTAGGACGGTTTCATTTTATAGAACAAGAAAAATCCTCAGTTGAGACCCAGAGGAACTGGAAAACTGATTCAAGATCACTGAGCAAACAATTAGTTAACCGCAGGAACATAATCAAAATTATTAATCTTGCTCTAATGCTTTTCTCCTCCCTCGCATTCCTTTTGACACAATGGTAGGACAGATTAAATTACCTGGAGTAATAATAACGACAATAAGTCCCACACAGTAATTGCTTCCTGGGCCAAGTTCTGCCCTCTGTTTGACATACTTTATTCTATTTACATTTCTTCAACAGTTCTGAGGCTGATATGATTATTCCC
This sequence comes from Delphinapterus leucas, assembly GCF_059928025.1. NCBI lineage: Eukaryota > Metazoa > Chordata > Mammalia > Artiodactyla > Monodontidae > Delphinapterus > Delphinapterus leucas. Next base: position 131,089,398 of record NC_143150.1, on the reverse strand, counting down.
ATTTGACAGAAGCAAACTGAGTTGGATAAAGATTAATGATTATCCCACAAACCTAGAGCTAGAAACTTTTAGAAGATGCAGTAAGTAGACTAGACTAGACTATTAAAAAGTGAATATTTTTCCTGGGCATATATCCACAAAAAGATGAAAACTACAATTTGAAAAGATACATGAACCCCAATGTCCACTGCAGCACTATTTACAACAGCCAAGACATGGAAGCAACCTAAGCGTCCATCAACAGATGAATGGATAAAGAAGATGTGGTACATATATACAATGGAATATTACTCAGCCATAGAAAAAGAACAAAATAATGCCATTTGCAGCAACATGGATGGACCTAGAGATGATCATACTAAGTGAAATAAGCCAGACAGAGAAAGACAAATACCACATGCTATAGCTTATATGTGGAATCTAAAATATGACACAAATGAACTTATCTATGAAACAGAAACAGACTCAGAAATAGAAACAAACTTTGCTGTGCAACTTATGGTTACCAAAGGGGAAGGGGGGGGAAATTAGGAGTTTGGGATTAACAGATACACACAACTATATACAAAACAGATAAACAACAAGGACCTACTATATAGCACAGGGAATATACTCAATATTTTGTCATAACCTATAAGGGAAAAAAATCTGAGAAAAATAGATGTATATGTATGTATATACGTATAACTGTATATGTATGTATATATGCATGTATATGTATGCATATACATATACACAGATGTATATGTATGTATAACTTTGCTGTACAGCAGAAACTAACACAACATTGCAAATCAACTATACTTCAATGTTTTAAAGTATTTCATTTTTATAAATTCTAGCTAAAAAGTCCATAAAATACTCTGCAGCCTTTCTGGAGGCAGGTATTTTTTGTTGCCATTCTCTTTCATGGTAAGAGTTCCCACTTCCGTCATCCTGTTGTTATTTTTACCCTTATGCACAAAAAATGATTCATTCTGGCCCTCCATCTGTTAACTAAATCCTAATGGCATTTTTTTTTCCCCTCCAAGTAACTTGTAAATCTTCATGTGCATATGTAGAGACTCTTGGCTACTGAATACATCACGATATTCACACTGGTAACTCTATCATCTCTTCAAAAATTAATGTAAATATAATGTGGATAAACAATACTGTAGAGCACAGGGAGCTATATTCAGTATCCTATGACAAACCATCATGGAAAAGAATATGAAAAAGAATGTATATATACGTATAACTGAGTCACTTTGCTGTACAGCAGAAATTAACACACCTTTGTAATTCAACTCCACTTCAATAAAATTTAGAAATAAAAATTAAAATATGCAAAAAAATTAATTTAAAGATACTGGATGAACTGGCTGACATCCATCCAGAACATGTTCATAGGGTAACTATTATATTCCAGTTTTGGATTCTACAGGGTGGATGGGAAGTCTGTTATGATGTAGGCTTATGGTTGCCAGGACTATGCTATTCACCATATCCTTATTGCCTGAAACTCATGTGTGAAAACAGGACTTTAAAATAGGACTTTTTGGCTATTTATTTTTACAGCTCCCTCCCTAAAGCCCAGTAACATATTTCTCTACAGTTTTAGACATAAGAATAAGGTGAAGTCATCTCAACAAAAAGATGTCCATCTAAGTGGGCAGTTTCTAGAGAAGGGCACTGCACAGAGATGTGGACTGGGTCCACATTCCAGCACGTACGTCAGGGGTTTGTAAAAATGATTCAACCTGTGCATATGATGTGAGGCTTCACCCTGCCATTTGCCATTAGGGGTTCTGACATATGTCTGCAGATGCCTGCTTCAGGCTTGATGGCGGGTGGTTTCCTTCACTGTCACTTTGTTTTGATCACACACAGATGCAGGAACATGCACTGTTGAAGGATTAATGCCCATTGCAAGATTAACGCATTACAGATGCATTCACCTCCGGGCTTCTCTTGTGTTTCCCCTGGAAGGCAATAACATTATTTAAACGTCTGCCGGAACATAACTTCCCCTGTGAACTGAGTGTTTTGCCCTAAAGTCTATTATTATGACCCTCGTTTTAAGGTAAATACATCACGGTGAATAAGTTACCTGTACCCACAAGCCAAATCATGAATTATTACCTCAAATTTTATGCATTCCAATGTTTAAGTGAAAGCCCCTGGGGAAAAAAAAAGTTTTTTCAGGATAGGAAAACTTCACCTCATTGACAAATAAACGGAATCTAAAAGCAATCAACTTTATATATAGTTTTAAAGTGAGTTCAGACAAATCAATTAACATTGTTGATGCCTGCAGTTTATTTTTAATATTTTATGTAGTTACAATCAGAGAGATTAAAATGGACTTAGTGTATTGGAGTTGGTTTAGATATAAAATGTATTTGAGGAAAAATGAGAACTTTCTAAATTGAGGGAAGATAAAGAAGACTGATATATATAAAAAAAAAAAAAAGACTGGAATTCTATCATTTGCAGCAACGTGGATGGACCTAGAGAATATCATGCTTAGTGAAATAAGTCAGAAAGACAAATACCGTATGATATCACTTATATGTGGAATCTGAAAATTAAACTGAATGTACATGCAAAACAGAAACAGATTCACAGATATAGAGGACAAACTAGTAGTTACCAGTGGGGAGAGGGAAGGAGAGGGGGCAAGATAGGGGGAGGGAATTAAGAGGTACAAACTACTATGTATAAAATAAATAAGCACTACACTGCATTGGGAATACACTGCATACAACCAAAGATTTTCGTTGGCAACACAGGACTCAGAGCTGTGACTAAACTAAGCTGTTCTAGTGGCACAACTTCAAAACAGTTTATTAGACAGTGCTGTCAAAAATCCGCTGGTTTTATTTGCTATCTCGTTGCAACTCTTTTTCCTTAAAACTTTAATAGTTATAAAGTGACACATGTAGTTTAGAAAACTTTAAAAACTGTAAAACGTAAAGTACACATACACTCCCAGAGATATCTTTAACATTGTGCTGAACCTACTTCTGTTTTTTTTTCAGATGTGCAAAGCCACACACACACACACACACACAGACACACACACACACAGAGTTGGTTTATTTTTCTTTTAGATAATTGAAATCAAAGTGTCATATATTTTAATAAGATGTATATTAAAGAATATAATTTATATGCGAGGAAATGCACAAAACGTATGTTCTCCATGAGTTTATCAGATATGACTACCAAGGAACAGAACCTTAGCAGGACTTCAGAAGCCTACTTCCTGCTGAGTCCCCATAGAGATGTCTACTCTCTTCCAAAAGGCAACTTTTTTTTTTTTCTGAGATTTAACACCAAAGGACTGATTCCTCAAGTTCTCTTTAACTGTGGCTTCCTCTGCTCAGCCTTTTGTTGGCGACACTCAGCTGTGATGTAGATCTATGTGTAGCAAGAGGTTATTCATTTTCATCCTTCAGAGATTCCCTTACAGGAAGAGCCTCCATGTATTTACACATTCCACTGTTAATGGACGTCTGGACTGTTTTGAGGTGTTTTTGCTTTTTTTTTGTGGGCGGACTCCCAACCACTGCGCCACCAGGGAAGCCCCTGTTTCAAGTTTTTAACAATTACATATGCTATTAAAGATTCTTCAGCTCACACAACTCAACAACAAAAAAAAACAAACAACCCAATCACAAAACGGGCAGAAGACCTACATAGACATTTCTCCAAAGAAGACATACAGATGGCCAACAGGCACATGAAAAGATGCTCAACATCACCGATTATTAGAGAAATGCAAATCAAAACTACAATGAGGTATCACCTCACACCGGTCAGAACGGCCATCATTAAAAAGTCTACAAATAACAAATGCTGGAGAGGGTGTGGAGAAAGAGGAACCCTCCTACACGGTTGGTAGGCATGTAAATTGGTACAGCCACTATGGAGAACACTATGGAGGTTCCTTAAAAAACTAAAAATAGAGCTACCTATGATCCAGCAATCTCACTCCTGGCCATATTCCAGACAAAACTATAATTCGAAAAGATACACGCACCCCAATGTTCACAGAGGACTATTTACAATAGCTAAGACATGGAACCAACCTAAGTGTCCATCAACAGATGACTGGATAAAGAAGATGTGGTACATACACACAATGGAATACTACTCAGCCATAAAAAAGAGTGAAATAATGCCATTTGCAGCAACATGGACGGACCTAGAGATGATCATACTAAATGAAGTCAGAGAATGACAAATATCATATAATAGCACTTATACGTAGAATCTAAAATATGACACACGTGAACTTATCTATGGAACAAAAACAGACTCAGAGACATAGAGAACAGACTTGTGGTTGCCAAGGGGGACAGTGAGGGGGATGGGGGAGATAAATGAGACCGTTATTTTTCAAGAGTAATGTCTATGAAGTGTGGAACTCACTTATTTCTTTACTGTGCTTTGTACGACATGAGACCCTGTCACATCACGAAGCACGGAACAGGGACCGGTCTTAGACTGGAGTCTTCTAGGATGAAGAAGCAGCTGTGGTGGTCACTATAAGGTGTAAACAGATCACCCCTCTTGGATATCTTTACTGTGCAGTTAAACCCCTACCTTGAGGTGTGTGTAAATCATGAATCAATACTTTGCTGCATCACTGATGGTAGAGTTAATATATTCCTATTAACCCAAGGGTGAAATATTTTAATAGAAATCTGACTATGTTCCTGTCATTATAAACACTAGTTTGACATTTCCAAATGCAGATCAAATATCTCAACCTCCATGACACTGCATGGCGTTTTGTTTTTCTCTCCCCAACGAAGGAATGCAGTCTGAATATTTAGCTCTTTAATTGGATTCATGTAACCTGGAAGTCTTTGAGTCCCAAACAATTCTGTTTTATCATACACCAATGATGTGTAGAGAAATACTGCGAACTCATCTAAAAGATATATGAAACACTGACTTCATCTCTGTTTATTTGCTGGGTGTAATCTGTTCAAAATTCACTCCGCATACGAATTCCCATAGTAACGTAATATTTTTTTAAGATGCACTGACCCATCAACTTGCAGGTTCGCAGTCATAAGCTGGCAGCTGTCCTTGAGGGAGCTAAAAATAAACCCCACATTCATGCAAAACATCTCCATAGAAGCATATTCTGCTTTTACAAAATGTGTTTTTGAAATAGATGTTTCAATAATATCCTTCTTATCAAAATGCTTAACATTTGTCTTCACATGTTGGGTGCAGAGTAATTTTATGATACCAAACAGTATCGAAATTTCAAAGATTTTGTTGCTCTCATTCTGATATTGACCAATGTCAGTTTCCATTTTCTGTAGCGTATAGGGTCAATTTCAGAGACATTGTGAGACCATTCACGTTTGTCACTTTTGTTTCCCTAATTCCAATTTAGTTTCCTAATTCCAGCTAAGATACTGGGAATGCGATTTCAGTAGAACTACCCTTTGTAAGACTATCTCCATTTCAATAGATGAACACTTGACTGTAAATAAGTTTCAAATTCCTAAACAGTAGATCTCTAAAGGAAACATTTTGAGAATGTTGACTAGCTTGTCCTGGAGATATTGAGAAATAAGCATTCCATGCAACCAGTTGTATCCTCTGATTATGTCACTGACATAATTGCCTGTCATCAGCTAGGGGATTAAAAGAAAACCACCCACAATGAAACAAAACCCTGAGGTCATTCTCACAGATCAGCCATCTGATAGAGGATCTATTGGTAGTTCAGGAAGCCTTTGAATAGAACTGACACCCAAGATGTTCTGAATGGATGCCTGTCACTCCATGGAAGTATCATCTCAGCTAGAAAAACTCTGCCACGCTCCTTGCAAGCTGGCTTAAAATCATAGGGGTGATCCCCTTTGGTAACCATAAGTTTGTTTTCTACAGCTGTAGGCGGTGCGGGGTTGGGGGAGGAGAGATAAAGTGGGAGTTTGGGATTAACGGGTACACTAATACATATAAAACAGATAGCCAACAAGGTCTTACTTGTTGATAAGTAACACAGGGAACACAGGGAACTCTACTCAATATTTTGTAATAACCTATAAGGGAAAAGAATATGAAATAAATATGGATAACTGAATCACTTTGCTGTACACTTGAAACTAACACAACACTGTAAATGAACTATACTTCAATTTAAAAATGTTAACGTGGCCAAAAAAAGAAAAAAAAAAACAAACCACACGGGCAAGAGTCCTATGGAGAAGCACAGTGTGGCTATTTTCTGGACTCTCCTGGGTACCTCAAATCCCCAGCAGGTGTGAACTTTCCATCTGCACAGGTGTAGAGCTGAATGACCTAACTCTGGAATCAGAAATGTTCCGTAACTTTATGTATGTAGTCATTTCATGAAAGTAAACTCACCTCCAGATTCTAGTGCTGGATTCTAAGAAAACCAGTGATGGACAGCGCTGGCATCTGAATGTAAACTGCTAGCCCCAAAGGTTGGGAGGAAACGTACCGGGGTGTTATTCAGTCTCAAGTATTTGGGGAGGACCCTCCAGGAACTCATCTACTGTGTCTCACCCAGAGAGGTGGCTATGGCATAAATGAGTGTTTCTTTGCGGGGTGAGAGGGGGAGATAAGATGGTGGCATTAGGTACCCCAGGGGATATTTGACAAGAACTGGGGACATTTTTACTTATGGGAGCACTACTGACAGCTGGTAGGTAGAACCAGAGGTGTCCCCGAAAGTCCCAAAGTGCACAGGGCAGCCCATAGCCACCACAAAGAAGTGCCCTGCGCCAAATATCAATAGTGTCAAGGTTGAGAATGTGTGCTCCGCACCCATATGTTCTTTCATATGGGAAGAGACTCTGTGCCTTCTATACCTCCCTCTAGTCTAGAAGACCATATGCCTTCATGCCAGGCTCCCTTGATTGAAAAACTGCCTTTCCACTTGGAATTCTGCCATCTCCCCTGGCGCCTTTGATCAACCTGTCAAATTACCATCGATTTCATGAGGATTTATAAAATTTTCCAACTTCACATGGTTCTTTAGTTCCTCTCATTCAACCTTTGCTCCCTTGGCTGGCTCCTGGGGAAACATTTAGACCCTAACAAAACGTCTTCCCTCCCTTCTGTTTCCTGCACGCCCATGTATTCCAAAGTGTTTCTCATCTATCCACCAGAACAAAATCCTTCACTGGAACCACTGACACATCTCTTTGACTACGAAGTCTACTCTGTAAAACAATTTTCAGAGGAAGACTGTACAACAACAAAACATGGAGAGCAGTTTGCATTACAGTTAGTGGTACCACTCATCATTTTATTCTTTGATGGACAATTTTCGATGTTTTATAAAGGTTTCATTGCAAATATTTGATATTTTGAAATAAACATATACCTAATTCCTTGTTCCCCTAAGCAATATTTCCTATCTGCATGGCACAAAATTCCCAATTTATCCTCCTACCTAGCTCATGTGAACACATAGTATTTTTTATTAATGATATTTCGGTAATAATATATGTATATTTTTATAACATAGTATCCAATAGGAACCTATGTACATTCATATTATGTTTGGCTGGCTTTATGAAAGCCAGCAAGACTTTCAGTATCACTTTTATAGTATTTGCTGCCTCTATTCCTAGTGTGATTTATAATATGAGCATATATTTCTCCTAATCATTAGCTATATGGATGTTCAGATGCATGTCTTCCATTTCTCCAAAGAAGAAATACTAATGGTCAATAGGCACATGAAAAGATGCTCAACATCGCTAATTATTAGAGAAATGCAAATCAAAATTCCAATGAGGTACCACCTCACATTAGTCAAAATGGCCATCATTAAACATCTAGGGACTTCCCTGGTGGCGCAGTGGTTAAGGATGCACCTGCCAATGCAGGGGACACGGGTTCAAGCCCTGGTCCAGGAAGATCCCACATGCCACAGAGCAACTGAGCCCGTGCACCACAACTACGGAGCCTGCGCTCTACAGCCCGCAAGCCACAACTACTGAGCCCACATGCCACAACTACTGAAGCCCACGCACCTAGAGCCCATGCTCTGCAACAAGAGAAGCCACTGCAATCAGAAGCCCATGCACCGCAACGACGAGTAGCCCCCGCTCGCTGCAACTAAAGAAAGCCCACGTGCAGCAATGAAGACACAACACAGACAAAAATAGATAAATAAAAGAAATAAATTTACCAAAAAAAGAAAGTGAAAAGCCAAGCCACATATTTGGAGAAGAAAAACAGATAGCTAGCTGTCTGTTTATAGACAGACAGATATAGACAGATGACAAATTTGGATAAATGATAGATTAGATTATAGATAATAGATGATAGATTGATAAACGATTTAGAGAGAGATGATAGATACAGATGATACATGAGATAAACAGGCAGGTAGGTAGGCAGGTAGGTAGGTAAGTAGATAGACAGATACATAGATATAGATAGACAGATAAGCAGCTAAGAAAGTACATGTATATACAAACTTCTGTTATTGGGGAAAGATGATATTCTTTACTGTGGACCATATAATTGCCCCAAAAGTTTGCTTCTTCATAATGTTCAAAGGAATGATTCACTTATAAGGGTGTGCACCATTAATGAACTATTTAAGTACTTTCAAACTTTTTAAAGTATATCATGTATGCAAGAAACCACACAAAACGTATCACTATTGCTCAATTATTTATTTAAAAAAAACCCAAACCAAAGAGCCATGTAACCACAGCCTACGTCACGAAAGTGAACACTTCTCGGAACCTCAAAGTTCACTCTGAGCCATTTCCCACGTAATCTTAGGCATTTGATTCCTTCTGCTCAATATCATGTTTGTGAGATTAAAAATCCATGTTGGTGCCTATAACATTGGTTTGTGCATTTTCATTGCTGTCTTGAATTACACAGAACATAATTTATTAATCTATTCTACGGTGGTTGGACCATCCTCCCATTTGGGAGTGGCTATAGATAACACTGCACCATGCATTTAAAAAGTATCTCTTCAAGTACATGTATGCAAGCATTTTGGTGGATATGTAACTATGCATAGAATTTCTAGATCCCATGATGTGGTAGACAGCAAAATGCATCCCAAAGATGTCCACATCCTAATTGCAAACGCCTGTGAATATGTTCTCTTACAAGTCACATCTCCTCTTTGACCCGGATCCCCCAGCCTTCCTCTTATAAGGACACTGTGATTATACTGGCGTTCCAAGATAATTCAGGATCATTCAAGATGGAAAGAAACTAAAGCTCTTAACCAGGCTTTAAAATGTTTGCTCCAACCTACCCACAAATAACTACAGAAAAGCTATTTGTAGCCTATTTACACATCACTGGGCTAATTAAGGGAAAGACTCAATTGTTAATTTTGTTTTTTTGGACCCAGGTTTTATGAGTACTGAGTCTGTAGCAAAATAAGTAAGGCAGGCATTCTCCTTCCAACAGTAGCTGCTTTCTGAAGTGGCCATTGTGCTGTACTCGACAGAAATTAGCTCTGCGCACTCAGCGTTCTGTCAGCATCCTCGGCTCTGAGGACCTCAGCAGACAAGTGGATATTTTCTTTAAAATGGTTTGGGGAGAAGCAGATGTGGTTTTACAACCAGAGGGATGCAGATGTTTGCAAACACACTTCACAAGGGGTTCTTCTTCTATCTAACTGCTAAAAACTAAGGATGCCCCTACACTGTTATAGACCCAGAAATATTTGAAAATACAATGTGTATCTATTATTTGAGTTCTAATAAAAGTGTTTACTTTTTACACTTGGTAAAACCATGAGAATGTCTATATTTATTTTCATTTTCTCAAACTGAAATCTGGCATGGGAAAATCACTCTTATTTCAAGGAGCAATGAATATAAACATCCAAGTATGGAATTCTCAGAAGGAAAAACAAATTGTAAAGATTTCCAATTTGAACGGCTTATCACGTGGATTTATTAGTTTAGTAAGTTTATGACTTAGAAAGATTTGCAATGAATGTAATTATATATCATTTCACTATAAAAATCTGTTATATGACATTCCTTTCATACTGAGTGAATGTAAAAATGATTTAATATGATTATAACTTTAATATGCTAATTAATATCCTAGTATCTAAAAATACCTGGAAGTTTTTCTTCTACCCTTGTTGATATTCGTTCAGGAAAACGGCTGCAGGTCCCTTTTGGGAAAGAATAGGGGTAGTTTTGAGTTTTATCATATACTCATGAATTAGTTACAGGGTCTCTGCTCAAGAATATTCCTTCCTCAGCTAAACAGTTCTGCAGTGATGAATTGCTATGAGTCTGAACAGTAGATAAGGCTTTGTGATTCCTTATGATATTGATTTATGTTTTTGCCAAGCAGATCCAGAAAATCCCCTCCCTCCTGTATATCAAGCAGCCTCTATTAGGCTATTTCATTTTCTGAGGTCCAGTGATCAATTAGCCATTGTTAGAAACTCTGAATTCCAACATACCACATCATGCTCTCGTGTGGTACAGTTGACCCATTGTATCAGAAGATTAACTGCCCTCTATATTCCACCCATCCAGGATTCTCTGACTCAAACTAAGATCAAACACTGAACACAGCTCTGATCTTTCCAGAAAAAAATCCTAAAAGCAAAATCTGGCAAGAACTGTTTTCAAGTAATTTAACTCTGTCCGAGAACGACGTTCAAAAATATTTACAACTGAAACAAAAAGCAAACAAAACACGGTCAACCTAGAAATCTATACCAAGCAAAAATATTTTGCTTTCGAAAAATTTAAAAAATATACTTTTTTGGACATACAGAAGTTTGAAGTATTTTGTCCCAAGCAGACCTATAGTATAAGAAATTTCAGACAGAAAGGAAATTATACCAGATGGAAATATGGATTTAATCAAAGTAATTAAGAACTACAGTGAAAAGTACATGGGTAAATAGAGTAGGTTATTTCATTTAATCTCTTTAACGGATCATTGGATATTTAAACAAAAATTAAAATGTAGTTTGTGGTTTATAGCATATGTAAACCTGAAATATATGAAAATATGGCACAAAAATCAGGAGAGGAGAAACTGAAGTTAATCATTCTAAGGAAAGAAAAGTAAATTTTTCCAAAGTTCCTATATTGTTTATGAAATAGCGTAATAACACTTGAAAGTAAATTGTGACAAGTTAAAGCCTCACACTGTAAACACTAAATCAATGATTAACACGACAAAGAATTATAGCTAATATGATGACAAATGAGACACACAGGAATGATAAAAATTTTTCAGCCAATCCAAAAGAATGAGGAAAAGGAGGGAAAACTGAACAAAGAACAGACGGACAAACAGAAAACAAATACAGGGATCGTACATCTACTCCTGACCATGTAAAAAGCGTATTATATGTAAATGATCTAAATACTCCCATTAGGGCTTCCCTGGTGGCGCAGTGGTTGAGAGTCCGCCTGCCGATGCAGGGGACACGGGTTCGTGCCCCGGTCCGGGAGGATCCCACATGCCACGGAGCAGCTGGGACCGTGAGCCATGGCCGCTGAGCCTGCGCGTCCGGAGCCTGTGCTCCGCAACGGGAGAGGCCACAGCGGTGAGAGGCCCGCGTACCGCAAAAAAAAAACAACAAAAAAAACCTCCCATTAAAAGACATACAGAAAGCAAGACCTAACTTTATTCTGTCTACGACAAGCACATTAAATATATAGACACAAGGGTTAAGAGTAACATGATGAAAAAATATATAACAAGCTGACATTAATCAAAATTGTGCTAACCTATCGATATTAGTATGAGATAAAATAGGTTTTAGAGCAACGGCTATTGCCCTAGATAAAGAAGGTCATTTTATAATAATAAAGAGTTCAATTCATGAAGAGAACATAAGATCCCTAAATGTTTATGCATCTAATAAGAGAACCTTAAAATACATGAAGAAAAAACTAATAGAATTGCAAAGAATCAGGGGTTTCAATATCCCTCTTTAATAACTGAAAAAGTAGCTAGAAAATCAGTACATAGGTACAAGTAAACATATGGAAATTGTGAACACTGAAACCACTGTCATATATTTTTAGTTTATTTTAATGATAAAGCCGCCATTTCTGAGACATTAATTAAACATTAAACTGTACATATTTAAAGCATATAATTTGATGTTTTGACATATGTATACACAGTGGAGCCAAACCCCCAAATTTTCGTAGGCCCCTTGGTAATTCCTCTTTTATGTCCTACCCACCCCCTTTCTAAATGACCTGTGATTCAAAGAGGCCATCACAAGGAAAACCACACACTACTGCAAACTGAATGGTAAAATAATGAAAGCATAATATTCATTTTGGAGGGACACAGGTAAGAAATTATTAGAAGTACATTTATATTTCTACATGCTCTTACTAGAAGAAATAGTTTATTGTTCTCTATGCAACTTTCCATCTTATGAAGGTAGTAAAAATATGTTGCATTAGAAAAAAAGGAAAGCATTAATAAAGAGGGAATTGACTATTCATTGTTCTTTGAGTCTCGGCAAAATATGACAAGGAAACGCAATGTATGTGGCAGGGTGTCTGCTTATAATTATGTGGCAGAATTAAGGCAAAAATACAATACACACAGGCTAAAATATTTGCATTCCAACTACAGAGTCCTATCATTCTAAGTGACGAAAAATGATTCATGAAAGAAAGGACAGTGAACTAGTTCCCCCCAAAAGACTGAACAGTTGATATGTGTTTTGAAAGCCACAAGGAGATGGAAAAATAAGTAAATAAAAATAACTAGACAAATCAGAAGGAAAGGGACTTTTGGAACATGAACCCGCCTCATTGGTCTTTGTTACTTTCGGGCCATTAATGTATAAGTGGCAGCCACAGGTTGCGAACTCTCTAAAATGGACACCAAAAAATACCCAAAGATACGTGTCTACTTTCCTCATTTCCAAACCAACACACTTTAACATCTATATAACATTTAGCATCACCTAGCACTAGGAGGCATACTTTATTTTTCAGATAAGTTTAGAGTTGAAAAGTAGTTAAATCAGTTAAACACACACACACACACACGCACACACACACACACATAGAATCTTCTTCTTAATGGAACTGCCCATAAAATATGTGAAGCACATAAGCATGTTATTATTTTTTTTAACTCATGTTTATTCCATTAGAGGCTTAAAGTATCTCTTTAGATGCCCGAGAAGGTGTACAAATACCATATTTCAACTCTATTACGTCAGGTATAACAATACTATCTCCAATTATATATATTACATCGACTTTTACATGTAACTACTGAAATAGCATGCACATACTGTAATCCCACAAAAACCTGAGACCTTAAGATGCTTTAAGGATAATGGTGGAAAATAAATGTACTTCCCATTTTATCTTGTTTCACTTGTTTTCTCTCCCTAATCTCTAGGCTTTGAGTAATGCTGCTTCATCTAGTTATTCAATCTTTATCAAACTGAGTTGTGCTGATAACAAAATTCACTTTGAGAATCCTGTTTCATTCGTGGTCTGGGGGCAGGCAGTGATTGGACTGAGGATCTGGGAGCTTTTCATCCATTACAGTGACAGCTTGCTAGCTGTGTGCACAAATCCATTTCTGTCAGAGCAAATCTATTCCTAGAGAACTGTGGACAGGAGAAGTCTGACTGCATATTTGTAACCTATTTCTTGAGGCACTTCTGACAACTTCAGCTTCATTCGAGAGGACCGCTGTCCATCCAAAATGAAGTTCTTTTACCATTTCTTACATTAGAGACAGGGCTTCAATTTTCTTAGCCATTTTCCTTCAATGGCGCATTTTGGAAGCTGAGATTTCAGTGATAATATTGACTGGTAAGAAATCATGCAATTTCTTTCTTTGTGACATCCTTGTCTGGTTTGGGTATCAGGGTGATGGTGGCCTCGTAGAATGAGTTTGGGGGTGTTCCTCCCTCTGCTATATTCTGGAAGAGTCTGAGAAGGATAGGTGTTAGCTCTTCTCTAAATGTTCGATACAATTTGCCTGTGAAGCCATCTGGTCCTGGACTTTTGTTTGTTGGAAGATTTTTAATCACAGTCTCAATTTCAGTGCTTGTGATCGGTCTGTTCATATTTTCTATTTCTTCCTGGTTCAGCCTCGGAAGGTTGTGCTTTTCTAAGAATTTGTCCATTTCTTCCAGGTTGTCCATTCTACTGGCATAGTTGCTACTAGTAATCCGTAATACAGAGTGAAGTCAGTCAGAAAGAGAAAAACAAATACCGTATGCTAACACATATATATGGAATCTAAAAAAAAAAAAGGTTCTGAAGAACCTAGGGGCAGGACAGGAATAAAGACGCAGACGTAGAGAATGGACTTGAGGACACAGGGAGGGGGAAGGGTAAGCTGGGATGAAGTGAGAGAGTGGCATGGACATAGATACACTACCAAATGTAAAACAGATAGCTAGTGGGAAGCAGCCACATAGCACAGGGACATCAGCTCGGTGCTTTGTGACCACCTAGAGGGGTGGGACAGGGAGGGTGGGAGGGAGACGCAAGAGGGAGGAGATATGGGGATATACGTATATGTATAGCTGATTCACTTTGTTATAGGGCAGAAACTAACACACCATTGTAAAGCAATTATACTCCAATAAAGGTGTTAAAAAAAAAAAGAAAACATGCAAAAAGATCCTTCCAAATATATATTAAAAAAAAAAAAGAAAAACATTAAAGGATATACTATGTCCCAAATACCACATATTTTGACTTCTCTTACCAGAAAAGGCATATCTGATGAGGGCAAAAATTTTCATTAAAAAGGGACATCCACACAGTGACAAGTCATTCATTGCCCGAAAACATTCCTCCTCCTGTTCCTAGAGGTAAATACTTAATAAAATTGTTCTCATCTGTCCTTCCATGAATACTGATAAATGAGCAACTCTGTGTTCACTAAGGAAATTCTGCAATGCACAATGAGATGCTAATTGGTGGTTCTGCTCTGGGTAGGATGCTCAAGGTCTCCAAGGTTTGATTCTGCTTGCATCTTTCTTTCCCTGCATCACCACCCTTCCAGCGTGTCTTGTTCTCTGCCTGTACCATCTCAGCCACAGAGAGACACTCAAGTAGAGCACCCCTCCAGATTTTGGGCTGCCTGATTGTACAGCTCCCTCATGAGGTTCTAAGAAATCAGACCAGTGCCTTCTCAGCTTAGAAGAACCACCTTACTATTCTAAGCCACTAGTTCACCTGCCAGGAATTTGTACTCAGGCAAAAAGGTAGTCTCACCCCACGAATTACTTGTTTTCTTAGAGACCATTATCTTGTCTGCCTGTTGGTCAATATCAGGAAACAGTTATCTTGTATATCTTGTCAATTTTATAGTAGTTTACGGAAGAAGGGTCCCTCCACCATAGTTGAAAACCTGTTCTAGCTAATCTGTCTCTTCCATTTTAAGGTTGGTGAACAGGAAGTATGAGTCTTCTGTTTCCAGAAATACTGCAATTGAGTTTCTTGGTGCAAACATGCAGGTTCAAAACACCTAAAATACTGCATACGCTATGTATCAAATACATTGAAATGTATGTCTAAGAAGACAGAATTGGAAGGGAAATCCCTGAGGGGTAGAAAACCAGCAAGTATAAATTCAAATACTCAACCATGGGGAGACGTTTAATGCATCTAACGTTCCTGGCATAGTATCAATATTTGCTTCATGTTCTTTTTTGGTACGAGCTTGCTGTACATGAAACTGAATAACGGTCATGTCCTCAATGTTCATCATAGCACTAATTTAGTTATATGGGGTCTTTAGTGTCTTATTTAAAGTTGCTAGACCTAAGTGTACTCCCAAATAAAGCTAGTATCATGGTCTGCACTTTCACTTTCTAGGCATACAACTGATAATTGGCCATTTCAGTTAGTTTCATCCCTTGTTTATAGATATCGTGTACTCAACAGATAGTCTTTTGATTCACGTCTTGTGTGTTTTCCTCTTAACCCAAGGTAAGACCCTTATGAATTATGACAAGATCCCATCAACAGCCGCGTGACGTCTTAGAAGTTCTCAGTCACTTGTAAGGACTTACCAAAGGACATTCTTCATTAGAAATCCTAGCCACACGCAGTTTTGTCCATTCAATCAATATCTTAAGAACTAAAATATGCCATATTTTTGGGAGACACGTATTAGTTACGTGACAAAATTTCCAAGATACCGTATTTCGGGGGCGGGGGGGGGAATTTGGAGCTACACAGTGATAAACATGCTTCTGTGGAAAACATTTTAAAATCCATAACATGCTAATAATATTACTTTATGGAACACATCAAACTTTTTTGACCATAATACTGTTTTTGTTCTAATCTTTCAGAAGTATTTATAACAAAGGAATTGGAGGACACTTGATTATGTGTTGCTGCCAGAACAATGAACCCAATATTTCTGAATTATTATCATATGACTAATTATATTCATATTCTATAATATGTCATATTTTATATATTAATTATATCATACAATTAGTATTATTGATATATTACATATAATTATATACTCTATTATGTACAAAATTTTATATACTTGTGTAATACATGATTATAATTTTATATATATGTGTTATAATTTATATTAATGTTATAATTATTAGTAATACAATAATTATATATTTTAATTGTTAATAACGAACAGAATTATCGTCTTCAGTCTCATTTCTCCCAGACTTAGAAATGTTCCAATTTCCATAACTTTCAGGTGGGTGCTATTTTCTAATTTTCTAATCTAAAAGAATGTAGAGGCCCTGTGCTTGATGATTATTATTTTTATTATGTCTTTAGTAACTTTTTTTTCAAGTCTGTGAGAAAAGCTGTGCCCCTTTCCTGTCAGACCTGTCAATACATCAATCCTATATGCCATGCATCATTTGTATTAAGTACTTTTAAATATTAAATATGCTATGAAACACAGCCCTCTATTTTTCTATTCATCTAAGTTCAATTCAAGGCCAAGTTCAATTCTATCTGGGACTCTCTCACCATGATTCTTTCCCTCCTTGGCAAACAGCGCATCATTCCTTCCCCTTACCTGGTAGTTCTCTTCACACCTAAAATAATCATCTGCAAACTCTCCATAATTTCCTGACTGCGTAGTTCAGAAGATAGAGGGGAATCACTTCACGGAAACAAAAGAACACAGATTCAAGTGACTCTGAAATTGTCTTATACGCTCTCGGATGGAGACTTGCTTGCTTATCCAAGGGCTTAAGAACTCGAACGAAAGGGTCTTTAGAGAAACACCATCCATGTTGCTAATTAGCCAGCGATCAAAGGATTCAACTCAAGGCATTTCAGATCATTTCTCTTCTGCCCGAAGGCACTGTAAACCAAGTTAGTTTTGAAAATAGAGCAAGTGGTTTTATTCTTAGCATGAAGTCAGATCTTTCTATAACCCATGATGAGTCGAGAGGAGACTAGAGCACAGGTGGCAGCTGTTTAGAAATACACCAGAGGGCTGATGAAAGGATGAAGCCCTGGAAGGTGATGGTCACTGCCTTTTATATGCTGAGAGGGTAGGTCTCACGGAATGCCTTTATTGCAGGAAACCCTGCAGAGGGTGTCTGTGCTCTTTAAACACTTGACAATCAATTAGGCTGGGCAGGATCCCTTCCTGGGCAAGCCTTCCTTTTTGCCAGCTTGCTTTGCAATTCTTTATCACAAGCTAAGCTCCGAGCATCCACGGAAAACACCGTTTCAAGCACAGCTGGCAACGTTGCTCTGATTTCCCCAACAGCGGCACCTGCCATTCATCCTAAATGAAATGCTTCTTTCTCTCTTTCATCAAATGTCACCAAATAAAATATCACATTTAAAAGTCATTCGTTCTACAAAGGTACAAAATATTTTATTCCTATGAACCGTTGAAAGGGTGGAAAAGGCACTTTTTTAAAATTATTATTGGATTGCACGCAGGACCTTCTGAATTTTAAATCAGTTCAGAATGGCTCAAAATAGTAGCTAAATTGATAGTCTTCACAGCTACTGGGCTCTGGGGGAAAATAAAAGAGGCTACGCATCAACTAGAAATCAGAGAGTTTCGAATTTCCTGGTGGAGCACTGGTTGAGAATCCACCTGCCAATGCAGGGGACATGGGTTCGAGCCCTGATCCGGGAAGGTCCCACATGACGCAGAGCAACTAAGCCTGTGCGCCACAACTACTGAGCCTGTGCTCTAGAGCCCACGAGCCACAACTACTGAGCCCACGTGACACAACTACTGAAGCCTGCACGCCTAGAGCCCGTGCTCCGCAAGAGAAGCCACCGCAATGAGAAGCCCGTGCACCGCAATGAAGAGTAGCCCCTGCTCGCGGCAACTAGAGAAAGACTGTGCGCAGCAACGAAGGCCCAACGCAGCCAAAAATAATTAAAAATGTATTTCAAAAATTAAAAAAAAAAAGAAATAAGAGAGTTTATAAATTCATTACTAAGTTAACTCTGGCAGTTATGACGCTGTTGAGGAGTAAAGATACTGAAGACATTGGTAAGTTCTTTAGGAAATCTCTTCCTTGTCATCAGGCACCAGCCAGGCTTGTAAAGTCACCATCCGTAACTAATGGATTTGCTTGGCATGGTTGCTATTAGCGATCCTTGGAGATCGAGGGTAGAAGAGACAAACTGAATACTATTTCTAACTGGTAAAAATAAATATCGGGCTTCCCTGGTGGCGCAGTGGTTGAGAGTCCGCCTGCCGACGCACGGGAACATGGGCTCGTGCCCCGGTCTGGGAGGATCCCACATGCCGCGGAGCACCTGGGCCCGTGAGCCATGGCCGCTGGGCCTGCGCGTCCGGAGCCTGTGCTCCGCAACGGGAGAGGCCACAGCGGTGAGAGGCCCGCGTACCGCAAAAATAAATAAATAAATAAATAAAATAAATAAAAATCATGTCAAGTTGTATGTGTATTTACAATTGTCAGTGCTCGCCCATTAAAGGAACCATGAATAACTGTGAACTTTTTTGAAACAACATGCCCAGCCTATGCTTTAGAAGGAGAAGAAATATTTTGTTCCTTTCAATCATTTTGGGGGAGAATGGAGAGTCTTCATTTTATTATAGCATCCATCATACTCATTCTACCACACCTGAAATTTTACTTAACTTTGACACCTAATGAGTTACCAAAACTATTCACGGAGTTTGTCATTGACTACTTTGCTGCACAACCATAAATATGAGAATAGTTACATGAACTTTAAAGAAAATTTAAATGACTAAAAGGACGTTGCACCTTAAGGTAGAGAAACTATACAAGAAAACTGACTGATTCAGTTAGATTTAATGACACACTAGAATCAAATTAGGAGTTTGGGACTAACGTATACACACTACTATATATAAAAGAGATAACCAACAAGGACCTACTGTACAGCACAGGGACCTCTACTCAATACTCTACAATAACCTATATGGGAAAAGAATCTGAAAAAGAACAGATACCTGTATATGTGTAACTGAATCACTCTGCGGTACACCTGCAACTAATACAACATTATACGTCAACTATACTCCAATGTAAAAAAGGATCAGAAGAAGAATTAGTTTATAACTTTCTGTACCAAATAGCAAAAAGGCTCGATTGCATTTCTTGATATTAACAGAACACATGCTAAACAGCATGGGTCTAGGAATAAACGATAAATACGACAAGCTCTTGCCCATGAAAGTTCATTCCTTCAGTCACCACCCGCCATTCAAGACCACCTATTGTCCCTGTAAAACACATCTGATTGCTTCCTGGCCACTTCAAAGTGCTGTCTCTGTAATAACTGTCATTCTTCCCCTCCCTTGTTTTACCACGAGATACATGTCAAATAGTACACGCCTCTTTGAATCTCTTATAGACTCACCACCATGACTCACTTTGACGTTTTAGGGCAGCTGGTGTTTACCAAGTCTTTACTTACGGTACGTGTCCTTTTTCTCCACTCATGGGAGTTTCACTAGCAATGAAGGGGGAAACGAAGTCCACCTTCCCTCAAGATACTTTCAACCAAGGAAGGGTAAGTATTCAACAACAGGACACAAATCCCAAGGCAACTTAACAGATGTGTGTCTGGACAGGTGCCATGTCCCCGGGGACTCAGAACATTTTTAAGCATCTCAGTGCAATTACTTAATGTCTGTGCACCTATCTCAGACATTCGACACTATGTGACACCAATAATGTCTATTCTGAAGGCAACAGAGCATGTCTGATGATTTGCAAGGCTATTTTACCCAAAGATTTTATGTTACTGGGCATTTATCTACTTAACTGAAATTTCAGCTTGAAAGTACAGTGGTCCCTCAGTACCTGCAAGGGGGCTTGGTCCCAGGACCTCCAGCGATACCAAAAATCTGAGGACGCTCAAGTGCCTTATATAAAATGATGTAGTCTTTGCACATAACCTATGTATCCTATGCACATCCTCCTGTATACTTTAAATCATCTCTAAATTATTATACCACCTAACACAATGTAAATACTATGTAAATCATTGTAAATACAATGTCAATGCTCTCTCTACATTGTTGCCAGCACACCGCAAATTCTAGTTTGGCTTTTGGGAATTTTCTGGAATTTTTAAAAAATATTTTTAATCTACAGTTGGTTGAATCTGAGGCACTGAGCCCCAGGAGACAGAGGGCCGCTTGCATAAAGCTGTTAGGACAGTAGGTAAATGTCAGGTGCTCAGCGGAGCTGCACAGAGATGAACTGCCTGCTATTGGAGTAGCCCACTGAGACCAAAAGGCACCAGTGACATTAACAGTCAGACATTTAATCTCTTGCTGCGGTAGCAAAAGCAAGAGGCTAATTTGGAGAGAGCGCCACACTCCATATTCCATTTTTCCCCATGGAACGGAGCTGGGTGAGGGTCAGGTCGATCAGTATAGACCTGGGGTCTTGGGAGGTGGTCTTGCTACCCAGGCAGCCCCAAGCTAAGGGCTTCTGCTGTTTTATGGGCTCAGATCTAGGGGGAGGGAAGAACAGGGGAGCCATGATGGAAGAGTGCTGGGTGCTCAGTCAGAGTAGAGGAAGGGTCTTTGAGGACTCCGCTTCCTTCCAGAAAGGGGTCTCAGAAGAGGCACCCGGGAAAACCTTCACCAAGGTCCCGCAATGAGGAGGCCTCCAAAGGGGGTGCCTGGGCCAGGAATGCAGCTATGCATGAGGTTGCATGACAGCATGGCCCATCAGGGGGCTGAGTCCTTAACTATAACCCTTCAAAGACTGCCACGCACTGCCAGGTTCCCAATCTGGTGTGCGGAGGGCAGTTTCCCCACCTGAGGGCTGCTAGGCAAAGCCTTTGTCACTGCCTACCATAGGGCCTGAAAAGCCACACGTGGTTTATCAGCCAAGAGCCGGATTCCTGAGTCAGAGCACCTCACAGATCAGAAAAGAAACACGGCCTGCAGTATCACAAGCAAGACGGAATACGTTGTGAGATTGAAGGTGGTCAGAGCACACTGAAGAGACCCGGGCAGATGGAAGAATAAAGCATAAGGAGGAACGCATAGGCGCCGCATGACAGAGGCCCTTAACTTACGTGACTTCAACTGCTCTTGCCGGTCAGAGAGCGAACAACGAAGTGGAAAGATAAATAACTGCAAATATTTTCTCCAGTGGTACAGATGAACTTATCTGCAAAGCAGAGACACAGACGTAGAGAACAAATGTACGGATACCAAGCGGGAAGCGGGGGGGATGAATGGGGAGATTGGGATTGACAGATATACACTACTATGTATAAAATAGATAATTAATGAGAACCTACTGTAGAGCACAGGGAACTCTACTCAGTGCTCTGTGGTGACCTAAATGGGAAGGAAATTCGAAAACGAGTGGATATGTGGATATGTATAATGGATTCACTTTGCTGCACAGCAGAAACTAACACAACATTGTAAAGCAACTCTACTCCAAGAGATTTTTTTAAAAAGATAAATAACTGAAAAGAGCTCCAACAGAAAGTCCGCAAAGAAAGATGGCAGCTGTCTCCTCAGCTGACCTCAATTCCAGAAAGTCTTGGACACCATGAGACTCTCAAGACATAGAGTGAGGCTGTCGTGGTTGAAGCCATATGTGTCTCACACAACATGGCACCATGGAAAAAGAACTCTGCTTCCACTGGACTGAAGGACAGACAGAAATTTTATGTTCACGTGGCGTTTCCTACTACAGGATTCTTCCACATCAGGGAAGATCCTGAAAGCATTTTCAAGCACGTATGTGTCCATACGCACTTTTCACATTGTTCCTTAACTTGAGAAAAGCAACAGCTGCACACGTACAGACTGCTTATGAACAAGTTACAACAAGTAGAGATGAATATCGCTTTGGAACTACGTGTAGAAATGATGCATTATACCATGAATTTGGAGTACGTCCACATATTTGTTTGTCTCACTCACCCGTTACAGTTCTTTAATTTTCAACAGATGGTCATACGTTTCATATGATGTCATCTCAAAATTGAAAATGGATGCAATGTAGTTTCCTTCTGTGATCAATATTTCCAACTAGAAAATTAGATCCTTCTCTGGCAAGAATTGAAGGCTGCACTCCAAGTCTTGCATTTGAAAAGGAAAATACTGTAAATTGCATTTGAGGTGTACTCTACGGGTAAGTGGATATATTCTGTCATATTTTATTCCAACCCATTAAGGTATGATGAAACAATTTATTCTGGTAACAGGTATTTATATAAAGCAAATGGGACAGATGAGATGTATAATAAATTGTCATTTTTATTATTTCCTGATGGTGGTGATTCTTTTCTCAGACTTCATGTTTAACTCCCATGTGAATCATTTGAGGAGCTTATCCCTGTAAGAACCCCCTTCTTTGCTGGATCGGCCTAACAGCCACGTTTTCCCTCACTGAACCTATTTTTTTAACTTGCTGGTCACTGATATTCATGCCACTCTCCCCAGTCCAAATTGATAGCAAATCTCCTCAAAAGAAGAACTAAGGGACTTCCCTGGTGGCGCAGTGGTTAAGAACCCCCATGCCAATGCAGGGGATGCAGGTTCGAGCCCTGGTCTGGGAAGATCCCACATGCTGCGGAGCAACTAAGCCCACGAGCCACAACTACTGAGCCTGTGTGCCACAACTACTGAGCCCGCGTGCTGCAACTGCTGAAGCCTGTGCACCTAGAGCCAGGGCTCCACAACAAGGGAAGCCCGTGCACCACAACGAAGAGTAGCCCCTACTTGTCACAACTAGAGAAAGCCCATGCGCAGCAACGAAGACCCAACACAGACATAAATAAATAAATAAATTAATTAAGTAAAATTACTTAAAAAAAAAAAAAGACGAACTAACCAGGAAGTGTAAAGAGATTCATGTAAGGAGACTGAAATACATGTGCAGTACTACCTTAGGCCCAGCTCAAAAATCTCAGCATTCCCATTCATTATTTCATTCCCCCAAACCTGCCATTCCCAAACTTTTCTCTGGATTCTGTATTTGATTACAACAGGCATCAGGTTTTAGATGGTTCTCAATCATTTTTAACTAGAGCAATTTTGAAGATATTCATGGGAAATATAATGGCATCATGTCTAATCACCTTCGACCAAAAGATATCACAGCCCAGAGCTGGGTAAAGCCATTGAAAATAACCACTACGGAAGTTTCCATTGGGTTTCATATCAAATAATTTATTTCTATGAAGTTAAAACTTGAACAGATTTAAAATAAAGGTATTTCCCCTAAGAGAAGTTAATGATAAACAGGCTCAAAATGTTCAAAATATCGATACTTACTATCTGATAAAATAAATCATAAGATATGCTAAAGTTCTGGTACGTTTTCTTTAAAAAAAATTGTCAATAGTCATAAATTGTTTATCATTTTTCGAATAGCTATATTCAGTAAATGCTGAATTTGCTTCAATAATTTATGTTTTAATTTTCCATAACTATTATGTTCTTCAAAATAAAATAAGAAACAGCATGCAACAGAGATAGAATTTAAATTGTGCTAATTATTAATTACTTCTAAATAACTGCAAACAATTCACTCCTGGGGGTATAAATACATTTGTGACCATACACAATAAACTGTCAAAATACCTTTAACAGAAGTCAGTTAGTGAATTATGTGTGAAATCCTTACTGTGCAATCTGAAATAAAGATTATTGACTTAATGTTTTCTTAACCCACGTGGAAAAGTTTGGGATCTCCATCTTCATAAAAATCCCAGTAGAGAGTTCTACCAACTTTGCTCAGAAATGCAAATTAGTGTTCATTTTACTAAATATACACATTTAAGACAATTTGTGAAACGTAAATAATATTTTTCCAGTTAACACCTGTCTTTTTTGGAATTAACATATATTGTTGAAAATACACTTCCAATAAGAATAGTCAATAGACTTACATAATTTGAATCCTAAGTATCAACAGCCTTAGATTTAATAATCTATTAAAAGGAGCTTTAAGATGGCGGAAGAATAAGACACGGAGATCACCTTCCTCCCCACAGATACACCAGAAATACATCTACACGTGGAACAACTCCTACAGAACACCTACTGAACGCTGACAGAAGACCTCAGACCTCCCAAAAGGCAAGAAACCCCCCACATACCTGGGTAGGGGAAAAGAGAAAAAGAATAAACAGAGACAAAATGATAGGGATGGTACCTGCACCAGTGGGAGGGAGCCGTGAAGGAGGAAAGGTATCCACACGCTAAGAAGCCCCTTCGTGGGCGGAGACTGCAGGTGGCGGAGGGGGGGAGCTTCGGAGCCGCGGAGGAGAACACAGCAACAGGGGTGCGGGAGGCAAAGCGGGGAGATTCCCGCACAGAGGATCAGGGCCGACCGGCACTCACCAGCCCGAGAGGCTTGTCTGCTGCCCCGCCGGCGTGGGCGGGGCTGGGATCTGAGGCTCCGGCTTCGGTCGGAGCGCAGGGAGAGGACTGGGGTTGGCGGCGTGAACACAGCCTGCAAGGGTTAGTGCACCACGGCTAGCCGGGAGGGGGTCCGGGGAAAAGTCTGGACCTGCCAAAGAGGCAAGAGACTTTTTCTTCCCTCTTTGTTTCCTGGTGCCCGAGGAGAGGGGATTGAGAGCGCCGCTTAAAGGAGCTCCAGAGACGGGCACGAGCCGCGGCTACCAGCGCGGACCCCAGAGACGGGCACGAGACGCTAAGGCTGCTGCTGCCGCCACCAAGAAGTCTGTGTGCGAGCACAGGTCACTCTCCACATCCCCCTTCCGGGGAGCCTGTGCAGCCCGCCACTGCCACGGTCCCGGGATCCAGGGACAACTCACCCGGGAGAACGCACGGCGGGCCTCAGGCTGGTCCAACATCATGCCGGCCTTTGCCACCACAGGCCCGCCCTGCACTTCGTGCCCCTCCCTCACCCTGGCGTGAGTGAGCCCGAGCCCCCGAATCAGCGGCTCCTTTAACCCTGTCCTGTCTGAGTGAAGAACAGACGCCCTCACGCGACCTACACGCAGAGACAGGGCCAAATCCAAAGCTGAACCCCAGGATCTGTGTGAACACAGAGGAGAAAGGGAAATCCCTCCCAGGAGCCTCAGGAGCAGCGGATTAAAGCTCCACAATCAACTTGATGTACCTGCATCTGTGGGAAACTTGAAGAGACAAGGAATTATGCCAAAATTGAGGCCCTGGACTTTGGGAGCAACGATATATATTTTTTTCACTTTTTCTTTTCTTATGAGTGTGTATGTGTATGCTTCTGTGTGTGATTTTGTCTCTATAGTTTTGCTTTTACCATTTGCCCTAGGGTTCTGTCTGTCCCCCCCTTTTTTTAGTATAGTTTTTAGAACTTGTTATCATTGGTGGATTTGTTTTTTGGTTTGGTTGCTGTCTTCTTTCTTTTTTTTTATTACTTTAAAAAAATTTTTTTAATAATTATTTTTTATTTTAATAACTTTATTTTATTTTATCTTCTTTCTTTCTTTCTTTTCTCCCTTTGATTCTGAGCTGTGTGGAGGACAGGCTTCGGTGCTCCAGCCAGTCGTCAGGGCTGTGCCTCTGACATGGGACAGCCAAGTTCAGGACACTGGTCCACAAGAGACCTCCCAGCTCCACGTAATATCAAATGGTGAAAATCACCCAGAGATCTCCATCTCAATGCCAAGACCCAGCTCTACTCAACGACCAGTAAGCTATACTGCTGGACACCCTATGCCAAACAACTAGCAAGACAGGAATACAGCCCCATCCATTAGCACAGAGCTGCCTAAAATCATAAGGCCACAGACACCCTAAGACACACCACCAGACATGGACCTGCCCACCAGAAAGACAAGATCCAGCCTCACCCACCAGAACACAGGTACTAGTCCCCTCCACCAGGAAGCCTACACAACCCACTGAACCAACCTTAGCCAGTGGGGGCAGACACCAAAAACAAGGGGAAATACGAACCTGCAGCCTGCGAAAAGGAGACCCCAAACACAGTAAGTTAAGCAAAATGAGAAGACAGAGAAATACACAGCAGATGAAGGAGCAAGATAAAAACCCACCAGACCTAACAAATGAAGAGGAAACAGGCAGTCTACCTGAAAAAGAATTCAGAGTAGTGATAGTAAAGATGAGCCAAAATCTTGGAAATAAAGTGGAGAAAATAAAAGAAACGTTTAACAAGGACCTAGAAGAACTAAAGAGCAAACAAACAGTGATGAACAACACAATAAATGAAATTGAAAATTCTCTAGAGGGGATCAATAGCAGAATAACTGAGGCAGAAGAACGGATAAGTGACCTGGAAGATAAAATAGGGGAAATAACCATTGCAGAGCAGAATAAAGAAAAAAGAATGAAAAGAATTGAGGACAGTCTCAGAGACTTCTGGAACAACATTAAATGCACAAACATTCGAATTATAGGCATCCCAGGAGAAGAAAAAGAAAGGTACTGAGAAAATATTTGAAGATATTATAGTTGAAAAGTTCCCTAACATGGGAAAGGAAATAGTTAATCAAGTCCAGAAAGCACAGAGAGTCCCATACAGGATAATTCCAAGGACAAACATGCCAAGACACATATTAATCAAACTATCAAAAATTAAAAACAAAGAAAACATATTTAAAGCAGCAAGGGAAAAACAACAAACAACACACAAGGGAATCCCCATAAGGGGATTCTGTGCAAGAATCTGTGCAAGCCAGAAGGGAGTGGCAGGACATATTTAAAGTGATGAAAGGGAAAAACCTACAACCAAGATTACTCTACCCAGCAAGGATCTCATTCAGATTTGATGGAGAAATTAAAACCTTTACAGACAAGCAAAAGCTAAGAGAATTCAGCACCACCAAACTAGCTTTAAAACAAATGCTAAAGGAACTTCCCTAGGCAGGAAACACAAGAGAAGGAAAAGACCTACAATAACAAACACAAAGCAATTAAGAAAATGGTAATAGGAACATATATAACGATAATTACCTTAATGTAAATGGATTAAATGCTGCAACCAAACGACACAGAATGGCTGAATGGATACAAAAACATGACCCATATATATGCTGTCTACAAGAGACCCACTTCAGACCTAGGGACACACACAGACTGAAAGTGAGGGGATGGAAAAAGATATTCCATGCAAATGGACATCAAAAGAAAGCTGGAGCAGCAATTCTCATATCAGACAAAATAAACTTTAAAACAAAGATTATTACAAGAGACAAAGAAGGACACTGCATAATGATCAAGGGATCAACACAAGAAGAAGATGTAACAATTGTAAATATTTATGCACCCAACATAGGAGCACCTCAATACATAAGGCAAACACTAACAGCCATGAAAGGGGAAATCGACAGTAACACATTCATAGTAGGGGACTTTGACACCCCACTTTTACCAATGGACAGATCATCCAAAATGAAAATAAATAAGAAAACACAAGCTTTAAATGATACATTAAACAAGATGGACTTAATTGATATTTATAGGACATTCAATCCAAAAACAACAGAATACACTTTCTTTTCAAGTGATCATGGAACATTCTCCAAGATAGATCATACCTTGGGTCACAAATCAAGCCTTGGTAAATTTAAGAAAATTGAAATTGTATCAAGTATCTTTTCTGACCACAATGCTACGAGACTAGGTATCAATTACAGGAAAAAATCTGTAAAAAATACAAACACATGGAGGTTAAACAATACACTACTTAATAACCAAGAGATCACTGAAGAAATCAAAGAGGAAATAAAAAAATACCTAGAAACAAATGACAATTAAAACACAACAACGCAAAACCTATGGGAGGCAGCAAAAGCAGTTCTAAGAGGGAAGTTTATAGCAATACAATCCCACCTTAAGAAACAAGAAACATCTCAAATAAACATGCTAACCTTACACCTAAAGCAATTAGAGAAAAAATAACAAAAAAACCCCAAAGATAGAAGAAGGAAAGAAATCATAAAGATCAGATCAGAAATCAATGAAAAGGAAATGAAGGAAATGATAGCAG
Source organism: Delphinapterus leucas (assembly GCF_059928025.1). Taxonomy (NCBI): domain Eukaryota; kingdom Metazoa; phylum Chordata; class Mammalia; order Artiodactyla; family Monodontidae; genus Delphinapterus; species Delphinapterus leucas. The sequence goes on along the minus strand of NC_143150.1, from coordinate 131,060,969 downwards.
AGATTAATAAAACTAAAAGCTGGTTCTTTGAGAAGATAAACAACATTGATAAACCATTAGCCAGACTCATCAAGAAAAAAAGGAAGACTCAAATCAATAGAATTAGAAATGAAAAAGGAGAAGTAACAATTGACACTGCAGAAATACAAAGGATCATGAGAGATTACTACAAGCAACTATATGCCAATAAAATGGACAACCTGCAAGAAATGGACAAATTCTGAGAAATGCACAACCTTCTGAGACTGAACCAAGAAGAAATAGAAAATAGGAACAGACAACACAAGCAATGATATTGAAACTGTGATTAAAACTCTTCCAACAAACAAACGCCCAGGACCAGATGGCTTCACAAGTGAATTCTATCAAACATTTAGAGAACAGCTAACACCTTTCCTTCTCAAACTCTTCCAAAATATAGCAGAGGGAGGAACACTCCCAAACTCATTCTATGAGGCCACCTTCACCCTGATACGAAAACCAGACAAAGACGTCACAAAGAAAGAAAACTACAGGCCAATATCACTGATGAACATAGATGCAAAAGTCCTCAACAAAATACTAGCAAACAGAATCCAACAGCACATTAAAAGGACCATACACCATGATCAAGTGCAGTTTATCCCAGGAAGGCAAGGATTCTTCAACATATGCAAATCAATCAATGTGATACACCATATTAACAAACTGAAGGAGAAAAACCATATGATCATTTCAATAAATGCAGAGAAAGCGTTCGACAAGATTCAACACCCATTTATGATAAAAACCCTGCAGAAAGTAGGCAAAGTAGGCAAAACTTTCCTCAACATAATAAAGGCCATATATGACAAACGCACAGCCAACATCGTCCTCAATGGTGAAAAACTGAAAGCATTTCCACTAAGATCAGGAACAAGACAAGGTTGCCCACTCTCACTACTCTTATTCAACGTAGTTTTGGAAGTTTTAGCCACAGCAATCAGAGAAGAAAAGGAAATAAAAGGAATCCAAATCGGAAAAGAAGAAGTAAAGCTGTCACTGTTTGCAGATGACATGATACTATACATAGAGAATCCTAAAGATGCTACCAGAAAACTACTAGAGCTAATCAATGGATTTGGTAAAGTAGCAGGATACAAAAGGAATGCACAGGAATCTCTTGCATTCCTATACACTGATGATGAAAAATCTGAAACTGAAATTAAGAAAACACTCCCATTTGCCATTGCAGCAAAAAGAATAAAATATCTAGGAATAAACCTACCTAAGGAGACAAAAGACCTGTATGCAGAAAATTATAAGACACTGATGAAAGACATTAAAGATGATACAAACACATGGAGAGATATACCATGTTCTTGGATTGGAAGAATCAACATTGTGAAAATGACTCTACTACCCAAAGCAATGTACAGATTCAATGCAATCCCTGTCAAACTACTACTGGCATTTTTCACAGAACTAGAACAAAAAATTGCATAATTTGTATGGAAACACAGAAGACCCCAAATAGCCAAAGCAATCTTAAGAAAAACAGAGCTGGAGGAATCAGGCTCCCTGACTTCAGACTATACTACAAAGCTACAGGAATCAACATAGTATGGTACTGGCACAAAAACAGAAAGATAGATCAATGGAACAGGATAGAAAGCCCAGTGATAAGCCCATGCACATATGGTCACCTGATCTTTGACAAAGGGGGCAAGAATATAAAACCAATGCACATATGGTCACCTGATCTTTGACAAAGGAGGCAAGAATATACAGTGGAGAAAAGACGGCCTCTTCAATAAGTGGTGCTGAAAAAACTGGACAGCTACATGTAAAAGAATGAAATTAGAACACTCCCTAACACTATACACAAAAATAAACTCCAAATGGATCAAACACCTAAATGTAAGGCCAGACACTATCAAACTCTTAGAGGAAAACATAGGCAGAACACTTTATGACATAAATCACAGCAAGATCCTTTTTGACCCACCTCCTAGAGAAATGGAAATAAAAACAAAAATAAACAAATGGGACCTAATGAAACTTCAAAGCTTTTGCACAGCAAAGGAAACCATAAACAAGATGAAAAGACAACCCTCCAAATGGGAGAAAATATTTGCAAATGAAGCAACTGACAAAGGATTAACCTCCAAAATTTACAAGCAGCTCATGCAGCTCAATAACAAACAAAAAACCCAATCCAAAAACGGGCAGAAGACCTAAATAGATATTTCTCCAAAGAAGATATACAGATTGCCAACAACCACATGAAAGAGTACTCAACGTCATTAATCATTAGAGGAATGCAAATCAAAACTACAATGAGATATCCTGTCACACCAGTCAGAATGGCCATCATCAAAAAATCTACAAACAATAAATGCTGGAGAGCTTACGGAGAAAAGGGAATCCTCTTCCACTGTTGGTGGGAATGTAAATTGATACAGCCACTATGCAGAACAGTATGGAGGTTCCTTAAAAAACTAAAATTAGGACTACCATATGACCTAGCAATCTCTCTACTGGGCATATACCCTGAGAAAACTATAATTCAAAAAGAATCATGTACCACAATGTTCACTGCAGCTCCACTTACAATAGCCAGGACATGGAAGCAACCTAAGTGTCCATCAACAGATGAATGGATAAAGAAGATATGGCACATATATACAATGGAATATTACTCAGCCATAAAAGGAAACGAAATTGAGTTATTTGTAGTGAGGTGGATGAACCTAGAGTCTGTCACACAGAGTGAAATAAGTCAGAAAGAGGAAACAAATACCATATGCTAACACATATATATGGAATCTAAAAAACAAACAAACAAAAATGTTCATGAAGAACCCAGGGGCAAGACGGAAATAAGGATCTACTAGAGAATGGACTTGAGGATACGGGGAGGGAGAAGGGTAAGCTGGGACAAAGTGAGACAGTGGCATGGACATATATACACTACCAAATGTAAAATAGATAGCTAGTGGAAACAACCGCATAGCACAGGGAGATCAGCTCTGTGCTCTGTGACCACCTAGAGGGGTGGGATAGGGAGGGTGGGAGAGAGGGATATGCAAGAGGAAGGACATATGGGGATATATGTATATGTATAGCTGATTCACTTTGTTATAAAGCAGAAACTAACATACCATTGTAAAGCAATTATACTCCAATAAAGAATTTAAATAAAAATAATCATCTTTAAAAAATTTGACTTTCCTCCTCCCCCCCTTTTTTTTAATTTAGGGAGATAAAGTGATTTGTAAATTATTTTATGTGATTTCAATTCTCTGTAAACATTTATATGACTTTAATCTTTGGATCAATTTCAAATAAGGTTAATTATTTTAATATTTCATTTGTCCATGAAAATATACTGATATGTTAACTGAATATGGACTATTATTTTATAATTTGGCAATGTATAAATTTATACTTATAAAGATTTATCTTATGAAAGTACTATACATATATAAACTACATATTTATATTATTTTAATTTGCTAACTGCAGCATTATCCTCCTTTTAAAACCATATTAGGGACTTCCCTGGTGGCGCAGTGGTTAAGAATCCGCCTGCCAATACAGGGGACATGGGTTCAAGCCCTGGTCCGGGAAGATCCCACATGCCACGGAGCGACGAAGCCTGTGCGCCACAACTACTGAGCCTGCGCTCTAGAGCCCGCAAGCCACAACTACTGAGCCCACAAGCCACAACTACTGAGCCCGCGTGCCACAATGACTGAGCCCACGTGCCTAGAGCCCGTGCTCCGCAATAAGAGAAGCCATCGCAATAAGCCCGCACACCGCAACGAAGAGTAGTCCCTGCTCGCTGCAACTAGAGAAAGGCTGCATGCAGCAACGAAGACCCAACGCAGACAAAAATTAATTAATTTTTAGAAAAGGAAAGCTGCAGAGTACATCTGAATGGTTTCTCAGATAAGTTAAGTATCTGGAACACTAATTAAAATACCTGCCTGGAAATGTGAGTTTGGTGCTTCCTGCTCGTTCCACTAAGATACTGATTAAAAGTAAACTCAGAGGAAGGTTGTGATTTTTTTAAAGTGCTTGATGTTTCTGAGCATACTTGATGTCTCTAAATATACTTGGCTTGTGAATCTCAATGAGATGGCATGACTCCGCTGTCGGTGTGCTGCTACCACAACTTTCTTTGTTTTTAAATATTTTTTTTGTTAACCTCATAATCATAATTATATTGTGGATATCAGAGTATATCTCAATGAAATGCGAAGGTTAACGTCATGATCCTAGCTGTGTTACTATATAGCTAAGAGATTAAAAGATGGGGCGGGGGTGGGATGAATTGGGAGATTGGGATGGACATATATACACTACTATGTATAAAATAGGTAACTAATGAGAACCTGCTGTATAGCACAAGGAACTCTACTTCACTTCGCTGTACAGTAGAAACTAATACAGCATTGTAAAGCAACTATACCCCAATTAAAAAAAAAGAGGATGTGTGGAAAAGTGTGGAAACAAAAAGAATCAGAATTTTGTGCTACATGACAGGCTACCATCAAGTCCTATGTGATAGCTGAGGATGCTCTCACACGTTTCTGTGTTAAATATTCTCCTAATTTTTGTGACTCATATGCATGAAGTATATGCACGACTACTTGTAGACCGTCTACAGCAAATCTGATCACATTCTGTCCCATAGTCAAGCTAATTAAAAGCCGACTATTTTATTCTATTTTATTTTAATCAATTATATTATTGTACTTTCCCTTCCCAGCAGCTACTCTATAGTTGTTGCTGTTTTATGCAAAGTTGTGTTTAGGTCATGGAATAACTTTCTGAAAGGTCTTAAGCTGATTGTATGTCTAGACATTTTTATTTGTGTAATTCTTATTAATCTCCCACATCCTAAAAAAAAAGCAAGAAATAGTTTTGACGAAACTATTTGAAGAAATAGTTTTCCACTTAATTGGAGCATTCTCAATAATGACTGAATACGTCTTGCGTATGCATGTGTCTATTTTTTGAGCAAGAAATGGATTCTTTGAAGGCTAAAATGCTGAGTCAACATGGTTATTCCTAAATTTGGTGAAAATAGTTAAAACTCAAATGGGTGCATTAGAACAATTAAGACGCCCAAAGGTACTGAATATACAGATAGGCAGATGTTGGAAAGACTTGAATTTATGATCATTACAGACTAGAAAGTAAATACAAATTCAGCTGACAGTGAATTTCACCTGACAGTGAAAAGTAGTGCTGTATATGGCATGAAAAAGGGAAGATGTTAACAGACATTCTACTGTTACATAGCTCAAGGTTGAGATGGGTGATACTATCCTTTCAAAGTTATTAGTTGAGAACAAATCGAAACTGCAGAGAATCTAAGCATAAGAGAGAATACAGAGTTCAGTTCGCCCAACCACTCCTCGAGAAAATTGATACTTTCAAGAAAATTCTGCCAAATGACTCAGTAACTTTTTCTCAAACAGCTTCTGGGAGGGAACTTTTACAACTTCCAGAGGTAAGCTCTCCATCACTGGGTAAGTCTGAACCTGGTCTGTGCAATAATCTCCTTTCTCTTACTTTCCCAGGAGATATGACTGCTAGAGAAATAATCTAATCATTTATGTGTAAACACGACTCAACTATTGGAAAACAGGATACCATATCCCCACTTCACCAGACTGAATATCTCTACCTCAGACTATCTCAAATATGAAATGATTTAGCTTCCTTGCTTTTTTCCATCTGATGGTCCGAACATCTGACCCAATCCCTTCTTCAACAATGGAACCCAGAACTGACGGCAGTAATCCCGCTGTCATGTGACCAACCCTTGAAGGGCAAAGCTACAGGGGCAAAACACCGACCCGCCCCATTGTTCCTGGAGGTATAGCATGAACAAAGGAGGATTATTCTCAAGCCTTAAGGTCTAATGGAATTTGCCCTGTTGGATTTCAGACTTGCTGGGGATTTGTCACTCCTCCCTTCTTTCCTATTTCTCCCTTTTGAAATGGGAATACCTACCTTATGTCTGTCCCACCACTGTAATTTGAAAGCTCGTAAAGTTAAATTTCACAGATTCACATCTGGCAAGGAATTTGCCTCAGGGTGAATCCTAAATGTCATCTAAATCAGATATAGATGGGACTTAAATTGAGTGGATGACATGTGAAAAGGACATAAATTTCGGGGATCCATGGGTTGCATGCTCTCACCTGTAGGTCTCCACAAAACCCTTATGTTGACACCTAACCGTCTCACTGTGATGGTATTAGGAGGACGGGCCTTTGGGAGGTGATGAGGTCGTGAGTGTGGAGCCCTCATGGATGGGATTACTGTCTTTATAAAAGAGACTCCAGAGAGCCCTTTCCTATCTTCCCCCATGTGCAGACACGGCGAGAAGACACAGTCTATGAACCACGAGGCAGGTTCTACCAGACCCTGAACCTGCCACTGTCTTGATGGTGGACTTCCAGTCTCTAGAACTAAATTAAATTGCTATTGTTTATGCAACAGCCCGTGGCATCTTGTTGTAGCAGCCCCAAGGAACTTAAAGAGTTATCCACATGTTGTGCTCCTCTGCACTCATTAACTGGAACACTGATCAATGCGCTTGTCCTCTGTTCACCATACACTCATGACCGACTTGAGGACCAAGACGCCCGATAGTCAACCTAAGACTTCAAGTCCTCAGCCACACAGAAGCGTACACTTGTCTGAAGACATTTTGGGGGATGGAGAGCTTCTGGTTAGAAATGGAACCTACACACTTGGAGTTTACCCTGCTCATTTGTAGCTCTCTACAAGGTGGTATAAAGTGGTGGTTGTTTTTATAGATTTTTAACAGTTTTTAAGGGTATATAAGGTACCAAATAATGAATCACATACCACCTTGAATTTGGAGGTATTGGTATCGCTAAGGAAATTGTGCCTATTACAATGAGAAAAGCTATGTTCATTTTTAATAGTGATAAATGGTGATTTCTTTATATCTTGAATTTATAAATGCAATTAGATACTTTTAAGTTTTTAAGTTCATTTAACAGTAAGTTGGAGAAGACCTGTATAAAATACATAAAGGCTTCAGTGTGTTTTGTTTCAAGATGGAAATATATACTCTATAATCCTTAAGTAACTTGAATCTCAATGGGCATGAATGATGTGAGTCTATATTCGATCTTCCAAGCACCATAAATTATGTAAAGTTTTACAAAGAGTTTATTGTAAGACAATAAACCACTTAATACATGTTTCTTTCTTTGGAACAACTTTTTTTTTTAAATATCAAAAAAGAAAAAATTCCACCCATGGAAGGCCTGCAACGGTCTGTCATTTACAGCATGTCAAATCAATCAGAGCACAAGTGTTGTGCGTATGAAAATGTTTCTAGAATCTGGTTCTAAAGTAAAATCTTTAGATGAAAATTCACATCCTGTAGAGCTGCTGGCACCCTTATGAATTATAGTTATTGAATCCCACAGTCATTATTAAATCCCCATAATCAGTGTTGACTGAATGTCACTGCCCATATGTTAAGGTACCATTTTACTACATTAGTGAAACCATCACAAAAATGTGAGAAAAATTTAAAACTTCCTAAACAGAAAACTTTCTACTCTTCCTAATAATGTGTAATACTTCATAACACGGAATTCCTTATATTAAAACATGTCGTGGCATTTTTCTGGCTCTAGAGAAAACTATGATACTGTTGGAGGCTTCCCTCCTATAAGGACAATGGTTTCGAATTTAACTCTGTATGTAATTTTGTAAAAATGCACTTTTAACATGTTTGGTTGAACCGGTATTACACAACAGAACCATTGTTTACTGCAGATTCAGCGAGAGCATTGAATTTACGTTCATTAAATGCAAATGGAATTCTATGAGTATCCGTCAAAACCACCATGTTTCTGGAGGTGGATCAAGGTGGCGGAGTAGGAGGACCTAGGGCTCACCTTCCCCCACAAACACATTAAAAATACAAAAATACATCTACATGTGGAACAATTCTCACAGAAAACAAACTGGAAACTGGCAGAAGATCTCTTCCACAACTACAGCTGCAAGAAAGATCCCCCATGACTGAGTAGGACGAAGAAAAGGCATCAGGATGGGATGGCGCCTTGGGAGGGATCTGTGAAGGAGGGATGGTCTTCATGGGTAAGCCCTTGCCCTGTGAAGCCCCTTGCTTGCTGGGAAGTCAACTGGGATGGATAGAGGGGCTGCAGGAGCCTGGACACTGCTTATGAGGAATGCACGCATGCTGGCTTGCTAGCCATCAGGGCAGAGAGAGAGACAGATGCTAACAGCTACTGTCTCGCTGCCCTGCACTTCCCAGACCAAAATGTGCCATGTGGGGCTGCTAGTACATGCAGCAGCTAGGCACTGACACTCAGGAGTCTGGGTCCTGGGAGAGGACTCTGTCTAGCTGCATGGAGACGGCCTGGGCAGCCTAGGGTGGGGTCTGGCCCTCCTTGGACCCCAGTATCAGTGTTTGCACAGTGGGCAGCCAGCAGATTTTGTGAGCATGTGCACAGCAGGGGTGAGGCTGACCTCAGAGCCTACTATCAGTCGCTGCTCAGCGGGGGAGCCATCCAGGGGTGGGTCCAGCAGCAGTGGACTTTGTTGGTATGTGCTCACCATGTGGCAGGCGGCACCAGGGAATCTCACGTGTCCAGCTGTCAGCCCCTGGGGAGGAGTACACAGCGATTCCTCTCCCGGTGGGAGCAGTCCGGTTCCACCCATGCGTACTGTAGCTTGGAGCCAGATCTGGGACAGACAGGTCCTGGGAGAGCCCGACCACAGAGGCAGCCCAGGTCATAGTTGGCACCACAATCACCTCGATTCCTGCAGCCTGATGCCTCAGCCCCCCAGCCCAGCCCAGCACCATATCTGGAATGAACACAAGGGAGAAATGGACATGACCTTGGGCTACTTTTGGACAGAACTGCAGATGCCTGCCCTGGGCAATGGATAGGTTGCGGTGACCACATGGGCCTCACGGGCTTCTGTGCTCACCTCCTTGGGGACAGAGCATGCACTTAAGGGTAATGCATCCATTTATTTGGCTTTGCTTCTTTTGTTTTTTTACTAGACTAAAATTGCTTTACAATGTTGTGTTAGTTTCTGCTGTACAATGAAGTGAACCAGCTCTATGTACCTATATCCCCTCCCTCTTGGACCTCCCTCCCACCCCCCATCCCACCCATCTAGGTCACCACAGAGCACCGAGCTGAGCTCCCTGTGCTCTACAGCACGTTCCCACTAGCTACCTATGTTACACATGGTAGTGTATGTACGGGAAACCTAATCTCCCAATTTGTCCCACCCTCCCCTTACCCCCATGTCCACATGTCCATTCTCTATGTCTACATCTCTATTCTTGCCCTACAAATAGGTTCATCTGTACCATTTTTCTAGATTCCACATATATGCATTAATATATATTTGTTTTTCTCTTTCTGACTTACTTCACTCTGTATGACATTCTCTAGGTCCATCCGCATCTCTACAAATGACCCAATTTCATTCCCTTTTATGGCTCTGTAATACTCCATTGTACATGTGTACCACATCTTCTTTATCCACTCCTCTGTCGATGGACACTTAGGTTGCTTCCATGACCTGGCTATTGTAATTAGTGCTGCAAGGAACACTGGGGTGCATGTGTCTTTGGGAATTACAGTTTTCTCAGGGTATACGCCCAGTAGTGGGCTTGCTGGGTCATATGGTAATTCTATTTTGAGTTTTTTAAGGAACCTCCATACTGTTCTCTGTAGTGGCTCTATCAATTTACATTCCCACCAACAGTGAAGGGTAATGCAGCCTTATCAAACTTGACCTTCATGGCTTCTACTCCAAAAAGTAGGGATCATACTCCACCTGAGACAGGAAGGTAACAGCTACGGAGCACAGAGGAGGCCCCACCTAACATCCAGTGCAGGTTCTGGATATCACAACACCATCCACACTGCCTATCAAGGGGATAATGGGTAGCATACTCTGAGGAAAGATGTGGCTGTCATTCAGACCAAAAGCAGCCTTTGCACCAAAAGTATTGGACATAGTCTACACAGGAATGCTCCCACATAAAAACAGCCCTTCAAGACCACAGTAGATAATGGTTTTTCCTAGATTCATGGTGACAGAGAAAGTCAAGTAAAATGAAAGTACAAAAAAGAGGAACCATTCCCAATTAAAATGAGAAATTCTCTGAAAGAACAAAAATGAAACAGACTTCATCAGTATAAGCTCTGAGTTCAAAAAGGAGGTAACAGAAATGTGAAAGGAATTAAGAAAGATTATCAATGGAAATGCACATCACTGTAACAAGGAACTAAACACTATAAAGAAGAACCAATCAAAATTAGACAACTCAATTGCCAAGGTAAAAGCCAATCTAGAAGCAATGAATAACAGACTGAATAATGCAGAAGAATAAATAATTAATTTCGAAGATAGAATAATGGAAATCACCCAATCAGAGCAGCAGACAGAAGATGAATGAAAAAAAAAGTGAAAGCAAGAGATGAGATCTATGGGATAATATCAAGTGTGCCAACCTATGCATAATACAGGTTCCAGAAGGAGGAGAAAGGGAGAGGGCGATCAAAGATGTACTTGAAGAAACTGTGGCTGAAGACTTTCCAAAACTAAAGAAGGGAATAGATAACCATGTACAGGAAGCACAGAGGGTCCCAAACAAGATGAACCCAAGCAGATCCACCTCAAGACATAGCATAATTAAAATGGCAAAAGTTAAACAGATTCTAAAGGCAGCAAGAAAAAACCAAAGAGTCAGTTACAAGGGAACCCCCTTAAGGCTGATTTCTCTACAGAAACATTGCAGGCCAGAAGGGAGTGGCAAGACATATTCAAAACACTGAAAGGGAAAAACCTGCAACATAGGATACTTTACCCAGCAATATCATCATTTAGGATAGAAGGAGTCTTGATAAAGAACTTCTCAGGCAAGCAAAAACTAAAAGGATACAGCAATACTAAACCCAACCTAGAAGAAATATTGAAAGGTCATCTTAAATAGAAAAGCAGCAAGAATCTATAAGAAAGGGAAAAAAAAAACAATAGGAAAGGCAAATATATAAAAGAATTGAAGATCATTTAAATAAACTAGCACATAGATTAAAAACCAGTAAAAAATTTTGTAGAAGTGATTATAACAATTGACAGCAAAAGGATAAACATGAAGATGTAAAATAGGACATCAAAATCACAAAATGTGGGGAAGGGGAGTAAAAACCTGTAGATCTTTTAGAATATGTTTGAGCTGACGACTATCTAAAGGAGGTAGGTATAGTTATGAGTTAATGTCCTTGAAAACCAGGGTAACCACAAATCAAAAACACACTAGATTCACAAAAACCATAAAGAGAGGAACTCAAGCATAATACAAAAGAAAACCATCAAACTACAAAAGGAAAAACAAAAAGAAGGGACAAAACTACAAAATCAACTAGAAAACAAGATTTTAAAATGGCAATAAATATATACTTATCAATAATTACTTTAAAGGTCAATGGACTAAATGCTCCAATCAAAATACAGAGAGGCAGACTGGATTAAGAAAGAACCCACAATATCCTTCCTAAAAGAGACTCCCATTAGGGTGAAAGACACACATAGATTGAAAGCGAGGGAATGGAAAAGATATTTCATACAAACGGAAACGACAAGGAAGCGGGGGTCTCAATACTCATATTAGACAAAATAGACTTTAAAACAAAGTCTATAAAGAGAGACATGGACATTACATATAATGATAGGGATCAATACAAGAGAGAATATTACACTTGTTAACATATATGCAGCCAATACAGGAGCAAAAAATACATAAAAAATACTGACGGACATAAAGGGAGAAATCGACAGGAATACAGTAATAGGAGATTTTAACACCCCACTGACATCAATGGACAGATCTTCCAGACAGAAAATCAGTAAGATGACAAAGAACCTAAATGACACAATAGACCAGATGGTCTATTAATTGATTCCTACAGGACACTACATCCAAAAAACCCAGAATACACATTCTTTTCAAGCACACATGGAATATTCTCTAGGACAGACCCCATACTTGGACACAAAACAAGTCTCAACAAATTTAAGAGGATAGAAATTATTTCAAGCATCTTTTCTGACCACAGTGGTATGAAACTACTCATCAACCACAGAAAGATAAATAGGGACGATAAAAAAACCAAAACGATCATATACAGACTAAACAGGCTACTAAAAAACCAATGGGTCAATGATGAAATCAAAGAGGAAATCTGAAAATACCTCAAGACAAATGACAACAAACACACTACCTTAGAGTATCTATGGGATGCAGCAAAAGCAGCTCCACCAGGAAAGCTCTTAGCAATACAGGCCTTCCTCAAGAGACAAGAAAAATCTCAAACAACTTAAACTACCACCTAAAAGAATTAGAAAAATGAACAAACGAAACCCCAAAATCAGTGGAAGGAAGGAAATAAATATCAGAGAGAAAAAAAGGGATTAAAAAATAGGAAAGATCAATGAAACCAAGAGCTGTGGGGTTTTTTTGTTTGTTTTGTTTTTTTTAAAGATAGACAAGATGGACAAACCTCTAGCCAGGCTCAACAAGGAGAGGACCCAAATAAAATAAGAAATGAATGAGGAGAAATAACAACTGATAGTACAGAAATACAAAAAATCATATAAGAGAATACTATGAATGGTTTATATGCCAACTAATTAGAAACCTAGAAGAAACAGATAAATTTCTAGACACATACAGCCTGCCAAAGTTGACTGAAGAAGAAACAGATAATTTGAACAGACCAATCACTAGAAATGAAAAGGAATCAATAATAATAATAATAATAATAATAATAAAAACTGCCTGCAAACAAAAGCCCAGGACCAGATGGCTTCACTGGGGAATTCTACCAAACATACAAAGAAGAACTTATATCTATCCTTTTCAAACTATTCCAGAAGATTGAAGAGGAGGGTACACTCTCAAAATCATTCTATGAAGCCACCATAATCCTAATACCAAAACCAGAAAAAGACACTACAGAAAAAAGTACAGGTCACAGTCTCTGATGAATATAGAATAAAAATCTTCAACAAATACTGGCAAACCAAATCCAATGATACATAAAAAGTATCATACACCACGATCAAGTTGGACTCATTCCAGGGTTACAACAATGGTTCAACATATGCAAATCAACCACATGAACAGAAAAGGAGACAAAAATCACATGATCATCTCAATAGATGTAGAAAAGGCATTTGATAAAATTCAACACTCAACATTTGATAAAATTCAACATCCATTCATGAATACGAACAAACAAACAAAAAAAAACTTCTCACCAAAGTGGGAATAGAGGGAACATATCTCAACATAATACAAGTTATTTACAACAAACCCACAGCCAACATTATACTCAATGGTGAAAAGCTGAAAGCCTTCCCACTGTATTCAGGAACAAGACAAGGATACCCACCCTCACCACTTCTATTCAAGATAGTACTGGAAGTCCTAGACACAGTAATCAGACAAGAAAAAGAAATAAAAGGTATCCAAATTGGAAGGGAAGAGGTAAAACTGTCATTATATGCAAATGACATGATACTCTACGTAGAGAACCCTGAAGACTCCACACAAAAACTATTAGAATAAATGAATTCCGGAGGTAGAAGGATACAAGATTAATATACAGAAATCTGATTCATTTCTTTACACTAACAATAAAATAAAGAGAAAGTAAAAAACCCAATCCTGTTACAACTGTGTCAAAAAAAATTAAAAAACCTAGGAATGAACTTAGGACGTTAAAGACCCATATGCTGAAAACTACAGAACAGTGATATAGGAAACTGAAGATGATGCAAAGAAATGAAAAAATATTCCATGCTCTTTTATGGTAAGAGTATTGTTAAAATGGCCATACTACCTAAAGCAAACTACAGATTTGATGCAAGCCCTATCAAATTACCCAGGGCATTTTTCACAGAAATAAAACAAAAAATCCTAAAATTTATATGGAACCACAAAAGACCTAAAATTGCCAAAGCAATCGTGAAGAATAATAACAAAGCTGGAGGCATAACCCTCCCAGACTTTAGACAATACAACAAAGCTACAGTAATCAAAAGAGTGTGGTATTCGCACAAAAAAAGACATATGGATCAATGGAACAGAATAGGGATCCAAGAAATAAAGACACACACCTACAGTCAATTCATCTTCAAAAAAGGAGATAAGAATAGACAAAGGAGAAAAGACAGTCTCTTCAGCAAGTAGTGCAGGGAAAGCTAGACAGCTTCATTTAAATCAATGAAATTAGAACACTCCCTCACACCATGTACAAAAATAAACTCAAAATGGTTTAAAGACCTAAATATAAGACATGACACCATAAAACTCACAGAAGAACACAGGCAAAACATTCTCTGACATAAAAATCGTAGCAGCATTTTCTTAGGTCAGTCTCTCAAGGCAAAAGAAATAAAAATAAACAAAGGAGATCTAATCAAACTTAAAAGCTTTTGCACATCAAAGGAAACGATCAACAAAAAGAAAAGACAATCTACAGAATGGGAGAAAATGTTTGCAAATGACACGACTGAAAAGGGGCTCATTTCCAAAATATACAAACAGCTCTTAAAACTCGGTACTGAAAAACAAAAAATGGGCCGAAGACCTAAATAGACATCTCTCCACAGAGGACATACAGATGGCCAACAGGCACATGAAAAGGTGCTCAAAATTGCTAATTATTAGAGAAATGCAAATCAAAACTACAACGAGGTATCACCTCACACAGGTCAGAATAGCCATCATCAAAAAAGTCTACAATCAATGCTGGAGAGGGTGTGGAGAAAAGGGAACCCTCCTACACTGTTGGTGGGAATGTAAATTGATACAGCCACTATGGAAACAGTATGGAGGTTCCTTAAAAAACTAAACATAGAACTACCATATGACCCAGCAATCCCACTACTGGGCATTTATCCATAAAAGATGAAAACCGTAATTTGAAAGGATACATGCACCCCAATGTGCATATCAGCACCGTTCACAATAGCCAAGACATGGAAACTAACCAAGTGAACATCAATAGATGAATAGATAAAGAAGATGTGGTACATATATATACAATGCAATATTATGCAGCCATGAAAAAGAATAAAATATTGTCATTTGCAGCACCATGGATGGACCCAGAGAATATCATACTAAGTGAAGTCAGACAGAGAAGGACAGATATTTTATGTTATCACTTACAGGTAGAATCTAAAAAATAATACAAATGACTCTGTATACAAAACCAAAATAGACTTACAGACATAGAAAACAAACTTATGGTTACCAGTGGGGAAACAGCAGGGGAGGGATACATTAGGAGTTTGGGATTAACATATACACACAATGATACATAAAATAGATAATCAACAAGGACCTACTGTAGAGCACAGAGAATTATACTCAGTGTCTTATAACAACCTATAACGGAAAAGAATCTGAAAAAAATATGTAACTGAATCACTTTGCTTTGCACCAGAATCAATACTGCAAATCAATTATAATTGAAAAAGAAAAAACAAGGAAAGTATGAACATCTAAGTGCATAAAACATTAAGAATAATGTCAACTTTATACCTAAAGTTTCTCTATTTTGCATGTTCCAAAATATATATTGCATTTCCACATTATCCTAACTTAGGGAAGAGAATTTTATACCCAGTATGTATCACTAAATCACTTGTAATTCTTCGACTGAGTTAACAATATTCTAGTATTGCCAGGAGAATAATATAATAACACAGAAAATCCAATACCAGCATTGCAAAACCCCAGATAAAAACATGCAGTGTCAACCTTGCAAACTACAAACACGAGCTTGCCAAAAAAAAAAAACGAAACAAAAAACAAGCCAAGGTTTGCACAGTGGATAACTGAGGAGAATTGTATCTTATACGCATCCAATTAAAAAGCACAATACTACAAAGACAAAGTAACATTAAAAGCACATATTCTTGAACATTTGTGAAGAGATTAAAGTTATGGTGCTTATAACATTGGCATTTATAAAAATTTTAGTTAGGTACTCACATGGTGTTGCTATGTTTAAAGTCTGAGACGAATTAGCTATACATGGAGCCCCATCAAGTTACATGAAGTCATTTCTTTGTCTTAGCCCTCACCTATGGAGCCAACTTTGGTGATTCTAGATGAACACAAACTTAATTGTGAAACCAAAAGAAATCAAGTATCATAGCTGTACATATACTATATGTAATATAAGTATATATACTATATTAACAATGTAAACAAGTTTTTAGATAATGTAAAATAATGGTTTCTTTTTGTATTTACAGATGCTTGTTTATTTATAATTTTTATTGGACTATAGTTGATTTACAATGTTGTGTTAGTTTCTGTTGTACAGCAAAGTGAATCAGTTATACATATATATCCACTCTTTTTTAGATTCTTTTCCCATATAGGTCATTGCGGAGTATTGAGTAGAGTTCCCTGTGCTATACAGTAGGTCCTTATTAGTTATCTATTTTATATATAGTAGTGTGTATATATGTCAATCCCAATCTCCCAATTTATCACTTCCCTCGCCCGTCGCTTGGTAACTGTTTAATTTTAGGTAAAAGAAGATGAACAGAATTTTAATATTTTACTAATATCATAATAATTGGGAAAACAGGAGTTTAAATACACAGGCACAGTACATGATATTTGGATGATCTGATGAAAAAGCCTTTTGTGGTATGAGTTTCTGGATTCTTCAAGTCCTTTAAGAAGTAAATGCTTAAAATCTTCCCCACAGCTCTCCTAGAAAGGTTATCCTACCCATTCACTTTTCCTAAAAGCATTGTAAATCTTCTTTTACGTGAGTAACCTTGGGAGAAAAGGGTATGGGGAGATTAAGAGAGATACTTATGTGCAGAGGCATATATAGACTGCAATTTGAATACTGTTAGGATAAATTTTGAGGACTGTTAATGCTATGTGCTTTGTGATTAGCGCACGCCCTTCAATACAGATGCTTTAAAAGCAAACTATGAATTAAAGTTCAAGTGGCATCTGGAGAAATTCCCTGTAACAGAAAGCCGCACATCAAGGTGCACCTAGAAGACAGAGTAAGGAAGAGAATTTCATGGGAGAGTTTTTGTGTTGTTGTTTGGTTTTTTTTTTACTTTAATTGAAGTGTAGTTGGTTTACAATGCTGTGTCAGTCTCTGCTGTACGGCAAAGTGACTCAGTTACACACACAGAGACATTCTTTTTTTATATTCTTTTCTATTATGGTTTATCAAAGGATATCAAAGGATATTGAATATAGTTCCCTGTGCTCTACAGTAGGACCTTGTTGTGTATCCATTCTAAATGTAATAGTTTACATCTACTAACCCCAAGCTCCCAGTGCATCCCTCTCTCCCCTGCTCCCCCTTGGTAACCACAAGTCTCTTCTCTATGTCTATGAGGCTGTTTCTGTTTCACAGACAGGTTCATTTGTGCCACATTTTAGATTCCACATATAAGTGATATCATGCAGTGTTTGTCTTTCTCTTTCTGACTTACTTCTATGATAATCTCTAGTTGCATCCATGTTGCTGCATATTCTGTTCTTTTTTATGGCTGAGTAGTATTCCATTGTGCATATGTACCACACCTTCTTCATCCATCCCTCTGTCAGTGGACATTTAGGCTGTTTCCATGTCTTGGCTGTTGTGAGCAGTGCTGCTGTGAACATAGGGGTACATGTGTCGTTTTGAATGAGAGGTTTGTGATCCAGCAATTCCACTCCTGGGAATATACCTGGACAAAACTATACTTCATGGGAGAGTTTTGGGTGAGAAAGTTTAGCAGCTTTTCAGTGGCCCAGGTAAATAGATGAAACTTTGTCTCAGGCAACCGCAGGTAAACAAAGTACTAAGGGATGCTTCTTGGAGGATGTTCTTGCAGTCCTCACATGTGGAAATAATATACCCTGGATGTTAGGAGCACAAGCTCCGTGATGGAATAATGGCTCTACCGCTGAGGAACTTTATCATCTTGGCCAAGCTATCAGTTTCTTATTGACCTTGTCTTTTTATCTGTAAATCTGGAATCTCAGATATGACCTCGCGGCTAGTACGGTGGCCTAGAGGAGATAATACAGGTAATATTCTGGGTAAACATACATAAGATTTCCTCTTGCGAATCTAAGTATACGTAGAGCTCTCTTTTCCTCCTACCTGGTCTGCATAGAGTCAGAGGAAGAAGGAGCAACACAGCATTTTTGGGTACTACCTTGTTCTTTAACTGTATTATTTTGCTTGGTTTGTTCAAGACTCACCACCATATAAAAGCTTCCACCACCCTTGTAGAGCTGCTGTGTAGACGCATCACATCCATGCTTTCTAAAGCAAAACAAGGAAATCAATGGCTGCATCTTCCTCAACAGGAAGAGTCTTCTGTCCCTGCAGGAATTTCACGAGAGGCTCATCCAAAATACTCAGTCCCACAAATGTACACCATGCATGAGGCGCCATATTGGATGTTGGGATGCAAAAGTGTATATGAAATGAAGCACTGGTGGAAGGGTAGAAGTGACTTCCCTCTCAATCTTCCTCTCCTTATGGATTTCCAGGCTTCTAAATGGTGATCAAATGCAATGGTAAGGAAGCCTACCTTGTAATTAACCCCCTGAGGAAAAGCGAGAGAACTGAAGGCATTAAAAGAATAAGAAGGCTCTGCTTTCACATTTGGTGAAGATAGAGTGTCCCTCTGATGCACATAACCAGAAAAAGCCAACGACAATGAGAAAAATCGTTTTGTTGAGTCGACCAGAGAGTGGAAGACAAAACTTGTGTGATGGCGGACATGGATATTTACCAATAAATGAAAGTCTCTAGACGTAAGTATCAGGTTTTCATGAAGCAAAACAAATTACTATACAAGTATCAGCTTTAAACAATAATCTTTCTGTCTCTGTGGTATAGAAGTTTGAGCACGTCACACCTGGGTCACAAGTAAGACTGCAGTCTGGGGGTTGGTCAGGGCTGCCTTCTCTTTTGAAGGTTCTGCCGGGGAAGAACCCACTTCTGTAATACACTCAGTTTGTTGGAAGAACTCATTTCCTCATAGGTCTAGAACTTATGGCAGCTTGCTTCTTTAAAGCTAGCAATGCAGAGAGAGAAAGAAAAAGAGAGACAGGAAAGATGGAGGGGGAGAGAGAGAGACACGCTAACTAAAGTTTTAATAAGCCTGACACTAATATAATCAATAAAACATGCAAAATGTAAGGGGATGTGACTATTTCTTAGAAGCAAGCTTCAAATTTAAGCAGATAAAAAAGGTAAATAGAAGGAACCGACTGGTGAATTGATTCCAATCACTTTGATAAAATCTTAATAGATGTAAATGATCCAATTTTTGCAACTGAAAAGCAGATGTCATCAGATTGGATATAAAAATTGACATGCCCTGTCTACAAGGACTCTATATTAAATATGAACACCCATAATGGTTCACAGTTTAAAAATACAGGAAAATATTTTATCATGCAAACACAAAAACCAAGCTGCACTGGCTATATGGCAATCAGAACATGTGCACTTCAGAGCAAGAAAGAAGGCCAGGGATAAAGAAGGGTATTACGGGATGATAAAAGCATCAACTCACCAAAAATATAAAAATCCTTAAATTTTTATGCATGTAACAACTGGGATTCTAATGCCTACAGCAAAATCTAACAGGTTGGAAAGAAGAAGTAAACAAATCCAAAATTATAATTGGAGATTTTAATACCACACTCAGAACTAGTCAGATAAAACAGACAAAATCTCAGTATTAATATGGCAGACCTAAATATCGTGAACCAATATGACATAATTAGCATGTACAGACACAATATCCAACACAAGAATACATTGTTTTTGAGTAGAAATAAAATACTCAAATATAATTGATATTCTGGACTATAAAGCATCAGTAGATTTAAAGGATGGAAAATCATACAAGTATGTTTTCTGATGTAGGGATGTGAAAATTTTCCCTTTTTCCTTCTAGGTTTGTTGGCTGGTCTAAGAATTCAATTGCATAAGAGGGGCTTCCCTGGTGGTGCAGTGGTTGAGAGTCCGCCTGCCGACGCAGGGGACACGGGCTCGTGCCCCGGTCCGGGAGGATCCCACATGCCGCGGAGCAGCTGGGCCCATGAGCCATGGCCGCTGAGCCTGCACGTCTGGAGGCTGTGCTCCGCAACGGGAGAGGCCACAACAGTGAGAGGCCCGCGTACCGCAAAAAATAAAATAAAATAAATTGCATAAGAGAGGTTAATAGGAGAAAAACATTTAATTCTGTACATACAAGAGTCCCACAAAGACAGGAGACCCCACCCCCCCACACACACACCCAGGAAAAGTCGGTCAATTGAGGCATATATGTTATCCTGAGCTAAGAAACGGGATAGTGACTTGGGTCTTCAAAGGGGATGGTAATTCACAGCATAAGAAAAACAGATGTTTGGTTAAGTAGAAGTTTGATCTGCTATGCAGAGAGATGTTTCAGATTAAAAGTTCTGTCTGGTAACAGATCTTTTTCTGGGAAAAGTTCCCTACCTAAATTATTTTAGGCAGGTAAGGGACAGAGCAAAGTTCTTCCTGAGTTTTCTGGGTCTTAATTGCCTTCAGCTCGAAACAATCCACATGCCAAACTGGCACATTTAGAGTGGCATATTCTGCTCCCCTTCACTGACTACAATAGGACTTAATTAGAATAAAGCTGGAAACAAAATTTAATTGGAAACTAAAAAAAAAAATCTGGAAAAATTCTAATTACTTAGACATGAAGTAGCACATTTCAAAATAACCTACAAGTCAAGGATGAGTTGAGGAGGTAGTCACAATGGAAGACAGAAGATGTTTATACCTGAATGAGAATGAAAACAAAATACATAAAAATTTGTGGGATGCAGCTAAGGCAGTGCTTGGAGGGAAATTCAAAGCATTAAACGCTTACATTAGGAAACAATAAAGATTATGGATTGATAATTAAAACTTCCATCAAAACAAGAGAAGACTGAAATAAAGGGCAGAAACCAATGCACTTGAAGGGAAAAATAGAAAAAAAATCATTAAAATGAAAAGCTGTGTTGCTGGAATAAACCACTAATTTAAATCTCCAGTCAGAGAGAGAAACAGACAAACAAAACAGAAATAACCACTAACAAAAATTAACCAATGGACATCACTAAAGATAGCATGCCATGGTATTAAGGAATGTTATGATCAACATTATACCAATATAGTAGACAACTTTGATGAAATTATCCAATACATACACCACCAATACTCACTCAAGAAGGAAAACATAACATAAATATCCCATATTTATTAGAGAAACTAAATTCATAGTTAAAATCACTCTAATAAAAAAAACTCCAGGCCCAGTTTGCTTTACTGGTACATTCTATCAAATATTTAATGACAAAGCATTGTAGTGCTACATTAGGAAAAAAAGTAGAAAAGGAGGAATATTTTTCAGGTTATTCTAGGGAAGTCTAGATTGACATGGAAACAGAATGAGACAGAGATATCCTAAGAAAACAAATCCACACACCAATATGTCTCATGACCACAGATAGAAAAATTGTTAATGTATTACTAAATATAAATCCAGCCATACACACAAATGTTAATCCATCATGATTAAATGAAATTTATGCCAGGCATGTGAGAATAGCTCAACTTTGAAAATAGTAATAAAAAAACCTATTTGGGATTAACAGATACTATTATATATAAAATAGATAAGCAACAAGGACCTACTGTATGGCACAGGGAACTATGTTCAGTATCTTGTAATAACTTACGGAAAAGAATCTGAAACAGTATATATATTCATATATATATATATATGTATATATATATATATATATATATATATATATATAACTGAATCACTTTGCTGTATACCTGAAACATTGTAAATAAACTATACTTTAATTTTTAAAAGTTTACCTAAATTGGGAAGAAGGGGGAAAAGAAACCTAAAAAATTATGATCATTTATAGAGAATCAGAGAAGGCATTTCAGAAAATACAACATCCAATCTTGATAAATATTCTCAAACTGGGAATATAAGAGGCCTTACTCAACCAAGAAAGAGTATCTAAGAAAAACCTGTAGCCATATATATATCTCACTGGTGAATGAATGACTGAATCCCCCCCCCCGCCGACCCCAATATCAGAAAACAAGCAAGGATACACTCTCTTATCAGAGATATTAGGGGTTTGGTTCCAGACCACTGCAATAACGTGAATATTGCAATAAACTGAGCCATATGCATTTTTTTTTGTTTCCCAGTGATGTAAAAGTGACATTTACACTATACTGTCATCTATTAAGTGTACAATAGCATTATGTTGGGAAAATAAAAACACCTTACATACCTTCATTAAAAAATACTTTATTGCTAGAAAACGTTAACCATCATCTGACAATGCAGGGTTTCCACAAACTTTCAATTTGTAAAAAATACAGTATCTGCAGGGCTTCCCTGGTGGCGCAGTTGTTAAGAATCTGCCTGCCAATTCAGGGGACATGGGTTTGAGCCCGGGTCCGGAAAGATCCCACGTGCTGCGGAGCAACTAAGCCCATGAGCCACAACTACTGAGCCTATGCTCTAGAACCCACGTACCGCAACTACTGAGCCCGCGTGCCACAACTACCGAAGCCTGTGCACTTAGAGTCCGTGCTCCACCGCAAGAGAAGCCACCACAATGAGAAGCCCATGCACTGCAACGAAGAGTACCCCCCACTCACCGTAACTAGAGAAAGCCCATATGCAGCAACGAAGACCCAATGCGGCCAAAAATAAATAAATAAATTTATTTTAAAAATACAGTACCTGCAAAGCACAATAAAGTGAGACACAAAAAAATGAGGTGTGCCTGTTTTGCAAGTTCTACCCAGTGCACTGAGCAAGAAAAAATGAAATAAAAAGGCACACAGATAGATTCAAAGGAAGAACCATATCTGCCTTGCTTTGCAGATGACATTATTGCCTGCAAAGACAAGGCTAACTGACCTCAAATAAAATCTTCGAAAACTAACGAGTTTATCAATTAAACTGGCTAAATCTTTTTCTTTTTTTTTTTTTGTGGTACGCGGACCTCTCACTGTTGTGGCCTCTCTTGTTGCGGAGCACAGGCTCCGGACATGCAGGCTCAGCCGCCATGGCTCACGGGCCCAGCCGCTCCGCAGCATGTGGGATCTTCCCGGACCGGGGCACGAACCCGCGTCCCCTGCATCGGCAGGCGGACTGTCAACCACTGCGCCACCAGGGAAGCCCTGGCTAAATCTTCATATCTAAAATTCAGTTGCCTTTGTAGGGGAGGAACACTTTCTCTTCCTTCTAGGTTCTTTGGGTGGCGTAATTAAATTGTCACAAGACAGACTAACAGGAAAAAAGCAGATTTGATTTTGTACATCCAGGAGCTCATAAAAATATAAGACAAGTAACCAAGCAAAGCAGGAAGCTTTTATATCTCTTAGACAAAGAAACAATAAATCTGTGAGGAAGTGGTAAGAGAAAGGAGTTTGGGCTTGAAGTAGTAAATTAGTAAAAAAGTAACAAGGTTTGTTTATACAGACTTCTTGTTCCTGAATTCTCTGTCTCTGGTGATAAGAATGTCTCTTTCTCCTGGTACAGGGAATGTACCTTCCACACAGGAGATTTATTTCCTGCTTTCAGGAGGACAAATGAGGGTCAGAGTATCCTTGCACTGGCTGTTTCTTAAGTAACTTTAAAGTAAACAGTATGTCAAAATGGCATATTTGGAGGCAGCCTGCCCTGAACCCCATTACGTTTAAATATATTAACAATGAATGACTGGAAATTAAAATTTAAGGAAAGCATTGATAATAGCACAAAGCCGTAAGTGATTCAAGCATACAGCTAACAAAATGTGTGCAAGAGTGGTATGCTGAGAACAAAATATTGATGAGAGAAATCAGAGAGGAATAATGGCCAGACGTCAGTTCTCTTGAAATTGATCTCTGATTTAACACAATCCCCAACAATTCACAGCAAAGGTTTTGGAGGAACTCACAGTTGCTCCTAAAATTCATAAGTGGAAGCAGTGAACCCAGACTCATCAGAACAATTGGAACACAAAAGCTGGAAAACTCATACTACCTGATTTCATGACTTACTTTAAAAGTTTGGTATTCAAGAGTGGAGTATTGGCAAAAGCATAGGCACAGGTTTTTGAAACAGATTTGAGCATCAAGAGATAGATTCATATAGATAAATTATTTTTGATATGTGTCAAGGTAATAAATTACTTTTGATACCAGCATCGAGGGCATCAGGCTAATTCAAAAGAGATGACAGTTTTTCAACAATTGGTACTGGAATAATTGTACATCCATGTGCAAAAACAAATACCCCTCCAAACATAATGCCTTTCTCAGACCATACTAACATTCAACCTCATGTGTATTAGATTAAAATGGAAACCTTAAAAGAAAGCTTTCAGAAGGAAACTCAGGAGAAAATTGCTATGCTAACTAAGCAAACATCTTTTTTTAGAACACACACAAAATGATGAATTGTAAAAGATAAAAGTGGAAGTGTATCCAAAATGATCAGCTTTTTTAAAGGACGCTGTAAATAAAAAGGCAAAGAAAAGTCACAGGCTGGGAGCAACTATTTGCAAAATATGTAGCTAATAAAGGACTTAAATACAGAGTATAGAAACAATTCTCACAATACAATAATAAGGAAACATACAATTCCCCCCACATCTAATAACATATTGGAACAGAGCCCACACCTAGACGTTATTTGCACGGTCAATAAGCAAAAGAAAAGAAATTCAGCATTAGAGATTTACAAGTTAAAACCCCATTAGCTTCCAAAGCACATCTTTTAGAATAGCTACAGGAGGGTGAAAAATACTGACAATGCCAAGTGTTGGTGAGGACAGGGTTGCAAACTGTAATAGCCACTTGAAAAAGCAATTTGACAATTTCTTTCATCATTTTACTTACGTTCACCATAGAACCAGCCATCCCACTGCAGAAATGCAACCGTGAGAAAAGAAACCATCTGTACACAGAGACCTGGATGTAGATGTTTCCATCAAGTTTATTTATGGTCAGAAAAATCTGGAAACAATCCAGAAGTCCATCAATGTATAAAAGGATAATCAGATCCTGGTGAAGTGGAGCAGAACATGTCACCCCAAAATATTCCTTGTTGGCAGAAGGGTTATCTTGAGCTGGTTATTTCTGAGAAACAGAAGACACAGGAGGAGCTTGGAAAACTGAGGAGAAGTTGCTCTATTGTAAGGACATTGACAAGAGGAACCTCCATGTGTAAGAGTGTTTCCTTCTCTGTACCAGGAAGACAAGGACGGCTCTAAATCTCTAGAAATTCTTATCACTAGAGAAGGGAGAATTTAAATCTGTGTGAAAACCATATATCCTTCTTTTCTGTGCTTTTCCCCTGAACTGACTGCCCTCCCCCAACATCTTTCTTTAGTCTTTAGTTGAAGATGGTATTTAAGGTGATGCCTTGGACCATTTTGGAGAATTTTACTCAGTTTGCCTTGGTATGTCCCATGTATACATATGGAGATATACATGTTATTAAACTTCTGTTTTTCTCTTGGTAATTTGTCTTGTATTACTGGGTGAGGGTGTCTCAGCCAAGACCCTAGAAGGGTAGAGGGAAAGTTATTTGTTTTGTCTACAGGAATATATCCCTTCCATGAAATATTCTTGAGCAATATAGGAGCATACTACTGATTGGGTAACAATATAGATTAGTCTTAAAAGATTATGCTAAGTAAAAGAGGTTTTAAAAGCAAATATTGTATTATTTCTTTTATGTGACATTCTGGAGAAGGCAAAACTCTGGAAAGAAGAGAAAACATTAATGGTTGCCAGGGGCTGGGGTTGGAGGATTGGGTAATGACAATATTTTTGACTGTAGTGGTGATTATGTGACCGTATATATTAAAATTCTTAGAAAAGCTCCATTAAAATGGGTGAATTTTACTGTATGTATACAGTAAAATTTTACTTCAATAAATCTGTATGTAAAACCTATGAGATGCCTCAGGATGCCTCTGAAGCATTCCAAAGTTAGCTAGAAGTCAAAGGAACTTCAGTTAGAATTTGTCATTTGATGTCCATTCACAGATGAATGGATAAAGAAGATATGGTACATGTATACAATGGAATATTACTCAGCCATAAAAAGAATGAAATAATGCCATCTGCAGCAACTTGGATGGACCTAGAGGTGATCATACTATGTGAAGTAGGTCAGACAGAGAAAGACAGATATCATATGCTATCGCTTATATGTGGAATCGAAAAAAAATGGTACAAATGAACTATTTACAAAACAGAAATAGAGTCACAGATGTAGAAAACAAATTTACGGTTACCAAGGGGGAATGGTGGGGGAAGAATAAATTGGGAGAATGGGATTAACATACACACACCACTATATATAAAATAGATAACTAGTAAGAACCCACTGTAGAGCACAGGGAACTCTACTCAGTACTCTGTAATGACCTCTATAGGAAAGGAATCTAAAAAAAGACTGGATACATGTATATGTATAACTGATTCACTTTGCTGTACACCTGAAACTAACACAACATTGTAAACCAACTATACTCCAATAAAAATTAATTTAAAAACGAATTTGTTATTTGGAAAGTTTGTCAAAAATATCAGAAATGTTTCAAAACACTTGGTCAAACAGGACCACACGTCACTGTGAAACAATACTTAATCAAAGTGACAATAAAAGATTTTGAAAGCAAACAGATTACTTAAAGGCCAAGAAACTCATACAATCTGTTGTCAAAAGCAGATCGACATTCTAAGAAAACTTTGTTCTCTTAACAGAGAAATCCAATCCTGCACCAGCCTACTCTTAACAAAATCCATTTACCTAATTAAATTTAATCTAATCTTAGCCAATCCTTTTTCACAAACTTTCTACAACTTTCTGTATCCATATTATTTATCCACATTATTTTGTCCATTATTTTCTTTTCCATTCATGGCACAACCAGCTCTAGGTCAAAACTACCCTTTTTATTTTTCCTTTAACAAAATGCATTCCCAGATCATATGAACCTGAAATTCATTCTGGCCAGATTCTTTGATATTTCTGAGAATTTATATAAGCACTTAATTTCCTTTAAGCCAATTAAATAGAGTTCATTTACAAATTAATTTTGATAATACCACCCAGAGGTAAAGACATATCTATAATGAACACAGACATCCATCCATTCATACAGAGATCTCATAGTTTTCCTGCTAGAGTGTCTTCAGTCTCAAGAATCACAGATCATTAGATACAAGTTCCTGAGAACCCAGATAGATAATTTACATCTCAAAGGCACAGGGAGAGAAATGCAAGTTCCTCCTAGGAAACTAGCTTCCTTAAACTGCACATGCAAAAATCAGTTTTAGAATGTCCAGTTCCATCTCAGCTATTTTCAGGGCAAGACTTCCTTCAGTTCAGTTATAGTCAATAGCAATGATAGACAATAATACATATCGCTCATGTTCACATGCCTCACTTCTGGAGGAAAGTAAATCAGCATTCAAGTTAGGACACCCTAAGGAGGGTCAAAACCAGGAAGAGAGAACAGGATATGGACTCATGTACCAAGACACACACAACTACTGAGATAAATGCCACACCAATTCCAAAAGGTTCACTTTGACACAAGAGCATAAAAGCCTATACATAAGGAAGTTCATACCATTTCTCTTCCCTTTTACAGAACAGTTGTAGTTGAAAGATGGTGTTATAATTTAGAGCCATTGTTCTACAGATCCAAGGAATACTAAGGCTATGCAATGTTACAACAAAATATTTTCTTTCACTCATGGGAGCATAGCTGACAGTCTCCCAGTTTTGCAAAATACATCTTAGGGGAGTACAAGATGGAACAGAGTTCTGATTTCCCATACTTAATTATTCACAGCAGGTGTTGTCATATATCAAGTAAACAACAAACCAATTCAATGCAAAACAGTCTCTCAGGGTCACAGTTCCTTAGCCCCAGAAAGGGAGATTCCCAGCCAATGCCCTGTCAGTCAGAGATGGAGCCCTATGACCAAATTTGGGTTTAAGGCAGAGAGCCCTGAGCAATGCCCCAACAGAGATGAAGCCAAACGACCAGGCCTTAGTCCAAAAGGGAAAATCCCAACCAATGCTCTGCCATAGGCTAAACCAACACAATAGGGAAGGATACCCTGGCATCATCACACATGAGCTGTTACTTACCAAAGATACCTCAACCAGCTAATGCAAGTACTGATGCATTCACAAAGATACAAACAAAACACGGCCCCACAAAAAACAGATCAGACCAGGTGTAGTCCAAAAATTCCATTCCCATTCCCAGATGGAGGCCTCCAAACAGATTGGCCCAGCTCTGGAAAGAGAATGGGTCCACAGCAGAGGAATTTCCAGTCTGCCCATGCTGGAGTGACTCACCCCAGAATAAAACCGAAGGTGGACCATGGTCCAGTTTCTTCCCTACAGATAAGCCCATGCCGAGTGTAGCCAGCACCATCAGGGAGAGGCCCTCCAACTTCCTGGGAGCAAAATGAGCTCTGGTAGCTGCTGGAGATCCAGGGAAAGGACTGCCCCACGACTAGGATCAACGGGTCATGGGCACGGACTCCTGGCTGGCTTGACAAAATTGTTGTTGAACCCAAGCCTGTGTGCCTGACACACCGTGAGGCCAAACACCCTGAAACGTCAGAGTTTGGAGCAGAGAAAAGTTCATTGCAAGGGCTGAGCAAAGAGAACTCGCAGCTTGTGCTCAAAAAGCCCGAACTCCCTGGTGGTTTTCAGGGAAGAGTTTTTATAAGCAACATTTGGGGGAAGGTCCTTTCACTGGGTGGTGGTGAGGTAACAGGGTGGTGTTCCAGGAAATCTCATCAGCCTTCTGCTTCCAATCGGTCTGGGGTCCAGGCTGATGTGGTTTTGCTCAGCCTGAATTTACCATCCCCCACCTGGCGGTGGGGTGGGGGGTTTAGTTCCTACAGAAGAGCTCAGGGAACCAGGAACCAGGACCCTGCTTCACCCCTGTACTATTGTTTCCTGACTGTTCCTCCCTTGTCTCTGCATCCCCTCCCTTCCCTAATGAGTAGCTGTTTGCATGTGCCCTTTGGAACGCAGGGAAGGTCTAGGAGGCTGAAGCCTTTTTCCTACGAACAAGAAACAGGGGGCATGGGAAGGCTTTTGTACCCAGGAGGGCCCCCAAAGGCTCCTCTTTAATTTCACTACAATGACTATACTTCTGATTTGATTATTCCCTAGCAATACAGACCTAGAGTCTGTCATACAGAGTGAAGTAAGTCAGAAAGAGAAAGACAAATACCGTATGCTAACACATATATACGGAATTTAAGAAAAAAAAATGTCATGAAGAACCTAGGGGTAAGACAGGAATAAAGACAGAGACCTACTAGAGAACGGACTTGAGGATATGGGGAGGGGGAAGGGTGAGCTGTGACAAAGCGAGAGAGAGGCATGGACATATACACACTACCAAACGTAAAATAGATAGCTAGTGGGGAGCAGCCGCATGGCACAGTGATATCGGCTCTGTGCTTTGTGACCGCCTGGAGGGGTGGGATAGGGAGGGTGGGAGGGAGGGAGACGCAAGAGGGAAGAGATATGGGAACATATGTATATGTATAACTGATTCACTTTGTTATAAAGCAGAAACTAACACTCCATTGTAAAGCAATTATACCCCAATAAAGATGTTAAAAAATATATATACATATACATATATATATATATATATATTTTTTTTTTTACAGGAAGGGGACTTTTAAAAATTTTTTTAATTTTTTTATTTATTTATTTTTTGGCCACATGGCATGTGGGATCTCAGCTCCCCAAGTGGGGATCAAACTCACGCTCCCAGCAGTAAAAGCATGGAGTCTTAACCATTGGCCCGCCAGGGAAGTCCCCAGTCTTAGCAATACTGTCTATGGCTTCTTTATTATTTTGGTGCACTATGTTAATGGATGCAAAATATCTTTAATTTACTGTAACCTCTTATGTTCAAAATTAAGAATCTTCTATTTGTATAGTATCTTACATCTGTTCTGTAAGGTGGGTAGTTGCTTCGCTGCACCCTGCACACCTGCAAGCCCTGCACTTGCCCGGCCTTGAGACCAAACGAAGAGCCCAGGGTCAGCAACAGAGACGTCAGTGGTTTAAGAGATGGGGGAACTTTCGTATCTGAAGCAGACGACAGGCAGGACACGGCCATAATCTCGGCTACTTGGGGGAGAAGGAGGCTACCATATATAGAGGGAACTGACATCAGGTAGGCTCATCCGTTACCAGGGAAACCAGCAGGGGGGCAGGGGGCAAGCAGGTAGGCAGTCACTAATTCAGCCCTATCATTAAGAAGACTGGGTAGTCCTGTGAGTGAAGCAGGTGCTAGTCAAGCAGGGGGAGGTACAGAGAGCAAGACAACAGCCCTCTGGAAGGGCCTGAGCATACAGTAGTATTTATCATTTTACTAAGACGGGAAAACTGAAATCCAAAGAAAACAATCTGTGTCCACTCCGGGCTTCCAATCAATTAAAGCTACAACCACCTCCAAGTTATCTTATGAGCTGCGTTCTTTCCAACACACCACAGATCATTCATCCTTTGCATCTCTGAAAAGGCAGGTGCCTCACGCGGTTAGACAACACACCTGTATTTTCAGGCAGGACCCAGAGGTGATGGTTCTGTCGATGATGGCTGACTGTGATGTTCTTGGAGGAAGCTAATACTAATCAGAGCCATTTCCTCAAGATGAGAAATTAATCAACTAGACTCTCGCAAACAGGGAGGTGTTCAGTGGTGGTTATGTGGAGAAGGGAGTGAAGCTTCTCAAGAGACATTAAAAATACACCCCAGGAGCTGCAGAAATGGGATGTGCCTTTTTCTCCCTTTCCTGCTTATCTTTGCATAGCTCTGATGCATTTATACAACTCATTACGCTAAATGCACTGAATTGCAATGATTTACATATGAAAGTGGTAGAGGCTGTATCAGGTACAATTTACTGTTTTCAGATTAAAAGGTAAGCAGCAGACTGTGTTTATTCAATTCAATATATTTCACCTGAAGAAATATGGAAGCAAACAGCCTACAGTGAACAGAATGAACACAGCTGCATAACCTGCCGTGAATACGAAGAAGATGCTGCTGAAATCCGCGACAGGCCAGCACAAAATTCATAAAACAAAGGACACTGCAAATGTTAGAATAAAGCTGAAAACTACTGAGTGTCACACATTGCAATTATCTATGCAAGTTTCTCCATCGAGTGGAGATTCCTTGATGGAAGGTCTTTATTTTTTTCAACCCCAATGCTCATGCACAGTAGATCTTTCATTAAACTGGTAAGAAATCAAGAATGAATGAAGAACGAAAAGGAGAGAGGAGAGAGGAAATAAAAGAAAGCAAGTTTAGAAGGACATTTGAGAGGACATCCGGCATTAATTAGGAACTGAAGGGGCTGTGAAGGAGTCTTAGCAAAGAAGCATTTGCATTCTGGCTCGAAACACCAGTTGACTTGGTATTGGAGTGGGGAGGGTGGAGAAAAGAGTTGGAAATCAGTTGATCTCTCAGGAGGAGAGACACTATTTGACCTGATTTTGAATGAAAGAAAGATACCCTAACCCATTGTTGCAAGGGGTGGGTTTCAAACCCCCGGTCCTGGCATTTTTGCAGCAATTGTACAACAAGGAAGGTCAGAGGAGAATAACTACAGTTTTCAGACTTGGAGCAGTTTGGAGGATGGAGTGGGGTGGGAGAGATTTCAGGAAGAAAGACACATCAGGAGTCCATTGCCCAAGGTCAATTTTGACATCCCTGACATGTGTAGTTTTCATTGACGGAGATCTCAACTAATGCAAGGTTTCCACTCAACCCCGCTTCCTAGTTCTAGAAACCCTCAGGGGTCTGCTCATTACCTTAAGTCTGCTCCATCCTTTCTGAAGCTCTGGGTCCATAGGATTGAGACGCCTCAGAGAAGACTGCTGAGAGCAGCCTTCATCCCAGCCTCCTAAGTCTCCTAGAAGGCAAACCTGAGATGGGAATCCTTGTGCAAAGACTGACTGAGGAAGAACTCTCAGGAGAAGATGCTCAGGGAAGCCGGGCAGGGCAGGAGGAATCTGAAGCAAAGAGGTACTCCCACCTGTAGATGATCCGTTACCTGTTGCCACAGTTCTGAAACAAAGCTTGCTGGCCCCAACTGCAGAGTTTGTGATTCATTGGATATTCCTTGCCCAGGGGGTCTGCACGTCGAAAACGACCACGTTGGAGTTTAAATTACATCATCAAATGAGTCCCACCCGGAGGGAACTCAGCGACGGATTCTATTCTGTGGGCTGTATTCATCAATCCCTGTGGCTCTATCCCATTCTTTTCTATAGATCCATGGTATCTTTGTAGGTCTGGTACGTCAGATAGGTCTATGGGGACTTTGGGGGTTGAGTAAAATATTCTCTTCCTTTTTTTTTTTTAGACTTTTTATTTTATATTGGAGTGTACTTGATTAACAATGTTGTTAGTTTCAGGTGTACATCAAAGTGATTCAGTTACACATAATCCAAAGGGATTATTTTGACTGTGGAGGGCCTTCTATATTTTAGGAAGAGTACAGGAATGTGGATATTATCATTGAGACAAAACTATACATTTTTGATTGAAAAGTGTTCTACACTTCAGGCAAATCAATTTAAACTTTAATTTTTTGGTCCCAACGTCCATTTGTGTTCAAAAAAAATCTCAAATTGTATAACCACTGAATTCTCCCATGATGAAGAAAAGTTAAGGTGTTGATTTCAAGCACATAGAGGTAGGTGTTTTTTAGCCAGAATTAAATGTTTTAAGTCCTTGCATTGAGTACTGCCTCAGAGCAAGGGTTCGGATAGATAAAGCCTAGGGTTTATATCAAGATGGACATGAAAGGGCTTCGCTGGTGGTCCAGCAACTAATGCTCTGCCCTCCCAATGCAGGGGGCCCAGGTTCGATCCCTGGTCGGGGAACTAGATCCTGCATGCCTCAGTGAAGACCCCACACGCCACAACTAAGACCCGGTGCAGCCAACTATATAAATAAATATTAAAAAAAAACAAAAGATGGACAGGCAGAGTCATTATCTCCAGGAGCTCAGAAGCCAGAGAGAAAATCACTCGCATTTCCAAATAAAGCAAGTCTAGGATGACTTCATCTTTGTGATCTGTGTTTTTCTTTCCCTTTCCAATCTCTCTGCTCCCTTCCCCCACCTACAACAGAAATATGACAACATACAAGAAACTGCATCTCCTGCATGCCATCTGCCACAAACCCAATACACACGTTATAAATTCCTCGTGGAAGGTATTAATATCTAGATAGAGAGAATTTTGAGCTCTGCTGTTTCCCTAGGCAACTCTCCGCACATCAGTGGTCCAGATATTTATCCATAAGAGATACGCAGCACATCCACAGAAAATGTCTGATCAGCCCGCAAAGCAGCCAATCCATTAACGACTCTGGCGCTGTGTTAATTGCTGCAGCGGTGTTCGCTGGGTTTCAACCAACAACCTGGGAAATTTTCTAAGGACCAGACAAAAAAAGCAGGATTGGTTTTATTCACAGCCAACGTTTATGGACACGATTCAACTTTGCACCATCTTGTACCCCCTGAAGGGGTGCCTGGTGCTTTTTCCACCTGGAGAGCTCTCCCCACGACTGCAGAGAAAAAGATTCGGATTGCTTTTATTCACAGCCAATGTTTACAGACACGATTTAACCTTGAACCATCTTGTATCCCTGAAGGGATGCCCGGCACCTATAGAGTTCTCCCCAAGACTGCAGAGGTGGCCATGAGGGAGGTGACAAGGCAAGGGAAAACGTATTTGGTGATGTTGCCCTAGCGGCATGGTTATTGCAACATCGTGCTTTAGTGGTTTGCTTTCCTTGCAACTGGCTCAAGATCTTATGTGAGAAGAACCTTCAAAGCCGAGATGGTAAAGAGAGATAAGGAGTGTTTGCGTCATTTTTTTAAGAAAGACATGCTTTTGGCACAAGTTGCATGGACTTTGACTATTAGCTCCTGTTGGGGATCAGGGAAGGTCACTCCCAAATATGCCTCCATGGCATATTGCTTATTTTGAATTAAAGTGCCTTATGAAATGGCCAATGTAAGACGGACACTCTGACCCTCCTCTCAGTCCCCCTAAAAGCAGGAAACACAGCTCCCCTGTGAAAGGTATCCTCCCTGCATCTAGAGGTAAAAGGACACCTTTATCCCCAGAGACAGGGAGTTTGGGGTAAGAACCCTGTATAAAGAAACCCTGTTCTTTCTTTAACTGGCCACCCCAAGCCCAAACTCGATTTAGATTCTCCACTATCTAAGCACCCAAAACCCAAATTTCTTTGTCTTATCAATTCCTCCCAAATTTGTTTCTTTGTCTAAAAAACTACCTGCTTTGGCCACTTCTTACGTCCCATTTCTAGGAGACCTCTGTGTGCATGAATTGAAATGTGTTTCTTTTGTTCCTGTTACTCTATCTTGGGTCATTTTTATTATTAGTCCAGCCACAATAACTCACAAGGGGTAAAGGGAAATTTTCCCCTCCCTGACTCTCCTTTTAAATGTCATGTTGTTAGCTGTCTATTGAAAGGTGTGGACGTTTCATGCAATTATATTGTTCAAAAATTTCAGTATTCATCATTACCACCATCATCTACATCATTCTCATCACTTCTTCACTTTCAGAAAACTTCACTACGGCCCCACGGTCCACAGACACAACCTGAGGGAAGCATCAATATTCCTGTGCAAGAGGGACCTGGATCTTCATCACTGAGACATCTAGGACCTGAAGAAGCAAATTTGCTTATTGAAGAACTATTACTGCAGATTCTGGAAACCAAAGAGATCCCCTATAATTGGCTACTCCTCTGATGACTTCTTGAGTTTGAACAATTCTAGAATATTCTTGATGCTACAGGAACCAGCACATCCATGGAAGCACCACAGAGGCAATCCACAAAGGAAACAAACTATATTCCACCAGAGAAGCAGGTGGAAGATCTGAATGGCTCATTCAATCACTGCCCATACATCAGTAATAGGAAATAAACGGCCTCAAAGTGCACACTTAGGCAACAAGCCACAGGGCGAGGGATGCCCACAGAAGCTGGAGAAAGCAAGGACCAGATTTTCCCTTGGAGCATCCTGAAGGAACAAAACCCTGCCGACACCTTGACTGTAGCTCCGTGATACCCTTTATGGACGTTTGGCACCCAGGACTGTAAGGGAATACGTTTCTTTTGTTTTAAAGTAAAAGAAAAGAAGACACGGGGGTAAGGGGAAGCTGGGATGAAGTGGGAGAGTGGCATGGACATAGATGCACTACCAAATGTAAAATGGATGGCTAGTGGGAAGCAGCCACATAGCACAGGGAGATCAGCTCGGTGCTTTGTGACCACCTAGACGGGTGGGATAGGGAGGGGGGAATGGAGACGCAAGAGGGAGGGGATATGGGGATATATGTATGCATATAGCTGATTCACTTTGTTATAAAGCAGAAACTAACAAACCATTGTAAAGCAATTATACTCCAGTAAAGATGGAAAAAAAAAACCCAAAACAAATTAACGGAATCACTTTGCTGTACACCTGAAATTAACACAACACCCTAAATCAACTATAGTCCAATATGAAATTAAATGTTTTAAAACAAGAACATACGGGGACTTCCCTGGTGGCACAGTGGTTAAGAATCCGCCTGCCAATGCAGGGGACACAGGTTCGAGCCCTGGTCTGGGAGGATCCCACATGCCGCGGAGCAACTAAGCCCGTGCGCCACAACTACTGAGCCTGCGCTCTAGAGCACACGAGCCACAACTACTGAGCCCGTGAGCCACAACTACTGAAGCCCGCACACCTAGAGCCCATGCTCCACAGCAAGAGAAGCCACTGCAATGAGAAGCCCAAGCACGGCAATGAAGAGTAGCCCTCGCTCGCCGCAACTAGAGAAAGCCCGTGCGCAGCAATGAAGACCCAAGGCAGCCAAAAATAAAATAAATTTAAAAAAGAAAAGAATAAAGCAATTCAAAGCAATTATACTCCAATAGATATGAAAAAAGAAAAGAAATATAGCATTGTCCTTAACCATATGGGTTCTGAAGACCCTCATTATAATAATAATATCATATTATTTACATTATGACATATATCATTACAACGTGGAGTAGTAAGTGTTAGGAAGAAGACATCGGGGAAATGGAATTCTCATTTCAAGTTGACGTGATGCACTCCAGGAGCATTGAGGGTATATCACCCCGAGAAACTGACCTTAGGGATGAGATCTAAACTGGATGGCTAGGAAGGATCAGGGTGAAGAGAGACAGGCAAGAAGGCAATGATTTGGGGGTGCAATCAAGGCTTCTCATCTTCATAGGTGGTGTTTTAAAGTCGGGAGAAGGGACCCTTAGCTGGAAAGGGCCCGGATGCAGAATGGAGTATAAAATGTGCAGGACGTTGAGGTCAGCACGAACAGGGTCTCTTCTACCTGGTTACCAGCTCCTGGTAAGAGGAAAGCCCTGTCCAGCCAGGGAAGGCTCCAGAAGGAGAGCCCTTGCCCGCTGAGCCTCTGTGCCATGATCCCCACCACGGAGCACGTGAAATTGGAGGTTCCCTGAGTGGGACAAGGACTTCTCAGGATGAATCTGTGGAGGTGGAGATGGGAAATCTGCATCTTCCGTAACGTGTTGGGTGACAATTTGACAGTCTCTGACTCAGCAAATATGGGATGGGAGCCCTCAGGAGGTAGCCCCCAAATCAGGTTCTGTTTTTCTGGAAAACCTGAATACAATTTTCGGTCATAACACTACCTCACTTTATGTCCTGTTTGGGTCTCTTTTTGTTTTCCATTAGACACTGTAATTTAGAAAACTTCTCATATCTCGAGATAGGAGTCGATGCCATTTTCCTTACTCACTTTGAAGATTGTAATGGTATGGGTGTGGCATGCTTGGTTTAACAATTTTCACAGTGATGGACAGGTCACTTGCTGAAAATTTTTAGCTGTAACAAGCAATAAAAATAAAATCTGTATGTAATGTCAATAAAAGCGATTGCAATAAAATCTGAGTATATATCCTGTATCCCAGCACAGCCAACAGAAGTGGAATGTTAGCCATATACATAAGGTCAAATTTTCAAATAGCCGCGTGAAAGAAAAAGGAAAGAATGGGAAAAATTCATTTTTAAAATATATTTGATTGAACCCAATATATATGAAAGAGTGGAATATGCAATCACTATAAGACATTGTGAATGAGATATTTTATGTTCTTTCTTTCCTACGAAGTCTCTGACATTCAGTGTGTTTTATTTATTCTTTTTATTGATTGTTAATGGAGTATAGCTACTTCACATTGCTGTGTTAGTCTCTGCTGTACAGCAAAGTGAATCGGTCACACATATACATATATCCCCTCTTTTTTGGATGTCCTTCCCATTTAGGTCACCTGAGAGCACTGAGTAGAGTTCCCTGTGCTATACAGTAGTTTCTCGTTAGTTATCTATTTTATACATAGTAATGTATATAGGTATATAATGTATATATGTACACATGTCAAACCCAATCTAAATTCTAGATTTTAGATTCAGAGCATGGCTATGTTTGGAACGGACACATTTGCAGTGTTCATGGAAATACGTGCTCATAGGCTATTTTATTGCCCCTTGCAGCTCTGTACTCCTCTGTGTGAACGTATATTCTATACACATACTGTGTACACTCTGCTCACCGTAGGAACACCTCTAACCCAGACGACAGAGTCTTAAAAATGGAAATTGAGAATCCCAGGGCAGGTATACTTTTAACACGGATATAACCCAGTGACTCTTAACCTCCAGACACAGGCTAAGTAAGCATCCTGTAATCTTAGTGCTCATGGTACGTCCAGCTCATTCAAACACTCCAGAAACATAGGGCAGTACCTTTTGGGGGGATAACCTTGGAGAAAGAATACTGCTGACTGTGATGAATAAGAATCCCCAGGTATAGAAGCACAGAACCAATTCAGCACTTCATCTGAGACATGGGCTATTTGCTACGGCCAAAGGCTGTTAACAGATTTTGCGTTCACTGTTAACTTAGGCATTAATAAATTGGTCATTAAGATGTTATTAAAAATTTACAAAGAAAGAATATCCCGTGGTTACAGACTCAGAGGACTCCTCAATCTCCACCACCAACTCCATGGCCAAACTTTCCTCAGGTCTCCCGTGACCTTCAAGTAGTTTATAATTAATATTGGACAAGTCTTTCAGATCACAGAATATCCCAGCTCACTTCAATCCAGGAAAGAGAAATGACCCGCCAACATGCTTCCTTATGGGCAGATATTAAAAGTGACTGGGCTTCACCTGACTGGAGAAAGTACAATTAAGCCATCGGACTTCAAATGAGCAGAACGAATTAATTCACTGCAAGGGACATGAGAACATCCCAGAACCCTCATAAAAAGTCCACCCTATTTCACGTCTGCAAATGATGGCATGATTCTACTAAAGAGGTTGTTAAGGCTGATACTAAAGTTCACTGAGCCATACCTTTCTTAAGAGTAGACACGATATGACTGGATAATAGACTAGGCAAGCCCCACAACTTATCAAACTTGAGGCGAACAGCAAAGCACCTCTGATGGAGAGGATGCACATCTGCAAGTACTGATACCAAGGCGAGGAAGAAGCAATGTGTTCAAGGCGGTTCTCTTACAAAACATCTGTGTACCTGTGGGGAAGCGTTCTTGCTTTAATTTACCAATGAATATGCATGTCCTGGTAGAAACTGCAAAACAGGAATGTGTCACTTAAAGAAGACAAGTTATCGACATAAGTTGGCAATTCTTGGTAGTAAAGACTGGCTCTTCGGAGACATGAAAATAGGGTTAATTCTGGAGGGAAGGTCAATATCCCTGTTGTATCAGTTTAAAGGGCAAAAAAAACAGTGAGGGGGAGCTTTGTGGGCTTGGGGACAGGAAGGGATTTGTTTGTGACAAAGGACTTCCTCCGTGGGGTTTCCTATGCAGATGTGCCTTGTCAAAGGTGAAACGTTGGAAACTTAAATCATTTGACGCATTTTTTATTTCTGTAAAAAATTTACTGAGGAATAATTGACAAATGTAATTGTGTCCAGTTAAAGTGTGTAATGTGATGGTTTGATACACATGTATATTGTGGAGTTATTACCAAGATCAAGATAATTAACATATCCATTACCTCACATAGTTAACGTTATACATTTTTTTATTTTTGGTGCTGAAAACAGTTAAGATCTACTCTCAGCTACTTTCAAGAGTAAATTCTGAGGACTGAATGCACAGCATGGTGACTATAGTTAATAACGAGGGATTATATACTTAATCATTTATTTGTAAAAAAAAAAAAAAAAAGGAATATCTCATAAAATACTTATAAATGCACTCTGAAAAGGAAAATAATACTTTTATACCAGAAAAAAAAAAAACCAGCCTCGCAAGGACAAGGGTGTAAATGTCCAAAAATTAAAAGAATATTTTAGTAAAGAAAATGAAAACTAAAAATGCATATGCTTCAAGCATCAAAAAAGCAGTACATACGTTCACACACCAGTGTCACAAAGCTGAAGAGCTTGTTAAGAGAAATAAGAAGAAAATAAGATAGCAGACTTTTACTCTTTTTCTTAGATAGCTCTAGCAGATGCCTGTGATTTAAAAAAATTAAAAGCTGGATTGTTACTTTAAAAAAATCAAAGATGGGGACTTCCCTGGTGGCACAGTGGTTAAGAATCTGCCTGCCAATGCAGGGGACACGGGTTTGATCCCTGGTCCGGGAAGATCCCACATGCTGCGGAGCAACTAAGCCCATTAGCCACAACTACTAAGCCTGCGCTCTAGAGCCCAACGAGCCACAACTACTGAAGCCCACGTGCCCTAGAGCCCGTGTGCTGCAACTACTGAGGCCACAAGCCACAACTACTGAGCCTGTGTGCCACAACTACTGAGCCCACATGCCTAGAACCTGTGCTCCACAACAGGAGAAGCCAGCCACCGGAATGAGAAGCCTGTGCACCACAACAAAGAGTAGCCCCTGCCCGCTGCAACTAGAGAAAGCCTGCGTGCAGCAATGAAGACCGAACACAGCCAAAAATAAACAAATAAAAAATAAATTAATTAATTTTAAAAAATCAAAGGTGGAAAGCCACATCTCAGCTCAAATAAGCCTTGAGCCACCGAAAAATACGACATCTGCAAATCATTCACTCATTAGTAATATCTAAGCCAAACAACTAGTTAACTTAGATTTAATCAATGACACATCTGGAAAAATTTAAAGAGGATTTGGGCTGATGGTTATACAGTTTTTTTCAACAAATTGCTTGAAAATTAATAACATGAGTTAAGAAGAATAGTTAAACTATCTTAAGAACAGTAAGAACCAAAGAAATCTTAACTCAATCTCAAGGGCTGACTGGTCCGTTAATATTAAATTGTCTTTTACTTTCATAAACTGCCTTCTAAGTGAACCTCCTAAGAAATCTTCTAATGATCTATACCTGGTTACTTTCTGCCCTTGGAAGTAAACTGATAACAAGGAAATTCTTTATATTTCAGGTATCTTAATTTGTAATGTTCTCTTCCACATTGTCCAGATAAATTTGACTGTTTTAAGTCCCAACGTTGATGTATTGTAAATTTTTATAGAGCATAACTCCTGTAATAGTAGATGATTTATGTAGATTTCACACACAGCGGCCTTTTTTGAAATGTTGGGATAAGGAGAAAGTCATGTTTGAACTGCAGGGGAAACAAGCAAGAGTTTTCCCTCCCTTTTACACCTTGAGATTACAGGCTGGCATGTTTTAATTACCAATATAAGTGCGAATGATGTATTTTACGGTAATGTGTCTGGCAGGCTTTAGAAAACGGAATTATTTAAACTAGATCATGGCCCCAATTTTGCATGTCCAGAGCTACACAATTTTCTCCTTCACAGAGGCTGTGTTTTAAATGTTTCCAGCTGAGTTCTGTCAGCTTGTGTTGCATGATGAATTGTGCCTGGGTTCCGTTTATCAGAAGGTGTTAAATAATGAGGAGAGAAAAAAAAAGTCACACAATCTCAGCCAGCTTTGTGTCCTACACACAGCAGAGACAGAACAGAAAGGCAGGTTGTTTTTTAAAAACAGGACGTGATTCTCCTACACATACTATGCTGTGCTCTAAGTTCTCAAGAGTAAACACATGTGAACGTTTAGGAGTCGACTAGAAAGGCACCGTATGACTCTACCTAAAATCTTGGCCATTTTTACCTTTTGTACAGCAATGGAGGTTTTAATTCCATTTGACTTCTGTTAGGCTGCACCCCGCATGCCTGCAAGCCCTATACTTGCCTGGCCTGGAAACGGAAGAAAGAGCCTGGGGTCAGCAACAGAGACATCAGTGGTTTAACAGATGGTGGACCTTACGCATCTGAAGCAAGGTCCTGGAGTGACAACGGGCCGTGTGTGGCAGATGATGGACAGGACATGGAAACAATCTTTGCTCCTCAGGGGGGAAGGAGGCTACCATTTACAGGGGGATTGGAAAGCTGGCTCAACAGTTACCAAGGAAACCAGCGGCTGGGGCAGGGGGCAAGCACAGAGGCAGTTACAGATTAAGCCCTATCATTAAAAGGATGTCAGTGAAGCAGCGTCTGGTCAAGCAGGGGATGGACAGAAAGATGACAACAGCCATCGCAAATGGGCTGACCATACACCCTCCCTTCTCAAACGGAAAAATGGGTTAAATTACATGGTTTGAGTCTCCTACCATGTACTCAATCAAACTAGATTATTAAGCATCAATCAACAGGAAATATGTATATTTAAGATCATATATACGTATCTATCTATCCGTCCTTCTATCTATCCATCCATCTCTCTACCTACCCATCTATCATGTATCTATGATCTATCACCTATCTATTGAGAGAGCATTGTGCGCATGAAATAGTTTATTTATCTATCTATTGAGATATAGTTAACATACCACGCTGTATTAGCTTTAAGTGTACAGCATCATGATCTGATCCAAGTAGAGAAGCAAAATGATCATCACAATGTGTTTCGTTAACATACATCACTGCACATCGTTTTTCCCAGTGATGAGAACTTTTAAGATTTACTGTCTTAGCAACTTTTAAATATAAAAAAGTGTCGCTCCCACTTACACTGATGGACAGATCATCCAGACAGAAAATTAATAAGGAAACAGAAGCATTAAATGATACGTTAGACCAGATAGACTTAATTGATATTGATAGCACGTTCTATCTGAAAGCAGCAAAATACACTTCTCAAATGCACACAGAACATTCTCCAAGACAGGTCACATCTTGGGTCACAAATCAAGCCTTGGTAACTTTAAGAAAATTGAAATCATATCAAGCATCTTTTCTGACCACAATGATATAAGATTAGAAATCAATTACAGGAAAAAAAAACTGTAAAACACACAAACACATGGAGGCTAAACAATATGCTACTAAATAACCAAGAGATTACTGAAGAAATCAAAGAGGAAATCAAAAAGTACCTAGAAACAAATGACAATGAAAACACGATGGGCCCTTCCCTGGTAGCACAGTGGTTAAGAATCCACCTGTCAATGCAGGGGACACGGGTTCGAGCCCTGGTCTGGGAAGATCCCACATGGAACAACTGAGCCCATGTGCCACAACTACTGAGCCTGCCCTCTAGAGCCCATGTGCCTAGAGCCCATGCTCTGCAAAAAGAGAAGCCACTGCAATGAGAAGGCCGCACACCACAACAGAGAGTAGGCCCCCCTCGCTGCAACTAGAGAAAGCCCGCACACAGCAGCAAAGACCCAACACAGCCATAAATAAATAAATAAATTTATTTTAAAAAAAAGAAAACACAATGACCCAAAACCTATGGGATACAGCAAAAGCAGTTCTAAGAGGGAAATGTATAGCAATTCAATCTCACCTCAAGAAACAAAAATCTCAAATAAACAATCTAACCTGACACCTAAAGCAACAAGAAAAAGAACAACAAAAAAACAAAACCCAAAGTTAGTAGAAGGAAAGAAATCATAAATATCAGAGCAGAAATAAATGAAATAGAAATGAAGAAAACAATAGCAAAGATCAATGAAACTAAAAGCTGGTTCTTTGAGAAGATAAACAAAATTGATAAACCTTTAGCCAGACTCATCAGGAAAAAAATGGAGAGGACTCAAATCAATAAGATTAGAAATGAAAAAGGAAAAGTTACAACTGACACCACAGAAATACAAAGGATGATAAGAGATGACTATAAGTAACTATATGCCAATAAAATGGACAACCTGGAAAAAATGGACAAGTTATTAGAAAAGTACAACCTTCCAAGACTGAAACAGGAAGAAATAGAATATACGAACTGACCAATTATAAGTACTGAGATTCAATCTGTGATTTTAAATACTCCCAACAAACAAAAGCCCAGGACCAGATGGCTTCACAGGTGAATTCTATCAAACATTTAGAGAAATCTCTTGCATTCCTATACACTAACAACAAAAGATCAGAAAGAGAAATTAAGGGGAAAATCCCATTTACAATTGCAACTAAAAGAATAAAATACCTAGGAATAAACCTGCCTATGGAGGCAAAAGAACTGTACTCAGAAAACTATAAGATGCTGATGAAAGAAATTAAAGATGATACAAATAGATGGAGAGATATATCATGTTCTCAGATTGGAAGAATCAATATTGTAAAAATGACAATACTACCCAAAGCAATCTACAGATTAAATGCAATCTCTATCAAATCACCCAGGGCATTTTTCAGAGAACTAGAACAGAAAATTTTACAATTTGTATGGAAACACAAAAGACCCCAAATAGCCAAAGCAATCTTGAGAAAGCAAAACGGAGCTGGAGGAATCAAGCTCTCTGACTTCAGAATATACTACAAAGCTACAGTAATCAAGACAGTATGGTACTGGCACAAAACCAGAAATACAGACCAACAGAAAAGGATAGAAAGCCCAGAGATAAAGCCATGCACATATGGTGACTGTATCTTTGATAAAGGAGGCAAGAATATACAATGGAGAAAAGACAGCCTCTCCAATAAATGGTGCTGGCAAAACTGGACAGCTACATGTAAAAGAATGAAATTAGAACACTCCCTAACACCATACACAAAAATAAACTCCAAATGGATTAAAGACCTAAATTTAAAGCCAAAAGCTACAAAACTCTTAGAGGAAAACATAGGCAGAACACTCTAGGACATAAAGCACAGCAAGATCTTTTTTTGACCCACCTCCTAGACTAATGAAAATAAAAACAAAAATGGGACCTAATGAAACTTAAAAGCTTTTGCACAGCAAAGGAAACCATAAACAAGATGAAAAGACAACTCTCAGAATGAGAGAAAATATTTGCAAATGAAGCTACTGACAAAGGATTAGTCTCCAAAATATAGAAGCAGCTCATGCAGCTCAATACCAAAAAAAAAACCCAACCCAATCAAAAGATGGGTGGAAGACCTAAATAGACATTTCTCCAAAGAAGACATACAGATGGCCAACAAACACATGAAAAGATGCTCAACATGAT
The DNA here is from genome assembly GCF_059928025.1 of Delphinapterus leucas. Lineage (NCBI taxonomy): Eukaryota > Metazoa > Chordata > Mammalia > Artiodactyla > Monodontidae > Delphinapterus > Delphinapterus leucas. The sequence continues at coordinate 131,016,266 of NC_143150.1, read as the reverse complement.
TAATTAGAGAAATGCAAATCAAAACTACAATGAGGTATCACCTCACACCTGTCATAATGACCATCATTAAAAAATCCACAAACAATAAATGATGGAGAGGGTGTGGAGAAAAGGGAACCCTCTCGCACTGTTGGCGGGAATGTAAATTGATACAGCCACTATGGAGCACAGTATGGAGATTCCTCAAAAAACTAAAAATAGAAATACCATATGACCCAGCAATCCCACTACTGGGCATATACCCAGAGAAAACCATAATTCAAAAAGACACAGGTAGCCCAATGTTCACTGCAGCACTATTTACAACAGCCAGGACATGGAAGCAAACTAACTGTCCACCAACAGAGGAACAGATAAAGTAGATGTGGTATATATATACAATGGAATACTACTCAGCCATTAAAAGGAACAAAACTGGGTCATTTATAGAGACGTGGATGGACCTAGAGACTGTCATACAGAGTGAAGTAAGTCAGAAAGAGAAAAACAAATATCGTATATTAACGCATATATGTGGAATCTAGAAAAATGGTAAAGATGATCTTACTTACAAAACAGAAATAGAGACACAGACATAGAGAACAATCGTATGTACACCAAGGGGGGAAAAGGAGGGGGTGGGATGAACTGGGAGATTGGGATTGACATATATACACTATTGATACTATGTATAAAATAGATAACTCATGAGTACCTACTGAATAGCACAGGGAACTCAGTGCTCTGTGGTGACCTAAATGGGAAAGAAATCCAAAAAAGAGGGGATATGTGTACACGTATAGCTGATTCACTTTGATGTACAGTAGAAAGTAACACAACATCGCAAAGCAACTATACTCCGATAAAAATTAATTATAAAAAAATAAATTAAACAGTGTCATTAACTATAGTCACCATGCCGTACATTACACCCCAGGACTTATTTATTTTATAACTGGAAGTTTGTACCCTTGGGTCCCCTTCACCGATTTTGCCTACCCCCCCAACTCTGGCAACCACCCGTCTGTTCTCTATATCTATGAGATGGATTCTTTTTGTTTGTTTGCTGGTTTGTTTTATACATTACACATATAACTGAAATCATAAAGTATTTTTCTTTTTCTGACTTATTTCACTAAATGTAATGCCCTCAAGGTCCATCCATGTTGTTGAAAATAGCAGGATGTCCTTTTTTTTAATGGAAGAATAATATTCCAGTGTATAGATATACCACATATTCCTTATCCATTCATCTGTCAGATGGATACTTCGATTGTTTCCGTATCTTGGGTATTGTAGATAATGCTGCAATGAGCACAGGGCTTTAGATGTCTTTTTGAGATAGTGATTTTGTTTCTTTCAGATAACTACCCAGGAGTAGAATTGCTGGATCATATGGTAGTTCTAATTTTAGTTTTTTGAGGAACCTCCACACTGTTTTCCATAGTAAAACATCTCATTTTAATTGATGTCTTACCTTGTAACCAACAGTCTAATCAGAGACTGACATGCATTACTTCGTTCAATCCTCGTACCATTCTGTGATGACACCGTTATCCCCATTTTATAGATAAGAAATTCAAGGGTCAGACAGCTGGGTGACTCTCTCTCCTAAGTGTCACAGTCCAGACCCTCTCCCCTTGAGTCCTCTGGGTTTAACTTCTGCACCACGCTTCCGAAAAGAAACATAAAATAAAAACAAGAGTCACCCACTGAGTGAAAAAGCTCTACCTCACACATTAAGAAGTTGGTATGCTTCCCTGCTGTGACATTTTTGAAATGACAAAGTTTTGGAGATGAAGAAGAGACGCATGGTCGTCAGAGGTGGGAGATTGTGGGAGCCTGAGAATGTGAAAGGGTAACACTAGGTAGATCTTTGTAGTGAGGGAATAATTCTGTATCTTTTTGTTTCAATTGAAGCAGAGTTGATTTATAATATTGTGTTAGTTTCAGGTGTACAGAAAAGTGATGCAGATATGTATTTATATACATATCTATACACAGTTTTTTTCCAGATTGTTTTCTATTATAGGTTGTTACAAGATATTGAATAGAGTTCCCTGTGCTCTACAGTAGGGCCTTGTTGTTGATCTTTTTGATATATGGTTGCGTGTGTCTGTTTATCCCACATGCCTGTTCTGTAGAGGAGCTTGTTTCTGTCATTTTTTTAGATTCCACACGTAAGTGATATGCCTCTCTTCACTTCTGGCTTCTTGATCCATTTTCAAATCCAGCAGCTCAGCACCTTTGAATCTCCCTTTTTGACTTCTTTGTGAGTCCTCACATCTTCTCTGGGACTGGAGCCCCCTGCCTCCCTTTCAAAAGGACCCTCGTGATGACTTTGGGCCCAGCTGGATCGCCGGGCATCATCTCCCCACCTCTAGATCCTCAAGATAACCACATCTGCAAAGTCCCTTTGACCATGTAAAGTGATATATTCACAGGTTTGAAATGTTAGGGCATGGACATGTTGGGGGTGGGGGAGCATAATTCATCCCCCTGGAGTACAGTCAGACAAGATAGTACTAAAGAAATGAACTTGCTGTCACCTTGAATAATAAGAATTATGAACGAAGCATGTCAGAGACGGATGCCAGCCCCTGCCATGTAGTTATAGCTACAATGACAGGGGTGGGTACAGATCTTCATTTTCTCCTGCTTTATAAATTTTCAAAATATGTTTGTATCTTTCAATGTCGATACAATTTAGTCTCTATAGAATCATACTGTGGATTCCCATGGAAAGGGAAGTATCAAGTGTCTGATACAGAAAACGGAGCGACCGAATGTGGTCGCTTGTTTCACAGTATTCTTGACTCGATTTGGAAACAGCTTTCCAAGTGCAATTGTACGCCAAGTTCCTGGGCAGATGCACAGCTTGCCAGCTAAAGGCAGAGACCCAGGTGTCGCAGCGGACACCTCAGCGTTAATAGCCTTTCAGGTAAGCTGTGTGTGACGCTGCGGTTTTCACGGAGCATGGAGGGATTCAGAAGACATCAGCTGCGGGCTTTTGCTTTTTTTTTTTTTTAAACAACCACTAAATAAAATGTGGCATTTATTTCAATTCAGTATACTGTATAGCTCCCCATGCAGGCAGTCTCAAATGCGGTTTCCATACTCAAAAATCTCCCACCTGCAGCCCGAGAGGCAGACATCCAAACACACCACCATAATTCAGTGAGAAGATTGAGGCATACATAATAAACGACAGACATAAAGCCAGACAGGATAAATATTCAAGGCTGGCAGACCTCACGAGCCATCCTCTCATCCTGAAGAATTATATAATGCATTCAGCTTTGTAGAGTGTTAGACTGATTTAGTTGACTATCAACTCCCACCAGGACACACCTTGGTTCTGTGACTTTGGCCTTAGGTTGTCTTTTATTTCACCTAATATTTTCTCGAAATGCTGGGTGACTACTCCTGCATGTTTGTGACCTAGAGCTGACTTACACACAAGGTAACAGTGCCTCTCAAACGTAATGCGCACCCAGATCACTGATGAAATGCAGATTCTGATTCTATAGATCTGGGGCGGGGTCTCTTTCTACCCTGCTCCTGAGTGATCATAAAACTCATGCCGTGGAGTAGCAAGTGGCTAGACAAACTGAAAAGAGACACCATTTAAAACTGTGAAGCCAGGTTCCTCTATAAGATTACGTGGAGAGGCATTCTATGATGGAAATATGTATTCAAACATTCTGACTCTACAAAGTGGAAAACTTGGGATTTCAGATTCCTCCAAGGGTCGTAATGGTCGTAATGCTATATAACAAATCCACTGTGAGAAAAAAGAAAAATCAAATTGTCTATCTCTCTTGCTCACGATCCATCCTTCCATCCAATCATCAATCCTTCCATCTATCCAGCCATACAATCATTTATTCATCCATCCGTCTATCCAAAAATCCATCCATCTTATTATCCATCTATCCATCCATCCAATCATCAATCTTTCTATGCACCCATCCATCCATTCAATCATCAATCCTTCCACCTATCCATCCGTACAATCATTTATTCATCCAACTATCAATCTATATATATGTGCATAAATGTTCAGTTGACCCTTGAACAAAGTGGGTTTCAACTTTGCAAATCCACTTATATGCAGATTATTTTCAATAGTAAATACGACAGTACTACATAATTTGCAATTTGTTGACTCCATGGATGTGGAACTGAGCATACAGAGAGCCAACTACACATTATACGTGGATTTCTGACTGCACAGATGGTTGGCACCCCTAACCCCCCATGTTGTGATATTCAAGGGTCAACCGTATTTATGAACACACACAAACAAGCCAGAGCAACGGCCCATAAATTATGATCTAAAGAAAAAAGTTAATTTCACCAAAGGACTGAGAGTGGGAAATGGAAGTAAATACAGTGACAGCGAAGGTTTTGTTAAAGAAAACATTTGGTGCCTGCACCAAAAGTGTGTATTTTAAATAGGGCTAGACAAACTGAAAAGAGACACTGTTTAAAACTGTGAGGCAAGATTTCTCTGTAAGAGTTCATGGAGAGGCATTCTATGATGGGAATGTGTATTCAAACATTCTGACTCTATAGTGTGGAAAACTTGGGCTTTGAGATTCCTCCAAGGGTTGTATTGTGGATGATAACAAATCCACTATGAGAAAAGAGGAAAATACAATCTCTCTCTCTCACTATCTATCATCCATCCATTGAATCATCCATCCATCAACCCATCCATCCATCCATCCATCCGTCCGTCCATCCATCCAATCACGCATCTATTCATCTATCTATCCATCCATCTACACATATATGCATACATGTACTTATGTATACACACACAAGCCAAAGCAATAGCCCATAAATTATATCCTAAAGACAAAAGTGAATTTTGTCAAGGGGTTGAGAATGAAAAATGCAAGTAAGATACAATAAGAGCAAAAGTTTTGTTAGAGAAAACTTTTGGTGCTTGCACCAAAACTCTGTTTTAAATACAAGCTGGATAGCCCTTCAAACTCAAAACACACACGTGCCTCCCCCCTTCACCGGTCCTAAAAGAAAGTTAGAGAAAACGGATGGCCTCTCGGGACTGGCCCTGGACACCTGTGAGATGCTTAGCCTTGGATTCTGAACAAGGAAGGGAGCTTAGAAATGGAAGTCCACATGGTTTGTGGCAATGCTTCTCCAAAGCAATTTCTCTGGATGCACAGAAAGCCAGACCTCTTGCAGGTTCCTACAGCCCACAAAGAGGTCCCCAGTACTGCCTGGTATGGGAAGCAAATACCTGCACTGTCAAATCCCAGCTCTATTTTGCCCCCACGCTTGCTAATAACCATGGCAAGAAAGTACTCTGGTGCCCTTCTTTTCATAATCTCATCTTTTATCTCTAGACATCTTCCCTTTGAATTCCTTGAGTCTTCTCCACTTTTCACATGGGTCTCGTTTCGGTCTCAGAAATTTAACCAGTCTGTCAAACTTTATTTCTGTTACAGACATAACTTTAAAATAAGCTGGATGACACAAGTGGCCAAAATTCTTCTACCAACACTTCCTGAAAAAAATTAAACTGGGACTTTCCTGGCGATCCAGTGGTTAAGACTCCGTGCTTTCACTGCAGGGGGCACGGGGAAGTAAGATCCCGCATGCCACGTGGCATGGCAAAAAAAGAAAAGAAAAAAAAAAAGAAAGAAAAAAATTAACCTGGTGAGATCAATACCCAGTTAACTGATCTCATACAAAACCTGACTTAGGGGGCTTCCCTGGTGGCGCACTGGTTGAGAGTCCGCCTGCCGATGCAGGGCACACGGGTTCGTGCCCCGGTCCGGGAAGATCCCACATGCCGCGGAGCGGCTGGGCCCGTGAGCCATGGCTGCTGAGCCTGCGCGTCCGGAGCTTGTTGCTCCGCAACGGGAGAGGCCACAACAGTGAGAGGCCCGCGCACCGCAGAAAGAAACAAAAACAAAACCTGACTTAGTGTTGCTCTTTCTACTAAAGTGTCTGAAATATAGAAAGCTCTGACAAAATCTAGGAGGCATCGATCTAAATGCATCTCACTGTATGGAAAATGTGCAGTTGGTTTCCTAGATGCTTTACAGCAGTTATTGTAAACATGAATCGCTGGGGCCCTGATCCCCAGCAGGTTTTGTGGATGGGTCTGCAGGTGCTAGATTCTAGGTGAGCAATCATCTCTGTTGCAAACAAATGTTCCCACCTGAAAAGGTTGAGACATATTTTTAGACATTTATTTAAAATTTCACATTATCACTCCATGTGTTCCCCAAGAATATCTGAGTCTTCTGTCCACGGTATATTCAAATGTTGGCTCCGGTGGTGATCTTTGGTTATCAGGCTTATTTCCAAAGATTTTTAAAAATTAATTGAGGGTCAGATTGGACTATGGTATATTTTTGACATTCCAAATGCCCTACCAAATATCAAAGAAGAAAAAAAAATCATACATATGTTAGAAAATGAAAAAGTACCCAAAAGATACGTTTCTGACATTTTCCTCACTCAAAACACTGAAACACCTGATGTGTGTTTTCTAATCATAAACAAGTCATTTCCTTATCATTCTCAGAACAGTCGATGTCTTCCTTTGCGTAAGAGTTTGAAGATTAATGTAAGCCTTTGAAACATAGCTGATGCTTAAACAGACCTTAATTTAAAGAAGGCTTTTAAAAGATGGGAATTATTTTAGGGAACGGGGAGAAATGGAGACGTTCCTGCCAGCCTTTGCTTAATAAGATGGGAGGGAATCTCTCGTGTCCTGTTGGTAGCATTGGTAGGAACATGCTTTGTGAGGAGTGGTTTCACCAAGTCATTACTACTAACCCTACAGCCGCCAACGCCAGGACTACAGGTCTGGTATTAGCACTGCTTGTACTGAAAAGGGACTTTCCTTTAGACCAGGTGGCATCCTAACAATTTCTTTAGTCCTTACAACTATGCTATATTGTAGGTATTATTACCGTCCCAATATAATGGATGCGTTGACCCCTTCTGGTGCTGCTGTAATGTGCAAATGTGTGCTTGTGGGTTTCTGTTTGCTCTATTTCTCTCTACTTGACATTTATCTGTTTCTTCTAACTGTAGACTTCAAGAGCAAAAGTCAGATATTAAAAATGACAGCCTTATAGGGTGTGTTAGCCCACTCTCAGCACTGTGTAAAGAGGCAACCCTGGGTCTGCTTCCCTGACTGCACCCAGACTGACACACTACCTCAATTGCCAAAACTATATAGTCCATGCCTTGGAGGGAATCATTTGTAGCTATTAAAATCATGGAATGGAAGAATCGTTAGTGACATGATAAAATTAGCGTGATATTTTAATTAAAAGAACGCAGACTGTACATCTAAACGGAAATAAAATCCTTATTTTGAGAAGCAATAAAAACAGTAAGCATGTATTTGAAGGTAAGAACAGTTTCCTAGGGATTTCCCTGGAGGCGCAGTGGTTAAGAATCCGAGTGCCAATGCAGGGGACACGGGTTTGAGCCCTGGTCCGCGAAGATCTCACATGACGCAGAGCAACTAAGCCCGGGCGCCACAACTACTGAGCCCACGCGCCACAACTACTGAATCCTGCCCGCCTACAGCCCGTGCTCCGCAACAAGAGAAGGCACCGCAATGAAAAGCTCGTGCACCGCAACGAAGAGTAGCCCCCGCTCACTGCAACTACGGAAAGCCTGCGCACAGTAACAAAGACCCAATGCAGCCAAAAATAAATAAGTAAATAAATAAACTTATATATAAAAAAGAAGTTTCCTAGTCTATGAGTTTTTAAAATTCCCTGAATATTTGACAACAAATATATTTTCTGTTTATCATCTCCATATACTTGAACTTATGGATATTTCTTTTCATTGTATTGTTTTGTGTCTGATTTTCACTATCTGTTGTTGCGGACAGAGGAATAAAATTACAAACTTCCCAAATTTCTCCAATCCATTTAAAATCACATAAATGAGTTAAAAATTTCTAATTTATCAAAAGATTTTTCAATATATTTATTTTTCAATGGTGCTTAGAAAGTCTGAGTTCCCTTTAAAAAGTATATCCATGCACAAGAAAATGAATGAATAAAGAGTGTAAAAGGTAAAAGAAAGTATAAGAGTATCTTATTTGCTGGCTAAAGCAATCCCTTAATAACTGAGTGGTTCCTGAAAAAAATGAGTTATTCTTCAAAAATAGGACTGAAAACTGGTCTCTTGTGTCTATACAGCTTAGGTATAATATCACTATCCATGAAAATAGTTTTCTTTACCTTCTTTATAAACAATTTTTGAAACTTCACACTTTTTAGATGATTTTGCTAGAAATAAGTGATTCTGAAATTATGGTAGTTTTCAACTCGCATATTCAAATGAATTTCACTGAGAAATTTTCATTATACTCTTTTTTTTGCCTTTCTCATACATAACTACTTATTCCATGTGTTGCCACCAACAACTAAGTTCCATTAACTTTAATGAAAAGGTTAATGAGTGCCTAAGAGTATTATTAAAATTGTCCTTGTATTTATTCAGCCATGTCTATATATTAAATATATAAATCAGTATATTCTCAACTCAAAGTTTTTTTCTTGTCCTTCACACAAATTTTAGTATATTTTGACGAGTAATATGAAAATATAAGAGCAAAGTGAGCCATATTTTTGGCATAATATGAGATATTCAAACTCAATGGTTTACTTAGTTGGCTCTCATGATTTTTCTTTTCTGATGCAGATAATAACTTTTAAGAGTAGAAAAACAGTTTATCCCAAGCTCTCAATGTGCTGTACATTCTTGGGAAATGTTTGCATTGCTTATATCTATGAAAATTATTATCTGATGGAATACTATAAATTTAGAAACATGCCCCTGCTACATGTTTAATATACAATTTAATATATTTTAATACATTTGTATCAATAATACATTTTAAATATGTTTTCAAGTTCTTACAGGACAGTGCATATTCAGGGGAAACTTAATTTTCATATTAAAAAGAGATCCCCATTTCTATCTTTGACCTATTGCTATGAATCCACGCTCCTCTTTCCTGCAAATACTTTCCAATACTGATGATTGTATGTTAAAGCCTCCTTAGGATAAAAAAATGATGAAGGGTCAATAGAATTTTCTGGTTTTTGTCTTTGTTTGTTTTGTTTTCTTTTGGCTGCATTGGGTCTACATTGCTGTGCGTGGGCTTTCTCTAGTTGTGGTGAGCGGGGGCTACTCTTCGTTGCAGTGCACAGGCCTCTCACTGCAGTGGCTTCTCTTGTTGCAGAGCACGGGCTCTAGGCACGTGGGCTTCAGAGTTGTGGCATGCAGGCTCAGTAGCTGTGGCGTGCAGGCTCTAGAGTGCAGGCTTAGTAGTTGTGGCGCACGGGCTTTGGTGCTCCGCGGCATGTGGGATCTTCCCGGACCAGGGCTTTAACCCGTGTCCCCTGCATTGGCAGGCGGATTCTTAGCCACTGCACCACCAGGGAAGTCCCCTCTCAGTTGTTTTTGTTTGCATTATCCAGATGAATTATTTTCAGTATGCCCATGTTGACATGCGTTTGGTTAACATTATTTCAAAGTTACCAGGGAACAGTCTTTTTATAAAAATACGCATTTCATCTACGCGCATTGTTTCTTTTAACTAGCAGTTTTTAATCTAATTTTATGTTGTTGTTCCTGGTTTTGGCTGGTCTATTATTACTCAGTAGTTTTGTAATATATTTTTGCCTTCATTTTCTTACTTCCCAAAGTTCTTTCATCTGTAACTGAAATAATTAAAGAATATGCAATGCTAGACATTTTCTTGATATACTTTTAAATAGGAATTGTAGATGTAAAAAAAAAGGAAAGCAACACAGGAATTAATATTAACAATTTTCAGAGCAATGAATCTTCGTATTTTCAAGCATTAGTAAACAGCCCATTTGCCGCTGAACTACCAAAAATACATATTTCAATTTCTCTTGAGAACCTCTCACTAGTTCTGTTGCAATTTAATTAAATAGCAAGGTAGCACTGATTTCATGAATCTGTATATCAAAGCTCTCTAGAATATACTTGAAGAGGATTTTTAAAGTAAGTGTAACCCTGAAATGCTGGGGCGAATACGTCAGTATGCTTTCAAGTGAAATACATTTCTTTGAAGTGAATAACACAAAATTTCAATGACACCTATGATTCAGCCACTGACACTTTACAACAGTAATATTCCTTCCTGTTTCAAAACTGTGGATTTCAAAGCAATCCCCACCCAGAGGGTTATACAAGTGTGGGCTTTGACTTTAGCTGTGAGCTCCTGAAACTGTGCACAATGCATAGGTTCCTAAAACCATAGACATCTTTCTGTCTACACTCTCTCATATTCTACATCTAATCTGTTAGATGAATACTTTTGGCTAAACCTCCGAAATACTCTGAGGATCAGATACCACTGCTGACCAAACTCAACGGCATCGCCCTGAGGGCTGAGCCGCCATTTTTTTTCCCCATGAATCTCTGCATCCTTGGTCTCCACCACTCGGGCACAAGTCCGAGACGTTTCCCAACACAGGTAAGCAGACGATAACCGCCTTGCTCAATGCTTTGCAATAGCTCTCCAAGGTAGTCAGCGAAACAGACTTAAATATCTGGTACTCTGTCACACTGAGTTCTCATCTTGTATTTCTCCTACCCTCCCTGCCTTCAAGTCAGAGGTTACCTGGGAGATACCTGCTCACTCCTGCCTTGGGGTCTCTGCATTGTTTGGTCCCCACACCTGTGTAGCTCCCTCCCTCACTCCTTCCAACTCTTCCTTCAAGAACCGTCATGCCCGTTTTGCTTTCCCTTTCTGCCTTTAGACCTTAGTGAAAATTTCAGCCCACAACTCCACACTTCTCCTCCGCAGCCTGCCTGCCCTACATCAACTGTTTCAATAGCACTTGCTATTCTATTTTTCTAAAATAACTTTTAGTTTATTTGCTATATTCTTCATTGGCTCTTTTACTAATTGTAAGACCCCCAAGGGTAAGGATTTTTGTTTTGTTCATCACCAAAGTATCTTCAGCATCCTGTCTGGGACAATTCTATATCAGAAAACAGATATGGACCATAGGATATCACTTATAGGTGGAATCTAAAATATGACACAAGTGAACCTACCTATGAAACAGAAACAGACTCACAGACATAGAGAACAGACTGGTGGTTGCCAAGGGGGAGGGGGTTGGGGGAGGGATGGAGTGGGAGTTCGAGGTTAGCTAAAATGTTAACTATTTTATATAGGATGGATAAACAACAAGGTGCTGCTGTAGAGCACAGGGAACTATATTCAACAGCCTATGATAACCCATAGTGGAAAAGAGTGTAGGTTTGTATAACTGAGTCACTTTGCTGTACAACAGAAATTAACACAACATTGTAAATCAATTACACTGCAGTTAAAAATTATAAATAAAAGAAAACAGGTATTAAATAAATAAAGCAGCACCCCACCTGGACATTTCTTTATCAATACATGAAAATATGAACACAATTTCTACAATTTCTCTTTAAACTAACTTAATTCAACATGGCATAGTACCCATAAGGGTTAACTGCAAAGTCTGCTTATCTTTCCGCATGCCATGTGATTACTAAAATAGTTATCGCCATTGATTGCATCCCTCTGCACCATTTTCTATCCTTATGAAAGAGTTTGGGGCATTTACTCTAGTAGAGCCTTTCTAGGGAGTCCAGTTATTGAGTATGATGAATGCATTCCATGAAAACAAAAGACTGGGGCAAATGCAGAAACTCACCAGGACTTAGAGAAAGGCATAAAACCAAACAAGAGAATACACTACAAAATGAGTGTTCATTTGAAAATGTATTAAAAAAAAAATCTGCCCATAAATATCTTGTAATAACCTATAATGGAAAAGAATCTGGAAAAGAATGATATATATACATATATATATGCCTGTACACCTGAAACTAACACTACATTGTGGATTAACTATAGTTCAATCTAAAAAATGGTTTAAAAAATCTGCCCACAATCATTTTTATAAATTAAACGATTATGGGAAAAAAACAGTTTCATGTGTCAGGAAAGATTCAATAAAAACCATCAGGCTTACTCATATCTTCAACATTTATTGAGCACCTACCGCATAGATGTATGCAGTAGCCTAGATGTAGGGAATAAAACAGGCATGCAACCCTCTTTGTTCCTCTTAAACATCCTTGACAGGGAACAACAGCACAGCAGGAGCTCGGAAATACTTCTGTGTCTTTGCTGCAAGTGTTTGCATCCTTCAGTTTGATAAAAGTTTATGGATGCCTCTTATTTGCAGAGTACCAAGGCAGCCAACAAAGGTGGAAGGATAAATGACACATGATTTAGCCCCTGTTTACTAAGAGCCCTCCGTCTAATAAATGCACAAAGATTTGGAAGAAGGTAGGGACTTCTTTGGCAATTGTGTCGTGGTTATTGTTTTGTTATCTCTCTCTCTGCTCCCCGAGATAGTTTTATATTTCAGAGTTCATAGACATTACTGGAATCCACTATACCTCAGGCATATCTGTGTCTTTAGGGGTAGGAATGTAACCCACCCAGAAATGGGACATGGTGTGGAGGACGGTTATGATACAGACACAGGGTACCATTAGCATATAAGGAAAAAATCTGGTAACTTCTTCCTTTATAATTTTTACAATTTTTTATAACTTAAAAAATTAATTTGTTATTGACTTTAGGTAAATGCTCAGGTCATTAACTCTTTGGCAATACATTTGTAAGCAATATTATTTGCAAAGAAATTAACAGTGCAAACTACCTCTATGATAAACAAATTTGTGTGTATCCCCTTTATGTTATGGACCCTAGGATACTAATTCCCATTTGTGTCACTAAATTAAAATAATAACCGAGATGACAAAGAAGGGTCAATGTTCACAGACTGGGTGGATGACTGCTAAATCAATTGTGGAAAAATCTAAATGTAAACAAAAATAAATATCCAATGTGTAATAGCTACCTAAAGGTACCCACAGAAATGAGTAAGGAAGCAGAAGAGTTTTAAAGTGAAGACTAAAGAAAAAAAATAATGATTTAAGATGGAACAAAATTACACTAGATGAAGGTGATATTTGAAACTTAAAATATTCTGATTTTAGCTGACTTTTTTTTTTTTTTTTTTGAGCAACAGCCAAGCTTGTAACCACAGGATGGAAATCCACAGGGCCAAATGCACGAGAGGAAACACCATGAAGAATTCACAGAAGCAGAAGTGAGACAGTCCTTGCAGAAGGCTCATGCACGCAGGGATTCCAAAGCATGTTGGCCATTTTCTGTCTACATTCTTTCTGTCCTTTTTAATTGTTCTGTCATTGTTTATAAATGGAAAATCACCTTTCCAACAGTTCCAAGGGAATTCAAAAACTGGATGGTCGTGTCCACATATATGTGGAATCTAATACACAATAAACTAGTGAATAAAATAAAAAGAGAAGCAGACTCACAGATACAGAGAACAAACTAGTGGTGACCAGGGGTGGGGCGTGGGTATAGGGGTGAGGGAGTGGGAGTTACAAACTACTGGGTGTAAGACAGGCTACAAGGATGGATTTTACAACATGGGGAATATAGCAAATATCTTGTAATAACTGTAGATGGAGTGCAACCTTCTAAAATTATATGGAAGATTAAAAAATTTTTTAAGGCTTCCCTGGTGGTGCAGTGGTTGGGGGTCCACCTGCCGATGCACGGGACATGGGTTCGTGCCCCGGTCTGAGAAGATCCCACATGCCGCGGAGCGGCTGGGCCCGTGAGCCATGGCCGCTGAGCCTGCGTGTCCGGAGCCTGTGCTCCACAACGAGAGAGGCCACAACAGTGAGAGGCCCACGTACCGCAAAAACAAAAACAAACAAAAAAAATTTTTAAATACGAACAAAAGAATTAATTCTAAATGTTAAGAGTCAATACTTAAACTATCTAGAACTCTTGGGAAATTTTTTAAAAATCAAAATTCTTATATTGGGTCTTATAATTAAATAGCTACCAGGCTACTCGTGGTCCTCAATGAAAATTCTCTACATTCATCTATATGTTAATAAAATGAAGTACCTATGATGTACAAGGAAACTTCCTCTCGTGCTGTTTGATCTTAACAACTCGATCTAGTAAACAGCTCATAAGACTTATTGGTAGGAATAATATTATTGATCCTAGTTTTCTGCTGGGGATAATTAGATTAGCAAATCCAATTAAGTAGCTCCTATCAGAACTGCCAGCCTGGAAAAAAATTTGAACTCAGTTGTCCCAATTCTTACTCCCTGCATTGTGTTGAATATGACTTCACCTCCACAGCCAGTGTCACACTGGTTGCCAACAAATACTGGTCCTGTGTAATGTTTGTAAATTAAGCGTGAAAATGTATAAACTTGAAGTTATTAGCACAATAATAACCTATTTTAAATAATTTCAAATATGAGGTGGCAAAAGTTTATCCCACATAAATTCTATGTCAAGTCAGTATCAAAAGTATTTTCATCATAAAGGCTTTTCTCTCCTTTCTGTGACATATAAAAGCATCATTGACGGACAAGAAACGAGAAATTAGTCTGCAAGAGGAATGTTTTGCCAAAGCTACAATATCCATTGTAGGATAGATGTGTGAGTGCCTCATGTAACATGATCAGAGTCACTCCTTTTAGTCCTAAATCTGCAGCACTAAAAATACATTACAAAATAGGCTGTCCTCTTGAGGCCAAATTCTTTGTTTCCTTTTGGATTGAATATTCTCCTTGTCTCTCGGCCACACAGGGAAAGCTGTATTCACAAAGCAAACAAGGATTCGACACAGTTATGTCAAAAGCATGGGTCAAGAAATTGTTTCCTTCTGCCTGTTTCCCCCTTAATAATGTTTCTTTAATTAATGTAACTGATCATATTACTTATACATTAGATAAATATGTAATTAATTAGACTTGAATGACCCATGATATAACACAGTTCTTATCTTTCATGATGCTAATGTAGACATAAAGATAATAGGTATACATTGCACAGGAACGGAGGCTAAATCGATCCCCAGGATTTTTTCTTGGTGTCTCAGTGCAATGACAGTGCCCTACAT
The DNA here is from genome assembly GCF_059928025.1 of Delphinapterus leucas. Lineage (NCBI taxonomy): Eukaryota > Metazoa > Chordata > Mammalia > Artiodactyla > Monodontidae > Delphinapterus > Delphinapterus leucas. Next base: position 131,001,216 of record NC_143150.1, on the reverse strand, counting down.
TTGTAGGGGCTGCATTTAGCCAAGGGTAGCTACTGATTTCACCACACACCTTTGATGGGGACAGATCCAGTGATATTTGCAACCAGGATCCACTGCCTGCCAGCAGGGATTTGATTGATCACATGGAGCATGGCAGGCAAATTTGATCTCAGGTCCTCAAGTTTCCACTAATCCAGGCAGACTTCTGTCTTTTTTTTTTTAAATAAACTTTTGGTTTCAGACTCATTTTTAGATTTGCAGAAAATGTACCATGACAGTGCAGTGTTCCCACGTATTACCTTCACCCAGCTTCCCCTAATATTAACATCTTGCATAAACATGGTTCTTTGGTCAAAGACTTAAATATAGGTAGCACACCATTAATAAGACTCCAGTTTTAATGGGTTCATGATATTTTCTTAAATATATAAAGATGTGCCAGGCATGTGTTATAGGCCAGGGTGGTGCTTTATGTGCGTTTCCTTTTTTAAAAAATTTTTATTTTATTTAAGTATCGTTGATTTACAATATGTCATTTTCAGGTGTACAGCACAATGATTCGGTTTTTTATACATATATATGCATATATATGTGTGTATATATATATATATATATATTTTTTTTTGGATTCCTTTCCCTTATAGGTCATTACAAAATACTGAGTAGAGTTCCCTGTGCTCTACAGTAGGTCCTTGCTGATTATCTATTTTATACATAATAGTGTGTATATGTTAATCCCAAACTCCTAGATTATCCCCCCTCTTCTCCCCTCTGGTAACCATAAGTTTGTTTTCGAAGTCTGTGAGTCTGTTTGTGTTTTGTAAACAAGGTCATTTGTATCATTTTTTAAGATGCCACATACGAGTGATATCATATGGTGTTTGTCTTTCTCTGTCTGACTTACTTCACTTAGTATGATCATCTCTAGGTCCATCCATGTTGCTGCAAATGGCATTATTTCATTCTTTTTTTTATGACTGAGTAGAATTCCACTGCATAAATGAACCACATCTTCTTTATCCATTCCTCTGTCAGTGGACACTTGGGTTGCTTCCTTGTCTTGGCTGTTGTCAATATGTATTTTCTAAATAAGTCCTCACAGTAACATATGCATATGCTGAATCTAAGATGGATAGGGTTAAGTTGCCTCAACACTGGGTGCCTTGCAATTGACCCCCAGGATTGAAAAGGAAGGACCATTTGATCAGAAGGATAAGTGAGTTTCATTTCTCTGCTGTATTGACCTTTTTGTGAGCAAAATATGTTTGCTGCTGAATCTATCCCTTGATCACTCTCATTCTGATTCAAGCTAATTATATATTATATTTCAGCCCTAAATAACTAACGAAAGTCCTTCATCTACCAAACCTCTCAAAATTGAGCAGTTGGATTTTTAACAGTCCAGGCAAGAACACTTTCTAGGTAAACTTTAAAAGACAGAATGACTGAAATAATGCAACAATTTAAACCATCTCTTTAGGATCTGAACGCTTTAGTGTAAATAAATACCAACTCAAAGTAATTCTTAGTAAATGTAAGGTAGGTGTTGACGGCTGTGCTTGGCAGTTGTATTATAATGAGTAGTAACAGGTTTCTTCAGGGAGTTTCATAAATCCTAAACACACCACAAAAACAACATTCACGGATTATCTATTGATAATTTTTTTTTAAATGTCTATTTTATTGAACTGTATTTTGTAAAGGTGATGTTTCCCTTGGATAATAATTCAAGTTCAGAAGACAACACATTTATTTTTATCTATTAATACTACTTTTCTTATAACCAGTTTGTGTAGAGGCTTAACACAACATAAGAAGGCAGCTTTCTAAATGTCACTGGACAGTGAATGCATAGGAATTTATTTGAGGGCAAATCTGTGGACCAACTCCTAAAACTGATAATTTTTAAACTACCAGATTTGCTTTCTTAAATACCATCCACCAACTCTTGGTTTAAACCTAAAAATTCATCATTGTAGGGACTCCCCTGGTGGCGCAGTGGTTAAGAATCCTCCTGCCAATGCAGGGGACACGGGTTCAAGCCCTGGTCCGGGAGGATCCACATGTGTGGAGCAACTAAGTCTGTGCACCACAACTACTGAACCTGCACTCTGGAGCCCGTGAGCCACAATTACTGAGCCCACGTGTCACAACTACTGTAGCCCACGCACCACAACTACCGAAGCCCACGCACCTAGAGCCTGTGCTCCGCAACAAGAGAAGCCACAACGATGCGAAGCCCGCGCACCGCAACAAAAAGTAGCCCCCGCTCACTGCAACTAGAGAAAGCCCGTGCGTAACAACAAAGACCCAACACAGCCAAAAATAAATAAATGTAAATAAATTTTAAAATATATAAGTAAAATGTATATTTAAAAAATCCTTCCCAAATGCAACCACACTTCATTATTCCTTGTTGTCAAAATGCACCTAAAATATCTCACGATTTATCAGCCTGCCACTGCAGAGAAGTGACACATTTTGACAACCGCCTATTTGTTGATTTTGGAATTTACATTGCGTGTAACAAGTACATGTTAAGATATTAGGTCTTCCTGTTCTTTCTTTCAGCCATTTCTCTTTCCAATAGGAGTTAATTTTCTGGTTCAGGTCGTGATGCCAGATTCTGGTTTGGTGCCCACGAGAAGTCTTTGGTCACATACAGAATGCCACAACTGGGCAACAGGCAAGGGACACAGTTTCTACCCACCTTAATAAGTGGAAAACCATGTCCCAGTTGCAGAGAAGATACCTGTAGTTGTGGAGGTCCACAGACAGCATGCATTTAGACCATAAGCATTCTTTAGATTTGTAAATAATAATAATAATAATAATGATTTTATCATAGACAAGCCTAGATCATCCTGGTTGCAACAGACTTAGAAAATTTTTCTCTACCAATTGTTATACAAGGTTCTCATTTTTAAAAAGCTGTGTAACTAGGGAGATCAGCTCGATGCTTTGTGAAAACCTAGATGGGTGGGAGAGGGAGGGTGGGAGGGAGGCTCAAGATGGAGTGGATATGGGGATATATGTATACATATAGCTGATTCACTCTGCTGTACAGCAGAAACTAACACAATATTGTAAAGCAATTATACTCCAATAAAGATATTTTAAAAAGTTGTGCAATGTCATTAAATGATACATTTAAAAAATTGCCAGGGTCATTAAGAAAAATCAAGTTGTTCAAGCTCTGGATTTAAATATACCCAACAGGACAAGCTTCCAATTATAAGATAAATAAGCCCTGGGGATGTAATGCACAGCATGGTAACTGTAGTTAATAATACTGTATTACATCTTTAAAAGTTGCTAAGAAAGTAGATCTTAAAAGTTCTCATCTCAAGAAAGATGAGACTGTAACTACAGGTGGTGATGGATGTTAACTAGACTTATTGTGGTGATCATTTCACAATACATACAAATACAGAACCATCATGTTGTACACCTGAAACTAATACAATGTTATATGTCAAGTATATCTCAATAAAAATAAATAAAAGTAAAAGAAATCTATTTCTCTCTCTACTCATCTAATTCATTATTAATTTGGAAAATTTGATGTCCATAACAAGATTATTAAGGCACGGTTATTGAGTTTATTAAAATATTCATAAAAGTGTTAGAGTTATGTTTTAGAAATTTTACTACAGAAGTTAAGTATGACAAAATCAAATTCAAGGGGAAATAAATGACTTGAGAATATAAAATGACTTTAAACAACAGTTTAAACAATATAAGCAATCATCACTGTTAGTTAACAATTAAGCACTTTTTAATCAATACTTTGTTTTAAAGTGGATGCGTAAATGTGAAAAAGAGTGGAAATGGGGCTTCCCTGGTGGCGCAGTGGTTAAGAACCTGCCTGCTAATGCAGGGGACACGGGTTTGAGCCCTGGTCTGGGAAGATCCCACATGCCGTGGAGCAATTAGGCCCATGAGCCACAACTACTGAGCCTGCGCGTCTAGAGACTATGCTCCACAACAAGAGGGGCCGCGATAGTGAGAGGCCCGTGCACCGCGATGAAGAGTGGCCCCCGCTTGCCACAACTAGAGAAAACCCTCGCACAGAAATGAAGACCCAACACAGCCAAAAATAAATAAGTAAACAAATAAAGAGCCAAGCATTTGAAGCCCTTTAAAAAAAAAAAAAAAAGTGGAAATGGAAAGCAGTAAAATTATTCATTTGTATTAAATGCCTTTTGAAGGAAGATTAAAGATGTCTCCTTGATTTTTTCCTTCATAAAAAGTTTCACTCTTTCACTTGTGATAATTAATCACAAATGTTAGTCATCTCCAATCCCCACTCTGTTATCCAGCCTCTTTCAAGTTTTTCTCACATTTGGAAATGAATTCTTTTTGTTAGGGCTTGTAATGAAGATCAATAGTTTAGACGCTGCTTATATAGCTTTTAAAAATTCAAAGAACAAAGGACTATTTTTAAAAGTTCAAAAATTTCATCATATTCTCTCTTCAGCCAACATCACGACCGTATTTCTTGCTTTCATGTCAACATCTAAATATTGTAAGGGAACTCACAATGACTCAGCATATTTTACTGGGTAAAAGTAAGGCTGAGACAGTTTGATTAAAAGCTTGTAAGTGAAGACACCAACTATCTATTTCTCATTGAGGATGACCTAGTTGGACTAATAACTAGACTTGAGTGTAGAACAAGTGATCTAGTTGGCTCTATAGGTTCTAAAGGATCCTAGACAAATGCCATCAAAGAATCATCAGCTCTAAAACATCCATGTATGATTAAAAATTCCCCATAAAGTGGCATAGAGGGAACATACCTCTACATGATGAAGGCCATATATGACAAACTCACAGCTAACATCATACTCAATGGAGAAAAACTGAAAGCACTTCCTTTCAGATCAGAAACTAGACAAGGATGCCCACTCTCAACATTTTTATTCAACATAGTTTTGGAAGTCCTAGCCACAGCAATCAGAGAAAAAGAAAAGGAATCCAAATTGGAAAGGAAGAAGTAAAACTGTCACTGTTTGCAGATGACATGATACTATACATAGAAAATCCTAAAGATGTCACAAGAAAACTACTAGAGCTCATCAATGAATTAGGTAAAATTTCAGGATATGAAATTAATACACAAAAATCTGTTGCATTTTTATACCCTAACAAACTATCAGAAAGAGAAATGCAGGAAACCCATTTACCATCACATCAAAAAGAATAAAATACCTAGGAATAAACCCACCTAAGGAGGCAAAAGAGCTATACTTGGAAAAGTATAAGACACTGATGAAATAAATTGAAGACAATACAAATGGAAAGACTTACTGTGTCTTTTAGGATTGGAAGAATCAATATTGGTAAAATGACTGTACTACTAAGGAAATCTACAGGTTCAATGTAATCCCTATCAAATTACCAATGGCATTTTTCATAGAACTACAACAAATAATTTTAAAATTTGTATGGAAACACAAAGACCCTGAATAGCAAAAAACCATCTTGAGAAAGAATGGAGATGGGGGAATCATATGCTCTAACTTTAGACTATACTTCAAAGCTACAGTAATCAAAACAGTATCATACTGGTGCAAAAAACAGACACACAGATCAATGCAATAAGATAGAAAGTCCAGAAATGAACCCAAGAACTTACAGTCAATTAATCTACAACAAAGGAGGCAAGAATATACAATGGAGAAAAGACAGTCTCTTCAATAAGTGGTGCTGGGAAAACTAGACAGCTACATGTAAAAGAATGACATTAGAGCATTCTCTAAGACCATATACAAAAATAAACTAAAAATGGATTAAAGACCTATATATAAAATTGGATACTATAAAACTCCTAAAGGAAAATGTAGAACGCTCTTTGACATAAATCACAGCTATATTGTTTTGATCCATCTGCTAAAGGACACAAAAGCAAAAATAAACAAATGGGGGCTTCCCTGGTGGCGCAGTGGTTGAGAGTCCGCCTGCCAATGCAGGGGACACGGGTTCGTGCCCTGGTCCGGGGAGATCCCACATGCCGCAGAGTGGCTGGGCCCGTGAGCCATGGCCACTAAGCCTGCGCGTCTGGAGCCTGTGCTCCACAATGGGAGAGGGCACAACAGTGAGAGGCCCGCATACCGCAAAATAAATAAATAAATAAATAAAAATAAACAAATGGAACCTAATTAAACTTAAAAGGTTTTGCACAGCAAAGGAAACGATCAACAAAATGAAAACACAATCTACTGAATGGGAGAAAATATTTGCAAAGGATATGACCAATAAGGGATTAATGTCCAACATATATAAACAGCACATACAACTCAACATCAAAAAAAAACAAACCTGATTAAAAAATGGGCAGAAGAACTCAACAGACATTTTTCCGAAGGAGACATACAGATGGCCAACAGTTACGTGAAAAGATGCTCAACATTGCTAATCATCAGGGAAATAAAACCACAATAAGATGTCACATCACACCTGTCAATGGCCATCATCAAAAAGAACACAAATAACAAATGTTGGCAATGATGTGGAGAAAAAGGGAACCCTCCTACACTGTGGGTGGGAATGTAAATTGGTGCAGCCACTATGGAGAATACTATGGAGATTCCTCAAAAAACTAACAATAGAACTACCATATGACTCAGAAATTCCACTCCTGGGTATATATGCAAAAAACCCAAAAACTCTAAGATACATGCACCCCAATGTTCGTAGCAGCATTATTTACAATATCCAAGATATAGAAGAAATCTAAGTGTCCATGAACAGAGGAATGCATAAAGAAGATATGGTATGTATTTGTGTATATACATATATGTGTGTGTGTATATATATAGTGCAATACTACTCAGCCATGATAAAGAGTGAAACTTTGCCATTTGCAGCAACATGGATGGACTTGGAAGGCATTATACTAAGTGACATGTGTCAGACAGAGACAGGCAAATACTGTATGCTATCACTTATATGTGGAATCTGAAAAATACAAGAAACTAATGAATAAAACTAAATACAAGAAACAGATACAGAGAACAAACTAGTGGTCACGAGTGGGGAGAGGGAAGTGGGGAGCGGCAACACAAGGGTCGGGGATTAAGAGGTACAAACCATTAGGTATAAAACAAGCTATAAGAATATACTGTACAATACAGGGACTATAGACTTTTTTTTTTTTTTTTTTTTTTTTTTGTGGTACACAGGCCTCTCACTGTTGTGGCCTCTCCCGTTGTGGAGCACAGGCTCCGGACGCACAGGCTCAGCGACCATGGCTTACGGGCCCAGCCACTCCACGGCATGTGGGATCTTCCCGGACCGGGACACGAACCCACGTCCCCTGCATCGGCAGGCGGACTCTCAACCATTGTGCCACCAGGGAAGTCCTTATAATAACTATAAATGGAATACAACCATTAAAAATTGTGAAACACTATACTGTACACCTGTAACTTATATAATATTGCACAGCAATTATACTTCAATTAAAAAATTAAGAAGCTTAGCACTGTGCTAGGTCCTAGCTATTTGGAAACAAATCATAATGTCTCAACACTGGCCAGCTTAAGGGTCCTTTCGAGGCCTTTGAGAATCCTCAATCATAGCATATGGGATGTGAAAAAATGAGAAATTGGATGTGGGTGGAATAAAAAAGATGAGGGCCAAACATCACCCTTATCGAATATAAAAGCCCAGTTGTATTGTTCTGTTCCATTCTGTTCTGCTCCATACCATTCCATCCTGTTCTATTCCATTTTACCCTATCCTATTTTATTCTACATCTATGGACCAATGGGCTTTCCCATCCTGAACCCCATGACTAGATGTACATATATACCTAGTTATATGTAACACAGCCAGGTTGAGTGGACACTGCCCTCCCCACCCGAGATGCCCATGCATGTAAAACATGTAGCAGAAAGGAGTATTGGGAAGGAGGCTGCATGACCCCTGATGGCCTTTGCAGAGGGTGGAGAGGGAGAGAGAGAGACAGAGAGAGAAAGAGAGAGAAGGTCAGGTTTTCAGCATCCAGCTACAATTCTCTAGAGAAAGCCCGCATGCAGCAGCGAAGACCCAACACAGCCAATAAATAAATAAATAAAAATAAAGACCTTTAAAAAAAAGAAAAAAAGACTACCATACCCTATATCCTGATCCTACACTTACTAGTATAATATTTTCCCTTAGAATTTTTGTCCGGTCTGTGCATTTCCATGAACGGCTTAATGGAAGACTGACAGTTACTTATGCTGTCCTACACACAGGCTCCTGGTGTCCTTGTTTAATCCTAAAGACATGATTTTCATTCATAAATGTAGTAAACATCATAAACCTAGCATATTGATGCGTGAGACAAATTATTCTTTACAACTGTATTAACTGACATTATCATTCTTTCAATAATAAAACTCATTCATCACATCTCTTCCTGTTCACATATTTAATACATTTTTTTAGAAAACAATGTATCCATTGTCAAAAGGCCATGCACATACTTTGAACAGGCACACACCCCAGGTGTTTTGGGGTGTGAATGATAAGGCAGAGGTAATGAGGATTACTTTGAAGGGGCTTCCTTCTTGGTGCTCACTAGCGTGCCTCATTTAATTTTTCTTCTCACGGTTCTCTTAGCAGTCAGTTAAGGGAGAATCCCGTCATGTGGTTTATCATCTTTCTTTAAAGCAGAGATCATTCTAAGATGCTCCACAAATCAGAGCTCTGCAGAAAAACTGGAACAGTAAAGGAAAAGACGTCCTTCTTTCCGTCAGCACGGGTTTCATGAACTCCTACTACATGGCCCTGCATTACAGCGGTGGACCAAACGAAGCGACTGCATAGCAGGGTATCTCTGAATGGAACGGGACAGGCGATCACAGATAGACACCCGTGGCGTGGTAGCTGCCAATGGCAAGAATAGAAAGGACCGGAACGCGTGTTCAGGTGGCTCATTTAGGCGCTCACTTAGGTTGTTCCAGTATTTCTGTCAACCGCAGCGAAGTGTGAACTGTACTTCAGAGACGGAGGACCGTGGCTTGAACCTAAGATCTACCAATTTTCCTTTTTCTTTTCCTTGTGCGTGTAGAGGTGCGGGCGTGGGGAGAAATTGGCTACTTCAAACACACCGTCAGTACCTGCTAAATGCCAAGACTCTGCTAAGTATCTGACGCATACTATTTAATCCTCGTTACAACCATGCCGCGTTATGTTGCGTCGTGTCGAGGGGTCCGTGTTGAGCTGTGACCTCGTGCTGTGTTATTGGCACGGACTGAACAGTGTCCCCAACCCCCAAATTCATGTGCTGAAGCCCTAACCCCCACCGTGACTCCGTTTGGACATAAAGTCTTCGAGGACGTGATTATGGTAAAGTGAGGAGAGGCCACGTGAGAACACAGCAAGATGTCCACCTGCGAGCCGAGCTGAGAAGCCTCACCAGAAACCAGCCCTGTTCACACACCATGATCTGAGATTTCTAGTTTCTGGAACTGTGAGAAAATTAATTTCTGTTCTTCAAGCCACCCATTCTGTGGTGTTTTGTTATGGCAGCCCTAGTAAGACCAATATGGCTGCTATGTTATCTTGCTGTGTTATACTATGGAATGGAATGTTACATTTACCACTTTGCCAGTGCAGAAAATGAAGTGCAGAGAGACTCAGGGATTCACCTCGAGGCACAGGGCAACGAAGAGTTAGGGTGGAAATTCCACCCGAAACAGTCTAAAGGCAAGGCAATCCTGTGCACACTCTCTCCTGTGGGCTTTACCACCCTGCGCAAAACACCTAACCTCTTAAGAGTCACAAATCCATTATCAGCCAATGAGGGCTCTGATGTAGGTTACAGCCCTTTGTTCTGTGGTAGACATTCATAACTCACTAGAGTCATGAGGGTATAATAATAATTACATTACTGTCTTTCAAAGACAACAACATTTACGGTCATATAACGAGCTCATTGGCACTTATGGAAACCACCCCAATCTGTTCCTCTTGGGAAAACACTTCGTGTCTAGATGTTTACCCTCAATTGCTCAGCGTTGGGTTAAGATAAACCATGTTTTTGGAGCTAGGGCGTGCGGTCACAGTCTGTGCGTCCAAAGTCTTGTCTACTACTCTCAGTACGCAAATGAATGGCATTGTGATTCTCCATCTACCTTGTTCCCAGTCAAAGGAAAGGAAAGTCAAACTTTTTTTTTTTTTTTTTTTTTTGCGGTACCTGGGCCTCTCACTGTCTGGCCTCTCCTGTTGCGGAGCACAGGCTCCGGACGCGCAGGCTCAGCGGCCATGGCTCACGGGCCCAGGCGCTCCGCGGCATGTGGGATCTTCCCAGACCGGGGCACGAACCCATATCCCCTGCATCGGCAGGCGGACTCTCAACCACTGCGCCACCAGGGAAGCCCAGTCAGACTATCTTTGATGACTACTTCAAATTTCCTAATTATGTAAACCCTCATAGAAGACCAGACGTACTTATGTGGAATCAAATTTAAGAACTCATTAATCAATGTAAACTTTGAATCTCGTCTCCCCTTTTTCATGTTCTGCCTAAATCCAACTGCTGGAATTGGAGAAACTTCCAAACCACTGACCATAAATAATAAAAACTGACAAAATAGCATGAGCCAAAATACCTCTAAAGCTGTGTTAAATGAAGGCGAGAGAGTTCACGGACCGTCAGCTGACGTGTACATAAAAAGATTTAACGCTCTGAGAAATAGGTGCGAAACAGAAAATGATATTTTGATTCAGGAATGGAATTCAAGGCTCATACTCTTCTTTAAGATATACAATTTTTAAGTTACTTTAGGGGACTTCCCTGGTGGTGCAGTGGTTAAGAACCCACATGCCAATGCAGGGGACACGGGTTCGAGCCCTGGTCCAGGAAGATCCCACATGCCGCAGAGCAACCAAGCCCATGCGCCACAGCTACTGAGCCCACGAGCCACAACTACTGAGCCCACATGCCACAACTACTGAGCCTGCGCTCTAGAGCCCGCGAGCCACAACTACTGGGCCCGCATGCCACAACTACTGGGCCCGCATGCCACAACTACTGAAGCCTGCATGCCTAGAGCCTGTGCTCCACAACAAGAGAAGCCACCGCAATGAGAAGACCGTGCACCCCAACAAAGAGTAGCCCCTGCTCGCTGAAACTAGAGAAAGCCCGCGTGCAGCAATGAAGACCCAATGCAGCCAAAAATAAATAAGTTACTTTAGATAAACATTAAGTGTGCTCAGAGACCCTTTTCAGGAGTGAAAACTCCCTAAGCTCTTCAACTACTTCTACTCTGGAGTACGAGTGATTTTTTATCACCATTGACACATTTCACGTATAGGATTTTTGCCGTTAAATATATATGCATATGTATATGTCATCATGTTTTTTTTTTTTTCTTTGCACTGCAACTGTCAGTGTTTCCTGGTGATCCTTCTTCTGCAGAGGCTACAACTTGACTCAGTGAGATTCTGGCTCTTTGCCAAAGGTTTTCAACACCAGGTGCACCCACGGTCTGACAACAAACAATTCATTTGGATGGAAATTTTCTCCATCCTTGCATCACAAGTGTCGTGCATTAAATTATAGGTGACAAATGCAAAAACAGGTGCTTTAGAGTGTGACTTCCTAACGAGGGACCAGTTAAGAAGGAGGAATGAAAAAAGTACGTTACACATGAATTGGAAAATACTGGACTAATGTAACTACGGGCAAATCGTGTGCTTTGGTAGTTGTTCGTTACTTTGCGAAATGTTGGAAAAACCAAGTCATTAATTACATTAAGGAAGAGACAGTTGGTGCAACCTTTCTCTGTCACCCAAGTCAAAAACAGGCTCAGCCAGAATTATGGCTCAAGAGGAATTCTCACTCACCCTTACAACTAGGAAACCTATTCCAGGTCACCAGCAGCAAGAGTTTTCTCTGGAATAAAAACTGGTGGGTCTAACAATTGAGAAAGGTTAGGCCAATCCCAACAGCATGATGGGGCTGCCTTTGTATCCTCATGTTTGTGATGCAAAAGCCACTCAACAGCCTTGCAGCCTCCAAGACAAATGCTTGTATTAAAAATTAGTCCCCAGTGAGCTTGTATGTCTCCTCCAATAATTCGGACTTGATTTTGCAGGTAATGCAATGTGACAAGGTAACGACCTGCCAAAACGAATCAAATCCAGTCAAAACTTGAAAGACAGTGTTTTCTAAGCCTCTTTGGGGAAAACAAAACAAAACGAAACATACATCTCTTTACGGACTACCAGCTTTGGCTATTAATGTCCTTGTGATAGATCTGAAATAAAAAACTAAAAATTATATAAATATCCAAGCAGTTTAGTAATACATACTAAATCTCTATTTTTTAATACATATTATGTATTACTAAATCTCTCCATGTTATCTGTCTATATATTAGCTCTATATAAATATATCTCTATATATTACTAATACAGTAATAGTAGTATATATTACTGATGTAGTAAATTAGTAATATATTAATAAATATTACTATTAATTAGAATATATTTAACATGTTATTAAATTTAATATATTTAACATATTGTTACATTTAATATATTTAATGTATTATTAAAATATATTAATAATATTACTAAATTAGTAATATATTACTAAATCTCTCTCTACATAGAGAGAGATTTAGTAATATATAGAAATATACTTGACAGAGAGGGAGAGAAATAGTGGGAGAAAAGAATTTCTAAACTGCACAAACATTATATATACATGAGTATATATATATATGATTATACATACGAGTATAAACATACATGCACATAGGCATACATAAAACAGTAGATAGGTAAGACACCTATATTATATATGACTCATGTGGCAATATTAGGGTTCCCAGCTGTAACCCAAAAGAATTTGTTGCTTCCAGGACAGAAAGATAAAGGGTAGGAAGAATATATATACATCAAGGGTGGGGGCCAAACATCACCCTTACTGCAGAGAAAAGCCACGTTGTACCGTTCTTACCATAATAACAATACACACACATAACACATGTGTATATCTGTGTGTATGTAATACCCATGTATATATTTGTAATAAATATGTAGAATAGAATTAAGGAGGCAGATACAGACACATATTAGAATACATAATACAGTGTATCAAAGCAGAACTGGAAGATGTGGTTTTCTCCATTTTTAGAGGAGGGATTTGAAATGTAGCTTTTTAAACGTGTGACAAGTTGTTACAAGAACTGTCAAGAATATAGCAAAAACTTGTTTCTGGACCCCAAAACCCAGGATCTGTGCCAAAGAGCCCTTAATGGCCCCACCCCCGAAACCCCATATATATTTCAAGCACTTTTAGTTTTAAAATTCTACATAGGAAATTCCCTTGTAAAAAACAGCATACCCTTCAAGGATGTCAGAAATGGCAACTGGCCCTCAAGGCTGAATTACGGCATCTTCCTAGACAGAGTCAGGGTTAAATCCTGAGGCCATCAATACACTACACACTAAAATGGGAAGCCTCCTGGATTACACAATAAAAAGCAATAATCCATGCTGCCCTGTTCATCCAGCCTTCTCATCTACCTTGCTCAAGCACCTCTAATACTTTCCGACTTCACTTCAGGAGGGAAAACGTTTTTCCTGCACCAGGAAAAACGGCAGTAAAGCTACCGAGTACATTTAAAGTTATCCGTGCGAACAGAAACAAATACTTAAACTTTTCCCACGGACTGTCCATGATCTGAAGATTTTAGACTTGTTGGTACTGCTGTCTTGCTTCACAAGGCATTTACGAGTCATCACAACGGGCTGCGGATCACAATGGTTAGCGATGGCTTTAAAAATGTATGTTTGTTAAATACTCTATGTTACTACTTATGTGTGGAATCTAAAATTAAAACGGGTGACTATAACAAGACAGAAGCAGACTCACAGGTATAGAGAACAAATCAGTGGTGACCAGCGGGGAGAGGGAAAATGGGAGGGGCAGGATAGGGGGAGGGGATTAAGAGATACCAACTACCACGTTTAAAATAAACAGGCTACAAGGATGTGGTGTACAACACAGGGAATATAGATGATACTTTACAGTAAATTTAAATGGAGTACAATCTACAAAAATTTTGAATCACTATGTTTTGCCATATTATGCAGGTTTCAGGTGTATGTAACTATCCTTTAATTTAAAAAAAAGGTGGGTTTAGCCGAGTCACACCCATGCAATAAGGCAGGCAGACTGAGAAGCAAAAAAGCTAACTTCAAACTCTAAATTATGTAGCAGGAGTATATTTTCTGGAAGTTACCACAAATCGAAAGTCCTCTGAAGAAAGAAGTGTCTGAGAACAAAACCCCAAAGGTTTAGTGTATTGCTTGCGGAGCAAAACCGTAGCTGGGCCTATGGATTCACGCGTGTATGAAGCAAGCAGTCAGCTGCTCTTATCCTGTATTTGGAAAGTTCTGGCAAACTTTCAACATGGCATTTTCACGGGATGATTGACGGAAACACGGTTTCTGGTGGGAGGCTGGTGGCTGATGGGCTTGCTTTCCGAAGTACAAGGCTCTGTGGTTTGGCAGGTTTCGGAAGCATCATTCCTGACGCGTAGGTGACACTGATGGATTGGGTCACTCGGAAGCCAGTTCTGGTGTTTTATGTGGCTACGGAGGGGGAATAAGTCTTATTTTTTTTCCCCCTTGAATTTGGAGCATAAGACCTTTGCATCCTCGTGCATGCCTCGTGCATGGCTGGGTACACTCTTATGTACTTTGTCTATTTTATCTGCCTCTCCTCTACCCACCGTGTTCGTCAATTGTCTATGTTCTTTGATTGTCTACTACTTTTAGTTTGACCTCCACACCTCGATCAAACCTGTGTGGTTCTGCTTTCAAAACTTTTCAAAGCCTGCCTTCTCCTTAGGAGCAATTTTCTTCACAAGGATTTCCAGGGGTCCCGTGGTCCTCTGCATAACATTCAAAAGGTAATAGTCAAAGAGACCTCTACCAAGGAAGGCAGATATCTGGTAACAGGAATAATACTGTCCACACTCCTTACATGCGTGGGTAACTGATCACTTTCCTCTCTAGAAAATGTTTTGTTTGCCACTTTAAGATGTGTAGGTTAAGCTGCTCATGGTGTGAACAGATGTGAATTATAAGGAGCATTGTCATGTCTCCCAAAATCATATTCATTTTTACCTTTTCTGATCTCAGTTCTTACAATGGATGTGGGAAGAAAAAAAATCAACATGTTGGGATAAAACTTCTAAAAGGATACACAAGTACTTTTCAAACCTTGCATTAGGAAGATGAGAGTCATATGTTGACATATGTTTATAATCTGTATGGATTCATGAGAAGCTTGTGGTTTTCCATGTAGAAAACCAAACAAAAAAATGCCTTCAATCCTACAGCAGAGACGGCTAGATTTTCCCCGATATCCATTTCACTTTTCCTCTTCAGTTAATGAACTGTGGTCTTTGTTCAGCCCTGGTCAGTAGGGCATAGACTGTATTTTTCAGCCCCTCTTGGGATTGGGTGTGTCCATGAGACCACATTGTGCACAATTGGATGTAAAGATGCGTTGTCTGAGTAACATCCAGGAAACTTTAAGGCAGAGAGGTGAGCTCTTTACACTAGCCATTCCTTTCCTAACGGGAGGTTAAGAATTTACATTAAATCATGAAAAGACTCTGGACCTGCAACAAGGCAGAAAACCCCCTGATTTCTAATACCATCAATCACCATGCGAGTCCCAGAGCAATTATCTTCAAGCTACTTAAAGACTGACAGTCACTGTTCTTGGATGTTCAAGCCACTAAATGCATGGGATTTTGTTTTGTTTTACACTACCAGTCCAAAACCTACGTGAAACTGAGCAGGGCCCTGTGGGGTTCCTGGGCACAAAAGCTTTCCTGTGTCCCCCGTTTCTTGATTACAGGAAATAGGCTTCATTCAGCCTCCGTGACCTTCCCTGAATTCCAACGGGCAGATTCAAGCAGTTGCTAATCAGGGAAGGGAGGGGATGCAGAGACAAGGGAGGAACAGTCAACAGAAACAACAGTGCAACCTGGGGGCAGGTCCTGGTTTCCCCTCGAAGAATACATGTAACAATATCCTTGAGCCGTTTTGTAGATACTGAAACCTCCAACAGGCAGGAGAAGTTAACTGCGTGCTGCCCACCAGCACGCAGACCTCAGACCGGTTGGAACCAGAAGGTTGATGATGCCGACTCCCGATGACCTCACCACCAACCAATCAGAAGAGTGTCCACAAGCTGATCAGACGCCCTTTGAACCTTGACTATAAAACTCCTCCCTAACCCCCTCCGGGTCAGGACACAAAGTTTTTGAGGGCATTGCCCACTGTGGCCCCCTTTTGCCTGGCAAAGCAAGAAAGGTATTCTTTTCTACTTTACCCAAAACTCCTCCGAGATTTAATTCAATGTCGGGATACAGAGGCTGGATTCGGCAACATAAGCAATCCAAATCTACTTTTAAATACAGTTTCTATCTTACAGTGGGGAAATGAATTCTCCCATGTATCTCTCTTACAAATAAATTGATTCCAGCCTATGTTCCTATGGTTATACTTGAATAAAACTGGTTTGATAATAAGAAGCTTAACCTTCAACATGGGATGTCCAAATTGCATGATATAATAAACATAAGGCATATTTACGTAAAGACCATCTTTAAAATTTTTTGCAATCTGAACATTTCATCATGGGAAATGTTATTCTGAGAAACGAATGCAGATGAGACACGTTTTATTTTCAGACACAACATTCCAATTGTACGTACACGTTAACTTCTTGCTTCTGTAACGGATATTGGCTATGTCAACTCTTCAACTATTTGTCTATAGTTAAATGTCTTGGGATTTCATGCCACTGCACAATGAGGTATGCACAAAGAGATTTTCTTAATAAAAATGTGTTATTGATGCAGTGCTAATCTAGTATATATTATGGTTTCTTATACATTCAAAAGTGTTGCTTTTTGCCTGTTGGGTTTAACAATTTATCAATATAGATCACCTGGATTTAAAGAGCAGGTTAAGATAATGACATATACTTGAGGTACTTCAACAGATTCCAGGAAGCTTGAGATGTTTACAGCCCTTTATCAGAGGCCAGTAGGTGGGCACATAAATGATACCCAACTTTACAAACGTTTACAGCTAGTGGTAAGAATGCAGTAGCAAAGGAGTGTCATCTGTGTGGCTTCAGAGAGAAGGTGACACGTAAGCAGGTCTGGAAGCGTGAGTCTACAGTTGCCCAGCATTGAACTTCTCCAGCCAACTCTTTCTCTTGCAAGTGCTAACTACTACCTACTCGGATTCAGGTCCTTACTGACACGACCTCAATTGTGCTTATTTCTCCCTTTGTGTTTTGTTCTCTTGTTCATGAAGGGTAAGGAATGGGCATCCCCAGGAAAGGGAAGAGAATGAAAAGATACAAAGAAGGACAGATATGGGGTGTCACTGAATGGATGGTTAGTGCCGATTCATGGAGTGTAAGACTGTGTTAATTAACCAATGATGCAAGTGGTTGATGGTAAATGTTCCATTGTTGCTCAAGCAGGGGCTACTTCAAGGCATAACAAAGGGACTAAATGTGAGGGTATTTGCAGATGCCTCGTTCAACACAGCAAACTGAACTCTTTTTGTCCCCATAAACTCACCAGGCGGATTAAAGGAAAGTATGCATAAGAAGCAAAAATTCACAAGAAGGAGAGCAAATGACAGCATATTCAAGATTTCAGCAAAATAATGCAAACTGGAAGTCAGACGGATACATGCAATGTGTCCAGATTAAGAGAAAGGGAGTAAAACCAGGAAATAGGACAAGTCTTGGCCCCAAACGCCAGGAATGCTAGTAATCAGTGATGTAAGAGACCTCTGAAGGTGGAATGCCAGGTGGGGATAAAGCAGGACTTGCTTGAAAAACTCAGTCTCCCAATCCCCATATCCCATCCCACAGAGCTAGAAAAATCACCTCCTACTGGACCTGGCAGTTGACCCACTGGAGATCATTTATCTCCATGGGGCTCCATCCTTCCAACCACCTACCATGGCTAGTGGGCAGCGGGTGGCTTTATACAGAAAACAAGGGAATTAAGGTAAAGTCTATATATCAAATGTTGAGATGCTCAGCCCAGTCTCCAGTGGATTCTAAAAACTGCTAACAGCACGGGTTAAAACATTTCTCTCCAAGAAAACAGAGAGGAGAAAACAGAAACGATACCAGCATTTATATGTCCCTACTGTCCCCCATTGAAGTGTGAGCCCCACGTGTCGGCAAAACTAGCCCAGACACAGAGCTTCCATCTTTGTTTTAGTGCCTCTCTTGTACCTACGAGAGGGCCGCTGAGGATCACCCGGCATTCGAAGTGATACTCGATGTAGTGCAAGATAAACAGAGGGAACTCTGAACAGTGGTTCTCAAAGTGTCCAAGTGTGGACTGGGGACATCTGGGGGTCCACAAGGTCAAGGGTCTTAATAATACGAGTTGATTTACTGCTTGCATCTCTTCTTCTGAGAGTGTACATACAGTGATGTTTACCACACGTTACACAGATTTAGACATCACGACACGCTAAATGCAAAGGGGATAGGAAACGCCGGCTGGGTCTAGTCTGGTTAGCTAGTCACGCAATAGAGCTGCAAGAACCTAAGGTATTTCCTCTATTCTCACTGCTTTTTGGAAAACATACCTCCTTTTAAAAAGATGCATTATCCTTTTTTTTTTAATGGCATTTGTTTGTTATTTTAAACTGGATAGAAAACATCTAAAAAAATTCTTATTTCTAATTTCTAAGTAACCCTCCTGCAAAAAAAAAAAAAAAAAAAAACCTGTGTGGTGCACATCATTTCACATATGGATCAGAAAGGTGGACTTGGGCTTCCCTGGTGGCGCAGTGATTGAGCGTCCGCCTGCCGATGCAGGGGACACGGGTTCGTGCCCCGGTCCAGGAAGATCCCACATGCTTGCGTACCGCAAAAAAAAAAAAAAAAAAAAAAAAAAAAAAGAAGGGTGGACTGGCTCTGCAGGTGCCTGTTTCTATCCCTCTAGGCTTGGTTTTTACATCCTTCCATTTTCTAGGGACAGGAATTTTTTCCCACCTGATAGGGTGTGTTGTAAGAGACTGCCCTTACCCTATATTTAGTAATTGCGTGTGTGTGTTCACACATATATCCATATATATACACCATATATGTCATATATGGGTATGTATACATATATCTACAGATATCGACAGATAAATAGATGAGAGGGAGGTGACTCATAGATAACAGTGTTGGGTTGAACCCCGCAGACCTGCGAGCTTTGTAGTTGCCCAGCATGGGGACCGAGGAAAGAGGCCAGAGATGGGGACAGAGGCAGGGGATCTTAAGCAAAAGGTCTTGGGGCAACACCTCCACCATGTCCAGCAGACGACAAAGAGGACACGGCAATAACCTTTGCTACTCGGGGGAGAAGGAGGCTACCATTTATAGGGGAAGTGACATCAGGTTGGCTCCTCTGTTACCAGGGAAACCAGCACCTGCATGAGGGGGCAATCACGTAGGCAGTTAGCCATTAAGTCCTATAATTTAGAGGATTGGATTGTCCTGTGAACAAAGCAGTGACTGGTCCAGAGAGCAAGAGACCAGCCGCCTTGAGCGGACTGACCATACACTGCTCCCGCCACATACCCTGCACGACCCTTGCAATCTCAGTCCACCTCTCTTCCGAGGTATCCCTGGGGTCAGGGGTGCAGATGGCCACTGCAACCAAATACTGCAAATGCAACGCAGACGCCGGCAGCTAGAGAGTATCAAGATTAAGCCAAGTTCTCATGGGTCCAATTTTTCAGGAAAGTGCACAGCAGGACAACCAGGGCATCTCCCTGTAAACCCAGGGTCCAGACTCATTTCCCAGTGAGGCCATCACTGCCACCCAGTACGCCAACAGATTCCCTCCGCTCAGGCAAAGGACAAAATATAAGACATTTAACAGGCACAATACAGGGAGAATCATGACCATTAAGCAGATACAAGCAAGGACAGCCTTCTGAGATAACGCCAACTCCGCCTGTGTTTTTTGTCCTGTTCCGCAGTACCCGTCCACCCTCCATCCACATAGCTGGTGCCGAATACTAGAGAGACGGTCTAAGACACCACAGGGTTAACAGAATGTTGCCTTTCTCCACTAGGGAACCTGGATTAATGACATTAGGAGTCCTACATGGGGCCGGGTAAAGACAGGTGAAATCTCTAAGTCACGTTCTATCCTGTCTCCCACGGCGGGCGGCCACCCCAAACCACCGGGGACTTACCTGCCACGTCCAGGGCCATTTTGCAATGTGTTCCCCCAGGGTAGGTCCACCGGCAAGGGCAAATGTGAGTTGCTGTGCTCACCGATACTTGCAGCAGCGTTTCAGTCCTTTGGTGGTCAACAGTTAAACTCGGATGGTGTTGACTAGTTAGTTGCCGCTGGGTTAACATGGTGTAAGCACTGGGTCAGTTGTCTCTGGGATGTATCCACACGTTTGAAAGCAAAGTTTCCCATCTCATTGAAGTCATCCCTCCGTAGCCGGGCAGCCGCGGGATTTTAAGGAGGATAGAAAGGCAGGGGTTTGTCCTTTGTACCGGCCCATCTCTAACCTTTATGGCTGCTAAAGTGGGTTGCTGTATCCCCACCCATGTCCGTGGGGGTCACGCACAACTGCTGTAGAACCCGAATAGTGGGGTTTTGCATTGCTAGATGAAGTGCGCCGGCCTTTTTTTAACGTCTCCCACCTGATGTAATGCACTGTAGACAGCATACAGCTGGGCTCACATCCCACCATAACCTTGCTCTGCCCACTTCCATGGCTGGGACCAGCAGCCCAACAGTACTCTGGTTACTTTGCCATTGCCACAAGCTAAAACTTTCCGGGTAACCAGCCACATCCAAATCACAAGCCCGTCCCTGCGGTGATACCCCTAAAGGCTGTGAGGGATATCGTGAGCCAGGAGCACAGGGCTGCTACCTTCAAACTCCAAAGAGACTCTGAGGTTAAGACGGCGTCCTCAATATAGTGGGAAAGCAAGATTCTTCTCATGGGGGTCAGCTGCCACAGGGCTGCACAAGCTAGCAGGCGGCCTCGTTGGGATCACCCCCGTAATTTTCCATTCTCTGTCCTTATTTCCCGATGTCTTAGCACCTACTGGGGTTTCCTCGGCCTCCTGGCTGGCTCATGAATTTGGGGGCTGCAGCCAGCAGGTTTGCAAAGCTTGTAGTTGCCCAGCCTGAAGACCAAAGAAAGAGCTGGGAGTCAGCAACAGAGACTGGATGGTTTAAGAGATGGGGGACCTTACACGTCTGAAGCAGGGTCCTAGAGCAACACCCGACCACGCGCAGCAGGCAACCGACGAGCCACAGCAGCCATCTTCACTACCCAGGGGGCGGAGAAGGCTCCCATTTATAGGCGGGGATTTACGTCAGATTGTCTCATCAGTTACCAGGGAAACGAGCGGCTGGGGCTGGGGGCAAGCCTGTAGGCAGTTACTAATTAAGCCCTATAATTAAGAGGATTGGAGAGTCCCGCGAGTGAAGCACTGCCTGGTCAAGTGGGGGATGGACAGAAAGCATGAGAACCGCCATCTGGAACGGTCTGACCACACAGATAGATAGACGTAGAATTTCCTGGCGGTCCAGTGGTTAGGACTTGGTGCTTTCACTGCAGGTGGCCCGGGTCCATCCATTTCCTGGTCAGGGAACTAAGATCCCACAGGCCACGTAGTGTGGCCAAAAAAGAAAGAAAAGCAGAGAGACAAATAGGTAGATAGATAAATATATGATGGGTATGATTACCATCAGATTCTGTTTTCTCCCCCAAAACTTCTAGATAATTTGACACAAATGACTGTATTATAAAAATAGTATGCCTTTTTTCCCCCCAAATTGTCTCATGTATTACCTCATTTGAACCATCTGCTAATTTCTCCTTAACCAAGTGACCTGGCTTCTATTGGGTGTCATCCATAACATTTGGAGGAACAGTGGTGCGAACGTAAATTAGACCAGCATCTTTCGGTCTGAAAGCAGCATGTGTTCATTGTTTCCGAAGAAATGCATGTTAGGACTCCACGTTGGAAAGAGTTCCCTCCACCTCAGAACTCATCAGAACCTTTGTTTTCAAGTCATCTTTCCCCAATGCTGTGTAATGTTTCAAGACCCAGTCCTTTGAATCAAACAATGAGTTACCCTCCACCCCTACATTTTTTTGTTTACGGTAGGTAATTTTCTCTCTAGCTCCCTGCAGGTGAATTCAGACCAGGAAGTAAATACGTTTTCAAGTTAGAAAGCACCATGTAATTTGAAAGGTAGAATGGAGCAAATTCCAAGACGGAGACATTTGCCCAAAGGCACAAAGTAATTATTTTCCAGAGAGTGTGTCTGCTAATCCACAACTGCCAGATACATGGTGCTTTAGTAAGACGTGCAATCGAGAAGGAAAACTAATACAAATACTTCTTTGTGCCGATTAACTCCAGCTGGCGTCGGCGGCCACACAACGCGACATTCTACAAACGTAATGTAAACTCTTTTCAAAAAAGCAGGGCCAAGCGTCCTTAAACCTATTCTAATTCAGCCATGTGTTGCTTCCCCTCCGTGCTAAGGTTCTGTCTGTTTATGTTCAAGTTGATGGCAAAGCTGTGAACCGCTGCTGGGAATCGGAATGTGACGCACTTTGCACAAAAGAGACTACAGACAAATAATGCAGTGGAGTTGATGGGAAGATAAACAGAGCAGGGGAAATTACATCCTTCTGTCATCTCGTAACAGAGCAGGACCTTATGGGGCCTTCCCAGGACAGAACCACCCCGACACAGGGCCTCCACCTGCCTCTTGTTTGTAGAAAAACTTTGGCCAAAGAACAAGTTCAATCAGAGAAGAAAAAGCAGAAGCAAAGGAAAGCAGTCAAACAAGGCGAAATAATAATACTTGAGCCATTAAACAAAGTCAAGGACATTTAGTTCCTCCTCAAGGGCGACAGATCATATTCTGAGCCGTATCCTGTGAGCTGTTCTGTAGATACTGAAACCCACAGCAGGTGGAAGAAGTTAACATGATGACCAGACTATAGCCAGGATATAAGCTGCCACATTTCCAACAACTGGCCTCAAGGAGGTGGGAACAAACCGACCCTGGAACTGAAGATTAACTGTGCTTAAAGCAATCAAGATGACGCTGACCAGACCACCGCAGGGCCAATTTCAAGATGATGGTTGGAGCTGACGGCACTGTTTCTGCCTGGAGCCCCTCCTCCAACATTGTTCTGTGTCCGTGTTTATTTCGTGCTTTTCCTTTGATTCCTGATGCGACGCACCCTTTGTCATATGTTCTTGAACGTTTACATTTTTTTCCATGGATACATCCTTTCATATTTTAAAATTATTCTAGGAGTCTGATTATCCTATTAATTTTTCTTACAGACTTGAAGCACTTGGTTTTTAATTGAAGTATACTTATAATGTTTCAGGTGAGTCACTTTGCTGTACACCTGAAAAATTATATATATATATATAATTATATATATATATAATTTTTCAGATTCTTTTCCATTATAGGTTATTACAAGATATTGAATGTTGTTCCCTGCACCATTCAGTAGGTCCTTGTTGTTTATCTATTTTATATATAGTAGTGAGTATATGTTAATCCCAAACTCCTAATTTATCACTCCTGTCCTTTCCCCTTTGGTAACCATAAACTTGTTTTCTATGTCTGTAAGTCTATTTCATAAATAAGCTCATTTGTATTATTGTTTAGATTCCTCATGTAAGTGATATTTGTTTTTCTCTGCCTGACTTACTTCATTTACTATGACCATCTCTACGGGCATCCATGCTGCTGCAAATAGCATTATTTCATTCTTTTTTTATGGCTGAGTAATATTCCATTGTGTGTGTGTGTGTGTGTGTGTGTGTGTGTGTGTGTGTATGTGTATTACATCTTCTTTAGCCATTCATGTGTCGATGGACATTTGGGTGAAGTACTCTTTCTTAAAATACTGAAATTGGTCCATCCCTCCTCCTATGTGTTGAAATGATAGAAGAGGTAAGACCACCATTTCAGTTTTTGTTACTTTGCTTCCTTATGGCTTCTATATGATCAATAGAATCTTTGGTATCCAACATCATGATTTTATGATTCTCTGCTGTCATGTAAAATTTAGGAAGACCGTTCCACTGCCAAATCTAGAACATATTATCCCTCTTTTCTCCTAATAATTTTTTTTTTGTTTTGGTTTTATTTCAGATTTTTAAGACTTTTTAAATCTTCTTTGTGCAGGCAGGAATCTATCTTTGTCACCGTCCCTCTTACACAGGCAAATATCCTAACACCAGTTAGGCAAATGACTCATTGATTTGATATAATCTTCTAATATACGATAAATGCCTTATACTCTTGGATCTGCCTTAGATTTAAAATTCGGTTTCTTAACGCTATATTTTTTCCTTTCTGTGTTTCAGTTATCTACTGTTTCTATTACAGTAGTAGAGAAGGATGCATTCATAGCTGGGGAAGGACTGTTTTCCCCCTTAATATCTCTTTCTCAAAATCTTTTTCTTAATCATCATAGCATATTTCTCAACCCCAAAATGTGAGACTTACTTTGGTAAATTATGCCCAAACTCCTATCCTTTTGACGGAACCACATCCCGCTTATAGAGTAATTTAAGATGGATGGGTATCTTTAGCACAGCATTTCTAAGTTATAAGAAAAGAATGTATTGGTTTCAAATAGTAAATAGCCCTAAAGCACGTGATAAGAGAACCTTATTTATACACGCAATATAAGATTCTCGGGACCATGGTGTTTTCCTGAATTATCTGGAAGCCATGGAAGCCATAGAATATTCTGATGATACATGGAAGCCGGATTTTGCACGAGCTGGTTTATATCCGACCTAAACCTGTTAAGATTTAGCAACTGATCTTGAAAGGAAAGAACATTATGCATTAATTGACTTCTGAAGGCTCTTCATCTCAGTTCCCTCAGTTGAAAACAGCTGGTGTAGCAGGTGGCCGTGACGGTACATGCATGCAATGGTGAAAAATATCAACTCCAAGTTTTCCGAAATAAAACAAATAACAGTAGATGCGACAGATCCTAACTACCGTGGTGCAGAGAAACCACTAAACATTATTAACAAGGCACGCTGTAATATAATTCCTTGGCTTTATAAAAGTGACTTTGTCTTGGTGTCAGCAACAGATTCACAAGTAATCATTTTCTCTTCCACGTACCTAAGTAAACAAAACCACACTAATGCAGAACTATATGTAGAAAGCCTGAATGATTTCAAGTTGCACCTGGCTGAAAACCAGGTTTCTGGATGTTTTCTCTGATCCAGGGCACTTTCAATCTCACTGGAAACAAAACAGTGTGTGTCGAATGATTAAACAACACACTTAGGCAACGGTGTGGTGTTCATCTAAAGCAAGGACTTCATTCCTAGAAACTGCTCGATTTGGTGAGATTTGAGAGGTAATTGCTTCTGGTCCCACATAGAAACATATTTCTCTGAAGTCAACACACACACGCACACATGCACACACACACACACACACACACACACACGAGAAAAAAGCTCACAATTACATTGACAGTCTTCCAAAATGAACTTTCCAAATTGAATATTTCACTTTTGGGGATTAATAATATTGTCAATGATTCAGCCTCATTTTGATAAAGAGATGGTTAATGAATATCCTACGTTTGCTTTATTGGCCAAAGCCTGTTTTCCAGAGGTCGAATTAAAGAAGGTCAGGAGACAGGAAACTCGATTTGTGGATAGTTTTAAAATATATTATAGTAAAAGTTGAGCAAAAGTTAACTTGTAATAACTTCTAAAGACCCTCAAAGAATGCAGGAACATTATTTTCTGTGCTCCGATCACTGAGGTCAGAGTGATTCCAGGGACCATGTAGCTGGTCTCTTCTTTTTTTTTTTTTTTTAACATTTTTATCAGAGTATAATTGCTTTACGATGGTCTGTTAGTTTCTGCTTTATAAAAAAGTGAATCAGCTATATGTATACATATATCCCCATATCTCCTCCCTCTTGCATCTCCCTCCCACCCTCCCTATCCCACCCCTCTAGGTGGTCACAAAGCACCGAGCTGATCTCCCTGTGCTATGCGGCTGCTTCCCACTAGCTATCTATTTTACATTTCGTAGTGTGTATATGTCCGTGCCACTCTCTCACTTCGTCCCAGCTTACCCTTCCCCCCCACCCCTTGTCCTCAAGTCCATGCTCTAGTAGGTCTGTGTCTTTATTCCCGTCTTACCCCTAGGTTCTTCATGACCTTTTTTTTTTTAGATTCCATATATATGTGTTAGCATACGGTGTTTGTTTTTCTCTTTCTGACTTACTTCACTCTGTATGACAGACTCTGTCTCTAAGGATATCCCCGTCATATCCCCCCTGATATCACCAGGTACTCATATGCTAGTCATCCACATGTTCACCTTCCAGACCCAATAAGTCCAAGGGTGCTTTCTGTCAACTAAAATAAAACACTCAACAACCAATGACAGTGATGAGCTTGGTCTTGGTCCATTGTCTAGGTAACAATAATGCTATATCCGTCCCTCTCTAAGCACCCTCACAAACCTCTTTCACCTTCCCTTTCTAGTCTCTCATTCCCATTGTGCGCTCCATTGTACCTACAGGTCCTATTTTGGGATGGTAACATTAATTTTATTCTCGAGGCTTTTCTTTGTTTGTTTGTTTTCAAACTTGACCCAAATCTAATCTAAATTGAGGGATTCTCTCAAATAATTAGGACTGGCATGCTTTTTGTAAATTCTGGAATCATTATAAATACAGTAGGGGAAATCACTGTGCTAAGTGAACAAGTGATTCTATCCAAACACAAGACGAAATGGTCTGGAAGGAAACGAAGTGGCCTCCTTTCTCCAGATCCATTTCAGAAACAGTCTAAACTGCACTCAGAGGAAACACCTGCAATGAAACCTTCCTAAAAGCCTCGGCCATCTCCTCCCACTGCCCTGGACTCCCACCCGCCCCGGGCTGTGAATTCCCCCCTCCACGGGCTAGGACAGCTGCCACAGAGAAAGAAAGTCCATCTTCATCAAAACAGGCTTTGAAGCCCTTCTGCAGATAAACAGTCTTCATTTATGAACGACTTAATACTTTGATAAAAGAACACTTTGTTAAGTGGCTTGGCTTTTGAAAACAGCCCACACGGATATTTGCATGAGTCCTTTAAAGACTATCAGACAACATGAGGTGGCTAAAAATATTGTCCCAGGCTTCTGGTAAACCTACACAATCTATCCCTGCCAGGGATGGGAAAAGATTACCAAACCCTTTGGCTTGACTTAGCTTGTGCCAAAATAGAATTCTTCCTTTGGGAACCATCTGAATTTCATGTGTGTGACTGTATTCTTCATCCTTTAATAACTTATCCACATGAAGGCTCTTTTTGAAATTTTCAGTCGAAACTAGGAGACTAGTGAGAATGGGTAACTAGGATAGTCAGTAACAGTAAACTATAAACTGAACTGGGTCCCTAAAACATTGTTTCCCCAGAAATGGTGGCTCTGTTGTATTCTTGTTTCAGAAAGGCAGTGAACATAAAGCACAGCAGGAATAGTGTGTGAAAATCTCATTTGCACTTACAATGCCTGTGGGTCTTTTAAGCCTAAGTGATGGAACGAATAGCATCGCTATTTTAGTGTATTGCACGTATTATGCCAAATAGGAGGGGCGTTGCTTACTGTGTATCTGTAGGGGGTGGGGAATTTATGAAATGCCACAGTGATTTTCAAGTTAAAAGAGAATTCACATCCGATGACCTAGTTCTTTCTTTTCTTTGGGAAATCCCAAGACACAAGCAATAACATACACATTAAAATGCAATCAGACATGAAGCAAAACAGGAACATTAAAAAAACCTAAGAGAAATAAGAAAACTATTAAGAGAAGTGGGCAAAAAAGTGAACATATCAATATCTCTAAGTCTCATGTTGCAACAGTGAGGAGATGGAAATCAATCACGTTCAAAATATAAAAATGAATGTTGTTAAATCCTCTTTATAGAACAGATTTGTGGTTGCCACTGGGGGAGGGGGGTGGGGGAGGAATAGATTGGGAGTCTGGGATTAGCAGACACAAACTAGTATATATAGAACAGATAAGCAACAAGGTCCTACCATATAGCACAGGGAACTATATTCAATATACTGTGATAAACCATAATGGAAAAGAATATGAAAAAGAATATATATATGTATAACTGAGACACTTTGTGCTACAGCAGAAATTAACACAATAGTGTAAATCAACTATACTTTAATCAAATTTAAAAAATAAAAATAGGGACTTTCCCAGCAGTCCGGTGGTTAAGACTCTGAGCTTCCAATGCACGGGACGCAGGTTCGAATCCTGGCTGGGGAACTAAGATCCCACGTGCCACGTGGCCAAAATAAATAAATCATTTTTTTAAAATCCTCTTTATAAATATACATAGAAAAATGGGACTGCTATAGAAAACTACCATGTTTTAAATGAAAAGTCAGGAGTAAGAGGTGACATGATGCATCAATCATTGGCCAACATGGACTAAGGAGGACCTTACACAATAGAATAGAAGACAGCTTTCAAGGAAGTAGCTATCAGGACACAGAGAATAGTGATCTTTGAGAGACTCAAGATGAACCAGTTGAAACCCTCAATTGCCTGGGCTTATTGTGTTCAGTGTTTCCAAGCCATGATCTAGGAAGGGGAATCTAGGCAGACCCCAGAAAATTTCTCTGAATCTTAGGAGACCAAGGCAGGTAGGTTCTCAGGACAGAGTACCAGGGAAGAGATGGTTTCACCCAGACAGAAGAAAGGAGATCTGCAAAGAATCCTCCCCATGTTGTCAGCTGAGTAAATATCAGTGCATATATATAAGGAAACAATTACTCAAGCTTCTCAAAGCTGGGGAAAAACAAAAACCTAAAATTTCCCACAGATCACCCAGGACCAGGATCAGTTCCTGTTCCAACCATCCATCCTGGAAAACCTCATGAAGGTTGCATGGGATATTGGATAAGATGCTCATTGAGGGATAATTAGCTTCCACCTGACAACCAGTCTGGTCCAATCTAACAAATATTAACAGCAAGATGTAAAAATGTCAAGCTGTGTCCACATGATTTAAGTGTGTCCCAGAACAAGTGTCAAAGATACCTATAAGAATACAAAAATATCCAGCATCCAACAAGGTCAAATGCACAATGGCCAGCATCCAATCAAAAATACTGCATAAGATACAATCATGTACAGAAACCAATTGTGTTTCTATACACTGGCTAAAGGAATCAAATCCAAAACACCCTTTATCAAAAAACGAATACCTTTGACCATGGCATCAAAAATACAGAATACGTAGGGGCAAATCGAACAAAAGATTTTAAAGACCTGTACACTGTCAACCAAAAAAAGTGTTCCTGAGAAATGTACAGTGTGAAGAGTCAGAAAAATCAGTACTGTTAAGATGTCAACGATCTTCAGACTGATCTATATACTCAATTAAATGTCAATCAAGCCCCCAGCAGGCTTTTGGGTAGAAAATGACAAGCTGAATTTGAGATGCATAGGGAAATGCAAAGGATGTAGCCTGATCACAATGACTTTGAAAAAAAAAAGAATGAAGTTGGAGAACACACATTACACGTATTACCTTATTTTAAAGCTACCATAATCAAGACGGTATGTCATCACCAACAACATAGACAAATAAACCAGTGGAACAGAATACACTGTCCAGAAATACACACACATACGAACAACTGATTTCTGAAAAACTGTTCTAAGGTAATTCAGTGGAGAAAGGACGGTTTTTTAAACAAATAATACTGGAGCAGATATCCATATGCCAATCCTCCCCCACCAAAAGACACCTGAGTGTATACCTTGCATTAAAAAATTAACTCAAAATGAACCATGGCTTGAATTTAAATTTGGATTTAAAACCTAAATCTATATAAGAGAAAGAAATGTGACCTAGGATTAGCCAATGATTTCTTAGATATGACACCAAAATCACAATCCATAAAAAAATTATAAACAGAACTTTAAAATTAATAGTACCTGCTCTTCAAAAGACACTGTGAAGAGAATCACAGTACAGCTTGGCCTGGCACCCTCACGGTGCGGCTTTTTAGAGTCTGAGCTCTGGGTCAGTCATGTGGCTGACAGGGTCTTGGTGCTCTGGCAGGG
This sequence comes from Delphinapterus leucas, assembly GCF_059928025.1. Classification (NCBI taxonomy): domain Eukaryota; kingdom Metazoa; phylum Chordata; class Mammalia; order Artiodactyla; family Monodontidae; genus Delphinapterus; species Delphinapterus leucas. The sequence goes on along the minus strand of NC_143150.1, from coordinate 130,971,021 downwards.
TGTCAGGCCTGTGCCTCTGAGGTGGGAGACCCAAGTTCAGGACATTGGTCCACCAGAGACCTCCTGGCTCCACGTAATATCAAATGGCGAAAGCTCTCCCAGAGATCTCCATCTCAACATTACGACCCAGCTCCACTCAACAACCAGCAAGTTCCAGTGCTGGACACCCCATGCCAAACAACTAGCAAGACAAGAACACAACCCCACCCATTAGCAGACAGACTGCCTAAAATCATAATAAGGTCACAGACACCCCAAAACACACCACCAGACGCGGTCTTGCACACCAGAAAGACAAGATTGAGCCTCATCCACCAGAACACAGGCAACAGTCCCCTCCACCAGGAAGCCTACACAACCTACTGAACCAACCTTACCCAGTGGGGGCAGACAACAAAAACAACGGGAACTACGAACCTGCAGCCTGCGAAAAGGAAACTTCAAACACAGTAAGTTAAGCAAAATGAGAAGACAGAGAAACATATGGCAGATGAAGGAGCAAGCTAAAAACCCACTGGACCAAACACATGAAGAGGAAACAGGCAGTCTACCTGAAAAAGAATTCAGAGTAATGATAGTAAAGATGATCTAAAACCTTGGAAATAGAATGGAGAAAATACAAGAAACATTTAACGAGGACCTAGAAGAATGAATGAGCAAATAAACAATGATGAACAACACAATAAATGAAATTAAAAATTCTCTAGAATGAATCAAAAGCAGAATAACTGAGCCAGAAGAATGGATAGCTGACCTGGAAGATAAAATATTGGAAATAACTACTGCAGAGCAGAAAAAAGAAAAAAGAATGAAAACAATTGAGGACACTCTCAGAGACCTCTGGAACAACATTAAATGTACCAACATTCGCATTATAGGGGTCCCAGAAGAAGAAGAGAAAAGGAAAGGGACGGAGAAAATATTTGAAGAGATTATGGTTGAAAACTTCCCTAATATGGGAAAGGAAATAGTCAAGTCCAGGAAGCGCAGAGAGTCCCATACAGGATAAATCCAAGGACAAACACGTCAAGACACATATTAATCAAACTATTAAAAATTAAATATAAAGAAAAAGTATTAAAAGCAGCAAGGGAAAAACAACAAATAACACACAAGGGAATCCCCATAAGGTTAACAGCTGATCTTTCAGCAGAAACTCTGCAAGTCAGAAGGGAGTGACGAGAAATATTTAAAGTGATGAAAGGGAAAAACCTACAACCAAGACCACTCTACCCAGCAAGGATCTCTTTCAGATTCAAAGGAGAAATTAAAACCTTTATAGGCAAGCAAAAGCTAAGAGAATTCAGCACCACCAAACCAGCTTTACAACAAAAGCTAAAGGAACTTCTCTAGGCAGGAAACACAAGGGAAGGAAAAGACCAACAAAAACAAACCCAAAACAATTAGGAAAATGGTAATAGGAACATACATATTGATAATTACCTTAAATGTAAATGGATTAAATGCTCCAACCAAAAGACACAGACTGGTTGAATGGATAACAAAACAAGACCCATATATATGCTGTCTACAACACACCCACTTCATACCTAGGAACACATACAGACTGAAAGTGAGGAATGGAAAAAGATATTCCATGCAAATGGACATCAAAAGAAAGGTGGAACAGCAATTCTCACATCAGACAAAATAGACTTTAAAATAAAGACTATTAGAAGAGACAAAGAAGGACACTACATAATGATTAAGGGATCGATCCAAGAAGAAGATATAACAATTGTAAATATTTATGCACCCAACATAGGAGCACCTCAATACATAAGGCAAATACTAACAGCCAAAAAAGGGGAAATCGACAGTAACACAATCATAGTAGGGGACTTTGACACCCCACTTTCACCAATGGACAGATCATCCAAAATGAAAATAAATAAGGAAACATAAGCTTTAAATAATACATTAAACAAGATGGACTTAATTGATATTTATAGGACATTCAATCCAAAAACAACAGAATACACTTTCTTCTCAAGTGCTCATGGAACATTCTGCAGGGTAGATCATATCTTGGGTCACAAATCAAGCCTTGGTAAATTTAAGAAAATTGAAATCGTATCAAGTATCTTTTCCGACTACAGCGCTATGAGACTAGATATCAATTACAGGAAAAAACCTGTAAAAAATACAAAAAAAATTGGACGCCAAACAACACACTACTAAATAACTAAGAGATCACTGAATAAATCAAAGAGGAAATCAAAAAATACCTAGAGACAAATGACAATGAAAATACAAAAACCCAAAACCTATGGGATGCAGCAAAAGCAGTTTTTAGAGGGAAGTTTATAGCAATACAATCCTACTTAAAGAAACAAGAAAAATATGAAATAAACAACCTAACCTTTCACCTAAAGCAATTAGAGAAAGAAGAACAAAAGAACCCCAAAGTCATCAGAAGGAAAGAAATCATAAAGATCAGATCAGAAATAAATGAAAAAGAAATGAAGGAAACAACAGCAAAGATCAATCAAAACTAAAAGCTGGTTCTCTGTGAAGATAAACAAAATTGATCAACCTTTAGCCAGACTCATCAAGAAAAAATGGGAGAAGACTCAAATCAATAGAATTAGAAATGAAAAAGGAGAAGTAACAGCTGACACTGCAGAAATACAAAGGATAATAAGAGATTACTACAAGCAACTCTATGCCAATAAAATGGACAACCTGGAAGAAATGGACAAATTCTTAGAAATGCACAACCTTCTGAGACGGAACCAGGAAGAAATAGAAAATATAAAAAGACCAATCACAAGCACTGAAATTGAGACTGTGATTAAAAATCTTCCAACAAACAAAAGCCCAGGACCAGATGCCTTCACAGGCGAATTCTATCAAACATTTAGAGAAGAGCTAACACCCATCCTCAAACTCCTCCAAAATATAGCAGAGGGAGGAACACTCCCAAACTCATTCTACAAGGCCACCATCATCCTGACACCAAAACCAGACCAAGGTGTCACAAAAAAAGAAAACTACAGGCCAATATCACTGATGAACATAGATGCAAAAATCCTCAACAAAATACTAGCAAACAGAATCCAACAGCACATTAAAAGGATCATACACCATGATCAAGTGGGGTTTATCCCAGGAATGCAAGGATTCTCTAATATATGCAAATCAATCAATGTGATACACCATATTAACAAATTGAAGGAGAAAAACCATATGATTTTCTCAATAGATGCAGAAAAAGCTTTCAACAAAATTCAACACCCATTTACGATAAAAACCCTCCAGAAAGTAGGCATAGAGAGAACTTACCTTAACATAATAAAGGCCATATAGGACAAACCAACAGGGAACATCATTCTCAGTGGTGAAAAACTGAAACCATTTCCTCTAAGATCAGGACCAAAACAAGGTTGCCCACTCTCACCACTGTTATTCAACATAGTTTTGGAAGTTTTAGCCACAGCAATCAGAGAAGAAAAAGAAATGAAAGGAATACAAATTGGAAAAGAAGAAGTAAAGCTGTCACTGTTTGCAAATTACATGATACTATACATAGAGAATCCTAAAGGTGCTACCAGAAAACTACTAGAGCTAATCAATGAATTTGGTAAAGTAGCATGATACAAAATTAATGCACAGTAATCTCTTGCATTCTTATACAATAATGATGAAAAGTCCAAAAGAGAAATTAAGGAAACACTCCCATTTACCACTGCAACAAAAAGAATAAAATACCTATGAATAAACCCACATGAGGAGGCAAAAGACCTGTATGCAGAAAACTATAAGACACTGATGAAAGAAATTAAAGATGATACAAACAGATGGAGAAATATACCATGTTCTTGGATTTGAAGAATCAACATTGTGAAAATGACTATATTACCCAAAGCAATCTACAGATTCAACGCAATCCCTATCACACAACCAATGACATTTTTCACAGAACTAGAACAGAAACGTTCACAATTTGTATGGAAATACAAAAGACCCCAAATAGCCAAAGCAATCTTGAGAAAGAAAAACGGAGCTGGAGGAATCAAGCTCCCAGATTTCAGACTATACTACAAAGCTACAGTAATCAAGACATTATGGTACTGGCACAAAAACAGAAATATAGATCAATGGAAAAGGATAGAAAGCCCAGAGATAAATCCACACACATATGGTCACCTTATTTATAATAAAGGAGGCAAGAATACACAATGAAGAAAACACATCCTCTTCAATAAATGGTGCTGGGAAAACTGGACAGGTACATGTAAAAGAATGAAATTAGAACACTCCCTAACACCATACACAAAAATAAACTCAAAATGGATTAAAGACCTAAATGTAAGACCTGACGCTATAAAACTCTTAGAGGAAAACACTCTAGGAGGCAGAACACTCTAGGACATAAATCACAGCAAGATCCTTTTTTGACCCACCTCCTAGACAAATGGAAATAAAAACAAAAATAACCTTATGAAACTTAAAAGCTTTTGCACAGTAAAGGAAACCATAAACAAAACGAAAAGACAACCCTCAGAATGGGAGAAAATATTTGTAAATGAAGCAACTGACAAAGGATTAATCTCCAGAATTTATAAGCAGCTAATGCAGCTCAACATCAAAGAAAACAAACAAACTTCTTGGCAGAAGACCTAAATAGACATTTCTCCAAAGAAGATATACAGATTGCCAACAAACACATGAAAGGATGCTCAACATCACTAATCATTAGAGAGATGCAAACCAAAACTACAATGAGGTATCACCTCACACCAGTCAGAATGGCCATCATCAAAAAATCTACAAACAATAAATGCTGGAGAGCTTGTGGAGAAAAGGGAACCCTCTTGCACTGTTGGTGGGAATGTAAATTGATACAGCCACTACGGAGAACAATATGGATGTTCCTTAAAAAACTAAAAATAGAACTACCATACGACCCAGCAATCCCACTACTGGGCATATATCCGGAGGAAACCATAATTCAAGAAGATATATGCAGGGACTTCCCTGGCGGCGCAGTGGTTAAGAATCTGCCTGTCAATGCAGGGGGCATGGGCTCCATCCCTGGTCCAGGAAGATCCCACGTGTCACGGAGCAACTAAGCCTGCGCACCGCAGCTACTGAAGCCCACGTGCTCTAGGGCCCATGTGCTGCAAATACTGAGCCCGCGTGCTGCAACTACTGAAGCCCACGTGCCTAGAGCCCGAGCTCCTCAACAAGAGAAGCCACCGCAATAAGAAGCCTGCGCACCGCAACTAGAGAAAGCCTGCATGCAGCAAAGAAGGCTCAATGCAGCCAAAAAAAAAACAAAACAAAAAAAGAAGATATGTGCACCCCAAATGTTCATAGCTGCACTCTTTACAATATCCAAGACGTGGAAGCAACCTAAATGTCCATCGACAGATAAATGGGTAGAGAAGATGTGATACATATATACAATTGAATACTATTCAGCCATAAAAAGGAATGAAATAATGCTACTTGTAGCAACATGGATGGACCTAGAGATTGTCAGACTAAGTGAAGCAAGTCAGACAGAGAAAGACAAATACCATATGATATCACTTGTATGTGGAATCTAAAGTATGACACAAATGAACTTATCTACAAAACAGAAATAGACTCACAGACATAGAAAACAAACTTATGGTTACCAAAGGGGGAAGGGCAGGAAGAGTTGGAACGATAAATTAGGAGTTTGGGATTAGCAGATACACACTACTATGTATAAAATAGATAAACAACAAGGACCTACTGTAGAGCACAGGGAACTCTACTCAGTATCTTGCAATAACCTTTAAGGGAAAAGAATCTGAAAGGGAATATATATATATATATATTTACACACACACACATATATATATGTATATATATATATAACTGAGTCACTTTGCTGTACACCTGAAACTGACACAATGTTGTAAATCAACTATACTTCAATTTACAAAAAAGGCAAATGGAAACTGAAAAAAAGCCAAAAAAAGAAATACATATACATAAAATGAATATTTAGTAAACTTAATTTAAAATTTTCTATTACAATATTATATTATTTTTATCACTGAACATATACAAACCAACATCTTTAAAAAACCACTGGACATGGAAATAAACAAAATATAAACTAAATCCCAGAATGTGTCTTTAAAGAGGCAAACTGCACTTAAAAGAGATGTGGAATTATGAGGAAATGAAGCCAAATAAACAGGATCAATATTTCCCCTGAGAAACATTGATTTTCAAGAAATGACAACAGAGTGTTTTTCTTGACAACTTCAACAAATGAGCTTAAGTCATACCTGTTCTGGAAGGAGCCATCCAGGTGTGAAAAATTATTCCCACGGCTGATTTTGTGCGTGTACATGTTCATTAGGCAGCTACTAATTTCTATATTGCACTGGGAAGAAAGGAAGGAAGGAAGGAAGGAAGGGAGGGAGGGAGGGAGGGAGGGAGGGAGGAAGAAAAAAAAGTAATGTGGGTTTTCATATTTTGAGGGTGCAGGTCCTCAACTTTGAATTATATGGGCCTTGGAAGCAAAGGCTGATAAATGGCAAGATTAGACAGTGTCTGTGTACGTGTGTGTGTGTGTGTGTGTGTGTGTGTGTGTGTGTGTGTAGGAAGGAGGGGGTGTGGGTGAAGGTGGGAGTTGATTAGGAAAAGTGATAGTGGAGATTCTGCATCTGAGTTGAAAACAGTATCCACAAATTCCATTTTCAAAAAGAAAAACCCTTCTCTTGCTCTTATGTTAGTCTTTATGTTAAGAGTCTTTGCCTCTTTGGTTTGGCAGGCAGTCCTCGTAAGAGGACGTAAAAATCCCAATGGCTTAGGGATTTTCCTCACAGTTGCCCCATGCCAACCAAAGGCAATAGACAAATCAGGAATAGGGTCACGGAATAGCAGAGAACGGAATCCGTCATTGTGACACCGTGCCAATTCTGTCCCCGCTCCCTGGGGGATGGCATCTGGGTCTGCAGCTCTCATTTTCACTTCGGCAGCAGATGTCTTGGTTATTAGGTAAACACAACACAAATCTATGATCTCTCTCACACGTCCGCCATGATTTCAGCTTTAGGCTCATGGCATGCCCATAATGTGTTGGAAAAGCAGCGTAGACTATGCAGCTCAGGGTTCACGTTGTTTTCCTAGCCGCACAGAGCCTGGTGACTGCAGCTTTGAAACTCCCGTGCTTCCTGCTGCCCTAGCTCCCCCACTACCTCCGGCAACAGCTCACGTCCCCGTGGATGCTCCCTGAATATATAAATGTTCCATCAGCGCCGTCTAGTCCAGAGGTTTGTGTTTTACTTGGATGAAATTCATCCACACCTGGAAGGACAGACAATGTCGCTCCTCTCCTCAACCTTCCCAAAATATTGTATCCACCCCAAGTATCTTTAATCGGTTGGCTTTCACATACTGATGTGTAATATTTGAATATTTTAAGATTTCTCTTGCATCCAATGACAGTAAAACCCATAATCTAAGTGTGCCATTCTAGGAAGGGGGAATAAAAAAACATTGGTGGCATGGGATGGAGACAAAATTCCTTTCTCCCACCAGACTAAGGAGTCTGAAGTCCGGTGACATTTTTCAAAAAACAGCAGTTAATAAAGGACTGAGGTGAGGGAGTATAGTAAGTCCCCTACATACGAACCTTCAAGTTGCGAACTTTCAAAGATGCGAACGTGTCCCTGTGTGCCAGCTGTTGTGTGTACAACTATAATTTTCAAGGTACTGTACTGTAAGAATTAAAATATTTTCTTTATTTTTTGTGTTTGTATTTTATGTAGTATTTGTGTGAAAAGTATTATAAACCTATTACAGAACAGTACTATATAGCCGAGTGTGTTAGCTGGGTACTTAGGCTACCTTTGTTGGACTTACGAAGAAATTGCACTTACGAACGTGCTCTCAGATCAGAACTCATTCGTATGAAGGGGACTTACTGTAGTCATTTACTGAGTCCATAGGTCTTAAGTGTTCCTTAAAATAGTAATATCTCAACAAGTGGAACACCTGTACGATAGCCAGGCTGTGTGTTCCAGAAAAACCTAGATTTTTCCTTCCAAAGATTCAGAATGGATCCACTGGTTTTAAATCTGGTATCCAGTAGAGGGAACATAGCCAAAGCCAATTCATATACTGCCTTCCTTTGGTAAATCTCAATGTGAAATATTCTCTCCCCACTAGATTTGAACATATCAGAGGTACTGTCCCCAATTTTTTCCATCATGATCTTTAAATCTACTGAGGAATTTCTTTCTTAAGATATCGTTTCTCCCAACATGGCTTCATAAGTCCTCTGGGTAACATGGATCATGGACCCATTTATCTCACTGGCAAACCCTTGTACTTGTGTTAAAAACTCCTGAGCAAATCGCCATAAGGGCACAGATGAGTCCCATAGGTAGATGGTAACTTGTGGGAAGAAATGATTTATTGCAATAAATGCATGCTGATACATACAGGTATTTTCTTTTTTTTTTTTATACGGGTATTTTCTAATTATGTAAGTCAAAAGATTGTTATGTATGCTTGCACTTCAAAAAAAGAGAAAAGATATAGGAAAAGATAACTGTGTTCAAGCTATACGATCAACAAGATTAAACCCAAGGGAAACAAAAATCCACAATGTATAGTATCACAAGGAGCGAATCATTTTCATGCATATACAATGGGGAAAAGTTATACTAAACCTATGCATTGCTTACTTACATTAAAGCTGCATCCCTTCTTACGAGCGAAGTAAATAAATCAATAAAGTATTTTTATACTAGATGCCACCTCAAGCAATTAATTTAGTGAGGTAATCGGATTGACATAATTAGCATACTGAGCTGAATTACTGCTTTGTGTGACACCATCCTATCAACTAATAACCAAGGATTTGGAGAATGCTAATTTTCACATACAGACAGTAATAAGTTGGCCACTGAACTAAGATTAGAGTGCCAGCTGCATCAGACCTTGAGAGAACAGAAATACAGGAGACAGTATTGGCTTAAATTGAAAAAAAAATCACTAGCTATGTAATATCTCTCAGAGATAAGGGCTCAGGAGCTAACCAACATAAACAAGAGGAAAATGGCAGAAGGAAACTTACCTGGTGAGTGATTGATTCCCATCTGTTCCTTGAGAGAGTGGAACAGATTTCCAGATTTCTCAGATTTCAGTGTCACATAATCCCTCTGGAAAGGTTCTTTAAAATGTAGTTTCTGGTGGCTCAAAAGCCATCATTTTCAGCGATGGTTCTCAGGAACATGGGCAAGCCACGTGGCTCGTGGACAGTATTTTTGAAGACTATTCGTAAGAGACAGAGAAAGAGAAAGAATGAAGGAGAAAACGATGGATTGATTCACAGTTGTATTTTAACATTTCATCAATTATAACTAATGAGAACCTGCTGTATAGACCAGGGGACTCTATTCAATGCTCTGTGGTGACCTAAATGGGAAGGAAATCCAAAAAAAGAGGGGATATATGGATACGTAGAGCTGATTCACTTTGCTGTACAGTAGAAACTGTAATACAACACTGTAAAGCAACTATACCCCAATTAAAGAAAAAAGATTATAACACAACTAAATTTTTGGACCAACTGCTTTTCTTAAAAATAATTAACTAAAAAGCTAGTGGATAAAAATTCTGAGTGGTTACTGATCTAATACATGGAAGACATGGTGAATTACATCTATTAGAGCCCCAAAGGGGATTATACCATATGCCCAGAAAATCTCCAATTGACCAGTTAGAATATTAAAGAGAAAAAAGGTGAAAATTTTTTTAAAGTGGTTTGCTAAAAATGTGATGCCATAAATATTTCCATAAGCTATATACTTTTATACAAATGTTTGAAAACCATTTCTTGAAAACAGACTTCATTTTGAGTAATATTATAATAATTGGTAGTATTGGCTGGAACAAGAGGTTCTTTATAAAATCAACTCAATGATTTAACCAAAAGGCATTTCTTAGGGGAACGTCGCTATCTTCTCTCGGAATAATTTTTTTTTTTTTTTTTTTTTTTTTTTTTTGCGGTACGCGGGCCTCTCACCGCTGTGGGCTCTCCCGCTGCAGAGCAACAGGCTCCGGACGCGCAGGCTCAGCGGCCATGGCTCATGGGCCCAGCTGCTCCGTGGCACGCGTGGGATCTTCCCGGACCAGGGCACGAACCCGCGTCCCCCGCATTGGCAGGCGGACTCTCAACCACTGCACCACCAGGGAAGCCCCTCTCAGAATAATTTTTAATCATTGTTTTCTTCCTAATTTTTGTCTCCTCCCTTATTCCCAAGGAGACAGATCTTGCATAATGGAAAGGCAGTTAAAATTTGTTTGAAAGACTCTACCGGATGAGTAAGTGAAGAGCAGGTTTCTAGGAAAAATAAATGAGTAGGGGGTGAGGAAAGAAAGGTCATTTCCATTCTATTTCATTCTCAAGTGATGCTGACAACAATTCGTGAACCACTCAGGCTATCGTCTTTGATCTTGAAGCAGTTTGTTGATTTTTAGATGACTAACACTTATTTGAAATGCATGAAAAATGGCCACTTATCTCTGAAAGATCTCTCCACTTTTTGTGTGTGAAATGTGATACTGTCCCTTGAAAATCAAGTCCATGGAACACACAAATTAAGTTATTTCTGAAATATGAAGCTAGACCCTAGAAACCAATAACCAGGCTATTGACTGCCCCAGCACCATGCCTTACAGAGACTTAATAAATGCCTTCCGGTGTCCACATAATAACACTTTATTGAATTTCAGGGGGGAAAAAGATAGCCACCATTTTTCACTCTGCATTAAGCTGATGAATATGGAAATAATAAAACATATGATATGATAATGCCACCACATTTAACTTTTCTTGCATGAAAAGGTCATCTTTTGAGCCTTTTTTTTTTTGCTAGATTCAAATAAAGTCTCTAGACATGCAAGATGGATATTTCAAAACTACGGAAAAAAACCAAAGGGTACCTTCTCTAAGATAAAGGAAATCTTGCTGTTAGTCCAGTTGTGCTCCCATATATATTTTATAAATTGTCGTAATTCTTCAAATATCACCAGAGAGTGGAATTTGAAAAATGCATTATAAAGTAAGCATTTTCACTTTAGAAAAGATGTCGCAATATTTAGAATTATGAATGATCTGCCTTTTAAAAACAGAATTCATTCTATTTTTTGGAGCCATACTTTCCAGTGGAACTCTCTACAGTGGTGAAAATGTTCTATATCTGAGCTGTACAATATGGTAACCACCAGCCCTTCTTGGTTATAAATGGTCGGTGCCTACACTTACGTAGGAGAGTTAGTTTCAAAGAACGAGTTCCATACATGACATTCCACACATTTCATATAATTACATGCAAATCCAGTTCTTAAAACATCCTTTAAAAGCATCCCTACGCATTTCAATGTGTACTGCAAGAATTATACCTACATACTGGATTATTTCCAGAATTATATGAACACATGGGAGTTTTTCTTTTGCTCTCTTTGGTCATAATTCTGAGGGTTTTGTATCTCATTTCAACCATAGCACTTTTGGACAGAATACGCTCTTTCATGATAAAATATCTGAAGAAAGAGTTTAAGGCTCCAATGATACAATAGCACTTCTCTTTGATGCCCGACCCCAAACTACAATGTTGCCTGAGATTAAAGAGTACATTATTGCTATTACTCTGTGTGATCATTGCGCTGTTTTTCTTGTCTTCTAAAGAAAAAAATAAAAGCATATATAGTGTTCAGTCTCAATATGTAGAACAGCTACTGTGTGTTCCCTCAGCACGTTTCTTTTTCCCCCAGTTTTACTGAGAAATAATTCATATATATATCACCGTAAGTTTAGGGCATATACCGTGACGGTTCAAGTTATGTATATTGTCAAGTGATGACCACAGTAGTCTCCGCTAACACAGCTAATATAATAAGCGCATCGTTTTTAACACACACACTCTCTGCCTGGATCTAGAACAGGGTGGGAAAACTTTTTCTTTGTAAAACATCCAAATAATAATTATTCTAGGCTTTGCAGACCATAAGGGCTCTGTTGGAACTACTCAATTCTACTCCTTTAGTTCCCATACAGCCATAGAAATGAATCGTGGTTATTTTCTGATAAAGATTATTTTATAAATTAGTTGTTAGGTTGGACCTGATCCATGGCCATGGTTCACCAACACCTGATTCAACGTATCAAATTCAAGCAAACTCAATGCTTCTGTGTCATTTTCTCATGGCCAGTATGGAATGTTGACCTCTTATTTTAAGGCATGTATTGAAACACAGGCACGTCCTCTTTCTTACTAATAACTATTTTCCCCAAACTCAAGCATGGAAGCAGTCAGCAGGCTTGCCGGCCTTGATGGACAAGGTCACCTCGCTTAGAACAAAGTTTTTAGGCGTCAAACTCCTGGAAGACCTCAAAGTTCTCTTCGAACTCTCCAAGGACAGTTTTGCAATATTCAACGATACTGCAGTTAATGTTGCTATAATTATCTGAGAATCTATCTGACTGGATTTTGAATGGGAGTAACTACATTAAAACAGCACCTCCGTGTTTAGAAAAGAGAAGAATGGATTTATCTGTCGAAGCCTGAAGGAAATAATGATTCATTTCCATTGAGCATTTAGAAGATGACAGTAGAAAACCTGCTACAGCCTGTATCTGCTGGCTCTATGTGGACTTCAAGCTTTAGTGCAGTGCTGAGACAGAGAGACAGAGAGAGAGAGAGAGAGAGACAGAGACAGAGAGAGACAGAGAGACAGAGACAGAGAGAGACAGAGACAGAGAGAGACAGAGAGAGAGAGGGAGAAATATTCAAATAACCATGTCTTTATTTTCTGTAGTCTGATGCTTTGACATTTGCGGTTTTGCTGTCCATAAGGGACCTCATCTCCCAGGGCTACTGACTTCCTAGAGACAGTAACTAGCCCCCAAGTGCATTTTTCAAATACAAACCAATAAGTCTAGGACCCACACCCCAATCTCCTCCTCTATGGGGCTCCCATACTCTGGACCACGATCCACCTGCCCTTGTCACCCCCAGAGCAGGTACCAGACACCCAGGGACAGCCCCTGGAGTGCCAAGTCTTAACCACTGGACCACCAGGGAATTCCCGCAAATTTTCCGTTAATACACTGCATTTCAAAATTATACACAAATTATATATTATGTTATACCTTATATTATGTATATTAGGTATATTTATATAATAGATACTATATAGTGTAAATACATACATGTGTTATAGATACATATAAAATACTATTAACATGTGTATATGCATTAATATATATAGTATTTTATATGTATCTATAATACATGTATGTATTTATACTATATAGCATACATATACAATTATATATATTATATATTAATATATGATAGTATATATTTTTATATATTGGGATAGTGTATTATTTAAAACCAAAATTTATATATATATAACATATATACACACATGTATTTGTACACATATATATAGGGATAGTCTCTTATTTAAACCAAAATTTAAACATATATAACATATATATGCACATATATAGGGATAGTATATATATTATTTAAACCAAAATTTATATATTATATATATATACATATATGTATACATATATATATATAGGGCTAGTGTATTATTTAAACCAAAATTTATATATATAACATACACATATACACATAAATTTATGTATATATATATATATATATATATATATATAAACAAGTTAATGAATGCCAGACCTTCATTCAATAAATATTCATGGGCAACCAATTTGAACTAGACTGAATTTACTAACGGTCCTCTGTTCTTTGACACTTGTGACAATTAGTGAGACTGACTTTTTCACCATAAAGATTTCTGTTCCATGATAACCATATTGGTGGCCATCAGATCCATCATTTTGAAATGAAATAGAAACAAAGATAATTAGGGAGAATATTCAGAAGAAGTAACAAATGACACCGTTGACCCTGGTGGCCGTGCTGGAGCAGGTATAAGTGTTTTGAGCTGTTGTGAAAACCCAAGTTATGTGGAAAATGGCTTTAATCTCCACAGGGATTTGCGATAGCAGCCTCTGCCTACAGAAGGATCTCTCACACCGAAGAAAGGACCCCTGACGGTCCACCTGTGCAGACATCAGTGAGTTACATTTTCAGAAGTAATTCCCACAGATGTGTTTTCCTTATTTTGCCCCTTTCATTGTCCCTTTGTGCATAAATGTTACAGTACATACATATTTTCTTATCTTAGATAAAGCTGAATTTCCCAAAGTAAGCATGATCCTTTGTAGGTTCTCACTTCCCTTCAACGGGACCTCCAAGCTTTCAAATCGAAGAGTCGTCTCAGCTGAGACCAGAAACAATAGATCTAAATGATAATGCTTATTAAAAAGGCTTTGTCTCTGTTTATTATGCTGCTACCTTTGCTATGTTTTTAGTCCATGTTGTGTATTTTACTTATGCTTTTTATTGGCCTATCTTCCATATTTTCAACAAGATTTCCCAATGAGATAAGCTTCTGGGTTTGACGTAATATCTGGAAACTTACACAGCCTTGTATGAACTGGGAAGAAAATGGACCAGCTTATTTGAAATATGGACCAAATAGAGTCTCTATAATAAGGTCTATATTTCACTCTTAGCTCTGTCTATCGACCCAGGATATTATTCAGGTCTCATCAGGCTAAAGAAAATGACATGACACTTTTCTTCATATATTCAGCTTATTGGGATAATGTTATAATCTAAAACCAAGTTCAACATCTTCATCTTTGAGGGTTGTGCCACCACCTTGTTTCCAAGTGTCCCCAGGAGATGAAAATGAATCCATGCAAGGCTCAGAGGCACTATGAGTGGGAGGAAAATCACGGTCATAATTTGCACAATGCTATAATATGTTCATAGAAATGTATTCTGAAATTTAGAGGAGATAGGACAGGGAAACAGCTCGGTGAGATATCACATGACTAGCAAGGATAGAAAAATAATTTTCCAACCTATACATGAATGGGCATTGAGAGACAGAAGATTTTAAGTACATGTGCACATGCAAAATTAAACTTTTATATTGGTTTATAGACAGACATATGAAAATCAGGAACATATATACATTCATTAATTCCACATGGCAAATGTAAATCTCTGCATCGATTTCAATACTTTAAAATGACCTTGTCTTTTATCAATTAGGATGTGTTTTCTCAGAAATTATCCATGGTGTTTCCACAACAACCAAGCACGGTACTAAGGCTAGGGATGAATGGGATTTTTGACATTTGAGGCAAACGAGGAATAAAACCCACAGGGCTCTGTAGCCCTGATCCACGCTCTTTCCTCCGTCCCATGTTGACTCTCTGTCTTGCTAGTTAAGGGGTAAATGGAGAAAAGAACTCAGAGATGGGAAAAGAAAAACAGCTAGACAGGCAGTAGATCACAGAAAGGAAATGCAAGACAAAGGTGTAACCGCAAGACATAGAGATACGGGAACAGACAGACACTGAAAGAGGGAGACGTGAGAGAGAAACATAAAAATAGACTCTGTTCCTTTCCTGTGGCTGCTATAGAACAAACTAGCACAAGCTGGGTGGCTCACAACCACGGAAATTCGTTCTCTCACGGGTCTGGAGTTGAAGTCTGAATTCCAGGTGTCCTTGAGGCTGTGTCCTCACAATATGAATGGAATCCTTCTCCCCCCACCCCACCAGCAGCCTCTGACATTCCTTGGCTTGTGGCTGCCTTACTGCAATCTCTGGCTCTGTCATCACATGAATTTCACTGTGTGTCCCTCTTTCTACCTGGAAGTCTCCCCTCTGTGCATGTTAGTTTCTGTATTTCTTCTCTTCTTATAAAGACACCAGGCATATCGGATTACGAGCTCACCCTATGCCCATATGGCCTCATCTTAACTTACATCTTAATTACATCTGCAAAGACTATTTCCAAATACGATCACAGTCACAGGGGAAAAAAAAAAACCCTAAAAATACAGCTACTGTATGATCTGCAATCCCACTCCCGGGCATATATCAAGAGACAACCATGATTCAAAACAATACATGCACCCCAATGTTCACAGCAGCACTCTACAATGGCCAAGACATGGAAGCAACCTAAGTGTCCATCGACAGAGGGATGGATAAAGAAGATGTGGTACACGTATGCAATGGAATATTACTCAGCCATAAAAAAGAATGAAATAATGCCATTTGTAGCAACATGGGTGGACCTAGAGATTGTCATACTGAGTGAAATAAGTCAGAGAGAGAAAGACAAACATCATATGACATCGCTTATATGTGGAATCGAAAAAAAATGGTACAAATGAACTTATTTACAAAACAGAAACAGAGTCACAGATGTAGAAAACAAACTTATAGTTACCAGGGGATGGGGGGGAGGGATAAATTAGGAGACTGGGATTGACATATACACACTACTATATATAAAATAGATAACTAGGGCTTCCCTGGTGGCGCAGCGGTTGAGAGTCCGCCTGCCAATGCAGGGGACGCGGGTTTGTGCCCCGGTCCGGGAAGATCCCACATGCCGCGGAGCGGCTGGGCCCGTGAGCCATGGCCGCTGAGCCTGCGCGTCCGGAGCCTGTGCTCCGCAACGGGAGAGGCCACAACAGTGAGAGGCCCGCGTACCGCCGAAAAAAAAAAAAAAAGATAACTAATAAGAACCTGCTGTAGAGCACAGAGAACTCTACTCAATACTCTGTAATGACCTATATGGGAAAAGAATCTAAAAAAGAGTGGATCTATGTGTACGTATAACTGACTCACTTTGCTGCACACCTGAAACTAACACAACACCGTAAGTCAACTAGACTCCAATATAAAGTAAAAAGTTAAGAAAAAAGTCACAGTCACAGGTGCCAGTGTTGAGGATACCAACTTTATGGCGGCTGGAGGGGGGGGAACAACAATTCCACAGGCAACATAGACAATGATTTTTTAAAGCTGTAGAAAGAGCAAGAGAAACAGGTGTGAAAACCTGAGATGTCTGCATATAGTAAGCATGCAGAAAGTTCCACCCTCACTGGAAGGTTTGCAGGACAGCTCCGAAATCAAACATAATCAACGTCAAACAAAAAAAGAAAGACCATTCTCTCTACCTTGATGGTAAAAGTTCCTTGTGAAATGATCTTGTTATTTATTTTACTAAAACATTTAAAATGACATTGGTTTCTCTTCACCACACTTCTTCCCCTCTCTCTCTACCGTGGCTTCTGTCAATTTAAATTGAGGGCCACTTTCCCACTCAAGACAAGGTATCCACTCTGCTATTTGCTGCTTCTCGTCAACTGTGAACAGTGATTTTGCACACCTGATGCTGGATGGATAGAGACATTCCTGCTAGCATTTCAAGAGCTCTGCAATATAGCTCAGGAATAATATTTACACTCATTAGTAAGTTTACACTGTCTATGATCAAGAAGGCAGGCATTTTAATTTTACCCCCCAGCACTTAGGAGAAAGGTAAATTTAGAATTTAGCACCGTATAAAATACACAATAAATGTGGGCACAAATAGGATCTGTGTGCACATTTCTTAATTTCAAGGATGTAGGAAATGAGTACATTAAGGGAGAGGTTGTCGACCTGTATTTTTCTTTGAAGAGCTGAGAAAACATGCAAAAGCTGTAAACCAATGAATCCCAAATACAAAGAATCTTGACAAAACCTCACAACTTTGGGGAAATGTCTCTCGGCTCCCTAGAGCTTTAAGTCAGAGAAGCTAGATGTTTCTACACATCAGAGGGATTTTTTTTTTTTTTTAAGTAGCGAGACCCCAGCAATGACTGCTTGACAATTGCAACAGCGGTTGGTGGTCAAGCATCGCCCCACAATCCCACCCACTCTCGTAATCCCTTCTGTGAGGACGGTCCGCTAACCCTCTGTATTGAACGGTTTTAAAATTTCCACTTCACCACCAGCAGAACAGATAAGCCGTTGGAGGGTGAATCAATTCTGATGACATAAAAACACTCGCTGCACTCCTCAAATCCTTACCTACTTCTCAATGATAACTGCTGACCCCTAAAACGCATGGCAGGTCCAGGTCTCCGGTAAAACACCAAATGCAGCAGAGAGAGAAGGGAAAAAATGCCAGGAGGTTGATGAAACCTGTTCATGTAGTAACTGAAGTCAAATTTCATATGGAATAAAGGGAGTGATGTTTGGAGACTGACCTCAAATGAGTCCAGCAAAGAAAGTAGGAATATTCTAATTCTAATGCATACTTTCGTGTGTAATAATTATTTTATACTGTATTATAGCTATGTCTTTTGCTTGTACGGATTTCATCTTGCAGGAAGTGAGACGAAGGAGGTGAGTCATGAAGTGGAGGAAAAAAGAGTGACCTGTATTAGAGAAGGAAACTAGGGTGGTATTGTGGAAATGACTATCTTGATAGGGAAACGAGATCTAGAATCTGCAATTAGATTTTAGGTGTGTTTACGCGACCCAACCCCAAATTTGGAAATCAGCAAAAACATCGGGCTACACTGGCCACTGGAGGATCTTCCAAAGAACTGAAAGGAAATCTAGAAAATGGTTTCTTTTCAAACAATCCCTATGGGGAAAAAATATGCCACACTGAAATTTCCTTCCAGTATTTGTTTTGCCTCAGAGTCTAAATGTTACAGTTACATATTCCATTGTAGTTTCCTATTTTAACAAGGGTATCCATCAAATGGCAAATTTCTGACAGAGTTTAGATACCACTACACAAACACCATCAAAAATGAAAGCAGTCACTCAAATTCAAAACATGGAAAAACAAGTTTTACAGGTTTACGTCTCTTGGAAATCAATATGTTTTTCATAATTTGATTTTGTGGGCTATCAGCTAGGGAAGGTAGCCACAGAGGGCAACAACTAACAACGTGCAAATTCCAAAGATGATGGACGCTTTGTCCCTACAACAGAACTTTTAAAAACTGTGGTTCCTGGAAAAGAAAACTGTAAAACATATTAAATAAAACGAAAAGGTCAGTTCTCCATAAATGAGCGGTGAGCAGTTTTATGGCTTCGGACATTTAATTTGACACCGTAATAATGTTCTGTCAACTGCAGTTCTATACATTATGAGTCTTAAAGATAGTAAGATACTAGCAGACATCTATATTTGGGGTGCATCAAATGATTTCAGGTAACGAATCCTCAACAGATCAAGTTCCTATTTATTCTCACGGAGTTTAAACCTTCCAATACAGGTGTGCCCACCTGCGCCCATCGTAAGGCCGAATTCTACAAGAACGCGATGCCAGAACTCTGGTCATGATGGTTGGATAACTGTCAAGGTTCTACTGAATCGGTCATTTCACAGAACGCCTTTCACACAAAAGTCCAGCTTGTGTATTTATAGTCAAGATGGAGGTCAAAAGTACTATAGCAAACTCGTCCATTTCTCATTAAGGAAAAAGAAATCTGATGATTTTTAGTATCAGAATTTATTTCAGGAAGAAGGAAACTGCCCTTTATAGGAAGGACTGCTTTATTTGAGCTTCTAAGTGAAGCATAAAAATATCGGTAAGTAATACCACCTTTCATCTTTATGATGCTGTGGAACTTACATAGTGCTTCCCATGCATTTTCTCTTTTTATTCTTGCAGTGAAAAAAAAAATTGAGGGGAGGATAAGCATTACTAACTAACTCAGTTTTATAGAGAAGGAAGTGTAGCCCCAAATCATTAAGTGACTTGTACAATATCTACCATCTAGAAAGCAGTAAATAGAACTAGAACTCAACTTTTCTGTTCTTTTTTTTTTATAAATTTATTTTTGGCTGTGTTGCGTCTTTGTTGCTGCGCACAGGCTTTCTCTAGTTGTGGTGAGTGGGGGCTACTCTTCGTTGCGGTGAGCGGGCTTCTCATTGCGGTGGCTTCTCTTGTTGCGGAGCACGGGCTCTCGGCGTGTGGGCTTCAGTAGTTGTGGCACGCGGGCTCAGTAGTTGTGGCTCACGGGCTCTAGAGCGCAGGCTCAGTGGTTGTGGCGCACGGGCTTAGTTGCTCCGTGGCATGTGGGATCTTCCCGGACCTGGGCTCCAACCCGTGTCCCCTGTATTGGCAGGCGGATTCTTAACCACTGCACCACCAGGGAAGCCCCTCAAGTTTTCTTAAACACTGTTTTTTTTCTACTAATCTTTGGCCCCATGAATAAAACAAATTCTCAGGTGTATCTCCCATGTTGCACTAACTTTTTAGGCAGAAGTTCTGGATTTAAACCCCTGATCTGTCACCTACTATAAAATGTTGGGTGGACATTTCCACTGGCAAGAAATTATAACTTTGTGATGGTGCCATGGAGCTGCTGGAATCCTACATATGGGCAAAATTGTACTGGTGTATAAGAATAGGATGTGCCTCGCAGAATTTTACTGTGACAGAGAAATATATTCTGGTTCATGGCTGTTCCTTCTCCCCCAAACCACTGCTATGCCTTGGATCTCCCAGAACCCATAAGTATGTGGATTGAAAATAGTCATAGTATGAGAAAATCACAACCACTGAAAAGGATTGAGGAATGACTTGTGCTCTGAAGACTTGGATTTACTACTTCAGGACTTTTCCAAGTCTTGAAATAATGAAAGTTCTAACCATAAAGGTTGCATGTGAGACTCAGTAACTTCTAAGTATTATCACCCAAGTCTTTGTACCATTAACTGTTAGTCCCAAGAGCTTTTTCTAGGAGAGGAATCTCTCCTTTAGAATCAGGGATGAGTTCCTTAATCAACTGAAGACGTTTTCCAAGCCACAGGACACACTTGCATGGCTCCTTTTTCCTATCTGAGGGTGTGTCAGGAGGGCAGCATAGAAGAAATTTCACTGGGGAGGAGAAATTGGGGTACTTAAAAGAAATACCCAAGCCACTCAATTCTCCTTCTTTTTTTCTGAGTGTGTAAGAGTAACTCCTGGTACTGATTGATCCCCACCAATGGGTATTCTTTTAGAAGAGGGGTGACACAAGTTTTAGATGAATAGGTGTAACCCACCCAGGTTTGTTTGCCCAACGCACAGCAAGACAAACGCTGAGATGCTGGGTTTGCAGCAGAGAAAGGGTTTATTCACAAGACAGCCAAGCAAGGAGATGGGAGAACAAATCTCAGACCCACCTCCCTGAAGGGGAGGGGCTTGAGATATTTACAAGATGAAGAAGCAGGGTGGTCTTAGGTATGGGGAAAGGTGATTGGAGGTTAGGAAAAAGGTGAGGTAATTGGTGTTCTGTGCAGGACTATCAGAGTTACGTGTTTCTCAGGGGATGCACGTTCAAAAATGGAGGCATTTGGGGGCTTCCCTGGTGGCACAGTGGTTAAGAATGCGCCTGCCAATGCAGGGGACATGGGTTCGAGCCCTGGTCCGGGAAGATCCCACATGCCATGGAGCAACCAAGCCCCTGCGCCACAACTACTGAGCCTGCGCTCTAGAGCCCGCGAGCCACAGCTACTGAGCCCATGCGCCACAACTACTGAAGCCCGCATGCCTAGAGCCCATGCTCTGCAACAAGAGAAGCCGCTGCAATGAGAAGCCCACGCACCACAACGAAGAGTAGCCCCCGCTCGCTGCAACTAGAGAAAGCCCGCGCGCAGCAACAAAAACACAATGCAGCCCCCCCACAAAAAAATGGAGGCATTTAGCCATACTACCCAAAAGCAATCTACAGACTTAATGTGCTTCTGATCAAATTACCCATGACATTTTTCAAAGAACTAGACCAAATAATCCTAAAATTTTTGTGGAACCATAAAAGATCCAGAATGGGCAAAGCAGTTCTGAAGAAAAAGAACAAAGCAGAAGGCAGAACCCCCCCTGACTTCAGACAATACTACAAAGCTACAGGAATCAAAACAGCATGGTATTGGCACAAAAACAGACATACAGATACAAAGAGTAGAATATAGAGCCCAGAAACAAACCCACACACCTACAGTCAATTAATCTTCAACAACGGAGGCAAGAATACACAATGGGAAAAAGAGAGTCTCTTCAGCAAGTGGTGCTGGGAAAGTTGGACACCTGAATGTAAATCATACTAAGTGAAGTAAGTCTGAAAGAGGAAGACAAATACAATATGATATCACTTATATGTGGAATCTAAAATACGACACAAATGAACTTATTTACAAAACAGACTCACAGACATAGAGAACAGACTTGTGGTTGCCAAGGAGGAGGAGTGTGGGAGGGACGGAGTGGGAGGTTGGGATTCGCAGATGCAAAGTATTTTACAAAGGATGGATAAACAACAAGGTCCTACTGTAGAGCACAGGGAACTATATTCAATACCCTATGATAAACCATAATGGAAAAGAATATTTAAAAAAAAGAATGTTATATGAACCTATTTGTTCTCTTCTTGTTTTCTCCCCCTCTCTGATTAACCAGCATGATCTATGCAGGTTGATTTCAGGTTTGTCTTAAAGCATAATATAGGAATAGTTTCTTAAAAACAAAGACGATAGAACAATAGTAATAACAGGGTTTCATTCTCTAACTGTTTAAAAATGCAGTCACGTCCCAAAGAGCTCTTCTTTGCCTATTATTCCTTTTTTGCACTGACAGTCTCTTGGCCATTTTTCCACTTATTAGCACTTCCATCAGAAGGGAGGAAAGGGATGTGAAACCAAGATGTGTCAGTTTGAGACACAGAGTCTTATATTAGGCCCATCACCACCTCGAAATGCCTAGACAATTCCTGTTCCCCTGGGAGTGTTCAAAGCCACCGGCCCTACAAAATCCATGTCCTTACAAAACAGCAAAGCATTTCAGCATACATGTCGCATCCTTCTTATTTTTCTGTATGATTGTTGCATTGCGCACTTCACCAAAATAGAGGCGATGAGAGAATTATAACAGGTGGGTTAGATGCCAGAGTACTAGAAACCATTATTTGCTAATATGAAAATTGCCTTAAGAATATTAAGAAAATACACTGGTTTACTTCAAAGACTAAATTTGAATATTAAGTAAACTTGTGGTTTTCTTTCTTTTAGCTAATTCTGACTGAAAATTCCAAAAGAAACAATTCATATAAGCCAGGGTGAATTGATTCTTGCTTTGGATAACTTGTGCTGCTTTGATAGCCATTTCATTCCCTACTGAGTTAAATTATTAAAGAATCCCACACATGCCAGAACTTATAGTCTACCTAGAATTATCACACCTTAAAACTGACATCTAATATATGGTCAACTAATATTGGACAAGAGAGCCAAGAATACTCAATGGGGAAAAGACAGTCTCTTCTATAAATTTTTCTGAAGAAACTGGATGCCCACATGAAAATGATGAAACTGGACCCCCATCTTATACCACCACTCACAAAAAAGTAACTTCACATAGTTTAAAACTTAAATGAAAGACCTGAAACCATATAACGCCTAGAGCAAAACACAGGGGAAAAACTCCTTGACATTGGTCTTGGCAATGATTTTTCTGGATATGAAACCAAAAGCAACTAAATGAAAAATAAACAAGTGGGACTAAACCAAACTATCAACAGACCCACGGAAAGGTGATGGACATCACTAAATGGACATCAGGGAAATGCACACCAAAACCACATGAGATACCACCTCACACCTGTTAGAACGGCCATGGTCAAAAAGACAAGCAATAACAAGTGCTGGCAGGGATGCGGAGAAAAGGGAACCCTTGTATATTGTTGGTCAGAATGTAAATTGCTACAACCATTATGGAAAACAGTATGGACTTTGCTCAGAAAACTAAATATATAATTACCATATAACGCAGCAGTATCAGTTCTGGGTATATAGCCAAAGGAAAAGGGTATACATATATTTACATTAGCCAAGATATATATTATATATGTATATGTGTACACATATATGTATATTGTATATGTGTACGTAATATATATAATATATATGTTTATATAGAATATATATCTTGGCTACTATAAATAATATATATATATATATAAGTTAAAAAGAAGGAGTTCTTACCTTTTGTGACAACATGGGCTGACCTTGAGGGCATTATGCTAAGTGAAATAAGTCAGACAGAGAAAGACAAATTCCGTTTGATCTCACTTGTATGTGGAATCTGAAAAAACAACAACAACAAACTCATAGAACCAGAGAGGAGAACGGTGGTTACCAGGGGCTGGGGGGGTGGAGAAAACGGGGAGATGTCGGTCAAAGGGTACAAACATTCAGTTACAAGACGAATAAGTTCTGGGGTCTAATGTACAGCATGGTTACGTATAAATCCAGTAAACATACAGTTAACAATACTGTATCATATACTTGAAAGTTGCTAAGAGAGATTTTAAAAGTTCTCACCACACTTATTGTTATTATCATTTCACAATATAAACAAATCATCAGATTGCACACCTTAATTGTACTCAACGTTATAAGTCAATTATATCTCAATAAAGCTGGAAAAAAATAAAAATAAAATAAAATAATAATTTAAAACAGGCATCTAATGTTTTTGTCCTAAATTCTTTTCTGACCCAAATTTGAATGTGATGTCTTAGAGTAGCTAATAAATGCATAAAGCCCAACTTTAAGAATCCTTGCTGTGAAAAGAGTTGATGTAGGGATTTTTCTTTCAATCAGTTTATTTTACAAGTTTTTGTTAAATAACAAAGTAAGGCGGTGATAAAATTCCAAGGAGCACGCACGTAATTTCCTAAGGGCACTGCCTCAAACCCCAGTGCTAGCCCTGTTCCAGGACACTCGGTGCATGTTTATTGAAAACGATCTGGCATGGAGACATTTTCCATTAGTGCTAATATGGGTAATCACACTTCTTCAGTAGAAAGTATTTTATACAGATATTGTGAAACAGTTGAAGGTCTCTATCATACTAGAAACCCAACCTATAAGTGGCCAAATTTACAACTGAGGCTGTCAGAAAAAAAAAAAAAGAAAAAAAGCTAGATAGCAGCACCAAAACATTTGACTCAAATAGATGGTTTGCATTAATGGAATGAACCATTTCTACTTCACGTTCAACAAAAAAAGTTATATTTGAAACACTCTGGTGTTCTTATAATTGTGCATATGGTTGGAAATTCCTGTCTAGGTCAAATACTGAGTAATTCAAACCTAGTAGGAGAAAGAGGAAAGAAATCAGAAGAAGTAACGTATTAGCACTTTACATTCAATAGGGTTCTGCTGGTGGAAAAACTTTAAAACTTAATGTTTTCCACTAAGTATCCCTGCTTCCTTCACACTTCTGGAAAACAATACTGGGCTTAAATTCCCAAAGTATATTTAAATTCCCCTGGTGTGGTTGCTAACAGAAATCCATGCTATTTCCTCATACTCATGTTGGGTATCCTTTGTGATATGGTCTATGCCTAGTGGGCATGAAATTTTAAATAGTAATGTTTCTGAATGCTGCAGCCCGGAGTGTTGGAACCATAAAGTTACTTTGAGTAACAGAGTTATATTATTCCAGAAACCAGTTCATCATGCTGAACACTGCTGATGCTTGAAGGAAGCTTTCTAACCACACCTTGCATTTGCCAAGCAAAATCCAAAAGACAACAACAGCCCAAAGTACATAGATGCTGCAGGAATTAGAGAGGAATTAATAGAGGGTAAAATTTTTAAAAGATACATGAGGATAGGGACTTCCCTGGCGGCACAGTGGTTAAGAATCCACCTGCCAATGCAGGGGACGTAGGTTCGAGCCCTGGTCCGGGAAGTTCCCACATGCCGCGGAGCAGCTAAGCCCGTGAGCCACAACTACTGAGCCTGCACTCTGGAGCCCACGAGCCACAACTACTGAGCCTGCGTGCCACAACTACTGAAGCCCACGCGCCTAGAGCCCATGTTCCCCAACAAGAGAAGCCACCGCAATAAGAAGCCCGCGTACCACAACAAAGAGTAGCCCCCGCTCGCCACAACTAGAGAAAGCCCACACGCAGCAACGAAGACCCAACGTAGCCAAAAAGCAATAAATAAATATATCTTAAAAAAAAAGATACACGAGGATAAAAGTTAACAAAACTTCCTAGTATGGGTTCTTTGGTAAAGAAAAAATATGACAGATAAACTGTTTAACATGATCATCATAAAAAAGGGCAGGGAGTCCAAATGTATAATGTAGGAAATGTGCAGACGAAATCTTAGCTATGAAGGAGGTCAAGGAATCAAAATCAACTTGTTTGGTCCAGTCCGTGCAAATGCATTTGAAAACTTGAGTAAAATGGATGCCTCGCTGTACATCCATTTTTCTCCCCCAGAAGAAAGAGAAACTGGAAACTGACTAATTATATCATCCCAGAGAGACCCAACTTCACTCCCTGTCTCGCCCATTCTCCCCCTCCAAGACGGCATTTCCAGATGGCTTCAGAAATTTCTTCTTTGAAAATAAGATTTACTTGCTAATATTTACCTTGGTTTAGGACACAGAAAAGGCGAAGTAGTTCCACATTTGATTATGAAGCTAGCAAAGTACTGACAAAATCCAAGAAATATCAGACAAACAACAACAAATTGATAGATATGTTTTAAACAACTAGCAATTAGAATCCAGCTGATGTTTAAAGAAACACTCACTGTGATGACTTGAGGTTTATTTCAAGAACAAAGGTAAATTCTTGTGTTAACTTATTAAACGTACGACTGTCATCACCATATATATGTAATTGCTATAAGTGATGAAAGGCGTTGACTAAATGTCACTATTTTTTCATTTAAAGAAAACCTCCAGCAAAATAGAAATAGACATATTATATATAATGTTTATACTGATATATATACAACGTTAAGATATCTATCTTATTCATATACTTATTATGTATGGGATGGATGTTAGTTAATTGTACCTGCCACTTACTAACCTCATTTTTCCTGTAATGTCCACATTTTGGTGGACATTACATACAGAGTGAAATGTTCATCAGAGTGAACCCAACTTTGTCAAATTTACATTTTTATGTCTCCAGCTCTACATAAGGGGCATGGAGTAATGGTAAAGGCAATAATAAATGTACTGAACTAAAAAATCAAAGTAATAGTAAAGGCAATAACAAACACGGATATTTCTACAATTGTGTGGACGTCAAGTACCTCATCTGTACTTACGCTGGAAATACAGACACCATATTTATGATGGAAGTCTTTGACACCACATTATTTTAAATATGGAGAATGTGTCCTGCTTTCCTTCAAGGCCTCCAGAAATGTGGGTGATGGAGAGTTGGTTTTCTTCTCTCCCTCTGGGATTTTTCACCACGCATCCTCAAAAGGCAGCGAGGAGGAAATGGATTAATTAATACCATAGGGAAGTGCTCCCCTCTGCTCAGTAAACTGTGCAGTGTTCTAGAAAAAGGCATCTTTTTTGACCCAAAGAAACGAAACAGAAATTATAAAGCCAATGCAAGGTTGATTTATGGTACTCGGGGTTTAAGACCATTGACTCTGAGCCTCTATGAATTTACTGCTATGGGGTAAAACGACCAGAAATGAATTTGCAACAGAAAAAAAAGAAAAAAATGTACTTTACTTTTTGTAGGAGTGAAATACACGACAGAAACATGAACAGAGACATTAATGTGCAAGTGACAGATACACTTCATTACTGCCCACACTTACCTATTTTATAAAATATGATGTGTTCTCAGTTGAAAAAGTGCAGTCGTACATAAAACAATTCTAAAGACTAAATAATGCTCCTGGTTCAAATTGATCTATGTTTCTGTCCAAGAATTCCATTAGAGAAAGATTAAGGGATTTTTCCACATAAAGTAGAAAATAAGAAATTAAAGTCTAAATAATTTCAGGGGAAAAAAAATCAAACCTTCATATTAAGACATGATTCTGAATGAAATATGAATGAAACACATCTGTTTAGATCTCTGCAAATGGCATAAATAGCTCAGGAAGGCAAGATAAAGTCAACCTTTTACTGAGAAAGGATGAGGTGCAGAACCGGAAAAACTCCTGTATGGTTTCCAAAAACTCAATTCACAGCGACTCCTTTTTCATAGTTTCGCTGAAATCATTAAGAACAAAATAGGAAGAGAGATGTCTCTCGGCAGCTGCCTTTCTTCATAGCTATGCATTTAACACGAAGATCTCCGATTTAAAAGTAAAAACAGGCAAAGCCTTGTCAGTTCACATAATCGCTGACTTTTGCCTACATTTTAGAAGAAATATAGAGGAAAAACCGCAGATACATTATTAACGGGGTGAATTGCTTTGGACATACATATTTTACATCCTGAAGGTGTCTCAAAGTGACCTCATTTGGAGAGGAAGAAAGAACAAAAATAAAATATATTCTTTCTCCTTTGCATTTAATTTTTTTGGTCTAACACATTTTGTTTTCACAGAAATGGATATGATAGGATTAACAAAAAGCAGTAGAGACAGCTGGTGATGCTGAGGTGGATTTTTTTTTTTAGAAAAAATTGTAAAACGCATGACAGAAAATAGAACAGAGTTCACTTTGAACCGTTGTGCCCTTACCCAGATAACTTATTATTCAGGAGACGTTCCCTCTTATATCCCGGCTACCCCTTGATATATTTGGACATGCTGAATATACTTATACTATCTGACTTATTTAACAGGATTGTGGGGTCATAGGACATCTTGAATGTTATTTTCTGAGATCTACTGGACCCCCGCAAAATCACATTACTGAAATAATAGTTCCATAAAATTCTTCTGATTTTGACTAAAAATAGAACTACCATATGACCAGCAATCCCACTACTGGGCATAAACCCTGAGAAAACCATAATTCAAAAAGACACAGGTACCCCAATGTTCATTGAAGCACTATTTACAATAGCCAGGACATGGAAGCAAGCTAAATGTCCATCAGCAGAGGAATGGATAAAGAAGATGTGGCACATATATACAATGGAATATTACTCAGCCATAAAAAAGAATAAAATAATGCCATTTGCAGCAACATGGATGGACCTAGATTATCATATTAAGTGAAGTAAGTCAAAGACAAATACCATATGATATCACTTACATGTGGAATCTAAAATATGACACAAATGAAGTTATTTACAAAACAGAAACAGACTCACAGACATAGAAAACAAAGTTATGGTTACCAAAGGGGAAAGTGATGGGGGATAAATTAGGAGTTCGGGATCAACATATACACACTACTATATATAAAATAGATAAACAACAAGGACCTACTGTATAGCATAGGGAACTATATTCAATATCTTGTAACAATCTATAATGGAAAAGGATCTGTGTGTGTGTGTGTGCATGTGTGTGTATCTGAATCACTTTGCTGTACACCTGAAACTAAAACATTGTAAATCAACTATACCTCAATAGGAAAGAAAGAAAAGGAAAGAAAGGAAGAAAGGAAGGAAGGAAGGAGGGAAGGAGGGAAGGAGGGAAGGAAGGAAGGAAGGAAGAAAGGGAGGAAGGGAGGGAGGGAGGGAGGGAGGAAGGAAGGAAGGAAGGAAGGAAGGAAGGAAGGAAGGAGGGAAGGAGGGAAGGAAGGAAGGAAGGAAGGAAGAAAGGGAGGAAGGGAGGGAGGGAGGGAGGGAGGAAGGAAGGAAGGAAGGAAGGAAGGAAGGAAGGAAGGAGGGAAGGAGGGAAGGAGGGAAGGAAGGAAGAAAGGAAGAAAGGAAGGAAGGAGGGAAGGAGGGAAGGAGGGAGGAAGGAAGGAAGGAAGAGAGGAAGGGAGGGAGGGAGGGAGGGAGGGAGGGAGGGAGGGAGGGAGGAAGGAAGGAAGGAAGGAAGGAAGGAAGGAAGGAGGGAAGGAGGGAAGGAAGGAAGAGAGGAAGGGAGGGAGGGAGGGAGGGAGGGAGGGAGGAAGAGGAAGGAAGGAAGGAAGGAAGGAAGGAGGGAAGGAAGGAAGAAAGTTGTTCCTTAAAGTGTCCAAGTAGGCACAGAATACACCGTATTGATAGCCAATTGAAGACCGTACTCAACATGTTTTTCTGAGTCATTCTGATAATTTTTTCCCCAAATTTGTTGCCTTTTGCTGCCTATAAATTTGTCCTGCCTGAAGCTCTAGAACCTTATTACCATAAATATGTTAATTTATATTAATCATTTACATATAATTCATTTATTCATATAAATAAAATTCCAATATAGAGAATTTTATTTATCTGTCTTGTTTTCACAGATGTTGTATTTTTGTTGGTGGCGTTGTTTGATCGTTCTGGCATTTTGGTCTTTCATTATGTTAGCTTCTTACACATCCACTTTTTACACAAATAAAAGGAAATAATTTGAGTTTCAACCTGTGTAACCCACAAGATGAAGGACATTTATTACTATCAAGAGAAAGGGCATTTCCATCACCTCAGATTCTACAAGACAAAAGATAGGATAGCTATGGTTTCCATATCATTCAATCCAAAATATTTACAACTTCCCCTGTGATTCCTTATTTGACCCATGGATAATTCTGGATGGTCAATGACAACAACAACAAAAGATGTTACATCTCATTCATATTTTCATTCACTACATCCTGAAACATATCACATTACATAAAATATATTCTTAAAATTTATTTCACCCATTTCAGTTTACTTTTTGAATGATGGCTGCAGGGAGAATATTTAAAATTATACACGTAACTCAGAGTTTTGGCTCACTTTACATTTCTCTTGAAATAGTCCTGGAAGAGGCCATTTACTTTAATGCAATTATAAATATTATAAAAATATGTCTACCATCTTGTTATTTGTTTTCAACTTGTCATACATTTTATTCTTCAGATTGGACCTATTTTAGCATTTCATTTTAGCTCCATTATTGGCTTTTTGTGCCTCTTTGTTTATTGATTTAGTTGTTATTTAACGGTTTACAATATTTTAACTTATTACCGGCAAATAATTTAATGGTTTACAATATTTTAACTTATTACCGGCAAATTTCAAATAATTTGTACCACTTTATATATAATGGAAAAACCTCAAATTTCAAACATCCATATTCCCCTCTTTTTATTTGTACTATTTTTGTCTCACAGTTTCCTTGTACATGTATTATATAACAGAATATTTTATACTATTTTGCTTTACATGATAAATTATGATTTAAGGAATGAAAAGAGATAAAATTATTCTATATTTACCTGTATAATTACCATTTCTAACTGTCTTCATTCCTTGTGTAGATATGTTTCTATCTGGTTTTACTTCCCTTCAAGATAAACTACAAGAAATCCTAATGAAGGTGCATTGCCTGCTGAGCTCTGAATTTTCTCAGCTTTTATTCAGCTAAAAATATTTTCATTTTTCCTTTAGTTTTGAAGTATAATTTACAGATCTATTCCTATTTTCTATTTCTTCTTTCATCAGTTTTGGTAGTTTGTGTTTTCTAGGAATTTGTCCGTTTCATCTATGTTACGTAACATCTGGCATATAATTGTTCATAGCATTATCTTATAATCCATTTCATTTAGATAAGTTTTCATGTCTGATTTTAGTAATTTGACTCCTGATTTTTCTTGGTCTGTCTAGGTAAAGATCTGTCAATTTTGTTGATCTTCTCAAAGAAACAACTCTTAGATTCATTAATTCTCTGTATTGATTTTTGATCTTCTCTGTCGTTTTTCTTTATGATTTCCTTCTGAAGGCTATTTTTACTAAATATTCAATTCTAGATAGATAGGCATTTTTTTCCTTTGAAGACATGGTTTCATTCCTAAGATCGTGAGTAAGAAAGGTTTGAGATTTCACACACCATGTTGGAGAACTGCAAAGCTCTGAAAGGATATTGCTAATGAAGACGTACTGCTTAAACTCAACAATTACATACGCCGAAAGAAATAATTTTCTGAGGTTTATCCTAAGGTGCAATTCCTTGGCAACAACATCCCAGGGTATCCCACCATGAGACGCGGATAGCAGGGGACACGCAGAAGAGGCTCAGTAGATCTTAGACAATTAGGAGAAAGTCACGATTGATAGGGCAAAGCACCATCTGCTTCCTTAGCTGCAAGTGAGCTACAGAATTTTCGCGATTCCTGAATAGTTAGTTGTAAAAAGGATTTTTAAAATCAGAAACTTAATTTCGAGTCTATCCCTTAGATATTATCTTATAAAGCTCTATTTCAAATTGGCTGGTCAATAAAATCTATGGTGCTCTTTAAACATCTTTATTGTTATCATTTACAAAGGTTGAAATTCATCCGTTTTTGTTTGTTTGTTTGTTTGTTTTTGCGGTACGCAGGCCTCTTACTGCTGTGGCCTCTCCCGTTGAGGAGCACGGGCTCCGGACGCGCAGGCTCAGCGACCATGGCTC
The DNA here is from genome assembly GCF_059928025.1 of Delphinapterus leucas. Lineage (NCBI taxonomy): Eukaryota > Metazoa > Chordata > Mammalia > Artiodactyla > Monodontidae > Delphinapterus > Delphinapterus leucas. Next base: position 130,938,814 of record NC_143150.1, on the reverse strand, counting down.
ACGGGCCCAGCCGCTCCGCGGCATGTGGGATCTTCCCAAACCGGGGCACGAACCAGCGTCCCCTGCATCGGCAGGCGGACTCTCAACCACTGCGCCACCAGGGAAGCCCCATCCGCTTTAAGTGTATGTTTCAATGACTTTTAGCACACACAGGAACTGTGATAATTTAACTATTTAAAACGAATCCTTTATATAGCCATTATAAAGTTCTTTCCAAAAAAACTTGCCCAGATTTTTTCATCGGTAGGTCTCTACATAGGGCAGGCTTCCTAAAATGTTGCACAAATGTTGATATGCAACATAGAAAAGACAATTGCGTAGTCTTAGTATAAGGATAAGGATTAGTATAATAATTGGATATATTTTCTTCCAGGAGCAAATGAAAACGTAAAATAAATACAGTATAAAATAACCCGTGCTAGCAGACATTTATGGAATGCTTCTTTTAGGGGAGCATGGTCTCACGAGCTCAGAGGAGTGATTCTGTAATTACCCCCTCTCCGAAGGAGAGGACAGAGAAAGAGGAGACGTAGAGAGAGATATCAGGAGAGGAAAAAGGACAAAGGGGAGAAGGAAAGCGTGGCCTGAATGAGGGTCCTGAGGCCCTCAGGGTGACAAAGGCAGACTTACCAAATGGCGATGCTGAAACAAGAGGTTCTGGTGGTCGCTTGTCACCCACGGACCAGGAAGCTGCATTTGGTGGTCCCGAAGGTGCCTGGATCCTCTCCTGGGGAAAAGACCCCATGGGCATCCCATCTGGGGTGCCACAAATATGATACTGACCTGGGTCTTCAGTCTCTTAAATCCATAAAAACTGAGGAGGTCACGTAAGCATTTCAGGCAAGGCTTTACTGGGACTCGTGCTACAGCAGGAAGGAGTGAAAACAAGTAACAGGTGCCCCTGTATGCTCCCCGAGGTCGGCGGGCTGGTTCCTTAAACGGGGTGAGGGTGAGGACAGATTGGTGGGTCGGGCCAGAGCAGTGGCTCAGGTGGACTGCCCACCCCACTGGGTGGTGCTGTGTGCAGGGCTCATGCACAGGACCCCGCTTCTGCTCCTGGCCCCTGAGAAGAGGCAGTTGGTTTGTAGCCCTTCTGTTATCTTATTATTCCTGATTTGCCCCAGCTGTGCATGCAAGCAGTTATTTTTAGTCCCCCTTAGTTTCTTTGTATCTGTTGCTTGCAGAGACGTTTGCCCAGGTGCAAGCACTGCAGCAAAGGCTCCCGGGGCCCAGTCCATCTCACTTCGTGCTCATTTCCCCCATTTCATCCTCAAAGCAATCCTATGATGTAGGGATCCTACCTGCCCTCTCTACACCCCAGAAATAAAAGCTCTGGAAAGTCAGCTTCAGTGATTAATAGGCTCCTACCTAAAAACCTTAACACAATGAGTTCCTTGCTAATTCCAGGTTCATATAATTACACATTTGTGTAATGAGGACAAAAAAAGAGCTATTTTCAAGTTGCTACGCTTTCATGTTCAGAACGCTGAATTATTAGCATTTTAAGATCCATAATGAACATAATGTGTGCATCACTATTTCAGAACATAACGTTACGTTCTCTGAAAACTTAGTTTTCAGAGAAGGTAACATACAGGGATCACAATGCAACAAACTTTTATGAATTAAACACTGTGTCTCGTGTGTGTGATTTCTGCTTTCAAAATGTGTAACGCGTAGGGTTTGAACTTTTGCAAAAAACAACGTAATGATCGCTATCTATTGAATTAAAGTACGCCGTCTTGTGGCAAGCATGCGAGATGCCTCAGAAATACCCAAATAGAATAAACTAAGGCGAAGGAATGAAAAGAGCAATACAGAGTATATATTGCTGTTCTCCTTTGATTGACGTTAGGAAAAGTTGGTAACAGTGAATACTGTGTTTCACAGATACACGAAGGTATCATGCACTCCCCAAAGTGTATGAAGGCATCATTCTGCTGTATGCACTTCACAGAGGCCATGATTGCAAAAGTCTTTGGGGATACAGGTGGGAAAGGCACCCCATAATGTAGCCAAATGATTTAGCCAAATACCCTCAAAGTATTGTAATCCCCCTTCACTGCAAAGTGGAGCTGTTGATGGTACCTCTCGGATTGGGTGTCAATTATTCTACTAAAGAAAACTGTAACAATGACTTTGGATTCCTGGGTAACTAAGAGTAGAAAGAAAAGGGGAGACAGTGGACAGATTCTAATCACATTTTCATGAGCCTAAGGTCAATACTCACTGTTTGGTCGAACAGAAAGCTACCCATTCTGAACGTGGCGCTGGCATCATTTCCTAGGAAAACTTGGGTATCCCGGGCAAGAAGCCGTGCCCTAGTATGCAACGGCCAAATACAAAGGATAAGGTACAATGCTCAGTTATCCCTGAATGTCCACCTCTCAGCCCACCCTTGCTCTACAAGTATGGAGCACATTGCTTTGGAGCTGCAACTCTAGAAAAATCTGCTGTGGTTTGGGGACACACTGGGAAACGAAGTTGCAGACTTGGTTAAATGTACTGAACCTCAGATGTCTCACTGGCTTAAGCAGGAGGAATTGGTTTCGATTTCTAAACTATGATGTGTCATATGTGCAACTTTCAATTTTTGTTTGATTTCTGCTCAGAAATTACATAAACTCTGGAGGTCATTTCCCAGAGTTCAGCTTCACTGCTTTGCTTGGGTCAAAAGGGCGATCCTATATTCTGTAAATACACAAGAGTCTCTTAGTTATAATATTCACGAGTACCTTTGTTTCCTCTTGTCCCAAAGAAGACATATATCTAGAACAGTTCAAACGTTCATGGTGTGCGCATGCCCCTTAAAAGAGTTCATTACTAACACACTATATCAGAGTTCATTTTCATGGTTAATCTTAATACTTATCAACACATTATATGGATTTGTTAGTACTGAAGACCTGATTGTACGATAAAATTAAAACTCAATGACAGGACTTTAAGATGATCTTTTCTAAAACCGCACAATTAAAACATCTCATTTTAATAAATGCAGGATTTTCATAACCGCATTTGTAATAGGTACACATGTGGATATCAAACATTCAAACATAACTGAAAGATATTTTGAGCACAGGAAGGAACATTTTGGCTGATAATTTTTAAGATCTTTTTTTTTTCTGCAAAGGATTTAAAAACACCTAGTTCTAACCACACTTCTACGTTTAACACGCTAAAAAGCACACGGCGACCTTCAAAGAAGCTATTTGTAGTCGCATCCGATGTATAGCAGAGAGTACAAAATTAAAATGTGAGATGTGAAAATATTGAGTAATTTGTCTCCCATGGTCCATCACTCTGAGGCATCAGGCTTCCTCATCACAGTTCTAAATTAGTGTCTTTATGTAACCAAGTCTGCATAGGAGGAAGGAGTAATTTAGTAACATACAAGAAATTCATCACTTCTCTCAGATAGCTTAGATCCAGTTATTAATTACCTCTCCTTCGGGGCATCCATTAGCATCAGGGAAGTGTGGAAAAGGTAATGCAGAGAAAAACAGTGAAAAATCTCTACCTGATAGATCCCAAATCAAGGTGTTTACCTAGGAAGGTCAGATACAGGTTCTCGGACAAAACAGACGGAAATAAACCTTGGCTCTAATTGCTTCAGCCTCATGAGCTACGTCCATCCAGGACAAAAGACGCAAGACAGATTGCCCTAATGTCAAATCTAATGTAAATTCAGCTGAGTTCAGTAAGCCCCCAGGGGACATCCAGTCACAGTAAGGCAGTATATCTCACACTCTATCGTACGTATGAATCCCGGGGTATCTCCAAACGGAACAGATGGTGATTCACAGATCTTGGATGGTGGGGCATAAGAACTCCATAAATTCATATCCAGTGCCACATTCTACCCAGGACACAAAATACCCCATTTATCTTTTGGGAAAAAGAGAGGAAAAAAAAAAAACATGCACATGGGACTTCCCTGGTGGTCCAGCAGTTAAGACTTTGCGTTCCCAATATAGGGGGCCTGGGTTCAACCCCTGGTCGGGGAACTAGATCCCACATGCTGCGACTAAAAGATCCCACACGCAGCAATGAAGATCCTGCGTGCCTCAACTAAGAGCTGGGTACAGCCAAATAAATAAATAAATATTTTTAAAAAGCATGCACGTGTATTTACTGGGTCATCCTAGATGAGCTGTTTCCGTTTCCCAAATTAAGTGCCTCTGTTTGATACTTTCTCTTAGATTTTTTTGTGTGTGTTGTTTGCATTTGTGTCTGCACGGTGACATACGAAGTTGTGTGTGACTTCGGGGCTGTTTACCTTTATATCTAATACAGATCTGAGCAGCTGTTTTCCATTCACGTTATCCTATGTAATGACAGAGACTGGGTTTGTTATATGCATGGTTGGATGTGACCACTCCTCGACATGGGATGTTTTCCAATTTGGCGTTTCTCACTAAGATGGTCCTACAAACCTAAACTGGATCTTAATTCAAACAAACCAAGTATAGAAAAGTCATTTAGGGAGATCAGGGAAATTTGGATATGAACAAGTGTTAGATGACTTTCAGAAACTATTAAGTGCTGGATTAGTTTCCTAGAGAAGGCTGTATTAATTCGCATGCTCTGGGTGGCTGAAAAGGATGAAAATATATCCTCTCACAGTCTGGAGGCCAGAGGTCTGAAGTTAAGGTGGCAGCAGGATTGGTTCCCCCTAGGGATGCTGAAGGAGGATGGGCCCCGTGCCTCTCTCCTAGCTTCTGGTGGTTGCTGGTAATTCTTGGTCTCCTTGTCTTGCGGCTTCATCACTCCAATCTCTGCCTCTGTCTTCACACTTTCTGCTCTGTGTGTCTTTTTTTCTCCTCTTTTTCTGTCTCTTAAAAGGACACTTGTTATTGGGCTTAGGACCCACTTGTCAATCCAGGAACATCTCGTCTCGAGATACTTAACTTTATCACTTCTGCAAAGACCCTTTTCCCAAATAAGGTCACATTCATGACATGAGTTCCAGGTGGACACTATGGAAACAAGTCCAGATGTGATAGTGGCATCGTGTTTACTTATAACCTTCATATCTGTCAAAGATGAGTGTTAAAGGGGTGACAGGTAAGAGTGTGCTCTCTGGAACTGGGTATAACAGACTTTCTTTTGTTTTTGGCTGTGCCGTGACACATGTGGGACCCCAGTTCCCTGACCAGGGATCGAACCCATGCCCCTTGCAGTGGAAGTGTGGAGTCTCAACCACTGGACCTCCAGGGAAGTCCCCAAAACAGACTTTTAACAAAGACAAACATATAAAGCAGAAGCAGGGGAATGAATAACAAAGGTTGGCAAATATTTATATTGGCACATCCATGGTAAATATTAATATGGGACATCCATGATAAGTCTGCAGGAATTCACTCTCTTCTTGGGCATGTGTTTGAGAGTTTCCATAATAAAAAAAAAAAGTTAGTATAAAAGTATTAAAGAGTAAGTCAGTTTTCCTGGGTCTCTCCTATGTATACATGTTGTTAAACTTTGTTAGATTTTCTCCTGTTCAAAAAGAGCTTTAAAGAAAAGAATGGCATTAACTGTTTTCAGGACCACCATGTCAAGATAAACCGAGGTAGGCGGAATGATTTGCTTTTATTCCTATGTGACAATATAATATTAAACACACACACACACACAAACACACACACACACACACACACTCCAGTGGCATAATGAGGAGAGACCACTTAAGGGGAATGGGATGTCCCTTGGGGATGATGAAAATGCTTTGGAAGTAGCTAGTGGTAATAGTTGCAAGACATTGTGAATGTACCAATGCCACTGAATTGTATACTCTAAAATAGTTAATAGTTTGCTTTTATGTTATCTGAATTTTACTGCACTAAAAAAGAAAACACCCACCTCTATTTCAACAGTTAAAACACAGTAGCCTATACCATTTCCCCTACTAGCCCACCCCAAACCTGTCTACATGTATTCCATTTCTATTGCTTTTAGAGGTAGAGTGCAAGAGCATCTTAAATTTTTTACATTTACACACACTCAATGAGCTGCATTAAAAGAAGAGCGTAATCAATATTTCATTTAAACGGCAACCAATGCAGTTCTTTTCCATCTCTGCCTAGTGACCTGCCACTGGCATTGCCAAGTTCTGAGCGCGCCTGCAAATTTTTATGAGGCAAACGATGTATTGGAAGTGGTTAGAGAAAACATTCTTAAAAATCAGGTGTTCTCTCTACTTCAGGGCGTAAGGATGTCATAAAAATAAGCACGTTTCTGCCTACCTCAGTGACTAGTGGGTACAAACAGAAATGTAAGAAAACAATAATAAGCTAAATCCCATTTGGTTTTGCCTCCACCAGTTAAAGTTGGGCTGTTGGCAGATGGTCAGAAACATGAAGACTGGTGATGGAGAAAAGTAGGTATCATCGCCAATCGGGTCTTCTTACCATGGTCAGAGAAGCAGACTGAAGCCTGTGTTACTTGTTTCTCCCTTTATACTCTCTTTTATCTTTTTTATTCCAAACAAACAGCTTTTTATTGGAGTATAGTTGATTTACAATGTTGTGTTAGTTTCAGGTGGACAGCAAAGTGATTTAGTTATGTGTATATATTTGCAGCAACACGGATGGACCTAGAGATTATCATACTATACGAAGTAAGACGAGGACAGACATCATATGATATCACTTATATGTGGAATCTAAAAAAATGATACAAATGAAGTTATTTACACATCCTTTTATCTTTGATGTCAAGGACAGGGTGATGGCTGACATTTAAGGTTATGGGTAGACTGTGAACAGATTGGTATCCACCCCCAATGATTTGGAGGTTGATGGAATATTGAGGTCAGGATATTGTCCCAGATAAAGGACGTGCATACATGTTGAGGGGCACGGAGGGTGAATGATGTTGGGAATCTTCTATTCACACAGGCAGATATGCTTGTCACCCTCACCCTGCTGCCCGTCCAGAAAGGTTGAGTGGTATGGATTCCATCAATAGGGTCCCTGACTGTATGGTCTTGCTTGGGTTTGGCCAATGGGGAGCTCTGCCAAGGAGATCAGAGAGTGGGGTGAAGGGAACATGACTAGAGGGTATTTATCCTCCTGGCTTTCTCCCTGTGGTGCTTCTTAGGATGGCAGGGTCTCTCAAGCAAAGGCAATTCTTATCATGATCCTTTCTCCATGGGACCATCTCCTTTAGGTTCTGGTAACCTCCTTCCCCTTCTCCCAGTGGGCTTCTGAGCAGTAAAGATCTCCAGTATTATGATTACTTGCTGCTTCTTTGCAGTTCCCCTGTAACACAGCCGCTCTTTTGTACGGAGTCCTGGTGCACTGTAACTGGCATAATGGACCCCCAAAGATGTCACTTTCTAACCCCAGAACCTGTGAATATGTTATGTTCCATTGCAAATATAAACTTTGATGATGTGACTAAAATTCTGGATCTTAAAGTAGGAGGATTTTAATCACAAAGGCCCTTATAAGAGAGAGGCAGGAAGATAAGAGTCAAAGAGAAGATGTAAAGATGGAAAAAGAGGTGACGGAATTCCCGGCTTTGAAGATGGATGAACGGCCACATACCAGGTATGCAGGCCCCTCCAGAAGCTGGAAGAGGAAAGGAAATGGATTCTCTGCCAGAGCCTCCACATGGAACGCAGCCCTGCCTAAAACTTGATTTTAGCTCAGAAAATTCCATTTCTGATTTCTGACCTCCAGAAGGACCACTTCTGACTGTAAGATAATAAATTTGTGTTATTTCAAGCCATCAAGATTGTGGTCATTTGTTATAGGGAATGAATACACTGTGTAAATATATCTTTTTTTTAATTAATTCATTTATCTATTTATTTTTGGCTGTGTTGGGTCTTTGTTACTGTGCATGGGCTTTCTCTAGTTGTGGCGAGTGGGGGCTACTCTTTGTTGCGGTGCGCGGGCTTCTCATTGTGGTGACTTCTCTTGGTGCGGCGCAGGGGCTCTAGGCACGCAGGCTTCAGCAGGTGTGGCATGTCGGCTCAGTAGTTGTGGCTCGCAGGCTCTAGAGTGCAGTCTCAGTAGTTGTGGCACATGGGCTTAGTTGCTCCACGTCACGTGGGATCTTCCCAGACCAGGGATCAAACTCGTGTCCCTACATTGTCAGGCAGATTCTTAACTATTGTGCCACCAGGGAAGTCCCTGTAAATATCTCTTTTAAATTATCCTAATTTGAGTGTCATCTGTTCTGAATCGGGACCCTGAACTGACTAGTAATTCATTGATAAAACCAGATAACATGGAAAGACAGGAATTTATTTTTTCCACTACTAGAAGCCTACCATATGCAGTGTCTGCAAATCATAAGAATCACCTCATTTAATGTTTGCTCTTTGCCCCCAAATTCATCATCCTGTGAGATGATGGGTGCCTTTGTGACAGTGTCATGACACGGTCATTGTCACATGCTGAGCTGCTACCAAGGAGATGCTGAGATGGAGGTTGAGTAAGGTATTTGGGGGTCAAGGCAGAGGAAGCAGGACTCAGAAAGAGTCCTCCCAAGGGAGCTTGGGAAATGGTTTAACAAGGTGCCAGCCAATCCAGGTGAGCTCTGGGGTCTCTGAGATCTTGTGGAGAGGACTTGGGGAGGGGGGCTGGGATGATGAGACTCTTATGCCCCTGACATGGAAGGAGCATAACTTTCTGAGGTTACTCTCTACAGAGGAGTCAACCATGAAGTTGCTGAAGCTGCAGTGTTGATAGCTCAGAAACAATAGTACTTCCCTAAAAAGGGCATCTAAACGTTACCCATACCTGCTTAAAAAAGAAAGGACTCCCCCATACTAAAACTGAAATCCTAGCATAATAATGGTGATAATCAAAATGACTGATGCTCATATATAGCTCTTACTATGTGTTAAAGAAGAGGTGCGTAGGATCATTATCCTTAATTTTTACAGATGAGGAAACTGAGGCCCATAGACATTGAATCATGTGTCCAAGATCACAGAGCGAGTGACAAACTCAGGAAGGCTGACTCTAGACTCAATGGGCTTGACCACTACGCCATCCTGTCTCCAAGATGGAGTTCCCTTTGCTCTGTTGACACACACAAGGGGAGGTGTCTTCATTTCATCCCACTGGTTTTACCTCTTCCAAATACGGTTCCAAACAAGAGTAGTCAAGATCATTATCTCTGGAGTCTGTCCTTGTCCCTCTTTTCTCTTTCCTTCCCTCTAAATTCTCTCCTGGGATCACGACACTCATTCTTACGACTTGAAAGGGACCAATATCCTGATGAGGCCCCCAAAATGTGTCTCTAAGCACATCAACTCTCCAGGGTACCAAACATATACAGCTCCTGTTCCTTCAGGGGCTGCTGACACCTAGAAATGTCGATGTCTGAAAATGAAATTTCTACAACCTCCTCGAAGTTGGTCCTCGTGAACTGCCTTATCCTTGGTGAACGGCCCCGCTGTCCACAAAGCTGCTCAGTATCACTATGGGTCATCATTGATTCTTCCTTCTCCATCTTCCTACATTCAGATGACCATCGTTTCTCATGGAACCAACCTTTTGTTCCCCTATATTTTGAATCTCATGGCTCGTTTCCATCCCTGCTGCTTTGATGCAGGTTCTCATTACTCCACCCTGCATCCCTGGATGGTCTTCTTAAATGTATCCCTCTGTCCAGTTTTTATCCCATCAGTTCTTCTCCACAGCAGCCACACAAACTCAAAAGGCAACTCTGATCATGGTACACACATGACGGTAAGTATCTCAGGGTCCCAGCCCCCGAAAATCTTCAGCAAGATGCTCTTTCAGGATTTGTCCCTTCCCTTCCTCTTAATCTCGTTTTCCTGCCAATTCTGCCAAGTCTCTGTTGTACCACCTCTCAAACTGCGACTGTACTAAATTATTTGCATATCTTAGAGTGGGACATGTTGTATCTTGCCTTATACCCATGCTATTATTGTACATACAAAACACATGGGGGTCTTGAAAAAAATGCGGATTCTGACTCAAGAGGTCTGGCATAGAGTTGGGGCATCTGATTTCTAATGATCTCCTGAGAGATGCTGATGCTTGGTGTAGGGAGCTGAACGGTGTCCCCCCAAAGATGTGTTGAAGTCCTAACCTTAGTGAATATGACCTTATTTGGAAATAGGGTCTTTGCACATGTAATCAAGTTAAGAAGAGGTTATACTGGATCACAATGGGCCCTATATCCAGTGACTAGTGTCCTTCTAAGGAGGGGAGATTTGGACACAGAAACACAGAGGGAACAAGGCCAGGTGAAGATGGAGGTGGAGATCAGGGTGATGTGTCTATAAGCCAAGGAATGCCAAAGATGCTGGAAATCACTAGACAATGGAAGAGGCAAGTAAGGAGTCCTCCTTAGAGGCTTTGGAGGAGCTACGCACTGCCAACATTTGGATCTCAGACTTCTGGACTCCAGAATGGCAAGAGAATACATTTCTGTTATTTTAAGATCTCCAGTTTGTGGTAATTTGTTACAGCAGCCTAGGGGACTTATACACTGCTGGTCCTCTGGCCATACTGTGAGTATCAAGAATCTATACCTTGCTACGAAGAAGCTGGACTAAGGTTTTCCTGGTTCCCAGGACACACCTGAGTGTTGGTTCCAGGAAAGACACACACTCTAGGAAATGTTTCCAGACACGCCCCTGATGGCTTTCAGGAAAGCTTAGCAACTGTCCAATTACTTCTGAGTATTTCCTATATGCAAGACTCTTGAAGTCAATGTCCTAGACATTCCCATCTTTTCGTGCACTGTCCTTAGCACAGGGCTTGACACACCATAGGCTCCCCAAGCCTTTCTGAATAAATTTATGTGTATGGAAGCTCAATAAGAAGCACAGTTGATTTCTACAACTAAGGAACAGTAAACCCTTTTCTCTCTTATGCACTGAAATGGTTAAAGAATCAGGGGGAAAAAAGTACTACTAAATTTATGAAATCATTAGATGTCAGAGTATTTTGAATAGCGCTCCAATTATGGGATTTTAAATCTCATTCTAACCCTCTTCTTCCTGCAATAGTGTTAAAATCGTCCTTTGAGGTTGAGCGATATGGCTTTCCATGCCCGGAGAGCTGAACGATCATTTGTGAAAGCAATCGCCCTTTGAATATTGCTTCTAATGATCCCACCCATCAATCATATATTTTTTTTCTTACTTCATCCGTACACCATGTTAAATGCAAATACAGATCACCTTCCCAATATCTATGAAAATTAAATCCCAACACGAATGAAAATTTACAGCCCCAGCTTATATAGAGCAATATTCCTGATAGTTAAAGCATTCCAACACAGTTAAATAAAGTTAAGTGAGAAGTCTAACTGGCTGTTTTAGTTCAGCCTTGCAGTCTTTATGGCTCTTATTCACTGTGTGAAGTGACAGTCACCCGGTGCCTGCCTTGGCTGTTTATGTATTTTGAGCTCAGAACTGGGAATGGCAGACAAAACCCTAATTCAGAAAGACACATGCACCCCTATGTTCATAGCAGCAGTATTTACAATAGCCAGCGCATGGAAACAACGTAAGTGTCCATTGACAGATGAATGGATAAAGAAGATGTGGTAACTATGTACAATGGAATATTACTCAGCCATAAAAAAGAATGTAATATTGCCATTTGTAGCAGCAGGGAAGGACCTAGAGATGATCATACTAAGTGAAGTAGGCCACACAGAGAAAGACAAATATCATGATACCTCTTACATGTGGAATCTAAAATATGACACAAATGAACTTATCTACAAAACAGAAACAGGCTCACAGACACAGAGAACAGGCTTGTGGTTGCCAAGGGGGAGGGGAGGGGAGTGGAGGAGGGATGGATTGGGAGTTTGGGGTTAGCAGATGCAAGCTATTATATATAGAATGGATAAACAACAAGGTCCTATTGTAGAGCCCAGGGAACTATACTCGATATCCTGTGATGAAACATAATGGAAAAGAATCTGAAAAAGAATAGATATATGTATGTATAACTGAACCACTTTGCTATACAGCAGAAATTAACACAACATTGTAAATCAATTATACTTCAATAAAATAAATTAAACAAAAAAAGAACTGAGAATGGATCTGTGGGGGGAAAATAACAACCCTCAAAAATGTGCACATCCTAATCCGTGGAACATGTGAATGGCTTACCTTACTGGGCAGAAGGGATTCTGCAGATGTGATTAAGGACCTTGAGATGCTGAGATGATGCTGGATTATCCAGGTGGGTCCAATGTCATCACAAGGGTCTTTCTAAGAGGGAAGTAGAAGGGTCAGAGTCACAGAAGGACCTGCAAAGACAGAAGCGGAGGGCAGAGTGATGTGCTCTGAAGTTGAAAGCAGGGTCGGGAGCCACGGATTACAGGCACCTCTAGAATTACAGGCACCTCTAGAAGCCGCACAAGGTAAGAATATGGATTGTCCCCTAAAGCCTCCAGGATGAATGCAGTTCTGTGGACACCTATATTTTAGCTTAGGGAGACCCCATTTTGCTTTGCTTTGTATTTTTGAAAGGTTTTTAGTTTTTTGGATGTGGACTATTTTTAAAGTCTTTATTGGACTTGTTACACTATTGCTTTTGTTTTATGTTTTGGTTTTTTTGGCTGCGAGGCGTATGGGATCCTAGCTCCCTGGCCAGGGATTGAACCCACACCCCTGCATTGGGAGGCAAAATCTTAACCACTGGACCACCAGGGAAGTCCCCAGGGAGATCCCAGTTTGGACTTCTGACCTCCACGACAACATGATAAATTAGTGTTGTTTCAAGGTGCTACATTTGTAGTGATTTCTTACAGCAGCCCTAGGCAACTCAGGCAGACCAAACCCCAGATTGCCTTCATTTTGGTGGTTTTAATCTCCAGTGCAGATGTCAAGGATGACTCGGATGGCATGCATCACTCCTCAGATGATACGAGAACAAGCAAGAAAACAGTGAAATCTAACTGTCCCTTTAGTCTTGCAGTATGTCTCTCTACATGGACTGAAAACCCCATCATCGGTGGGTAGGACGATGTGGAACCCAATTACTGTGTAAGGAAAAAGAAACACAGAGCATGAGAGAAAGGAAAGACCATTGCACGGTTCTGTCCAGATCTGAAGTCTCATGCAAGGAGAGATTCCCCTTTACCCTGTTGCCCATCATCCACTGACAAGCATCCTCTCATGCTGCAGAGACTGAGGTTGATTTGTGTCTTTCTCCTCAGTCAGGTGTTTGCAGAAGGCAGCATGAAGATTGATATCCCTTTATTTTAACCCAAGCAGCATAATCACAGGTTGACGACCGTAGCCCCACCTAAATCCTTTTCCTAATGCTTCTGTGCACCCCAAGGCAATTCAGCCCCTTGGCCACCTGCTTGGTTGTAATTATAGCTTTGATGAAGATAAAGCATGTTTGGGTCTTTCTATTGAACAAGATATCATTATCCAGCCATGAAAGTATCACTCTCCCCAGAGCCAAAGGTCAGTGTACCTTGGGAGTGACGGATCTCTACTCCGCTCACTGTAGATGCTCACTCGGCCAATATTAAATATCTAGGAACCTTCTCGCTGACAATGGATGGTTTCTAATGGCAGGCGGATTGTCTCTTGAGAATAATGTGCAAGGGAGAAAAAGCACAGAGGTTGGTTTTCTGCACTCCAAAGTAATATACAGCAGGGGAAGGGATTATTCAGAAATTATCTAGCTCCACAAAATATGTACTTTTTCAATTACCGATGATAAATCCTTATAGTTACAATGTCATCTCATAGCTCCTTTCACAACTGTCTGTGGGAAGGAAGCATTGCACTCAAGTTAAATAGCCTAACAATAAATCATGGTTTTAAATGATATGACCAAATATGACCATTATGTTCAGTAAGCAACATCTTTTTCTTTTCCTTAAAAGGGTAAACTGTATAAAAATAATGCGATTCTAAAAATATGAAGACTGTACAATAAAGCACACTTAAAAAATAATGTATCTTTTTGGTGATGTTTCTTTCTTTTTTGTTTTTTTTTTTTTGCGGTACGCGGGCCTCTCACTGCTGTGGCCTCTCCCGTTGCAGAGCACAGGCTCCGGACGTGCAGGCCCAGCGGCCATGGCTCACGGGCCCAGCCACTCCGCGGCATGTGGGATCCTCCCAGACCAGGGCATGAACCCGTGTGCCCTGCATCGGCAGGCGGACTCTCAACCACTGCGCCACCAGGGAAGCCCATGATTTTTCTTTTTTTAAAGGAGGGGATTGGGAAGAGGAAATCGGATTTTTGTTACGGAATTGGTGTGAGGTCACTGCATGACCCTGGCCACGTCAACAACTAGAGAAAAGATTCTCAGCTCTAAAATTCTAATATCCTCATTTGCAAAACAATGGCTTTGAAATTAAAATTGCAAAGTTCTGCTGTTCATGCAGAACTCAGTGGACCCACACACTGGACTGAAAAATATATATATTGTGTGAATACATTCTGCATACATATACATATTTATAATGCCATTTTATATATAATACACATGTATTTATTTACGCATTTTCTGCACTCCAAAATAACACAGCAGGGGGAGGGATTTTACATATTTACATACGTAAAATATTCAATCTATGCATGCATATTTATATCAAATATTAGCTTATTAATATATTATGTTAAAATTACATTCATATTATATAGAGCCATATACAGTGTAACTTTATATTGCATATAGATATATACATATATATTCTTTAATTTCATTTGATCCTAATATTCATACAAGGCGTTGTCATAGTGTCTTCCCATTTTGCAGATAAGGAACCTGAGGCCCAGAGAGTTGGGTGAACTTTCCATTGAGATGGAACTGAAAAGGCCAGAACTGGAATATAAATACGAGATAGCTGGGCTTCCCTGGTGGCGCAGTGGTTGAGAGTTTGCCTGCCGATGCAGGGGACACGGGTTCGTGCCCCGGTCCGGGAAGATCCCACATGCCGCGGAGCGGCTGGGCCCGTGAGCCATGGACGCTGAGCCTGCACGTCCGGAGCCTGTGCTCCGCAACGGGAGAGGCCACAACAGTGAGAGGCCCGCGTACCGCAAAAAAAAATATATATATATGAGATGGTACCAGAGCAGCATCCTCTTTGATCAACCTGTCTCATTCATGTACAGGTGTCTTAATCTCACTCCAGACCTACAGAATCAGACTCCTGGGCAGGGCTGGGATCTATAATTTTAATGCATTTTACAAGTAATTCCTAAGTATCCCACAAATCTGAGAATCGCTGCTTTCCCAGTTAAATTGGTTTCAAAGCCGTTTTACGTTCTAAGGACTTCAGAGGTTCAGTGACAATTTTGCAATGATATTTGCAGATCTTTTGGCTAATTATACACTATATTTTTCATAGAGAGATTTACAAAATGTGACTGTTAATCCTCTTAAAATCTCCACGGGGAAGATAAATGATGAGAACTGTATCACAGATTTGCCTTAATATATTTTTAAGGAAAGATAAAAACAGGAAAAGACATTGAAATTCGATATCAATTTGTATACAGGCAAGAACTTATTCATCTGATGCAAAATTACTTGTTATTATATAGATCCAACATTTGCAGCAACATGGATGGACCTGGAGATGATCAATACTAAGTGAAGTAAGCCAGACAGAGAAAGACAAATACCCTATGATATCACTTCTATGTGGAATCTAAAATATGATACAAATGAATTTATGGTTACCAAAGGGGAAAGTGACTTGTGGTTACGAAAGAGGAAAGTGAGGGGGGATAAATTAGGGGTTTGGGATTAACATATGCACACCACTACATATAAAATAGATAAACAACGAGGTCCTACTGTATAGCACAGGGAACTATATTCAATATCTGGTAATAACCCATAATGGAAAAGAATCTGAAAAAAAATATATAACTGAATCACTGCTGTATACCTGAAACTAACACAACAATATAAATTAATTATACTTCAATAAAAAGTTGTTTGGGGGACCTATATTCAATATCCTGTAATAAACCATAATGGAAAAGACTATGAAAAAGGATCTATGTATATATAACTGAATCACTTTGCTGTACAGCAGTAATTAACACATTGTAATTCAACTATACTTCAATAAAAAATAAATTTTAAAAAAGTTGTTTGTTTGGAAAAAAAAGTAACTGTGTTAGTTTCCTAGGGCTGCTTTAGCAACGTGCCACACACTGGGTGGCCAAAAAAAAAAAAAAAAAAAAGAGAGAGAGAGAGAGAGAGAGAAAATACGACATATTCCCTCACAGTCCTGAAGACCCAAAGTCTGCAATCAAGGTGCGGACAGGAAAGCACCCCCTCCAAAAGCTGTATGGGGAGACCTTTCCTTGCTCCTCCAGCTTCGGAGCGTCCCTGGTAATCCTTGGCATTGTAGCTGCACCACCCCAATCTCTGCCTTCACATTACATGGCTGTCTTCCCTCTGCAGGTCCCCATCCAAATTCCCACTCCTCCTAAGGACATCAGCCATTGGAGTAGGGTCCACCCTGAGGCGATATAACCTCATCTTAACTTGATGCCATGTGCAAAGACCCTCTTTCCAAATAAGGTTGTGGATGACCATGAACTTGGGGAGACATTGATCAACCCAACAGGTTGATCTTCAAGGTGAAAAATAATTACGGAACTTTTGCATCATTGTAGAAAAGTCTGGGAAAATGGATGGTGGTACTTATTTTGTAGAGGTGACTGTTATAGAAAACAGAGCTCCCCAGTCCTAGAGGTATGCAGTAGAGCAGTCCCTGCAGTGAACAATGTTTTATTACATGCTGAAAAATTTGTTCAGAGTCGAAATCGAGTTAAATGATCTTATCATAAAAACGGGCAGGAGGAAACTTTTGGAGGTGATGGATGTTTATTGCCTTGGTTGTGCTAATGACTTCATGGGTCCCTACATATGTTCAAACCTATCAAATTGTATATACGTATTATATATGTGCAGTTTTGGGTATATCAATGACAACTCAATAAAGCGTTACAAAAAAAAAAAAAAAGAAAACCAAGAAGAAAATGCATACGCTCATAGGTCAGAGGTGAAGCTATGATGGCATAGGTCAGAGGTGAAGCTATGATGGCATAGGTCAGGAACAGGGGTCCATGTGTGTACGCTGGATTCCTATGAAGGTGGATGGAATGTGTATTGGGGTTCATTTTCTGATAGTATGCACGGTTTTCTGGGTGTTCCACTGACCTTTCCATAAATCCGTTATTCTTCTCACATTCCTCTCCACAGACCTTTTATTTTTTTGATGGTATTTCTAGAAGGAAGGCACAGAAATCTATTACATCTTCCTTCCTGTAATCTTTTACGTAAGTGATCTTTTTCCTTCCTTTCTGCAGTGTGATAGCATCCTTCCTCTAAGTACAAACCGTGAAAGCATGTCACGGCCAAGTCACTTCCTTGAAGGTTTATTACATAACCAGTTCTACTGAAGTTGTGTAACTCTGTTAATCAACATACATCACTGAAATAGGACTTAAGAGTAGAGCTACATCTTCCTGCTTACTGACTATTTTCCTTTGCCCACATTTGATCCACCCGTCTAGATATATTCGGTGTAATTTGTTTTATCACAGTAACTAATGTGTTGTTCCGTAAGGCAGATGCACACTGCCCTTACTGTCTACCTCACAAACTGATTCCCTTAAGTGTGAAATGGCAACGTCACATGAACAGCAAACTTTCACCAACGGCTTGGCATACCTTCTGATGGATGCTCTAGACCCACCTCCAAGTCCAGCTTCTTCTGCTTCACTGACAGTAAGATTACCAATGATTCACTTCTGAATACGGCAAACAGTACCCTTCTCTATTTTCTAGGAGAAAATTAATCCTACACAAAGTAAGCCTATCTGTCATGTGGCAAAGTACTATTTAAATTTTGAACCAGGATTTTGTTACAAAATGTAGTCCTTTGGGACCATGCTTTTTTTCCCCTGATGGGAGGAAGAGACCATTGTAAGTGTTGATGGGAACGACTGCATGCAAAGGTGCCAAGGAGGATGGTCTATAACATGGGACATCCTACATGCTTATCTGGTCCCATGTGTACAGCCCTGAGTTCAACTCCACAGGGATGAGCAGCCTGCAAATGAGATCAGGTCAAAAATACCTCCCACTGCAGGTCTACGAGTATTAGATTTGCTCCACAGGCTTAATCCGGCTCAGCAAAAACATTCATGCTCCTAAGGACGATTGGGCAGATCACGCAAAGCCTGAAACCCTATTATCACCATCAGGAAATGTCAACATTTGCAGAGTTGCTAAGGACTCCAGGTGGAATATACACCTTTTTCTACAAAAAGAAGGTGACATCCTGGAAAGACCATGGGCTTCTGAAGGCTTATGACCTCCAGGGGCAGCCAGTTTCTTGGCTTAAAAAAAAAGATACAGAAGAATTTTTACTTCTTGCATCTATATCTTAGGTAATCACATCTGTATCAATGGTAATACATGCCTATTAAATGCACTATCTTTTTTTTAATTCTTTTTTTTAAATTGAAGTATAGTTGATTTACTACATTGTGTTAGTTTCAGGTGTACAGCAGAGTGATTGTCATATATACATATATATACTTCTTCAGATTCTTTTCCATTATGGTTTATTACGAGAATTTGAACATAGTTCCCCGTGGTATACAGTAGGTCCTTGTTTTTTTTTATTTTTTTTACCTATTTTATACATAGCAGTTTATATCTGCTAATCCCAAACTCTTAAGGTATCCCTCTCCATCCCTTTCCCCTTTGGCAACCATGAGGTTATTTGCTATGTCTGTGAGTCTGTTTCTGTTTTGTAAATAAGTTCATTTGTATTATTTTTTTAGATTCCACATATAACTAATATCATACTGTATTTGTCTTTGTCTGACTTACTTCGCTTAGTATGATAATCTCTAGGTCCATCCATGTTGCTGCAAATGGTAATATTACATTCTTTTTTATGGCTGAGTAATATTCCATTGTATATATGTGCCACATCTTCTTTATCCATTCATCCGTCGATGGACACTTAGGTTGCTTCCATGTCTTGGCTATTGGAAAGAGAGCTGCAGTGAACATTGGATTATATGTATCTTTTCAAATTAGAGTCAAATACACGATCTTATGTTGTTAAACTATGTAGTGATCTAAGAGCAAAAGAAATGGCTAGGTTTCCATCTCAACCATTCTGTTGACTACCCTCCTGACTTTGAACAATTTAATTTTTCTGTGCCTCAGTTTCCTCACATATTAAAAGGGGAAGATGATTGGACTTTTCTTACCATGTGACCAATAAATGGGATAATACGTATTGAATGCATTGAATCGTGTCTGCCATATTTTAAACACACACATATCTTGTTTATTAATTTTACAGAGGAAACCCTAATGGTGACAGCTTCCATCATTTGTCAGTTTTCTCAGGGACAAAAATAAAGGCTGCATGGAAGGAGAGTACATTTTTGCTGTGGAGTCCCAGAGGATACCTTTGAGATCTTCAAAGGCAGATAAAAGAGAAAATATAGAACCCAATCAAATCACACTTGTTATCAATGGTTGTACTTGGAGGATGCAATTGGAGTCCCTGTTATGATCAAATAATGGAAACGCTTTTTATCATTAAATTTTTATTATGGATATAGTTCTCCCAAAGGGAAAAAATATCATTATAGAAGAAAGTATTACCATTTAATTATAAGATAAAAATCTAAATACATGATTTGGCAATAAGCTCACAGCAGTTGTTAAACATTAAAATGAAAATTTAAAAAAAGCACTGTTTCCAAATAATGATTATTTCCAAAGTATAGTTTTTTAGTTTGGGTGGTTTTTTTTTTTTAATTGTCCTTTTGAGAGAATGATTAAACTGAATCAAGTTCAATACTTTGCAATATTTCAATAAGCAAATAGAATTTCCCCAAAGGGCACTTCTGGGACTAAATTGTTTGTTTATAATTTGTCCTCAAAATGTTTTTACAAAGGGAAGATATGTCCTATTTAATTTCCTATTTAAATGATTCTTGAATTCTTATGAAAATCGCATTATACTGAATTTTTATTCTGGTATTCAGATGTGTACAGGCACAGGTATGCATACACAAATACTGGCCACTAAGTTAATTTTTAAACTATGACTGACTTTTATTTTCAACATCCTTTCACCGTTGGCTTTGAAGTTTCCTCGATACTCCCTTTCTTGTATGTCCATGTTGAGCAATCATGCTACTTAAAATATTAATCATTTAGCAAATGGGAAAGAGACAAGGCATCAGAAAGTTAAGTTGTATAGTTAACACTAGTTATTTCTGTGGTGGTAGGATAATGCTGATTTTTTTTTCCTTTGTATGTTTTCTGCATTTCAAAAGTGTTCCCCCTTTAATTTACCTTTTAAAATAAAAGATCTATTTTTTTTCCCCTACAAGCTCTTTGTCTTCATCTGGTAGTTACAGGATTTCTGTCATATTACGATCATTTGGCATTAATGTACTTTTCCCCTTGAATTCTTTACAATATTAACTTATACTTCCACACACACACACAAAAATCAAGGGCAGTTTTTGAGCTAATGATTGAATATCCTGTATCAATTTACACAACTTTATTTTACATGTATCTAACAACCTGTTTTACCTAAAGTCTTTTTTGTCACAGTTCCTTTCCATTTTTTTATGTTTATGGCATTTGATTTTTTTTTTTAACTTTTTATTTTATATTGGAGTATAGGTGATTAACAGTGTTGTGTTAGTTGCAGGTGTACGGCAAAGTGATTCAGTTATCCATACACATGTATCTCTTCTTTTTCAAATTCTTTTCCCATTTAGGTTGTTTCATAATTTTGACCAGAGTTCCCTGTGCTATACAGTAGGTCCTTGTTGTCCATTACATTTTGTGAAATGCCCTCTCTCTTGCTTTTTCTAGAGTGTGCTTGGATATCTAACATAGAGTATAAACCGTCTTACCATGAAATTACAAGTCTTAATTAAAAGAAAAAAGTTTCTCTCACATACACCCTTTATTCAGGATATAGCTCTTTTGCTAGCATCACAGAGCCTTTGTCTCTTCCAACTTTATACTGGGAAGGTAGACAGAGAGAAAGAGAGAGAAGTGTCACTAAACGTTATAAATATGACAGAGAACCCGGTGCGAACACATCTGGGAAGAATTCAGAACAGGAAGCAAAACAAATGAGAAAATCTACACGGTTTTTGCTCACAGCAAACCCCAGCTTCATCTTGCAACTTAGAGAAAGAATTGCCATATTTTTCTACAAGGGGACAGATTAACAGTGTGTTTGGCTCTGGGGGTCAGGTGATCACCTCTGAACTGATAAGATAAAAGCAGACCTTGGCCACAGGCAACAGAATGGGGGTATCTGGGTTCCAGTAAAACTTTACAGAAACAGGTCACAGGGCCTGAGTGCTGCGTGTAGATGCTCAACCTCTGCTATGGACACCACCTAAGAAGAAGTGAAAACAGGCTTCTCACCATTTATGCAAAGCTGAGGCTTAAATTAAAAACCACCGCACAAAAAAAAACCAAACTGTGCAAAATTTCTCCAACCCTCCAGAGCAGGACACGGGGTGGTTCTTTACCCAGAGTATCTGCCACCCGTTTCTGCTTCTGCTTCTCTACATCCAGGGAGAGGGTGCAGATTCCAGGATGCTCCGTGCACAAGGGTGCAGAAAGCGATCAGCGGCACGGGGTAGGGGAATTTCACTCTAAATAGAACGATGCAAGTGCAGGCAGAGAAAAAGAACCCTGGGGGCCATGCATGCTGTGAATCTGGGAGTAGCTTTAAAAAAGTGTACTAAGTTCATCTCAGAAAACGACGGAAACAGAGTAAGCAGTAAGGAGGATAATGAACCAGCCCAGGAAGTCATTCGGGGAGTGACGTTTGGAACAGCGAGGATGTGAGACTGTCCATGGCTACTCCCACGGTTAGAGCAGCTGTGAAGCCCTGAGGCTCAGGCACTGCCTTTCTCCAGCCTCTTCACAGCTATCACCTTACCCAAGATGAGTAAGGGAAAAGCACACACACAAATACAGAATAAAAGAATGGGAACTACATACAGGGCATGCACTCCAAGAACGTAAATCTAAAAATAGCCCATCCCATCAGAATAGGAAAAAGGAATCAAAAAACTGCATTAGAATCAGGATTTCATATGTCTAAATTAAACCCCAAATGTGGAGAATAAAATAGGACATTTCATTACTTTATTCAATAACTCTTTGGCAGCATCCACCGGGTGCTGCTTTACGTCCATGAGGGACCGGGAAGGCACTATATCAAATGAGGTATCCCACCCCTCCTGGGAGGGTGGGGGGCTTCCCGCCTAGTAAGGGAAGCACACAGGTAAGCAACTGGTCATGACTCAGGGTTCTAAGGGAGCAGACAGATGAGGGAGACGAAGGGAGATTTCATTGGTGGAATAAAATGCTTTTGCTGAGACTTGACAGATGACACATCAGACAAAGCCAATCTCTGGGCAACCAGAGAGCTTGTCAGGTCAAGGGTCCAATTATGGGGAACGTGATATGGATCCAGTTACCGGACTTTGCTGGCAAAATGAAGACTGTAAGAAATGAAGAAGAATCCATGTCATCAGATTTGGAGGTCCATGAAAGATGGTGTAACCTGATGGTGAAAGCCACGGTTAAAGCTGCGGCATGTTCAACAGCTGGTCCAGATAAGCATCAATGAACTCTTAGATAAGCATCACTGACCTCTTGGATAAGGGTCCATGACCTCCTGGATAAGGGTCCATGACCTCCTGGATAACGATCCATGATCTCCTGGATAAGGGTCCATGATCTCCTGGATAAGGGTCCACAATCTCCTGGATAAGGGTCCATTTCTTCCTGGACCATGGTCCATGATCACCCGAAGTAAAGAGGATAAATGGTGAAGACTGAAATCCGTGTAGCCTGATAAATCAATTCATTGGTATACAGTGGAATATGTTCATTGGATACATCTTAGAAACATTTAACCATTTTTTACTCTGTTGAGCAATTGTGTAAGTTGCAATTCTTCTCCCATATAAATAACATGTTTTAAATACTGTTATTCAATAGAAATGACTATACTTCCTAATTATCCAGATAGCAGCTCATTTCCTGTGGAATCCACCTCCAAGGTGTATTATTCGAAGACAGCCTGTAACTAAGGAAGTGGGATGAAAGAAATCATAGAAACAGGTCAGGTTTTAAAAATTAAATTTTATCCTATGGTTTCAGGGAAGCTAACCTAGCAGAAAATGAAATCCCAGACCAAAAAAAAAAGAATTGGAAAATGAAGTTTTAGCCTCAGGGGAAATATCAGAAAATGACTAACGGGATGAAAAAAACACAGCTCAGATTGAGAGGGTGGGAAAAAATAAAGGAATGGAAATCACTGATCAAAAATGTATGACCTAGTCTTCAATAATGTATGATCTGTAAACACTAAACTCATGTGACCTGTGCATATGGTGGTTTTTTTTTAAAAAAAAAGAAAAGTCATGAAGGGTAAGAGGAAATAGGTAGTACAAAAGAAGTGATTGCATTTGCCAAGGAAGGTGATATGTTGGCTACATAGGTCAGACAAGGATAGTTCCTTTTATCACTGGGCTTCTGTCAGATGGTTCTGTTACTTGTGATCGAAGATGCTCTTTCCCCTAAGACTACTGGTCTCAACAAGGAACATTTACATCCCCTTTCTCCTTAGAACTGCCTTGTTATCCCACCTGAGAACTGTTCAGGTTTCTTGGAACCTGGATTTCCACAAGAAAATTTCGGTAAGAGTACCATAAACTCAGCCAAGTTATGGGTAGCTTTGGTCAAAGACAGCTAGAGCTTCCTCTGTCTTGATTTTCCTGGTGACTTCGTTGAATGTTTTGCATTCTTCAGACAACCAGGTGGGAAACATTTGGGAAAACTCTTCTAGTCATTAGGGCTAACCCTTCAAACAGCCCAGGGTGGGTTAGAAAGACTTGTGAACTACTGAATCTGATTGTTTTGGGTACAGTTTTGCATGGACCACTCATATTTCCTATCAGCTCTTCAAATATTGCTACTCTTTCTTTGAGAGCCCAAATAGATATATTTCATACCATCTGTATTCATCTATTTTGCTTCTAACCTTCTGCTTGATGGTTGGACTATTTTTGTTTCTGTCCTCCATTCTCTGCAAATTCCTTCATAGTCAGTTTCATGTTCTTCTCTTCTTTTCTTTTTTTACCATTCTATTTCAATTTCCTGAATCTTTCTTAGACACTTCTACACTATGTTTAATTCTCATTATCGAAGTATATATTTTAAAAATAAGATTTCTCGTTTTTCTTTCCAACATATCTGTTTGGCTCACTTTCAGATATATCATCTCGTTTTAACTCTGCCTTCTTCTGTATCTGTCTTTTTTTTACATGAGCCTAAAATATTTTTAGCAATAAATCACTGCAATTATAGTAGTGATGATCACCTTGTATTACAGAATAAGGGTGCGTCATTACTCCAGTAAAGATCTTTCAAGAACTTCACTCAGTTCTGATTTTGTACCCCAAGCATAAAGCATGATTTCAAGTTGTGTGTGCAACATTTTTATTTTAGTGTCTGATGCTTTGACTCATGGTTTATCACAGACTAGAATCTCTTTGTCTCATTTTCTCTTCAAATCTTCATTTGCCTCTACTTTTCAGATAAAATGCTCACATCCCTAAGAATCTATACCCACCTCTTCCAAGGTATAGTCGCTTCTTTTTTCCTTTCGTATATGTGGTATAAAATGTCTATTTTTTATAGACTTTATTTTTTTAATTATTATTTTATTATTTATTTGGTTGCGTTGAGTCTTACCTGTGGCAGGCGGGCTCCTTAGTTGCAGCTTGCTGGCTCCCCAGTTGCGGCACACAGGCTCCTTAGTTGTGGCATGTGAACTCTTAGTTGCAGCATGCATGTGGGATCTAGTTCTCTGACCATGGATTGAACCCAGGCCCCCTGCACTGGGATCGTGGAGTCTTAACCACTGTGCCACCAGGGAAGTCCCAAAATGTCTATTTTTATAATTGATTTTAACTCATCACTTATATATGCCATCATCAATGTATATCAACCAATCAGGGGCAGGAACTACACAGGGGTTTTCTCCACTTGTCTTATAACACAGAACTTTCCACACAGTAGATACTCAAATGTTAGATGAATTGAATTGTAAGTTACATAAATTCTTTTTGAAAATGTTTATATATAATCTTAATCTTAGAGGATTTCAATATTTTGAGTCATAATAGGAAACAAAACAAAAAGAACACTATTTTTTGAGAGAAATCTAAATATTTCTTCATGTAAATACATAATTAAAACAGATTTAATTATATATATTTTGAAATTTTTACGTGGCAGAGACAAAGCTAGTACTTTCTGAGAAATTACAGGAAGGAAAGGCGGGAAATGAAGACTATAAAGTGAAAATAATTACTTCATGGAATGAAATGAATTCATTTTAACAAACTAAACAACTGTATTGGACTTTTTAACACTTTACTCCATCCTCACTTTATCTGACAGGATTGCCCGCAATGTGGGTTTAAAACAAAGGTAGTTTTACTTAGAAATAAATATCACCTTGTGCCAAAAGAGAAAATGTGCATGATAGAAACAAAAGCAAAAATAAACAAGCAGGACCTAATCAAACTTCAAAGCTTTCGCACAGCAGGGGAAACCACCAACAAAACAAAGAGACAACCTACAGACTGGGAGAAAATATTTGCAAATGAAGCAACTGACAAAGGATTTATCTCCAACATATACATGCAGGTCATGCAGCTCAATATCAAAAAACCAAAAAACCCAATCCCAAAAAGGGCAGAAGATCTAAATAGACATTTCTCCAAAGAAGACATACAGATGGCCAACAGGCACATGAAAAGATGCCCAACACCACCAATTCTTTGAAAAATGCAAATCAAAACCAAAATGAGGTATCACCTCATACCTGTTAGAATGGCCGTCATCAAAAAGTCTACAAACAATAAATGCTGGAGAGGGTGTGGAGAAAAGGGAGCCCTCCTGCACTGTTGGTGGGAATGTGAATTGGTGCAGCCACTATGGAGAACAGTATGGTGGCTTCTTAAAAAAACTAAAAATACAGCTACCATATGATCCAGCAATCCCACTCCTGGGCATATATCCGGAGAAAACTAATTCAAAAACATATGTGCACCCCAATGTTCATAGCCGCACTATTTACAGTAACCAGGACATGGAAGCAACCTAAGTGTCCATTGACAGATGAGTAGATAAAGAAGATGTACATTTATACAATGGAATATTACTCGGCCATAAAAAAGAATGAACTATTGCCATTGGCAGAAACATGAATGGACCTAGAGATTATCATACTGAGTGAAGTAAGTCACATAAAGATAAATATTATATGCTACCACTTATATGTGGAATTTAAAAAATAATACAAATGAGCTTATCTACCAAACAGAAACAGACTCACAGACATAGAAAACAAACTCTTGGTTACCAAAGGGGAAAGAAAGGGGGAGAAAAATTAGGAGTATGGGATTAACTGATACATACCACTATATATAAAATAAACCGTAAGGATTTACCATATAGCGTAGGGAACTATATTCAATACCTTGTAATAACTTATTATGGAAAAGAATCTGAAATATATATATATATATATATATATATATATATATATATATAACTGAATCACTTTGCTGTACACCTACAACTAACACAATATTATAAACCAACTATACTTCAATTAAAAAAAAAGAGTGGACAAAAGGTACAGGGAATGGATATTATTCAAATTCAATCAAATACAGTTTCTAAATTATAAGGCAAGTACAATAAAGGACTAAAACTTAGCTGGCTATAATTAAAAGGCACATACTCTTCTAGGCACCATGAAAATATCCCCCTTGAATCTACACATCAAATATGAGAGGGAGAGATTATTTTCTTCCATTTACTGTTGAACAGCTGAGACAAAAACATACTGTATAGCACAGGGAGATCAGCTCGGTGCTTTGCGACGACCTAGAGGGGTGAGATAGGGAGGGTGGGAGGGAGGCTCAAGAGGGAGGGGATATGGGGATGTATGTCTGCATGTGGCTGATTCACTTTGTTGTACGACAAGGCTAGCGCAGTACTGTGAAGCAGTTATACTCCAATAAAGATCAATTAAAAAAAAAAAAAGGTACCCGGTAATTGTCCCAATCACACAACCAGTAAAGCGCAGAGCTTCTGCAAAAATCCAAGTCTTGCAAGCTATTATATATATAGGATGGATAAACAACAAGGTTGTACTGTACAGCAAAGGAACTATATTCAATACCTGGTGATAAACCGTAACGGAAAAGAATACAAAAAAGAATATGTATGTATAACTGAGTCATTTTGCTGTGCAGCAGAAATTAACACAACATGGTAAATCAACTCTACTTCAATAAATAAGTTAAAAAAATCCAAGTCTTTTCCATATACTACACTGCACTCCCCCACCCTCCATCATCCCAAATTCTTTTTTTTTTTAATTTTGGAATTTTATCTATTTTTTTATACAGCAGGTTCTTATTAGTTATCCATCTTATACATATTAGTGTATATATGTCAAGACTTGCCTCACGCACTGCATCGCTCTGGAGTTCTGTTGTAGAGAGAAGTAATAAGATATAAAATTATTGGTTTCTGTTCATCTACTCTCCATGTTTTCTTCTTTCCTCCCTTCCCTCTTCCCTTTCAACTTCCATAGTAATTGTTGATTCATAAGTCACAATTCGAATTAATCCTACAGAGGGTTAATATGTCAAGTATCTTCGTGAGGATGCATCTCTTTTAATAGCAGAAAATACTTTCTTTCAAAATATACAAATATTACATAAGATATGTCCTCAAGAAACATCGGGGTTTTCTTTTTTTCAGGAAAGAAACAAAATAATACTTCCAATATGTATTTCTTATCATTGTTTATTCTGAATAAATAAATGTATATGTGTGTGTGCTTTTATAAATAAATATGCTTTTATAAAACCAGATAGATACGATATAATGCGCTTAAGGTCTAGAACATCAGGATGGTCCACACACACATATAAATTCTTATTGTTGAACTGAAAAACAAACAAAAATATGTAGATATATAGGCTCCTTTTCTTGCACAGATAAAGTGGATTTTTCCAAAAACACCATCAAATCCGTTGTCTTAGGATGCCAAGCGGTTGCAGGACAAAAGTTTCTATTACTCCTTCTCTGCCTCTCTAATTTCATACCCCGTGTCATGACGTATTTATGTACAAATGGTCTAATTGTCACTAGACCATCTTCATACTTCAGTATGTAAATCTCCACGACAGAGTTCAAAGGAGGCATTTCTTATACAGACATGTGCTTTAGAGGTACTGCTTTCTACCCCATCTCAAATATACTTTCCTTTTGTTCATAAAACGCTCACGAATTTCAAGGGCAGAAAATGACATTCAACTGTGTCAGGCAGAAAGGGCCCCAGCAAAGATGATTCCTGTGCTCTTTGCGTTCATTTATGGCGTTTTAGGACATTGATCATGTAAATGTGTGTTTGAGGAATTTTAAGGTCTGATGTATCCTGTTGGAGGGGGAACGGAAATATTTACTAATCAGACTCAGGTCATTACCTGCCTAACTTAAACATTTACTTGGATGATCTTTTTTTTTTTTAAATAATCGAAAGCTGATAGAGAGCAGTGAAGGGCGATTTATAATAGGACACAAATTTCATTTTTAAGCCTCTGAGGGCACTGATAGAATCAAATACTTCTGCGTTCTTTGAAGAATATAAATTGTTTCATGGCTGGCCGTTCCCTGGGACTTGGTTATTCACTGTCGGGGATCAAAGATAAGGACTGGGGTGTTCAGCTGAAATGAGAGGTGTGTACAGTGTTGATAAAAATCAGAGGCCCTTCTGATACTAATGGGCCCATCAAACAGCTCCCCAATACAAATAGCTTCCCCAGCTCTTTGGAATCAAGCAACTTCACTTTCTTAGAGGCGAAGGAATTGTCCTACCTGTCCTGCCTTCCAAGATGGGGCCAGGCTTTGGGGTATTATGCAGCTAGCTTTTCTGGGGCACTGGGTAGCTTTCCTTCAATACATCCCCTGGAAACAGCAAAGACTTTTAGGATTCCACTTTGGAATTCTGCCATCATGTACTGCTCAGACCAGGGGAAAACTAAAGGAAACTCTTAATCTTTCATGCTTCTTCCCAATCTAGCATTTGTAATAGATATGGGTTTCAGGTGAAGTGGACGGGTATGGATTCCATACCCGATTCTAAATCGGTTTTGCTCACAGTAACATGTTCAGATTTGATTAATAATGAGATGACTTGAGTATAGCACAGAGAACTCTGCTCAATATTACGTAACAACCTAAATGGGAAAAGAATTTGGAAAAGAATAGATACATGTATATGTATAACTGAATCACTTTGCTGTACACCTGAAACTAACACAACATTGTTACTCAGCTATACTCCAATATAAAATAAAAAGTTAAATATATATATATATATATATATATATAAATGAGATGACTTGTAAGGGAACATTGTTACATGTGGTCCACTCTGGCCCACAGTGCCCTTTACTAATCAACCCCGAGTATTTGGGAAAATGTTGGCATGTCCCTCCTAAAGAGTTATTAGCAAGTTTCCTTAGCATTCGTCCTAGTTACCCTAAGTCCTATGGAAATATTTGCTTTTGTTCTATATTTATTTTTCTGACCCAGACAATATATTAGCATTCCTCTGCTTAAAATGAAAGATGGTATTCTTTGGGGAATTTTGTAGCAACTTGAGAATAGATACAGATTTAGATGTCCATATACAAATATTAGGCTACACACACAGAGCTGCACACAAAATCTGGTATAAACCACTAAAAGCAAACCACAAACATTTACCCCCCACTCCGTCTCCATCAAAAGTCTCAACTCCTGTGCTTCCATCAACCACCCAACCCCATAGAAACAGGCCCACATCACTTACCTAAGGCAGAATCAGCACTATTTGCTTTGCTTCAGGACCTCAGGCTTGTCAACACGT
The DNA here is from genome assembly GCF_059928025.1 of Delphinapterus leucas. Lineage (NCBI taxonomy): Eukaryota > Metazoa > Chordata > Mammalia > Artiodactyla > Monodontidae > Delphinapterus > Delphinapterus leucas. Next base: position 130,908,780 of record NC_143150.1, on the reverse strand, counting down.
ATGGTTCACACATGTGGAGCTGGGGGGCCAGGAGCAATACAGCTGGAATCTGCGAGTTCCCGTAATTAGTCTTCATCCCTCAGAGGACAGAGGAGGAAATTACAGTAAGTGAGGTTTCCTAATTTTTCCAAAGTTGCAGAGTTCATCCCATTAATAAGAGGGCAAACTGAGACAGCGTACACCTACAACGAATATGATGTGATATGTCAGTTATCTCTCAAGTAAACCAAAAAAGAGCAAAGGTATTAAAATCTAGTTCTTAGCCTTCCAGCTCTCTCTCTCCATTCAGAAAAAAACTGACTGAGTTTCTCATGTGTGTGAGGTCTTTAGCTGAGTTCCATTGATGAATTAGGTAACTAAAATAGAACCAGTCCCTTTCCTAATGGTATTTGGGGAGACAGACGGTAAACAAGAAATTAAAAGGTCATTTAAGTTCCATGGTAGGAGAAACACTGATCTCAGAGAGGGCTACATGCCCCTGTATGGCTTGAATGGATTGTAGGAGAAATTATAATGCGTGACCACGTATATTTATTCTAATCAGGGCACTAATCCTGTGTGAGGACCCCACCCTCATGAACTCATCTAAATCTAATCAGCTCCCCATGTCCAAATACCATCATATGGGGGGGTTAGCACCTCAAAATATGAATTTGGGGAAACACAGATATTCATCCAGATCATGTATATAATGTATGTCTGTTCCTCAGAAAACTAAAAATAGAATTACCATATGACCCAACAATCCCACTCTTGGCCATATATTGAGACAAATCTATAAATTGAAAAGATACATGTATCCCTACGTTCACTGCAGCACTATTTACAATAGCCCAAACATGAAAACCACCTAAGTGTCCATCGAGAGAGGGGTGGATAAAGAAGATGTGGTACATATATACAATGGAATACTACTCAGCCATAAAAAAGAATGAAATAATGCCATTTGCAGCAACATGGATGGACTTAGAGATGATCATACTAAGTGAAGTCAGTCAAAGACATATATCATCTGATATAATTTATAGGTGGAATCTAAAATACGGCACAAATGAACTTATCTACAAAACAGAAACAGACTCACAGATGGAGAGAACAGGTTTGCGGTTGTCAAGGCGTTGTGGGGGGGAGGGAGGGATGGATTGGGAGTCTGGGATTAGCAGACGTAAACTAGTATATATAGGATGGATAAACAATGAGGTCCTACTATACAGCACAGGGAACTATATTCAATATCCTATGATAGGGGCTTCCCTGGTGGCACAGGGGTTAAGAATCCGCCTGCCAATGCAGGGGACACGGGTTCGAGCCCTGGTCCGGGAAGATCCCACATGCCGTGGAGCAACAAAGCCCGCGCACCACAACTACTGAGCCTGTGCTCTAGAGCCCGTGAGTCACAACTACTGAGCCGCACACCTAGAGCCCATGCTCCGCAACAAGAGAAGCCACCGCCACGAGAGGCTCATGCACTATAACAAAGAGTAGCCCCTGCTCGCCGCAACTAGAGAAAGCCCGTGTGCAGCGACGAAGACTCAACAGAGGCAAAAATAACTAACTAAATAAAATTTTTCTTTTAATTAAAAAAAAGGAAAAAAGAATGTCTCTATGTGTATAACTGAGTCACTTTGCTGTACAGCAGAGACTGACACAACATTGTAAATCAATTAGACTTCAATAAAAAATGTATGTCTAGATACATTGGATATATTTATTTATCATAAATATAACTATTTTATGCATAATATGTATTTATACTTAACACAAATGTTTGTGTTTTATTTATATACATAAGTATGTATGTATATGCAATATGTATGGATATACATACTTATACATATTGTATAAAACATATATGCACACATCACATACATATGTGTACCCTTGCACGTGTGCCATAATGAATCAAGCTTCATGCTCGCATGGGGCCACCTGGAATGCAGCTTTCTGAATTAGATGAGACAATTCCATTCTCACCCGATATACTGAGCATTTCCATTCTGCCCAAATGCATCAGACAGAAAGCTGAAAAGAGCGCTTTTGCTGATCCCAATGTGTTCACAATCTCCTGGGCAGAAAGAGCCTTTTCTGTATTGCCTGGACATGCACATGGATGGACTTCTAGCAGAAAAAGGATGTCTGAGGTTAGGGAGTGGGGCGGACCCAAATTGCCCAGTTAAAATAAACCAGTATTTATTTACGAAGGCCCTGCTATGTACCAAGTGTTTTCTATGTTTCACCGCATTCTATAGTTTTTGTACTCTTGGAGATATTACTATCCTGGTTTTACTGGAAAGGAAAACACAGCACGGAGAACTGACGTAAAGTTGGGACTGGAGAACTGGTAAGTCGGGGCCTGATTAGAATGCAGATGTGCTTGCCACCAAATGCCATCAGCTTCCCTCCACCACTGGTTTCCAGCCTGTGCTCCTCTGAGCCTTGAGATTCCACAGAGGAGGGAGACCCAGGGACCGGAGAACAAAGCCCTTGATTTTTCTGTCACGTGCTTTTGGCTCAGCATGCAATCTAATTGGGAGAAAATCCCACTGCTACGTTTGCATTTGGAATCTACGTGGCTGCACCATATTAAGGTCTGAGAGGCACATCCCATACCCATCTGTACCCCGGCTTTCTGTGTCCTTTTAGAATCATTGGATCCATGCTATCTGTATAATACAGCATTCTAGTTTTCATTTTATGAGGATCCTTCTAATCTTCAGGGTCCCTACTCAATGATTTATTATCAGTCAATAAGATACGCTTTTGTTTCGAAACAAAATCAGGGACATAGAGAACAGACCTGCGGTTGCCAAGGGGGAGTCGGAGTAGTGGCAGGATAGACTGGAGGGATGGATTGGGAGTCTGGGGTTAGCAGTTGCAAACTAGTACAGATAGGATGGATAAACAACAAGGTCCTACTGCAGAGCCCAGGGAGCGACATTCAAGATCCTGTGACAAACCATCATGGAAAAGAATATGTGTGTATATATATATATATATATATACACACACACACACACACGCATATATACATATTTAAACATGTATAACTGAGTCACACCGTAATTCAACTATACTTCAATAAAAATTTTTTAAAAAGAAGGTATACTTGTCTCCCTTTTTCCTATAAAACCTAAGACATGGTCCCAACTTAATGATCCAAGGGAAAAGATACATAAAAACAACTTAACCAAAGAACAGAACTGACACGAAGGGTCCTGCTGATGTGATGAGCTCTAGGTAACTGTCAGAGCCAGGCTAACCACTGGCCTCTTTGAATTTGTCTTAGCTGATGGATTATCAGTAAGCACTGGAGGGGTCTCCAAGGAAACCATGGTGTCTCCCCGCAGCTACAGCATTCTCTTTCCCTACCCTCACTTCGGAGGGTCTATTTTATAAACTCTGTATCTTCCATCCCCTCAAGGTAAGTGAAAGGCATCACTGACTTGTTTCATGTTCTAAAGCAGAAAGTTCTCCTGGGGTCAGGGGGCAGGACAGAAGACACTAAGATTTTTCTTTCTTATCCTTTTCCTCCTTTATAAACTATTTTAATCCTATTTCCACGACTCCTGCCCCCTGAACGCCAGTCTGGAAATACTAGTGGCAGTGTGGCTAAGAATGTCGCCTACCATAACAGCAAGCAAAGATGTTGCAGCCATCAAGCCCTCAGTCACTGCAGCCGGCCCCCTGAGGGGATTCAGGATAGAGAAAAACAGGATATTGGCCCCAGAGAACTAAGGTGCATATCAAAGGAATGATTTCAATGAGACCAGACTCTCGCATCTTCCCATACACAGAAATGCGCTACATTCATTAACCTGAGATGTCTGGTTCTCTCTAGTTAAATTAACAGTGACCTTTTGATGTTGGCACTGCTAGGTCTTTGTGGCAGAAACCCCTACATATCCAGGCTCCTCCCCTACCTTTTTGGAGCAGTCCCTCAGAGCTATCTGAGATGCTGCTTGCTGGGCTTAAGTCCTCAGAAAGTCCGCCAAATACAACATAATTCTCAACTTTCAGGTTGTGCTTTTTTTTTTTTCAGTTGAGAGCAGCAACTGTCTACATGGGGATCAGAAATGATTCCATGGACAAATGCATTTGAAATGTTTGCTAATCAGACTATGCTGATGGATTTTATTTGGTTTTTTAAAAATTTTGGTTGGAGTCTAGTTGATTTACGATGTTGTGTTAGATTCAGGTGTACAGCAAAGTGAATCAGTTATCCATATACATGTATCCACTCTTTTCTTAGATTCTTTTCCCACATAGGCCATTACAGTGTATTGAGTAGAGTTCCCTGTGCTCTACAGCAGGTCCTTATTAGTTATCTATTATATATATAGTAGTGTGTATACGTCAATCCCAATCTTCCGGTTTGTCCCTCCCACCCCTTACCCCCAGGTAACCGTAAGTTTGTTTTCTACATCTGTAAATCTATTTCCATTTGTGGATAAGTTCATTTGTACGCTTACCATATGATCCAGCAATCTCACTCCTGGGCATATATCCGGAGGAAACCATAATTTGAAAAGGTACCTGCACCCCAATGTTCATAGCGGTACTATTTACAATAGGCAAGACATGAAAGCAACTTAAATGTCCATCGACAGATGAATGGATAAAGAAGGTGTGGTACATATACACAATGGAATATTAGCCAAAAAAAAAGAATGAAGTAATGCCACTTGCAGCAACATGGATGGACCTAGAGATGATCGTACTGAGTGAAATCAGTCAAAGACAAATATGACATGATAGGACTTACATGTGGAATCTAAAGAAAGGATTTTCGTTTTATAGAAAAAAGGTATGTACACATTTCCCTAGTTGTTCACTGTCGTGTATGAGGTAGGTTTTGAACGCTGCATTTAATATCACTAATACATCTCCTTAGAAGAACTGTTTGCATGAATTAGAATCCATTCCCACCAGCTCCCCAGCGTGGAAAAACACGAACGTGAACATGACATCTACTAAAACAAACTAAACCAAAACAGAGGACGATGGATTTTTTTTTTTTTAAAAATAATTTAACAGGGCTTCCCTGGTGGTGCAGTGGTTGAGAGTCTGCCTGCCGATGCAGGGGACGCGGGTTCGTGCCCCGGTCCGGGAAGATCCCACATGCCGCGGAGCGGCTGGGCCCGTGAGCCATGGCCGCTGAGTCTGCGCGTCCGGAGCCTGTGCTCCGCAACGGGAGAGGCCACAACAGTGAGAGGCCCGCGTGCTGCAAAAAAAAAATAAAAAATAAAATAATAATTATCATAATAATTTAACAGGATAATTCACTTTTACAGTCTTAGTTGAATGTATTATCGAAATTCTCCCACCGAAGACTGCTTGAATTGAACATGGAATACGAGCAGTGTGTTTAGTGCTCTCTGCAAGGTGTACGGATTCAGTATGTGGGCAAAGAAGTCCTCCCGTTCGTGACCACAATCAAAGGATCATCAAAGAGTCTCCCTAGTGTTCTGTTTTGTTAGCCAGTACACAGAAGTACATGGTGTAATTAAAAGTCTCCTTTTTTTCTAGGACAGGAAGAGGAAGGAAGGGGACAAAAAAATATGAGAGGCAGGAGGTAGGAAGTCAGGAGGGAAAACAAGAAAAATCTCTGGGAAGCTATTTTTAATAACGGGAGAGAAACAAAAACAAAAACAGACATACCTGCACGTTTGTGTCCAGATGTGGCATGATTCATTGGCCCTGGCTTTGGAAATGAGTTTCTGAGATGCGCTGACTGTTGTAACGGTCTCTTCCCTTGGGGCTACCGTGGACTCCACACTCCGAAGTCCACCTGCCCACAGGGAAGTGATTACTTCTGTGTCTGCAAGTCTGAAAAACCACATAAGATTATCTTTAAAAAACACCTGAAATCGTTTTGCTGAATGAAGGGCAAGTTTTAAATTTACTCCAAATAATAATTCTATAACTAATTAATTCTAGCTAATTTCATGGCTTTTTGATCTTTAACTGATATTCCAAAATTATAACACTTATCAATAGTAAACTTTAGTATATTTAACTATAAACATTTAACTATATACGTAATTATATATATAATCTATCAGTCATCTATCTATACGTCCATCTTATGTATCCAGCCATCCATCTTATCTATCTTGTTTCTATCTATATATATATCCATCTATCATCTATCAATCCATCTAATAATCTATCTATCCATCCATCATATCTATCTATCTATCTATCTATCTATCTATATGCATACACATCAGCTATATAAAGAAAATTCACTCTCGAAATGACTGCCTATTTCTTCAGCATGCACGTGTCCCAGGGAAGATTTCCACAAAATCTGCAGAGTGTTTGAAATATTCTGACCAAAACTACAGGGGATGTGGCACACCAGAAGCCATTTGGGGCACTCTGAGGGCCCCTCGAAGGACTCAACTGCCTTTGCAACCTGGATTGACATGGAGAGAGCAGTCCCCTTCTGGTCAGGAGAAATGTGCTCATTTTAAGCCTCTCTGGGCAGAGAAAACCATCCAGGAGTTCTTCTAGGGGCCCTGAATCACAGGGTCTTACCAGGGAATAAGCTCTGAATTGCAGCTGCTGGTGACTGAGCTGATTCCTCTCCATCCCCTCCCTGCATCGAGGCTGCCTTAGGGAAAGCAGCAGCTGGATGTATTTACGAGGCATCTGTAAATGATTCTCCCGGGCTAACACTAGCACGGCCCGCTATTCAGTAAATAAAATGCAATCTCTCCAGGCTGCGCCGGTTGCCTCGCAGGACTGATATCTACCCGGAGGCTAGCAGAGTTCTATCCAATTTTGACCATGAGGAATTATATTCCAGGTTTGATTTGAAGCTGGAATACCATACTCTTGAAATAATGGCCTGGATGACCATAGTTTATGTTATAACTCTATCTCCCGTTGTTAGAAATAAAATCTCTTTCTCAAAATAAAGATACAGCGGTATCAGATCAAATGTGGCAGAGAACAAAGAGAAATATGCTGGTCCAGGGACAGCGTCGAATGAAAACAGGAGAGCATGTAGAATCTAGAAATACAAAGAGCTTGCTGGCCGCAGAAATGTAGCAAGTCAGTTACTCTGGTTGTTTGTGGATCTTAAAGAGGGAGATGACCCTGGATATTAAAACATGAACCAAGATGACTTCGACCCTCATTTACCTTCCCATTCAAGAGAGATCACTTCTGCATGGTGAATTGAATCAGGGGGCTGGGAGCTCAAATGTAATCATGTTTTGTGGACCTCGAGACCTCTTGCATAGAATCACAGCAAACAAAGGGTTCAGTTCAGACCCTAAAACTAATCACTGGACAGTCTCTCTGCAAAAACACCACCCCGCAGTTTCTGAATGTGAAAAAATGGGCACAGACTTCAGACCTGTGGATAGTCATGTTTTCACGTGCAACCATATGCTCCTTGCTGACGTTTTCAATCCATTTTATGAGAGCACACACACACGCACACACACACACACACACACACACACACACACACATGGTAATGCATGTCTCATATATTTCCTCCAATGAATTCTTGTTCTGTCCTGAAACAGGTACTTGTCTTTAGAAATAATCTTTGTATGCTACTAGAATCTAAACAGGAAGAGATGATCAAGATAGTTATTTGTGGGAAATACTGTGTGTAATTCATTTTTTACTAAATATGTGCCCGTTGTCAGGTAGCAAAATGAACAGCTAATCGGCAGGGTGCTTTAGAATTTGCACAGTCCTTTGGCAGTGCTTATGTCCAGAATTATTTTTCAAATGTGGATCCAAGTCACCTCCTATGTGTTACGAATCAGCCATAAGTCCATGGGCGAGTTTCTTCCTCCTTCTAATGTCCCCTGTTCTAAGGTATAGACATGCTATGTAGATAAGAATTAACATGTGTAAAATATGTGATGTAAAATCTGGTGATGGAGCCTATTTGGATGATGAGGAGATGAGAAGGAAGAAGATACTGAAATACATTTGCTCTCTTGGGCCGAATTCCTGTGAGGCAGCACCTAATGCATATGACTTATTCATAAAAGATTGTAAGCAAGACATTGCCAGGAGATTGATTCAAGATGGCAGAGTAGAAGGACGTGCTCTCACTCCCTCTTGCGAGAGAACCGGAATCACAACTAACTGGTGAACAGTCATCAACAGGAAGACACTGGAACTCACCAAAAAAGATACCCGACAACCGAAGACAAAGGAGAAGCCACAATGAGATGGTACGAGGGGCGCAATCACAGTAAAATCAAATCCCATAACTGCTGGGTGGGTGACTCACACACTGGAGAACACTTATACCACAGAATTCCACCCACTGGAGTGAAGGTTCTGAGCCCCACATCAGGCTTCCCAACCTGGGGGTCTGGCAACAAGAGGAGGAATTCCTAGAGAATCAGACTTTGAAGGCTAGTGGAAATTGACTGCAGGACTTTGATAGGAATGAGGGAAATAGAGACTTCACTCTTGGAGGGCACACACAAAGTAGTGCCTGCATCAGGACCCAGGGGAAGGAGCAGTGACCCCAGGGGAGACTGAACCAGACCTACCTGCTAGTGTTGGAGGGTCTCCCGCAGAAGCGGGCATGGGGGTGTGGCTGTGGCTCACCGTGGGGACAAGGACACTGGCATCAGAAGTTCTGGGAAGTACTCCTTGGCGTGAGCCCTCCCAGAGTCCACCATTAGCCCCACCAAAGAGCCGGGGTAGGCTCCAGTGTTGGGTCGCCTCAGGCCAAACAACCAACAGGGACAGAACGTAGCCCCACCCGTCAACAGTCAAGTGGATTATAGTTTTACTGAGCTCTGCCCACCAGAGCGACACCCAGCTCTACCCACCACCAGTCCCTCCCATCAGGAAACTTGCACAAGCCTCTTAGATACCCTCATCAACCAGAGGGCAGACAGCAGAAGCAAGAAGAACTACAATCCTGCAGCCTGTGGAACGAAAACCACATTCACAGAAAGACAGACAAAATGAAAAGGCAGAGGGCTATGTAACAGATGAAGGAACAAGATAAAACCCCAGAAAAACAACTAAATGGAGTGGAGATAGGCAACCTTCCAGAAAAAGAATTCAGAATAATGATAGTGAAGATGATCCAGGACCTCGGAAAAAGAATGGAGGCAAAGATTGAGAAGATGCAAGAAATGTTTAACGAAGACCTAGAAGAATTAAAGAACAAATACCTAGAAGAATTAAAGAACAAACAGAGATGAACAATACAATAACTGAAATGAAAAATACACTAGAAGGAATCAATAGTAGAATAACTTAGGCAGAAGAATGGATAAGTGACCTGGAAGACAGAATGGTGGAATGCACTGCTGCAGGACAGAATAAATAAAAAAGAATGAAAAGAAATGAAGACAGCCTAAGAGACCTCTGGGACAACATTAAATGCAACAACATTTGCATTATAGGGGTCCCAGAAGGAGAAGAGAGAGAGAAAGGACCTGAACAAATACTTGAAGAGATTATAGTCGAAAACTTCCCTAACAAGGGAAAGGAAATAGCCACCCAAGTCGAGGAAGCACAGAGAGCCCCAGGCAGGATAAACCCAAGGAGAAACATGCCAAGACACATAGTAATCAAACTGACAAAAATTAAAGACAAAGAAAAATTATTGAAAGCAGCAAGGGAAAAATGACAAATAACATACAAGGGAACTCCCATAAGGTTAACAGCTGATTTCTCAGCAGAAACTCAACAAGCCAGAAGGGAGTATCATGACATATTTAAAGTGATGAAAGGGAAGAAGCTACAACCAAGATTACTCTACCCGGCAAGTATCTCATTCGGATTCAATGGAGAAATCAAAAGCTTTACAGACAAGCAAAAGCTAAGAGAATTCAACACCACCAAACCAGCTCTACAAAACATGCTAAAGGGTCGTCTCTAAGTGGGAAACACAAGAGACGAAAAGGACCTACAAAAACAAACCCAAAACAATTAAGAAAATGGGCATAGGAACATACATATGGATAATTACCTTAAACGTGAATGGATTAAATGCTCCAACCAAAAGACACAGGCTTGCTGAATGGAAACAAAAACAAGACCCATATGTATGCTGTCTGCAAGAGACCCACTTCAGACCTAGGGACACATACAGACTGAAAGTGAGGGGATGGAAAAAGATATTCCATGCAAATGGAAATCAAAAGAAAGCTGGAGTCGCAACACTCATATAAAATAAAATAGACTTTAAAATAAAGAATGTTACAAGAGACAAGGAAGAACACTACATAATGATCAAGGGATTGATCCAAGAAGAAGATATAACAATTATAAATATATATGCACCCAACATAGGAGCACCGCAATACATAAGGCAAATGCTAACAGCTAGAAAAGAGGAAATTGATAGTAACACAATAATAGTCGGGGACTTTAACACCTCACTTACACAAATTGACAGATCATCCAGACAGAAAATTAATTAAGGAAACACAAGCTTTAAACGACACAAGAGACCAGATAGATTTAATTGATATTTATAGGACATTCCATCTGAAACAGCAGATTACACTTTCTTCTCAAGTGCACATGGAACATTCTCCAGGATAGATCACATCTTGGGTCACAAATCAAGCCTCAGTAAATATAAGAAAATTGAAACCATATCAAGCATCATTTCTGACCACAATGCTATGAGATTAGGAATCAATTACAGGGAAAAAAAACATAAAAAACACAAACACACGGGGCTAAACCAGACGTTACTAAATAACCAACAGATCACTGAAGAAATCAAAGAGGAAATCAAAAAATACCTAGAGACAAATTACAACGAAAGCACGATGATCCATAACCTATGGGGTGCAGCAAAAGCAGTTCTAAGAGGGAAGTTTATAGCAATACAAGCCTACCTCAAGAAACAAGAAAAATCTCAAATAAACAATCTAACTTTACACCTAAAGGAACTAGAGAAAGAAGAACAAACAAAACCCAAAGTTAGCAGAAGGAAAGAAATCATAAAGATCAGAGCAGAAATAAATGAAAAGGAAATGAAGGACACATTAGCAAAGATCAATAAAACTAAAAGCTGGTTCTTTGAGAAGATAAACAAAATTGATAAACCATTAGCCACATGCATCAAGAAAAAGAGGGACAGGACTCAAATCAATAAAATTAGAAATGAAAAAGGAGAAGTTACAACAGACACTGCAGAAATACAAAGCATCCTAAGAGACTACTACAAGCAACTCTATGTCAATAAAATGGACAACCTGGAAGAAATGGACAAATTTTTAGAAAGGTATAACCTTCCAAGACTGAACTGGGAAGAAACAGAAAATATGAACAGACCAATCGCAAGTAATGAAGTTGAAACTGTGATTAAAAATCTTCCAACAAACAAAAGTCCAGGACCAGACAGCTTCACAGGAGAATTCTAGCAAGCATTTAGAAAAGAGCTAACACCCATCCTTCTCAAACTCTTCCAAAAACCTGCAGAGGAAGGAACACTCCCAAACTCATTCTATGAGGTGACCATCACCCTGTTACCAAAACCAGATGAAGATTCTACAAAAAAAGAAAATTACAGACCAATATCACTGATGGATATAGATGCAAAAATCCTCAACAAAATACTAGCAAACAGAATCCAACAACACACTGAAAGGATCATACACTATGATCAAATGGGATTTATCCCAGGGATGCAAGGATTCTTCAGTATACACAAGTCAATCAGTGTGGTACACCATATTAACAAATTGAAGGAGAAAAACCATATAATCATCTCAATAGATGCAGAAAAAGCATTTGACAAAATTCAACACCGATTTATGATAAAACTCCCCAGAAAGTGGGCATAGAGGGAACTTACCTCAACATAATAAAGCCCATATATGACAAACCCACAGCAAACATCATTCTCAATGGTGAAAAACTGAAAGCATTTCTTCTAAGATCAGGAACAAGAAAAGGATGTCCACTCTCGCCACTATTATTCAACATACCTTTGGAAGCTCCAGCCATGGCAATCAGAGAAGAAAAAGAAATAAAAGAAACACAAATTGGAAAAGAAGAAGTTAAACTGTCATGGTTTGCAGATGACATGATACTATACATAGAGAATCCTAAAGATGCCACCAGAGAACTACTAGAGCTAATCAACGAACTTGGTAAAGTTGCAGGATGCAAAATTAATGCACAGAAATCTCTTGCATTCCTATTCATGAAGCATGAGAAATCTGAAAGAGAAATTAAGGAAGCACTCCCATTTACCATTGCAACAAAAAGAATAAAATATCTAGGAATAAACCTACCTAGGGAGACAAAAGACCTGTCTGCAGAGAACTATAAGACACTGATGAAAGAAATTAAAGATGATACAAACAGATGGAGAGATATACCAATTTCTTGGATTGGAAGAATCAACACTGTGAAAATGACTATACTACCCAAAGCAATCTACAGATTCAATGCAATCCCTATCAAATTACCAATGGCATTTTTTACAGAACTAGAACAAAAAATCTTAAAATTTGTATGGAGACACAAAAGACCCCAAATAGCCAAAGCAGTCTTGAGGGGAAAAAACAGAGCTGGAGGAATCAGACTCCCTGACTTCAGACTATACTACAAAGCTACAGTAATCAAGACAATATGATACTGGCACAAACACAGAAATATAGATGAATGGAACAGGATAGAAAGCCCAGAGATAAACCCATGCACTTACAGTCAACTAATCTATGACAAAGGAGGCAAGGATATATAATGGAGAAAAGACAGTCTCTTCAATAAGTGGTGCTGGGAAAACTGGACAGCTACATGTAAAGGAATGAAATTAGAACACTCCCTTACACCATACACAAAAATAAACTCAAAATGGATTAGAGATCTAAATGTAAGACTGGACACTATAAAACTCTTACAGGAAAACATAGGAAGAACACACTTTGACAAAAATCACAGCAAGATCTTTTTTGATCCACCTCCTAGAGTAATGGAAATAAAAACAAAAATAAACAAATGGGACCTAATGAAATGTAAAAGCTTTTGCAAAGCAAAGGAAACTACAAAGAAGATGAAAAGACAACCCTGAGAACGGGAGAAAATATTTGCAAATGAAGCAACGGACCAAGGATTAATCTCCAAAATATATAAACAGCTCATGCAGCTCAATATCAGAAAAACAAAGAATCCAATCAAAAAATGGGCAGAAGACCTAAACAGACATTTCTCCAAAGAAGACATACAGATGGCCAAGAAGCACATGAAAAGTTGCTCAACATCACTAATTATTAGAGAAATGAAAATCAAAACTACAATGAGGTATCACCTCACACCAGTTAGAATGGGCATCATCAGAAAATCTACAAACAACAAATACTGGAGAGGGTGTGGAGAAAAGGGAACCCTCTTGCACTGTTGGTGGAATGTAAATTGATACAGCCACTATGGAGAACAGTATGGAGGTTCCTTAAATAACTAAAAATAGAATTATCATATGACCCAGCAATCCCACTACTGGGCATATACCCAGAGAAAAGCATAATTCAAAAAGACACATGCACCCCAATGTTCATTGCAGCACTGTTTACAATAGCCAGGAGATGGAAGCAACCTAAGTGTCCATCAACAGATGAATGGATAAAGAAGATGTGGTACATATATACAATGGAATATTACTCAACCATAAGAAGGAATGAAATTGAGTCATTTGTAGAGACGTGGATGGATCTAGAGACTGTCATGCCGAGTGAAGTAAATCAGAAAGAGAAAAACAAATATCATATATTAACGCATAGATGTGGAACCTAGAAAATGGTACAGATGAACTGGTTTGCAGGGCAGAGACACAGATGTAGAGAACAAACGTATGGACACCAAGTGGGGAAAGTGGCAGGGGGGGATGGTGGTGGGATGAATTGGGAGATTGGGATTGACATGTATATACAAATATGTATAAAATGGGTAAGTAATAAGAACCTGCTGTAGAAAAAAATAAATAAAATGAAATTTTCAAAAAAAAAAACCTAAAAGAAAAAAGACATTGCAGGGGATGAAGTTAAGGCACATTGTAGCTTCAGCTGTAGTTCAGCTCCACCCTGATCCTACAGGGAGCTCTGGAGTGTGAAGAATGGGGATGCTCGTCAACAACCTATAATTCACTAAGCAGCCCCCAGGACCACGAATGATGCAGCCTCAGATGCCAATAGCACCAAAGCTGGAACACTCTCAAAGGACATTTTTCTGGAGAAGAATGATGTTGTGTGTGGTCAGCACACAGAGCAGCTGGTGATTACGTACAATGACCCCATGAAGGGAATCCGGAGGGGTGACAGAAGTAGTGTCCACTAGCGTTGGTCTGTCTGTATTGGGCAACTATTTCAGAAGGGGAACCATTTTTACAATGGTTTCCAATAAATCTCAAGGTTGCAATTCTTTCAAAGTAATGAACTTACGTTCATACTCCATGAATGGCTTCTGAAGAGAGACAGTAAGGTGATGGTAACCCAGCGTAGCCGGAAACTTCGTTTTGCCAAGGACTTGACCCCAACTGCAAAATTAATGGAAGTGCTGCAGGGAAATTCGGGTGGAGCTGATGTACCTTGAGGAAGCAGTGACAAGTCACTGCTGCGAGGGGGTTTCTTTGCAGAGTCCGGATGGTTGTTCCCCTAGGGATTCCATTAACATAATTGAAGGGAGGATTTATTGTGTTCTGGTTAAGTGGAATGAAAGGGGCTAATTAGAAGCTGCCCTTCTTGGGACATTAATTTAATCTTGAAATTCTTAAGAGCAGAGAGGGGACAGGCTTAAATGTTATACACAATATACACCTCCAGTTCTCTTGAAGAGAGGGACCGTGGCTTCAGTCCATCTGAATTAGTCATGAGTCCATAGTATATTTTTATGCATTTAAGTAGTGAGACTATTTCCCGTTTTTCTCCATGATTGATACATCAGAAGCATGACAAAATAAAGCAAAGAGTACCTATTTGGAAAACACGTGGATTTTCCAGAATGATATAACATCTTGGTCTTTCTTCTGTGACTTTGAGAGTACACAATAGAATGTGCAGTAACACATTTTTCATATTAAAGGGTGTTCAGGTTAATCCCCCCGATCATTTGTGATTTCATTCATTTCTAAGCTAACATGTTAATTTTAAAAATATATGTATTAGGGGCTTCCCTGGTGGCGCAGTGGTTGAGAGTCCGCCTGCCGATGCAGGGGACGCGGGTTCGTGCCCCGGTCCGGGAAGATCCCACATGCCGCGGAGCGGCTGGGCCCGTGAGCCATGGCCGCTGAGCCTGCGCGTCTGGAGCCTGTGCTCCGCAACGGAAGAGGCCACAGCAGTGAGAGGCCCGCGTACCGCCAAAAAAAAAAAAAAAATATATATATATATATATGTATTAAATATATAATATAAAGTATATTAAAATTAAAAATATACTGATGGAGAAATCAAAAGCTTTACAGACAAGCAAAAGCTAAGGGAATTCAGCACCACCACACCAGCTCTAAAACAAATGCTAAAGGAACTTCTCTAAGTGGAAAAGAAAAGGCTACAACTAGAAATAAGAAAATTATGACTGGGAAAGGTCCCTGGTAAAAAATGATACAAATGAACTTATTCATAGAACAGAAACAGACTCAGACTTCAAAAACAAACTTACGGTTACCAAAGGGTAAACATGGGTGGGAGAGATAAATTGGGAGCTTGGGTCTAACATATACACACTACTATATATAAAATAGATAAACAACAGGGACCTACTGTACAGCACAGGGAACTCTACTCAATATTCTGTAATAACCTATATGGATAAAGAATCTGAAAAAGCATGAGTATATATAAATATATATATGTATATATATCTGAATCACTTTGCTGTATACCTGAAACTAACACATTGTAAATCAACTATACTCCAATAAAATAAATTTTTAAAAAATGTACATAAAAGCTAAATTGTCCCCTGCTTCTTAAAAGGAAATATTTTTGCAGAAACACATCCACTTTATGAAACAAATAAAATTGGAACTAGTCTTCTTGACTCACGTTCAAGAGGAAAAAAGAAAGAAATCAGCATTAGATAGCATATCCAGCAAGAGGGAGACTCTTCTAGAAAAGTATTGATGCAAACCAAGAAAAAAATTGCTTCCAATTTTATCATTTTCTGAAATGATAAGAATCAGATTGCTTGTGTCTCTACACAAATGACCCGGCTTCTCTCAGAAGTCTAGCTATAATATGTTGAGTTATGGTATCTTCTTGCTAGGATGGGTTACTCTAGAAAAATTTCAGAGCAGCAGGGATGCACAAAAAGTGATGTCATAGGGTTGCAGAAAAAAATAATAATTTAGAAGAACTAACAGGAAAAGGATCAGACATAGGTGATGCTGAAAGATGTACGTTGAGGTGAAGTTCTGTGAAAAGAAGGAGTGAAAAAAACACCCAAGGAATGAATTGTTAAACTATTAAGTCTTCCTGAGATAAGCAACATTTTGATTTTAACAGGTGAATTTTAACTCCTTAGTAGTTGAAAATAACCTACGTTTTTGTTTTTTTTGCGGTAAGCGGGCGTCTCAATGTTGTGGCCTCTCCCATTGCGGAGCACAGGCTCCGGACGCGCAGGCTCAGCGGCCATGGCTCACGGGCCCAGCCACTCCGCGGCATGTGGGATCTTCCCGGACCGGGACACGAACCCGCGCCCCCTGCATCGGCAGACGGACTCTCAACCACTACGCCACCAGGGAAGCCCTAACCTATGTTCTTGACTCAGGTTTCGATGTAATCATATTTCTGATGAATCATATTTCTGCGTTTGTACTTAAGAAGTGTTATTGAGCGTGGCCGGCGTTTAGGGTAACATATAAATAAAGTAAATAAATCGTCATGCTACCTTGGGGGACGGGTTTGGGCCCTGGCTCCCAGATGGCAGGCCTTAAAAGGTGACTTCATCAGTCAATCAGCTGCACTTTATCAGGTGTGGGGGCGAGAGGGAGGGAGCTTTGGGACGCAAACACCATAAGGAAACTCAGAGGAGACCTCCACATCCAACAGAGCGTGCTTGCCGTGAACTTTCCTGGTCTTCAGAATTGCTGTAGAGTTAAAATGGTCATCACACCTGTGATTGAAGAGAATAAAATCAAAACAAAAGGAGTTAGCACAGACATAGAGAGCAGACTTGTGGTTGCCAAGGGGGAGAGAGTTGGGGGAGGGACAGAGTGGGAGTCTGGGATTAGCAGATGCAAACTAGTATATGTAGGATGGATAAACAACAAGGTCCTACTGTAGAGCACAGGGAACTGTATCCAGTCTCCTGGGATAAACCATAATAGAAAAGAATATTAAAAAAAATGTATATATGTGTATAACTGAGTCACTTTGCTTTAATAAAGAAAAAAATGTATGTATCTGTCATGTATCTCTATGCTCAGCTAGGGGCAGTGCTTAAAATTTGGTTTGTTTTTTTAAAAATATTTTTAAAAATTTATTTATTTATTTATTTTTTGGCTGCGTTGGGTCTTCATTGCTGCACACGGTCTTTCTCTAGTTGTGGCGAGCGGGGGCTACTCTGTTGCGGTGTGTGGGCTTCTCATTGCAGTGGCTTCTCTTGTTGCAGAGCACAGGCTCTAGGCACGCGGGCTCCAGTAGTTGTGGCATGTAGGCTCAGTAGTTGTGGCACACAGGCTCAGTAGTTGTGGCTGGCAGGCTCTAGAGTACAGGCTCAGTACTTGTGGTGCACAGGCTTAGTTGCTCCGTGGCATTTGGGATCTTCCCGGACCAGGGATAGAGCCCTTGTCCCCTGCATTGGCAGGTGGACCCTTAAGCACTGTGCCACCAGGGAAGCCCCTAAAATTTGTTATATAAATGTGTGAACAAGTAAATGAATGGTTAAAAGAGTATACGGCAGCGGAGGGCACTTTAAAAAGCTTCGTTCAGGGATGCATTTTCAAATCTTTGCCAGTCCGGTGCCTCGGCCACAGAGTAATAGCTACGCTTTACTGAAGAGCTACATTATACCAAGCATTTTAGCTTCATTAAGTCAAATTCTCACAACAGCCCAAAAAAATAGGTGGAGTTTGGTCCATTGGCCAAGAATCCACAGCTAGTAAGTGTCAGCATTCGACTTGGAACCCAAGACTAACGGGCTGTTAAATGTGGGGGGTTATAATTCATCCCTGTTTCTTTGGGGAGATAACCCAGAAAATAATTTATATAAAAATACATTCCTACATCCTCAGATCATCATCTCCACATATGAGGAAACCCTAAGTCAACTCTAAGGAATCGATGGGCATTTTTCTTTTCTTTCAATCCCAGCACCTCTTCTGACCGACATTTTTATGACCTTGTTATTACAGGTTACATTTTGTGCGATACAACTAGATGGGTATTTAAAAGTATAGGCGTTTAAAGGTCCAACTCTCTTTTCTCAACAGTAAACAGTAATGCCTTTCATGACAGTAGTGACAAGGAGATTAATTAGCCTGCGTTTGTAAAATACTTTGTGCTTCCGGCGCCCGATTCATTTCCTTTGGTATGTTTCCAGTGGAGAGCAGAAAAAATGATGAACTCTGGGAACAATGCCTGGAATATTATTAAATTAAATTACCCTTGTCCTGTGCACTGATTTGCAACCTGTGGGACTTCAGACCTTCAGAGCATTTGTGTTCCAGTGATATTCCCAAAGTTCCACCATTGTATCCGTTTCCCTCCGATTTAAAACGTCCATTCGTGTTAAAGTAAAAGGTTTCTTTAAAATATGGCATGAGCTGTAATCACCATGATGGCTCAGTTTGCTTCTGAGTAAATTTAGGAACTCACACAGGACATAATAAATGAAGCTGGAAGTTAAAATTATGATATCTGAAATTATTCCATTTGTATTTTTAAGAGGGTGGTTATCATTTATTTCATATTTACCTAATTTTGTCATTATTCATTGGATTCTTTCATCTCACCCTTATTTTGTTGGACTTTATTTCCTATTAGAGGCACTGAAATCATGAAATAATTCACACCACAGGTAATAATGAGAAGTTAATATGCTCCAAAAAACTATCTTTATTTCTTCTGAAGTTATACCCAAAGATATATACTATGTGCCACCAGCCAACAAAGTAGGAAAACTACTTTCCTCCAGACCCACAAAACACAACTTTGACTAGCTATTGGAGTTTCATGGTAAAACAAAACAAAACAAACAAAACAAAAACAGCCCAGTGGGTTCCATACCACTGTTAAAATGCACCATGGTTGCTCCGGTTTTTAGGGTGTTTTCTTTTTCTCATCTTATTTCACTGTGAGCACATTACACTAACATGAATAATATATGTGGTTAACAGATTTATATAGGAAACTGAAGATCTATGTTTACACACAAAGTATCTCAGAGGGTTTCAATGAAAACCTGAATAATTGAATTTTTTTAAATTAAAATTCCATTGATCGGTCTGAGCTTGAGTTTTTATAGGAAGAGTAGGATACATGCTTGTTTCTTTACCTTTATTTCTTTACCTTTATTTCAAAGTCATGAGTGGATTCTCAAGTATTTTCTAAAGATGATCAGTGTGGCTATTTTTAGCATTATCATGAGCTCATACATGCAATAAAATTTGTATTTTAATACATTAAAACTGCTATCCTTATTAATGGTCAGAGTGTGTCATCTTTAGCCAGTGGGAGCCCATTCAAGATGGCTCTAGAATCCTTTTGACACCGTCCTAGAAGTCTTAGACAGATTTGCTTTCTAGTAACTGCACAATTGGTGAAGGAAATTCTCCTTTATAGATCAATTCCAAGTGAAAAGTTAAGAAAGATGGGCATAAGGAAAGTATCCTTATTTTTCAGCCCCTTATGAGCAAAGGGGTCTCGGCAATGATCATCAAGGTCTTGTAACATCCCCCAAAAGAGAGACAACCATGCCTTTTGTTGATCCTGGTGGAAGAACTCAGTACCATTAATGAAGCAGTCTTGCTAAATTCAAGCTAGTCTTGAAACTGATCAACATTCTAGACCCTGCCATGTAGTTGCAACATAGGTTCAGCCTACCTGGTGGGAAGCTCTGGGGCTAGAATGGCCAATCAGAGTTCTCCCAAATTGAAGTAAGTGGCTACCTGTTTTTATCCCTACACCAACCAATCATGGATCAAGGTCCACCCCTTGGGGAGAGGTACAGACTGGAGGGTAGGCAATGCCTTGCAGTCTAGGGTAGTTCTCAGGAAGGGAGTCTAGGAGCTCCAGCAGCCAAAATTTTCAGCAAAGAAGGATGAGTATGCCACTCTGAAGACGGGATGCATTAGGAGCAGAGCATCGCCTCTTCCACCAGTCCATAGTAAGTTCTCCATATCAAGCTCCCCCAAGTCTTTGAGATTTTCCTTGATAAATCTCACTGCCAATCACTCCCTGGCAACCATTCCAGGCCAATTTAAGGATATTCTGAAAGCCACATATATAGTGTATAAGAGGAGAAGTCCAAAGGAATATTAATGAAAGCAAAGAAAACGTGAGCTTGGGGAGTGATTTTTCAGGTTCATAGGCTTTGCAGTAGAGTCTAAGTTAATAGTTACCTCTTCTCTGTGGTGTATTGCCAGTCTGATACGACTCTGATTTTTCTTTCTTACCTTTAATCTGGAAGGTTTTCAACTGTGCATCATCTTTCCCCCTTCATCACCCTCCAGGTATCCGCGACCAGGAAGGAAAAGTTGACTGTGAAAATACTAAAGAAAAAGTGAATATTATTGTCATTGTATGTTAAATTACAATATACAACCTTATGTGTCTAGACCCACGATCCTGTAACTGTACTCTAAGCTGTTCAAAACAGTGGCAATATACATTTCCAAAAACATATTTTTAATGGAATCTCATTCTTTTGTTATATAAACATAGACATTGTCAAAAAATCCATATTGCACCAAAAAGCCCAAAGGAAAAAAAATAACCTGCCTACCTAAAGATAACTACTCTTTTTTTTTTTAAGAGATATCTATTCTTAACATTTTGTTTTATATACTGCCAATCATTCGCTGCATGATACATACTATATGATGTTTTACCACAATATTTACATGCTGTACACATTTTTTGAAATAAGCATTTTTTCAATTGATACTATAAACAATTTCCCCTTTGCTATGAAATATTTTTCAGTCTAACCATAGTAATTGATGGAATATACATATATATATGGATATATTACAAATAATTTATCCAGCAATCTATTGCTATCTATTTAGAAAGTTGAAGTATCCTTTTTATAAGCTATAAAAGGTGGTGGGGCTGGTGGTGAATATTCTCATTAAAAACCTTCACACTCTCTCCATCATTTCCTAAAGGAAATTCCAAAAATAAATATATCATCCCTTTTTTTTTTTAATGAAAAAATTACGTTGATAATTCTTCCAGAAAGGGCAAACAACAAATCTCACCAAACCTGAACTGGGATAGAGAGCTCTCATCTACAAGTCTTAGGGAAATAGATGCTTAAAAAATTGTGATGTATTAGCAAACGCACCAGATTTTGATTATTTTGAATGACAGCAATATATATTATTTTCTTTTATTATTTCATGGATGTTTGGAGTAAATTAATATGTAAAAATGGATGTAAGGCATTCACCGTCTAATTTTCCTGTGAACGTCAAAAAGGTTAAAGACCACTTACTATGTATGAGTTTGTCTGTAACAGGAAATTAACTACTCATACAATTAAGGCCTCTGCTTGGAGTTCTCCATCTGACTTTGAAGCGCTAATAAGACAAAATTACCCAAATCCAGGAAAGGAATTAAGAAATGTAAAATGTTAATTAAATTCAGAAACAGAATTAATAAGAAAACCAATGCGAAATGGAAATTAAACAAGGGGAAATAAATACATATATATCTGTTTAGACAGCAGGAAAAAAGAATCCAAGAGAAGTACAGAATTAAAAATAGATCTTTAAAAGGTCTTCGAGTGATTTGCCCACCTTTAATAGATTCAGTGATGGTTTCTGAGAAAGTAAATAAGCATCCAATTTCAACAATCTGTGGATGTTTCCTTCACAAAACCAAAGTCCCATAATCACATCTAATTGAAACAGAAAATCAATTTATTTTAAGATGTCATTGAAATGCCTTTTTTGGATGGAATTTGGTAGCTAGGATTATGGAATAATCCTTAACTTCCTTTCCAAGAAGGGGAATCATAATTCAAATTAAACAGAAGAAGAGAGGCAAGTTCTACTATAGAGGCAAGATCTACTATATTAACTTCTCAAGGAAATCTAATCCCTGATAACAGTTCCGTAAACTCTCCAGGCAATTTGGGTTTTGACAAAAATTCAGTGGTTTAGGGATCCTTCCAAATTGGCAATGGGCATTGCAGAGAAATGGCATTTACTGAGGGTTTCCTGATAATTATCTTGTGTTACCACCTTTACCCCTTTTAACCCAAATCTGTTTTTAACATTCTGGGTTGCTCTCTTTTTTTTATTATTAGTGCTTTTAACACATGGTGAGCAGGAAGAAAATGCAATTACATTTTCCTACTACCATATATTTCTGATGAAAAATATTATTGAAGATTACGATGGATTATGTTTTTTACATTTAACATTTGATAATGTTACTAAGATCCAACCCGGGATGATAGAGCTGTTTCAATATTTCTTAATAAATGTTGTGTCTTTTCGATATGTACTTGTTTTAATTTTTACTTCGATTTTGTTTTAATTTTTACTTCGATTTACTACATTTTGACTTTTCATACTTAAGTGTTTGTTAACACTTTAAATATGATTTCCTGATGAAAAAATCATATGTCAGGAAATCGTATTTAAAGTATGAAATTTTGCTGTTTCCCTTGTTCTTCGAGGTCATCGGATATGTGTGTGAGACAGCTGTCTCACCTCAAGAATTTGTGTTCTCTGTTTATTTTGTCCTATTTTTTCTTCTTTCCCTTTGAGATGCCAGTTACAGGTGTGGTTACTGCTTCACAGGTAATGGTACTGTAAGCACACCTCGTAATCAAAGTGGAAAAGGATTATAATTAATGAGATTGATGAAGCTGGGTCCAAGAAAATATTTCAGAAAAAAAAAAGAGATTTAGAGAGTCAATGGTATAAACCTTGTCTTTTTTTGGATGCATCTGAGGAACTATACCCCAGACACAAGCTCTGTAGCCCAGGTGAGTAGAAGGTGAGTGGACAATTCAGATACATATAAGCAAATACATATTTATATTTATATATAAACATTATATATAATATATATAGCAATAGCAATGGGATATCTATATAGATATGGTGTCTATGTAGCAGTGATATCTATCTATATTTAGAGCAATTGTATATACATATATGTTATATGTATACATGTACAAATATATACAAATATATGTGTATATTTATTTATTATTATTTTAAAAATATTTAATTAATTAATTTATTTATTTTTCACTGTGCTGGTCTTCATTGCTGTATGTGGACTTTCTCTAGTTGCAGCGAGCGGGGGCTACTCTTCCTTGTGGTGCGTGGGCTTCTCATTGCAGTGGCTTCTCTTGTTGCGGAGCACAGGCTCTAGGCACGCGGGCTTCAGTAGTTGTGGCACGTGGGCTCAGTAGTTGTGGCGTGCAGGCTCAGTAGCTGTGGCACACAGGCTTAGTTGCTCCACGGCATGTGGGATCTTCCCAGACCAGGGCTCGACCCGTGTCCCCTGCACTGGCAGGCGGATTCTTAACCACTGCACCACCAGGGAAGTCCCTATCTGTATATTTATAATATATATTTGTATATGTGTGTGTGTGTATATATATATATATATTTCATCATGATATCATGATGTGTTTCCTTCAGAAAGTATAAATATATAAGTATAATCCATTTTTTATTCTCAAGTGGTATATATATTCCTTTTCCTATTGAATCCATCCATTCGAATCCCTCTCAGTGAGCTTAGGAATACTCTATCTTCTTAAGGATCATGAACAGATCTGTCCATCTGAGACAGAAAAGAGGTGTAGTCTGAAGGATGCCCTGTGGATTCATCACCTTGGACCATCCGGGGACATAGTCTGGAGAGGTAGGAATAATACGGGTTCATTGGAAGCTGTCACTCTCTAGGGAAGGTCGCGATGGAGTCAGGGTATAATGTACATCCATGCTTTCTAAAGTGTATTATGACTCAGAACACTCATTTAATGAGATTCTCTGGGGGAAGAAGGTGAGGGTAGGTTCTGGGGTCAAATAAGATTTACAGATTTGCAATATACATTAGAATAGTAAAATCTCCTAAATATCCTGCAATGAAAGATCCTGCTTTGCCAGCACCCCCACACTTATGTAAATTGAATTTTCTCCTCCCTACTAAAAATGGGCATAACTTTTTGAGAAATACAGTTAGAAAATGAAAGAATTACTGAACAGTAATTATTTTTATTATTGAGAATAAAAATACAACACAACGTCTGTCTTCAGTGCTCTCATCTGGACATTAAGTCGGTTGGATAAAACAGTTTCTAAGATTCCTTTCACATTGGAAGATTTATATCTGATGACAAGAATTACCTGATTTGACTCTAATTATTTTTTCTGCAACATAACAGTCCTTTGCCTCACTTTATCTTTTTTCCATTATGCAGATTTGTTTTTGATAATAGGATGTGTTATCTGGAAATACCCGTATATTATATACAATATATCCTTTTTCCATATGGCCTTACCGTCCTCCAATTTAGTAAGAACACAAAGAAATGCATCCTTTAGAATATCTTCAGTTGAATTTTGAAATCTATCCATTAATGCTAATTTTTCCAGCTGCAACTCATACATCATGAACACACTCATATATAGAGGGGTCTTGAAAAGATGCAAGACTTTGAAATCTCCCATCCTTCTGGAAGTTGCCAAAAGAACATTGTCTTTAGTTTCAGATTTGCTTCTCTCCTGGAAAAAAGAAAACTGCTGACAAAATGAAAGTCTAATTAACTCTCAGGTTTGTAGGAGACGTGTGTGAAATTTTTAAAAATGTGAAAGGTGGCACTTTTCTGTCTTCATTTATAACATGTCCTGTCATCCACCTGCAAGGTTAGTCATTTCTAAATGTCTCACCTGGAAAATGCACGTCGGCTGTCACAAAAGTAGGCAATGATGCTCAAGGTCATTTTAAGTGGAAGGAGTGGATGGAGTTGAAAATGCTTCTTACAAAAATGCAGAAAACAACTGGTTCTACCACATTCTTTAGTCCACTGCAAGCAACTTCATTTAGATTGGTGTAATATGCAGGTGAACTCCAAAGCAATCTAGCAATCGCAGTGTTTCTAAAAGGTTTGGACAAACATTTAAGGAAAGATATCAGAGGCAACTGTCCATTACAGGAAAGCATTAATATCCCAGATCTATATGCAAGTGGTGTATCGTCTGATCTAGCAAGATTGACAGTTTAATACCAAGGGGTGAAGAAGGAGTGGTGATGAAATCAGGATCTCACAGGGGTACCTGCATTACCAAGTTCGTCACAGCCCTATTCATAATAGCCAAGACGTGGAAACAACCAAAGTGTCTGTGGATGGATGGATGGATAAAGCAAAGATGAGATAGATAGGTTGATTGATAGGTAGATACAAAGATAGATAAGATAGATAGTAGATAGATAAGATAGATAGACACTTAGAGACATAGTTATAGATGACAGATAGATAATAGATAGATAGACACACACACAATGGAATATTACTGGGTCTTTAAAAATAAGTAAATCCTGACATATCTGACAACACTGAGGGACCATGAGAACACTATGCTAAGTGAAATAAGCCAGATACAGAAAAACAAATACTGCATGATCTCACTTACATGTGGAATCTAAAAAAAAATTGAGCCATAGAGAGAAGCAGAGAGTATAATGGTGGTTTCCAGGGGCTGGGGGCTGGTAGAAATGGGAAGATATTGGTCAAGGGATAAAAAGTTCCAGTTATGCAAGGGAAATATGTTCTAGCAATCTCATGTACCGCATGGTGGCTGTAATTAATAATACTTCACTGTGTACTTGAAATTTACCAAAAGAGTAGATCTCCAGGGTTTTACCACACATGAAAACATCGTAACTAAGTGAGGTGATGGATACATTAATTAGCTTGATTGTGGTAATCAGTTCAAATGGATACGTATCTCAGATCATCATGTTGTACACATTAAACACATAGAATTTTTATTTGTCAATCATACCTCCGTGAAGCTAGAAAAACAAAAGAAATGGTAAATTGCACCAGACTATACTAGCAGGATACGTTTGTCACAGAATTACATCCAAATCAATACAGTGGGAGATTAACGACAAAGTACTCACACTCTGTCTCTCTTTTTTTAAAAAAAATATATTTATTTATTTATTTATGGCTGCATTGGGTCTTCGTTGCTGTGCACGGGCTTTCTCTAGTTGCGGCGAGCGGGGGCTACCCTTCGTTGTGGTGCGTGGGCTTCTCATTGCGGTGCCTTCCATTGTTGCACAGCACAGGCTGTAGGCGCATGGGCTTCAGTAGTTGTGGCACATGGGCTCAGTAGTTGTGGCGCACAGGCTTAGTTGCTCCGCGGCATGTGGGATCTTCCTGGACCAGCGCTCGAACCCACGTCCCCTGCATTGGCAAGATCCTTAACCACTGCGTCACCAGGGAAGTCCCCACGCTCTGTCTTAAAAGTTGTATAAAGAAAAGTCCTGGCAAGCAGAACACATTGTATTTTCTAGAATTATCCGGAGTTCCAGGTATGATCGTTTGCCTTCTTTAAAGGCATCAGGAAGCATCAGTTCCATAGTTTGGCTATTCCATTAACTTCCAGAGCGACGTCAGCAAACTCATGAAGCTCTAGGGGTCTCAGTATCATAAGTATAATTTACCAGTTCCTCCATCAAACTGTGAGTCCTGCTTTAGAGTACGTAAACCCTAGAGCGTCATCTCACCCAGATTTACTATTCCCATGGACATTTGATATGAAAAACACTGAGTCCCAGTGGAATTATTTGCTGAAGGCTGACCTAGTATCCCAACGTTCATCTTCGAAATTTGAATCCTAGGCTCCTTCTGAAACGGCATTCTACCTCTGAGTTTCCATATTTTGTGTAAATGTACATCCTTCTCTTGTAGAAATCCCCCTTTCCCTTTACATCAGTTCACGTGTTCATGTTTAGATCCATGGAAGTGTTGGGTCAATGCCCCTGCCTTGGACTTTTCTCTGTCTCATGCTTGACTCAGAACAGTTCACTCAGTGACTTCAACCTAATCCTCTGTGATGTCCCCTTACCCATCCATCTCTCAGAACGTAAGTGTATGTTTGACTCTCGTTGATCAGTGAATATTTTATCATCCAAGTTACATGAGAAAGTGCTTATGGAAGATTCTATGATCTGTCCCATTTTCTCCACTTCCTTGCCATGAATCGTATATCCACAGCTTTGTCATGTAAGGGTGAAAAAAAGGCCAGCACTGGTAGAATTATCCTTGAGTTCCAGTGGTATGCCACTGCCACCTCTCGCCTGGGCTCCAGGAGAAATACAGAAAGGACATACCGGAAACAAACTACAGACCTGACCCTAGTTACAGGCTGGAGCAGAGTGGCTCAGACTGGCCCATGTCGACCATCCTTTTCAGAATTCAGAAGTGAGGTCAGGTTGAAAAACTGATAGCAAAGGTGACAAACAGAGTGGCCATAAATGTTTTTGGAAGTAATTTACACGTATTTTCAAGGAGTGGCCTTTACTCTTAGTACCTTGCATAGAATATCAACCTGCACTTTTGCCCTAACAAGTGGCCACTTCAAGGCAAGAGAGCACATCAGTGACCAGGATCTACAATTGCGTTTCCAGGAAATCTTACGAGCGAAATTAATGCATGTGTAATCTATCTCAAGTCTTCTTAATGCGCCAGTGTGTGTCAACCATTTTAGCTTTGGCCTTTATAAAAATCAGGTCTTAGAAAAGAGAAAAGGCTTATGCATTCTCTGTGTCACAGGCAGTAAATTGATGTAAGTAGCTTAGCTAATGGGAATACTTTTCATGATTTCAGAATTGGGGCCGGCAATGGCTGTCATACTAATGTTCCATTTTCCTTCTATTACTTGCCAGCTGTTGCTTTTAAGTTCTTAAAGAAAACATCACTAGGTAGTCTGAAACATTACCTGAGAAAGCAAGTATTAGACTATAGCATCCCCTCCTCAATTTTCCCTGGACTTAATCCCCTTTTCCAAAAGACTGCTCTTAAGACAGAAGCTAATCTCTCCCTGGATCCACCCTCCATGTAAGTCCATCTTTAATTGGGCAAAGTCTTCCAGTCAAGGACTCAGTCCTTTAATCTACTTCGTAAGGCGAGATCTGTCAACGTGAGAAAGAAAAATAGGATTTCTCCAAACGCATCAAAGGAATATCTAATTTAACTCACTGACCATTTAAATCATCCAAACCATGCATTTCTGAATGGCATGAGCTTCTCTTTTCCAAGAGGATACGAAAACGGTCCTTGAAAAATCTGCAAAAGAATGATTTACCAACCTGCATTCCAAGGATGTTTGGATAGCTATGTCACAACTTTAAGAAATACTCTCCTCAGACAGAAAGAAGGCATCTATCCCAGGACCAGCAAGAAGTTAGTGATGTATAATGTTCAGTTGAACATCAACCTGGGCATACAATGCTCCAGCTACTAGTCTATGAATAAGACCAAAATTGGCACCAAAGTCCAGCTTGATTTCTCTATTACATGGGTACTACTCAGAGTCCACTGAAAATCATACTTCACTGTTAACTTACTATTTGCTAACAACTGAAAGAGTAATTAGAGCATAAAGCAGACCAGCTCATGTGTGAGAGCTAAGGGTCGTTTTTGAGGACCAACTGTCAGCTCTTCAACAGATTTAAATTATCCACCTGCATGATTTCACTCTAAATCATGTATTAACTACAAGGACAACATCACTGATAAGATTGTCCTTTGAATGGAAACTTGCAATCCACAAAATCATATTTGGGGACTAGTAGGGATACACGTTTCACACCAGGGAGAGGTTAGAATAAACAGGGAAATCTGGGATGAACCAGAGCATGGAAATGAGGTAGGGAGTACAGAGGTGAAAGGTATGAGTTGGTCAAGAATACCAGCTGGTCTAAGGGGGTACACAGCCTGGTAGATTGATTATAATCTTGGTCATGCTTTTTCATCCTTTTCTGTATCCATGTCCTTTCAGTATAAATTCCTTCTATAAGGAGGTGGAGTCTATTTCCCCTTCTGTCTCCTGAATCTCTGCTGTTCCTTGTTCCATCCAGGCCATCGTAGACAAGGAATCCCTCAAGCAACTGCGAGCCAGCCTCCAGGAGGAAAGACAAGTGTCTGATGTGAACTGGCCAAGCCAGGAGGCAACTCAGCCCAGCCTAGAACTGGAAGGACCAGGAAGATGAACGCTCCCTGAAGGAATCACTCAAAGAAAGGGCAAACTAAATGATAATCGTTGATGTTTTAACAGCAGCAGGTTAAGAAACACCACCGATGGACTTTTGGCTAGGCAAATTTCATCAAACAAGGAAGAGTATTAGGCAATGGTCGTGTTAAAATAGAAGTATAAAGTATCGGGAATTCAGTTAGGAATGTCAGAAAGTGGGTGACTGCATGGAGGAGACATCAGTTCAACCTCTGGTCTTGGGAAAATGTCTTTTTCACTTTCACAGTGTCTGAGCCAGGAGGGCATTGTTTCTACCTGCTCCTCAATAGAAAGGATTGTAGACACTGTAATTCCCAAGAGATTCTTCTTCAAGAGAAAATTCTTAATACCTTTATCTTCACTCTACACGTGCATCCTTCAATTTATAAAGTCAAATATGCCACCTGCCATCACTGTAAAAATATAATTGTTTGGACATTTTAATACGTGAGGTTACAAAGGACTGAATGCTTTCCTAAGATAGGAATTTTGAATAAAACCTATTAATGTAACTTTATAGAGACTTGAATGAGCAGGGATGACAAAATAGTCCAGGAAATGGAAGGGTCTATTGTGGGAAACTTGAGCCTCTTTCTTATGTATTGCTCAGTCATATAATACTACGAACGAAGGGAAAGGTTTCCATTATTGGACCTTCAATATTCATTTGTTGGACCTTACCTAATATCGTAAATATAAAAGACTTCACGGTAGATTCACAGGCATGAATTTATGTATAAGTACATAACCATGTATGCGAGTGTGCCCCAAAGGGACTGTGCATTTCCCACTAACTCCTTTTTTTTAATTAATTTTTTTGGAGTATAGTTGTTTTACAGTGTTGTGTTAGTTTCTGTTGTACAGCAAAGTGAATCACTTATCCGTATACATGTATCCCTTCTTTTTTAGAATTCTTTCCCATTTAGGTCACCACAGAGCATTGAGTAGAGTTCCCTGTGCTATACAGAAGGTTCTCATTAGTTATCTATTTTATACACAGTAGTGTATATATGTCAATCCCAATCTCCCAGTTCACCCCACCCCCCCCTTCCCCCCTTGGTAACCATAAGTTTGCTCTCTACACCTGTGACTCTATTACTGCTTTGCAAATAAGTTCATCTGTACCATTTTTCTAGATTCCACATATAAACAATATTATACGATATTTGTTTTTCTGACTTACTTCACTCTGTATGACAGTCTCTAGGTCTATCCACGTCTCCCCACTAACTCTTTTTTTTTAAGTTCTTAACTTTATTTATTTATTTATTTTTGGCTGCGTTGGGTCTTCATTGCTGTGCGTGGGCTTTCTCTAGTTGCGGTGAGCGGGGCCTACGTTTCATTGCGGTGCGCGGGGTTCTCACTGCGGTGGCTTCTTGTTGCAGAGCACAGGCTCTAGGCTCACAGGCCTCAGTAGTTGTGGCACGTGGGCTCAGGAGTTGTGGCTCGTGGGCTCTAGAGCGCAAGGTTCAGTAGTTGTGGCGCACGGGCTTAGTTGTTCCATGGCATGTGGGATCTTCCCAGACCAGGGCTCAAACCCGCGTCCCCTGCATTGGCAGCTGGATTCTTAACCACTGCGCCACCAGGGAAATCCTTCCCCGCTAACTCTTAACACCAGGTTTTTGCTCCACATACTTATCTGGGGCAGAGCAAGAGAGTTGCTATATATCCTCTATGAGGTATTCAGGCTCACGCAGGTACTATGTAGCCGCATACCAAAGGCAGGAGTATGGGATGAGACCTAACAGAAATTCTCCAAATCATCCCTGGTCTTCACACGCTGTGAAGCAACTGTCCTCTAAAGGCTGTAGGAAGAGCCTCAGTACAGAGAGAGGTCTCTCCAAAACAGAAATATAGGAGTAGGACTAGGAAACAAAGGGAAAGAAAACAAAGGGGAAATCCTTAGCAAACCGAAAAGCTGGCTGATGCTGGGCCATAAACAAGAGAGACCACCCATGGAATGAAATCATGCCAGTGCTCCACTGTAATTGATGCTGAAAAGAAAGCCTGGAGCATGCTTTCAAAATGCTTGAAGCCATTAGTAAATTAAACCCAACCAAAGCTTCAAAAAGCATAAATTTTGCTAAACTAGAGGTCATATTGGCATGGCTCCATACTCCAAGGGCTTGATAGAAAAAAAAAAAAAAAAAAAAGGTGTGTTTTTTCCCTGGAGTAAAAGATTATGTATTTCACACTCTACTATTCTTTTATACAAAATAACTGATATGCAAAATAAAGATCACGAGACATCCAAAGAAATAAAAATGGGTAACTTGTGCTGAAAAGAGAAAATAGTCAATGAAAACAGACACACAGATGGTCCAGATGTTAAACTTATCAGACAGGGTATTTAAAATAGCTAAGATAGAAAGAGAGAGAAAGAGAAGTGGGGGGGAGATGATAGATGGATGGATGGATAGATAGATAGATAGATGGAACTAATGTAGAAGACAAACAAAAGAATGAAACTAGACAAACAGGAAAATAAACAAATAGGGCCTAATCAAATTTAAAAGCTTTTGCACAGCAAAGGAAAACGAAGATAAAAAGAAATGACAACCTATCATTTGGGAGAAAAAATTTGCAAACACTGAGACCAAGAAGGGCTTAATTTTGAAAATATACAAACAGTTCATACAGCTCAATATCAAAAAACCCAAACAACCCAATCCAAAAATGGGCAGAAGACCTAAACAGACATTTCTCCAAAAAAGACATACAGATTGCCAAAAGGGTAAGGAAATGAGGCTCAACACTGCTAACCATTAGAGAAATGCAAATTAAAACTACAATGAGTTACCACATCACACCAGTCAGAGTGGCCATCATCAAAAAATCTACAAATAATAAATGCTGGAGAGGGTGTGGAGAAAAGGGAGCCCTCCTGCACTGTTGGTGGGAATGTAAATCGGTGCAGCCACTATGGAGAACAGTATGGAGCTTCCCCAAAAAAGTAAAAATAAGGCTTCCCTGGTGGTGCAGTGGTTAAGAAACCGCCTGCCAATGCAGGGGACACGGGTTTGAGCCCTGGTCTGGGAAGATCCCACATGCCACGGAGCAACGAAGCCCGTGTGCCACAACTACTGAGCCTGTGCTCTAGAGCCCACGCTCCGCAACAAGAGAAGCCACCGCAATGAGAAGCCTGCACACTGCTACAAAGAGTAGCCCCCGCTCACCGCAACTAGAGAAAGCCTGCGCGTAGCAACGAAGACCCAACGCAGCCATAAATAAATTAATTAAGTAAAAAAAAAAACTAAACTAAAAATAGAGTTACCATATGATACAGCAATTCCACTCCTGGACATATACCTGGAAAAGATGAAGACATTAATTTGAAAAGATACATGCACCCCTATGTTCACAGCAGCACTATTTACAACAGCCAAGACATGAAAGCAACCTAAATGTCCATTGACATATGAATGCATAAAGAAGACGTGGGGTGTGTGTGTGTGTGTGTATATATATAATGGAATACTACTCAGCCATAAAAAAGAATGAAATAATGACATTTGCAGCAACATGGATGGACCTGGAGATTACCATATTAAGTGAAATAAGTCAGACACGAGAAAGACAAGTATTATATGATATCACTTATATGTGGACTCTAAAAAAAAGGATACAAATGAACTTATTTGCAAAACAGAAATAGACTCACAGACATAGAACACAAACTTATGGTTACCAAAGGGGAAGAGTGGGGAGGGATAAATTAGGAGTCTGAATTAGCAGATACACACCACTATATATGAAATAGATAAACAAGGGAATTATCTTGTGGTCCAGTGGTTAGGACACGGTGCTTTCAGTGCTGAGGGCCCAGGTTCAATACTTAGTCAGGGAACTAAGATTCCACAAGCTGCGTGGCATGGGCAAAACAAAAAAAATAAAGGTAAACAATAAGGATTTACCATATAGCACAGGGAACTATATTCAATATCTTGTAATAACCTATAATGAAAAAAGAATCTGAAAATGGATATATATACATATAGTAAATCAACTATATTTCAATTTTTTAAAACAGTAGGTATTTTGGTAAAGATTTGGAAATTATAAAAAGGCACCAAAAAGAGATACTGGAAATTAAAAACTATGGTATGAAAGATGACATATTCACTGGATCCACTCCACAGGAGACTGGAATAGCAAAAGAAAAAGTATATGTACCTTTGACATAGACCAGAAAAGTATCCAAACTGGTCAACAAAAACTTTAAATAAAAGAGTGGAAAACAAACCAAATAGAGCATCTGACACCTGATGGACAACATCGAGCGCTATAACATATGTATAATTGGTATTTCAGAAAGAGACGAGACATGAGAAGGGGCAGAATAAATACGTGAAAGCAAAATGGCCAAAAAATTTCTAAAGTTGATAAAGTACATCACCCAAATAAGGCAAGAAGCTTGACAATCACCAAGCAGAATAAATACATAGAAAACTATACTGGCTACTGCATAGTCACACTGTTGAAAATAAAGATAAACCTCAAAGCAGCCAGAGAATAAAGACACATTATATTCAGGGAAACAATGAGAAGAATGCAATGTAACAATTCCATTTATACAAGGGAGCCTGGAAGACAGAAGAATAAAAACTATAAATTGCTGAAAGAATTGCTCTCTTACAGACTTGCAATAAAAAAGATGTTAATGATGGAGGTTTGAAACGTAGGAAATAATGCTGTTCTAAATGGAAAAAATGCACTCACATTTAGTAGCACAGAGCAAACAGTAAAAATATGGAGGATTTGAACTATGTGATCAATAAAATATACCTAATTGACATTCTTGTAACAGTACATCCAGGAACTTTATTTTTTTCTTAAACATCTTTATTGGAGTATAATTGCTTTACAATGTTGTGTCAGTTGCTGCTGTATAACAAAGTAAATCAGCTGTATGTATACATAAATCCCCATATCCCCTCCCTCTTGCGTCTCCCTCCCACCCTCCCTATCCCACCCCTCTAGGTGGTCACAAAGCACCGAGCTGATCTCCCTGTGCTATGCGGCTGCTTCCCACTAGCTAGCTATTTTACATTATATATGTCCATATATGTATATATGTCCATGCCACTCTCTCACTTTGTCCCAGCTTACCCTTCCCCCTCCCCGTGTCCTCAAGTCCATTCTCTACGTCTGCGTCTTTATTCCTGTCCTGCCCCTAGTTTCCACAGAACTATTTTTTTTTTTTAGATTCCATATATATGTGTTAGTATACGGTATTTATTTTTCTCTTTCTGACTTACTTCACTCTGTATGACAGACTCCAGGTCCATCCACCTCACTACAAATAACTCAGTTTCGTTTCCTTTTATGGCTGGGTAATCTTCCGTTGTATATATGTGCCACATCTTCTTTATCTATTCATCTGTTGATGGAAACTTAGGTTGCTTCCATGTCCTGGCTACTGTAAATAGAGCTGCACTGAACACTGTGGTACATGACTCTTCTGAATTACGGTTTTCTCAGGGTATATGCCCAGTAGTGGGACTGCTGGGTTGTATGGTAGTTCTATTTTTAGTTTTTTGAGGAACCTCCATAGTGGCTGTATCAATTTACATTCCTACCAACAGTGCAAGAGGGTTCCCTTTTCTCCACACCCTCTCCAGCATTTATTGTTTGTAGATTTTTTGATGCTGGCCATTCTGACCGGTGTGAGGTGATACCTCATTGTAGTTCTGATTTGCATTTCTCTAATGATTAGTGATGTTGAGCATCCTTTCATGTGTTTGTTGGCAATCTGTATATCTTCTTTGGAGAAATGTTTATTTAGGTCTTCTCCTCACTTTTTGGATTGGGTTGTTTGTTTTTTTGATATTAAGCTGCATGCCCTGCTTGTATATTTTGGAGATTAATCCTTTGTCAGACGCTTTGCGTGCAAATATTTTCTCCCATTCTGAGGGTTGTCTTTTCGATGGTTTAGAATATATATTGCTTTTCAAGGGCACCTGGACATTCGCTAGCATGATGTTCTATGCCTTACTATAAACCTCAAAAACCATTAAAGCGTTGCAATCATATTAAGTATTTTTGCTAACTAAAAGGATATTAAATTTTATATCAGTTGCAACTAAATATGTAGAAAATGTCCAAGGCACTTTAACAAAGCAAGAGGTATGTCTGTGTATTCTGTCTCTGTGTGTGTGTGAGAGAGAGACAAAGAGAAACAGAAAATTCATATATTAGGAACTTAAGACAATATTTTTTAAAACCCAGAGAATGAATACGAAATGACAAGAAAGTTAGGGAATGTTGACATCTGAAGACGAAAAGACCACATATCAATATGTGTGTGATGGAGCTAAACTGTACTTGGCTTAAAGAAAATCATAAAACCAGCAGAGTAAGATTTGACATTAACAACCTAAAAAAGAAGAGCATGCAAAAAAAAAAAAAATAAATAAAATAAAATAAAAAAGAAGAGCAAAATGAAGCCAAAGTTGAAGAAACTAAATAATAAAAACAAATGTAGAAATTAATATTTTAGAAAACATGCAAAATAGAGATATCAAGATCATTAAATGTTTTCTTCTGAAAATTTAATACAATTGATAAATGTTTATGAAGACTGATCAGGAAAAACAGAGAAAACACATATTACTAACGGCAGAAATGGTAAAGGGACAATAGACGTGAAAATGCTGATGACCATGAATAACTTTATGGTAATGAATGCAAAAACGTAGATAAAAATAAACATTCCCTAAAAATATCACCATTTATCAAAACTGACATAAGGGGAAATAAAATTCAAACAGATGTATAACTGCCAAATTAGTCTGAAACGTAATAATTTAAAAATACCATAAAAAACTTCCTTCAGGCCAATAGACCTACTGGTAAATTCTCTAAAATATTTAAAGGAGATATGACACTAATACCACATACACACTTTTGAAAAATAACATGAACACTTTTCCTCTTGTTCTAAAAGTCAGCATTACCTTGATACCAAAACCTGATAAAATGAAAAACTAGCAACAATACAGAACAGTAAGTTCATGAATCTATTGGCAAGAATGCCCAATAAAATCGTAGGCAGTTGAATCCAGCAACTTTTTAAAAATTTGTTATATTACGACATTGAAAAATGAGAACAAAGGGAAGATTTACACCGTCTGACATCAAGAGATACTATAATATTACTTTCAGTATAGTAACACTGTAATAGTGAGATGGATAAGTATAACGCAGGAAGAAATAGAATATTTAGGAACAGACTCAAGCATATATAAACCATTTTCAATAAACGATATTGGAAAAGAGAACCTAGATTTCTACCTCACAACAGCTAATAATTAATTCTAGATGTGATATATACCTGAATTTAAAAGAAAGACTCTGGAAGAGAATACAGAAGAATTTCACTTTACCCATAGTGTAGCAAGATTTCTTGGACAGGACAGAAAAACAACCAACCATAAAACACCAAATGGAAAATTATATTCGATCAAATTGATCATTTCTTCTTACCACAGAGACCACTGTGAAAATATTTAGGCTAGGGCTTCCCTGGTGGCGCAGTGGTTGCCACAACAGTGAGAGGCCCGCATATGGGGAAAAAAAAACCAAAAAAAAAAAAATATTTAGGCTAACCACAGACTGATAAAAATTACACATAATATATATAAAATATTATATATATATATAAAATATAAACTCCTACAAACAAGCAATAAAGGGTAAACAATGCAATAAAATGGTTAAAGACTAAAACGTGTAATTCACAATTCAATACATAAAAATTACCAATAACCATATGAAAATTTGCCCAACATTAAATTCAAACCGTATCTACCAGAATAGTCTAAATTATGAAGACGGATGATTCCATGTTGGTGACTACTGTGGAGCAACTGGAATTTTCTTGCTTTGCTGAAGGAGTACAAAATTAGACAACCTCTTTGGAAAACTAGTATTTTCTTACAAAGTTAAAAGTGTGTCAATCCTACAACTCAACAAGTCCCAGTAACATGAAGAAATATGTCCATGCAAAGATATGTGCACAGGTGTTTATAGAACGTATATTTGTAACAGCCCAAACCTGGAAACAACCCACATGTCCAACATTTGGAGAAAAGTTAAACAGTCTATTTGTTCAAGCCAGTACTAACGTGCAATAAAAATGCATGATCTGTTGATACACACAACACCATGATGAATCTCAGAAATGTTATATTGAGTTTAAAATAAATGACAAAACATATAATGTTATCTAATTAATAAAAAGTATAAGAACGGGGAAAACTTTTCCAGAGCGACAGAAGCTAGGTTCTGGTGGGGAGTAAATTGATGGGGAATGGTCGTAGACAGGGACTTTCTAGAATTATAGAAATATTCTGTGCATATATCAGGTGATTATTATATAAACACATAAATGGACAAAAAGTCCAACTGAGCACTGAAAATCAGTGCATTTTCTGGGTGTCAAAAGGCATCTCAATAAAAATGCGTTTTTGAATCCAACATTCAATACCTTTTATTGTTTTTAATTTAATATTTTTAAATTATTATTATTATTATTTTTTGGCCACGCCTTGCATCTGGTGGGATCTTAGGTCCCAGGCCAGGGCTCGAAACCCGGGGCCACGGCACTGAAAGCACCGAGTCCTAACCACTGGACCACCAGGGAAGTCCCCTAACGTTCAGTACCTTTTAATAAAACCTGACAGAAAATTACCTCTTTCAAACACAAGGCAATGAAAGAAAAAGGTTTGATACCTAGTACAAATTCTATTTAAGAACCAAAGGTAAATTGAGTGTAACTACCGTGATGCATCTGAGATTTTAGAATGAGAAATAGCTCGCAAATAGGAAAAAAAAAAAAAAAAAAAAATCCAGTCGGAATCCTACCAATGTCTTTGGGGAAGTTTCCATGCTTCATTGGTTTATATTTTTCTTCAAATGATTCATAAAACACACTCTTTTACCTATTGGCATGATCTGCTGTGTTTTAGGAGTTAAAAAAAAAAACAATAAAGATGACTATGGTCTTTATGGGTCAACCCACAGCCAAAAGATGGATGGAATTACTGGGAATTGGTGGGAAGGAGTTTAGCTCCAGAATTCAAATTCTATTAGATTATATCGCACTTTTATTCAAGCAATGTCAGCCTCGTATATTTCATTTGATTCTAATTCGATGCTAAAACAAGCCACAGGACTAAATGGTTTCTTGTTGAATTTGTGACGACAACTATGATATCACTAATCACTTCTGAGTAAGCTGGGTGTTTAGACTCCAGGGAGAATGGATCCCTGACCTCTTTCCAAGTGCAGGCTGTAGCTGGTATAAATAACAGACCTATGTACCTGTGGCAGACAAAAATGGAACTGCAGTCCTAGTTACAAACGTCAGAGTAAAATCTATTGAGACAAGTGGCAGGAGGCAACACAAAGATCATTAAGTTAAAAGGGTCTGTCACACTCCTCACCCCACATGGCTTTGCTGAGAATGTGTCGCAAAGCATTTTGGTCTCATTTGGAAGCCTTGAAGATTTCAGATTTAGCATGTACTGAGAGTTCAAGGGGAAAAAATCCACCTCCATGAATTTTCATGAAATGAGTAGGCTTAAAAACTGAACCACTACAGATTTAACCCATCATATCACAGAATCCTCCAATTTAAGATGCTCTCAGGAGACCCACAATGTTATGTAATAGTTTCTAAGGAGTTGAAAGTTTCACGTTTTTCTCCCCCAATAATTACACTTATTTAAGACATCTACAAAATGGAAAGATAGTATTTTTCTAGGCTCTCACGGCGTTGTAGGTATGGACAGAAAAATGTCACCTGCCATATGAGTAAACAAAGGATGTTGCAGCCATCAAGCCCTCAGCCACTGCAGCCTCCCCCAGCTATGCACCCTGAGGGGATTCAGGATGGAGAAAAGCAGGGTACTGGCCCTCAATAAGTAAGGTGCATATCAAAGGAATGATTTCAACGAGACCACACTCTTGCATCTTCCCATACATAGAAAGTGCTAAATTCATTAGCTTGAGATGTCTGGTTTTTCTTTAAATAACAGTAATCTTTTCAAACTCTCAATGTAGTAGGCTCTACACTGTTTCTCATCTCCCAATCAGCTTTACGCAAAGGCAGAAGTGAACTGCCTGCTCATTTTGCCCATGGTCAAAGGAACGTAAAGAAGAGAATATGACATCTCTCTTTGGTTGTTTTCTTGCATATAGTCTCTATATGTCTGTCCTCACTGCTTTTCAATTAAGTACCATTATTGTGCTTGTTGCAAAAATAAAAATGCTTGCACTAAAAAAACAAGACAAAAAAAACAAAACACCCCCAAAAACAGTACTCTTTTAATGTTCCAAGTACCTAGTGTTTGTTGCAATAATTCCTATATATCCTGGCTCCTCCCAGATTTAAGTCCTCAGGATGCCTGCCTAATAAAACATAATTCTCAACTTTTAGGTTGTGCATTTTCTTCAGGCGACATAGGTAAGATATTCAAATTAGATTAGCAATTGAGTCATGCCATGCATTTCGATATGTATGATGCACTATATGACATTTCATTATGTCATACATTTCCAGGTGTGTCGTTACTGGTGTCCATGTCAAGAATCGGCAAATCACCTCTTCCTGTGCCAGAGCGTGTGCAGTTCTCAGTGAATTTTAAGAGAGAAAAATAGATTTTTGTAGCATCATTAAGAAAATAAACCACCAGATTTTTTTTATACCAGTCTATTATATATGTCCTGTTAAGTTAGTGGATGAAGCAAATAAAGACATTTTGTACCACCGTTTGATCAGTTCTGTTCACTGAGATTTACTTTGAGTTTTATAGTTCAAACAGTAACATTAAAATCTCTCCTCCATCTTTCTGCAGGAATGTGTCATTTTTAATCATTCATCAGTGAACTCTTCCACCCAAGCCAGTTTTCCAAAATCTAACCATTTTGAAGGGAAACACTTCTTAAAAACTAGGTTATAATTTAATATCTTCTTTAAATACTCAGAGCCATTTAAATGAGTGTTTCCCAAATTGTATTGTCGGGCACACTAATCCCACTGGGTGTGATTTGATACCTGAAGTATATTGCATAACACCTAGTAAAACCCTGTGGAATTGGTGCTTCCAAAGATACATTTTAGCAGATGCTAACTTATTATCTTTTAAAAATAATGGAATTTCAATAAGATACAATATATGCAAAATAGAATGCATACATCTTAAGTATGCAGCTTCATGAATTTGGACAAATAGATGTATCCATGGAAGCATCAACAGAATAAAATATAAAATATTTCCATCATCCCAGGAAGGTTCTTCCTGGCCACTTCCAAAAATTTTTATATCTCAAGATAATCATGGATTAGTCTCACCTGATCTTGAACTTAGTAGAATCACCTAGTAGGTATTCTTTTGTATCTGCCTTCTTTCATGGAACAAAATGTTTTTGATGGACATTTAGGCTTCTTTCCAGTTTAATTTCATGTATTCTTGATAACTCGGCATCACAATCATGGAGATCATTGACCATATGGTGTGCTGGTCAACTCTAAGAGGGATACATTTAAGTATTGCTTTTGTACCATCATGTTAATCCAACTAACTGAAACTGAATTATCTAACTGTGTCTGATTTTAATATGGTGAGAAGCTATAATACGAAGCAACTCAAGGAAGTGGACACAATATCAAAATGGTCCAAAGTAAAGTGGTACCCAGTTAAAACTACTTACAATAGGCATTTTATCTATTGGTTCAATACTCTTAAACAGAACTTGGTAGACAGTCTAAAATGCAACATCAACACAACAAAAAGACAGCCCATCACTCTGGTACCCACCAGGAACCAAAAAAAGAATCCACTGGTATCAGATTCTACCTAAGATTTCTACCTAAGAAACATCCAGCTTTAGAAAATTCTGTTTGAGCATTCAGAATTGTACATTATTCTTACAACAACTTCAAGACAACTAAGGTCATGAAAAACTCTTATGCCTGGAAATCATTTTCCTTAAAGCACAGGGATTCAGGAAATGCTGGTAAGATGTCATTTCCATGCGATGAAGAGTGGCTCCCGCTCGCTGCAACTGGAGAAAGCCCTCTCACAGAAACGAAGACCCAACACAGCTAAAACTAAATAAATAAATAAATTTATTAAAAAAAAAAAAAAAAAAAAAGAAAGGCAGCTTGTTCCTCTGAGGATAATTTACTTTCTGAAGGAGGCATTCCTAACCACTGATCCATATATGAGTTGAAAATCCCTGAAATTGTGTTACGTGCAAAGGCACATATGCTCATTTTTCAGGTCAAGGTCAATCATTTTGATCAGATACTCATACGTGTTTGTGACTCAAAGGATGCTAATAACTGCTGCTTAAATAATGATATCTTATCTAACCTTGCCGATGCCTTCAGAAATGTCAGAAAAAAATAATTTCTTATAATTCGGGGAACCACGAAGTTCTTAAACTAAAGACCAGTGACTCCTGTTTTCAAATGGCAGCAAAAATTTTTGTAAAAGCAAAGTTTTCATCTTCTGATAAATCCTTTCAAGGTTCAGACTGTTCAAAAGCTAAGTAGAAAAATTAAAGGAAACAGAAACGTTTGCCAACTTTTGAATCCATGCCATTGCACAACTATGGTTTCATACTTTCTAATCACAAAGAAGATGTACAAAGTGCATTCATATGTGATTTTACATCGGGACAGAGTAGAAAAGTTGTACTCATAGATGTCCTTTTAGGAAACCATAGAATAGTTTCATTAATATTATAATATCATACTTGGCGGGGGGGTATTAAAATAGCCTTCAGTTTAATTTCATTTCGAAGATCTGGTTTTACTCTGTCAGTCCACTGACTTCAGATGAACATGGTTACATTTCTATCTGGTCTTTGCAAAAATAACAAGTGAGAACATTTGGGATTACAGATCTTATTTAAAGAACTGTATCACTTGAAGCTGCAACTAAATATGTAAATGTTAATGGCTTATTTTACACAAATCAAAGTTGCATAAATAATTTCATATTAACATATGTACAAGTAATTTGCTCTTATTGACCCTGATGGGCTTATCAACTCTCATAAAGGTTGAACCACTTATTGGACACATACACACAGTTTTGTTTTTTTTTTTAATCACGAAAGCGTAAGAAGTCTTCGATTGAATTCAATCTGGGGTGAAGGAAACCACAATATTAAAATTGCATTTTAAAATTTCCTGACTAGAAAAAAAAAATAATTGGAAAACAGGGATAACCCTGAATCCTTTGGTCACACAAGCCCCAGGGCCAAAATAATGGGTTGATTTAGCTAGAACAAATGGTACTTACTTAGATGCTCCTGAAGCATTCCAAATGTTTAAGAAACTACATGCAACATGTACTTCGGAGGAGCCAAGTCTCATTTGTAACCAAAAGCGGGGAAAAAAAAGGATAAGGCATCTCGTTCTAGAATAACAAGCTTCTTTTGATATGACCACGCTTATGTCTGTAGCCTTACCTAGCTCCCTTCTGGAGCAACTAACTTCTGTCTCAGCCATGCCAGTCGGACAAGGCAGACAACTTCATTCTTGAAAAGAATGTCATACGGATGGGCTCCCTTCTCCTTGTGAATTCACTGTCATTCTTCAAAACACACTTTAGGTTTCTTTCTTTTCTTTTTTTTTTTTTGCGGTACGCGGGCCTCTCACTGTTGTGGCCTCTCCCGTTGCGGAGCACAGGCTCCAGACGCGCAGGCTCAGCGGCCATGGCGCACAGGCTTAGCTGCTCCGCGGCATGTGGGATCTTCCCAGACCGGGGCACGAACCCGTGTCCCCTGCATCGGCAGGCGGACTCCTAACCACTG
The DNA here is from genome assembly GCF_059928025.1 of Delphinapterus leucas. Lineage (NCBI taxonomy): Eukaryota > Metazoa > Chordata > Mammalia > Artiodactyla > Monodontidae > Delphinapterus > Delphinapterus leucas. Next base: position 130,865,555 of record NC_143150.1, on the reverse strand, counting down.
CGCCACCAGGGAAGCCCCACTTTAGGTTTCTTACTCCATTAGCTGTGCCCTGATCCCCTCTACTATCCCACTCCAAGCTTGGTTAGACGACATTTCTGTGTAGTCCATTAACACCCAGGTGCACCTAAATGACAGTACTTTCTATTTTGTATTTCAATTCTTTGTTGGCTCCTAACCTTTACATCGTATATGGCTTGAAGGCCGGCCCTGTGTTTTTCATCCTTACATACATGGTGCTCAACACAATGTCTGGCCATATACTGTTTTCCACCTTGAGTTTAAAAAAATGAACAATAACTTCATTGATATCTTCCTTTTATATAAAGTTTAAGAACATTGAGGATACTTAATTTCTTTGGAATTTATTTTGTTTTTGGAAAAGCTGTTTCTGTTAATCAAATCCATATTTATTGACTGTGAAAATTTTACCTGCATTAATAATCCTTGAAATAAAATGACCCTAAGCTGAATGGCTTTTTTTGAAATATTGATAATTTGAGTTGCAACAATATCTGAATTATAAATTAGATGATTTCTTAAAAATATATTAAGAAATTGAATTGTTTTAAGGAAAGACCTAATTGTGGACAATTTTTTTAAACTTTTTCTTCCTTTCTTTGCTCCTACCCCACCCACTCTGTCTTGTGGTTTCTTATATTCAAGTGAATTTATCCCATTGTCTTATTTTCCATTTCATAGATTTGCATCCTCTATCAGGTTCTCGATGCTTGAATGTTCAATTATTGCATAAATGCTTTCACTTATCTCTCTGCATTTTGTCTCACTTTCCTTTAGTTCATCTCACAATATGTATTCCTTTCTACGCAACACTCCAATGTTTAAGAACTTCAATTAGTCCTCGTTATAAAATTCCTTCCATTCAAGACTCCCAGCAATCTGGCCTCCAGGAACTTGTCTCAACTTACAACCCAGATTACACATAACTCCATTAGTGGAACTTGTACAGGCTGCAGTGCCTTTGGCTGAAACAAAAATTACCAGTTCAAATTGGCTTTGAGTATTAGAACTATGTATTATCTCAGAAAGTGTTACACGCCAAATCAGGGGAGCTCCCGAGTGACAAATCCAGAGACCCAACAATATTTGCAAAGATTCACACTCCTTCCATCTTTCCATTCTGTCAGCTTGATCCTCAAGCTAGTTTCTTTCTTTTCTCAAGATGACGGCCCCAATCTTACACATCATAACACATATCATAGAAGAATACAACACATCCACAGTACACACAATAATGTCCGGTGGCAGAAGAGAGGCTATTTCCTCATACTTTTCCCTCAAACCCCCAATACAAGTTATTCAAACTTTCCACTGGTTTCACTCCCTAACTCATTTCAAGAGAGAGTCACGAGACCTCTGAAAATGGCTCACACCAAGAATAATGATCCTTGGATCCAAGGATAGGGTCATGAAGTTTTGAGACACTTCAGGTTGGGTTCATAGTTAAGAAATACCAGAATTATGAAAAATATCTTTCACCTGCCTGTTCAGAGTCTCTTCTTCCCTCTCCCTTGAGGCTAAACTGTGTGGATAAAATCCTGTGAGCTAGAAGACAAGTTGGTAATTCCAATGGGATTCTTGATTCTGAATCACTCAAGTGGCCTTAGCATGGTTTTTCAGAAGGTCACATCACAGCTTGACCCACCCAATGAATAACTTCTCTCTTTCTTTAACTCCTTGGGCTGAGAGATGCTGACAGCTCCACTACTGCTAGCCCTGGGTTCCTGTAGTAATTTCTATATCTCTGAATATAATTCAGCTTAATGACCCAGTTACTTACAATTTAAATGAGTCTTCTGAGCTGCTTATATCACTACCTGTAACTTAGATATGGCATTTGGCTAGGTGTTACAGAAAGAAATATTGCTGTACATATAAGGAAAATGTTAAAAAGAATTAAGAGATTCTAACATTCAATATAAAATACCCATTAGAACACAAAATTTAGAGCAAATGTAACTAGAAATAAATAAAGGGTTATAATTATGCTAGGGTAAATTCCCAGTCAAATAAGTCAAGTTGTAATGCTACAGTTAGGAAATTAAAAATGCAGACAACCCTATTTGGTGAGTAAATTAAGATTAACTTTAGGGATTACTATAATTTAAAAAGACACCAAGTGTATACACTGTACATTTACAACCCATACAATGAAATCTGAATACTACTGTCAAGGGAAAACTTATAAAATGTAGCCAAACAATTGATTTCAAGGCTTAAACTAATGTAAACTAACATGTTCATATAGCCAAAACTTGAGTAGTTTTTGGACCAAAAAGGTCTAAGAGCACTGATAGAATATAAATACTGGCTAAGGGGGTTAGTGGTAAGTGATTTGGGAGGGTTTGAGAGAAAAATCACTTTTTAAGGGCAAAGGCATGAGGAATGACTTTGAGGATATGTCTTGTTCTTTTCTCTATTTTTACAATATTTTAGAGACTAGCTTAATGGTTATACTTGACTTGATTGGACCCAGCTGTGGTTATACATATGGACAAATAGTAGAAAACAGCTGGAATTTATGTAATGTGATAAATCTGAACTATTTCCAGGGCTATTAAATGCTATGTTAATCACATGAATGTGAAATGGGTCTTTGAGACACTGTGTTGTGTTTCGGTAAAACTTAAATCTTCCTTTCTTCAATGTAACTTCTGAAATTCTGGGTTCAAAAAAAAATCACTCTGTCCAATAAATTAATTTATTAATTTCTCAAGACTTTGTCCCTCAGAGCAAAATTCTGTTAGACCAAAAATTACCATCACCGTTCTGGACTATAGCATTTGACAAGCACCAATCAAAGTAAAACACTGGAGCTGCGTGTTATCTGGAGAGCAATTGGCAATCTTTTTTTTTTTCTCTTTTAATGGTGAGATAGTAAATATTTTTGGATTTACGTGCAAACTACTCAACTTTGCCATCTTTGTGAGAAGGTGGCCATAAATAATATGTAACCAGATGGGTATAGCTGAGTTCTGATAAAACTTTATTTATAAAAACAGTTGGTAGATTGGATTTGGCCCATGGGTCTTAGTTTGCATACACCGACCCCCAACTAAAAAAGATGTAAAAAATTACAGTCCCAACATCATTTTGTTTTTATAAGTTCTGAAGGTGGAACAGGGATTGCTTTGTTGATAAAAAGGGTTGGAACGCCAGTCCTATTGACTAGAAACGAGTGTAAAGCATTTCAAAGGAAGCTTTAATATTTTCACCAACGTCCAGATAGTCTATGCTGACTCTTCCTAATTTCTAAAAAACAAAAGAGAACCGTTCAATTCTCACTAAATTGCATTCCAAAATCATCAGGGGTTAAGACTTGGTTGGAATTCCATTTGAAGACCTTCCAGTGATGAGTTTCAAGGATGCATAACAAAGTTAACGTTATTTTACATACCAGAGAATGTTTCTTCTTTTTCTTTCTGGAACCATCCCTCCACCCTTTGGGATTCTACTGGCTTTTATCTACTCCCAACATTTAATTAGGAATCTTTTCCCCCTTCTCACCAAGGGTTGAGCAAATGACCTGGCTGGGTCAAGAGGCTGATGCCTAACATGTTTCATCCATTAAATAGGTGATTGATTAGGCATGCCTGAGCACAGACTGACTTAATTCCACCAACCAGAGAGAAGCAAACTCAGAAACACGTGGGACAACACCACTAATCATTAGAGAAATGCAAATCAATGAGGTATCACCTCACACCAGTCAGAATGGCCATCATCAGAAAATCTACAAACAATAAATGCTGGAGAGGGTGTGGAGAAAAGGGAACCCTCTTGCACTGTTGGAGGGAATGTAAATTGATACAGCCACTATGGAGAACGGTATGGAGGTTCCTTAAAAAACTAAGAATAGAACTACCATACGACCCAGCAATCCCACTACTGGGCATATACCCTGAGAAAACTGTAATTCAAAAAGAGTCATGTACCACAATGTTCACTGCAGCTCTATTTACAATAGCCAGGACATGGAAGCAACCTAAGTGTCCATCGACAGATGAATGGATAAAGAAGATATGGCACATATATACAATGGAATATTACTCAGCCATAAAAAGAAACGAAATTGAGCTATTTGTAGTGAGGTGGATGGACCTGGAGTCTGTCATACAGAGTGAAGTAAGTCAGAAAGAGAAAAACAAATACCCTATGCTAACACATATATATGGAATCTACAAAAAAGAAAAGTTCTTAGGAACCTAGGGGCAGGACAGGGATAAAGACGCAGACATAGAGAATGGACTTGAGGACACGGGGAGGGGGAAGGGTAAGCTGGGATGAAGTGAGAGAGTGGCATGGACATATATACACTACCAAATGTAAAAGAGATAGCTAGTGGGAAGCAGCCACATAGCACAGGGAGATCAGTTCGGTGCACTGTGACCACCTAGAGGCGTGGGATAGGGAGGGTGGGAGGGAGATGCAAGAGGGAGGGGATATGGGAATATGTGTATACGTATAGCTGATTCACTTTGTTATACTGCAGAAACTAACACAACATTGTATAGTAATTATACTCCAATAAAGATGTTTTAAAAAAAAGAAAAAAAGAAAAGTGTGAGCTGCAGGTCAAGCAGTTCAGGGCTCCCCTGAACGCCTTCCACTGGAGGTAAGTTGACATTGACTGTGCGAAAAAGGGCTGTTACTAGGGTAGAGACACAGGAGAGATGAGTGCAACTTCCATTGAAGTTAAAGAGTTTGATTTTATACAAATTTGAGGTAACATCAAAGCATTCACATGGCAATGTATTTTAGGCAGTAGAATGGGCACAGGACTGAAATTCGAGAGGATGTTGAACATTTCAGATGGCATCTTAGGCACCTGCTGTTTTGTAAAGTGAGTAGAGCTGTGCTGAGTCATGTTGGAGACATTCCTGGGGAGGTTATTGCATCTGAGGTAGTGAATGCCTGTGATAGATGTCAAAACCAAGGCCAAAACAAAGGATACCCCACAGTCGGGGCCTTTTCTTGCATAATAAAACTATTAAAATTATAGAGAACTACTCTTTCTGTTTTTCCATGAAAACGTATGGCTGCAACACATAATTTGAAGGACAAATGAAAACTAGCATCTATTTCTGAGATTGTCCTCATTCCTTTGCTTTAAAAAAATAATCTTGATTCAGGCTTGGATGTTAGTCCAGGTACGTGGAGAAGTAGACAGGACAGAGTTCAATGTGCAAAAGATTTATTAGAAGGATGCTTCTCAGAGAAAATAGGGAGGCAGTCAGGAGGGACTGGGGGAACCAGTTCTCTACTTGAGAACCTAAGAGACTATTAGCCTAGAGCTGCAGTAAAACATTTATAATTGCAACTAGAGATTATCATACCAAGTGAAGTAAGTCAAAAAGAGAAAGACAAATACCACATGATATCACATATATGGAATCTAAAATATGAAACAAATGAACTTATCTACGAAACTGAAATAGACTCACAGACATAGAGAACAGACTTGTGATTGTCAAGGGGGAGGGGGAAGGGGAGGGATAGACTGGGAGTTTGGGGTTAGTAGATGTAAACTATTACATATAGAATGGATAAACAACAAGGTCCTACTGTACAGCACAGGGAGCTATATTCAATATCCTGTGATAAACCACAATGGAAAAGAATATAAAAATGTATACATGCATATAACTGAGTCACTTTGCTGTACAGCAGAGATTAACACCACATTGTACACAAATCATACTTCAATAAAAATATTTATATTGATATACAAATCTGTGAGGTGAGTAGGTTTAAATGACCCCCACTATCTTAGTCCATTCAGGATGCTATAACAGAATACCCTAGACTGAGTAGCTTATAAGTAACAGAAATTTATTTCTTACAGTTCTGGGGACTGGAAGCCCAAGATCAAGCCTCCAACAGATTTTGTGTCTGGTGAGGCCCCTCTCCCTGTTTCGTGGATACCATCTTCTCGCTGTGTCCTCACACGGTAGAAGGTATGAGGGGGCTCTCTGGGATGCCTTTTACAAGGGCACTAATCCCATCATGAGGGTGCCACCTTCATGACCTCATCACCTTCCAAAGGACCTACGTCCTTTGCCATTCATTCTATGGCATCCAAGGAGCAGCCTCATTGATAGTGTTGTCATAATTTCATTATATATCAACACTGTATATAACATCCCCTTTGGCAAGAAGGAGTGACATCCTTATAACCTAAATCGTTAATATGTCCAAAGAAATTGCTTCTTTCTCTGGCGATGATTTCCTCAGACTTTGAGCTGTTCATTTGATGCCTGTTGTATTTTTCAGCATGAATATCTGATAGGACAGCAACATTCTAAGTCACTGAGGCTTTTTCATGCTTAGATCAACATTGACTATTTCTCTGTCTAGCTAAAGAGAAACTTTATTTATTTATTTATGGCTGCGTTGGGTCTTCATTGCTGAGCGCGGGCTTTCCCTAGTGGCAGCGAGCGGGGGCTACTCTTCATTGAGGTGTGTGGGCCCCTCACTGCAGTGGCCTCTCTTGTTGCGGAGCACAGGCTCTAGGCATGCGGGCTTCAGTAGTTGTGGCTTGCAGGCTCAGCAGTTGTGGCTCATGGGCTGCAGAGCGCAGGCTCTGCTGTTGTGGCGCACGGGCTTAGTTGCTCCATGGCATGTGGGATCTTCCCGGACCAGGGCCCGAACCCATGTCCGCTGCATTGGCAGGCGGAGTGCCAACCAGTGCACCACCAGGGAAGCCCCGAGAAACTTCTTTGATTTGTCATTTAATCTTCTGAGATTTATAAGTTTGAACTGAAATTGGCATAATTCATAGTTATCGTCTAACTGTGGATTTTGTGGTATGTACCATTTCTGGTTACTCCCGTATCCTATAAATATAATTCTGGAATTTAAAAAAATCTGCCATAATTTAAGATTAGTTGTTAGTATAATAAAGACAATATTAAGGTCGTACGTATTAGGTATTAAGAGGGTATTAAGTAAATGAACAGAACTGAACAGATCTGTTCCCAACTCAGCCTTTGCATATATATATAAACTCTTAGTTTGCTGTTTCATCATTGGGAAGAAAAAGAGGTGTAAGTCACTCTAAATTCTGCTATTCGAATGAATATTCAACACAGATGTGAATGCAGTATTTTCCATAGGACTCAAAATATACTCATTAAGGTCATCCACCTTGAAGCCCGAAACAATAACTAAGTAATAAGGAAATGAATTACCACTGTAAATAGAGCAACAATTTTGAGGTGCCGTAGATGTGAATATCAATCTCAAATTGGTCCTATAACTTCAGGACACAGATCATCTCTCTGAATATTTATGATCTCAGAAGTATGAAAAAGTTAATAATCCCAATATGATAAGATAGTGAGGACTAGATATAAAACAGAAGGAAAGTTTCAGGCATGTAATCGATGCCTGTTAAGATGCTTTTCTTGTTTTTATTGAGAAGATGAAATCATGACCTCATCATGACTCTGGTTTACTTGAGTGGAATTGTGGACTTCAAAGGAAAATACAGCATTATCATACACATCTTTTCAACATGCGAAGGAACTGAACGGTTTTGGAGGGCATGCACAGCATCAATGATTCCTTGAGGCTGTTCCTTAGAAATATAAATGAAAACCAATTTGTTCACTGAAAACCATGGACAGATACTGATAATAATTACTGTATTTCCTCAACATGTTGAAGAAAGAATGTGATATTTCCCAGACTATTATGTCATTGCACTTGGACTTTGTACATGTTAGATTGTATCATTATACACTCATAAAGCATCCATCCAGAAGTAACAACAGTGGAAAATACATCTTCTTACTTTTATTTTTCCTTGCAGATGCTTCTGGTTAGCCCAATACATGAAGGAGAGTCTAGCATGGCCCAGGCTGGGCAGGGCATTGGGACAAGACATGGTACACGAGGCACCTGAACTCTTAGAGAACCAGACAGAATATTTAGAGCTGATTTGCAAGTCAGTGGTAACCTCTCTGATAACCCAACAGACTTCCTTTACATTTCATTATATAAATATGAAAATAATCTACAGAAAAACAACACCACAGTTTTCTGTGGACAAACCTCAGCTCGTGTGCCTCCGCACAACCATAAAACCCTTTTGATGCTAATGAAGAACATAGATGACATATATTATCCCCAGCTGATAGGCACTCTTCATTATATGATTTGGTAGAAATGTAACCTTCTAAATAGAAATTTTAAAACTTTGACATTTCAGTAGACTGCAACGAACTACATACATGGTCAAGATGGAATGATGTTCATATTCACTACGTAGGAACATAGAAGTGGCACTGAGATAGTTGCACGGCTAAAAATGACATGAAATTTACATTAATTAAAAGACCGAATAATCACTTTAATAAAATGCGTAAGAAAAGTGTGCCACAGAATAATCACAGGACACGGATTTTAGAGAAAGTGTCACGCTGACACTTATTTTTAACGTGAATTATCTCAGAACTGGGATGTCTGGTTATAGTCTTACAAAGGAGTGAAACGTCACTGAAAATTTTACATGAAGAAGAGGATAAACGATGTTCCTTTCAAGAGCTGATAATGGTCAAGTAGCATTTCTCATTTTCTTGCAGTGATTTGTAAATGTTTTTCTATCTTCATTACCATAGGTATTCTCTTCTAAATTTTTAGTGACTATTAAAAATGGGAGGGCTTTGGGACTTCCCTGGCGGTCCAGGGGTTAAGACTCTGTGCTTCCACTGCAGGGGGCGCAGCTTCCATCCCTGGTCAGGAAGCTGAGATCCCACATGCCGCACGGCGCCACCAAAAAAAGAAAAAGAAAAACGGGAGGGCTTTGTTTGTATTGGTATTACTAATAGTAAATTTCACAAAGTGTTAAATATTTTGAAACAATCGCAAAGATTTTATCTGGAGAGGGTGAAGGGCAGAATCAATCAGTTACCATCTTTCATAGCATTTTACATAGAGGTATGGTTAACAGTCTCCCGATTCTGAATTATATATGTGTGGTTTGGACTCCATCATTTTCATATGCTCTTTGGTTATCTTCTTGGCTTCTGGAGCTACTCCCATAGTAGATGCCAGGCTAAGAAGCAGATGAAAACTGGGAACATCTTTCATCTCTTGTTCAATTACAAACCTCAGCCAGATAGTATCGAGCTGGAGGGTCAAGGAAGTTCCCCATGGGAGACTCATTCTAAAAGAGTCCCTGATGGAAGTAGAGTCACTGATGTAGAAAACAATCTTATGGTTACCAGGAGATAAGGGCAGGGGGAGATTGGGATTGACATACACATGCTACTATATATATAAAATAGATAACTAATAATAACCTGCTGTATAGCACAGGGAACTCTACTCAATAGTCCGTAATGACCTATATGGGAAGAGAACCTTAAAAAAAAGAGTGGATATATGTATATGGATAACTGATTCTCTTTGCTGTACACCTGAAACTAACATTACATTGTAAATCAACTATACTCCAACAAAATCTAAAAAAATAAAAATAAAAAAAAAGAGTCCCTGATGATCCCCAAGTATTGGTGTTCACATCTTTATGAACATTAAGTGTTGGCTGTGCCACTGATTTCCCAGTAATAGGATGTCACTTTTGTGATTAATTCATAAAAGATCTGACTTCTATCTTGTGTGACTCTGTCACCTTCTTGACTTATAGGCATTGATGAAATATGCAGCTATGTTTGAGGAGGTCCAAGTGACAAGGAAATTAGGGTGGCCTCTGGCCAATTTTTATGGACTGAATGTTTCTGTCCCCTCCAAAATGCATACATTGAAGCCGTAAGCCCCAGTGTGATGGTATTTGAGGTGGAGCCTTTGGGAAATAATTAGGTCTAAACCTAACATGAGGTTGAGGCCACCATGATGGGTTACTATCCTTATAAGAAGAGAGACCCAAAGCACTCTCTCTCTCTCCCCGCCACTCCCTCTCCCAATGCACACAAAGAAGAGATCATGAGAGCACACAGAGAGATGGTAACCAGCTGCATGTCAAGATAAGAGGACAAAGAATGAAACCTTACCTTGATGACACCTTGACCTTGGGCTTCCCAGTCTCCATAACAGTGAGAAATAAGTGTCTATTGTTTAAGCCCCTCAAGTCTATGGTATTTTGTTAAGGTAGCCTGAGTAGTCTATGACACCAGTTGAGACCCTCCATCCAACAGCTCATGAGCAACTGAATTCTTCCCATAGCTTGACTGAGCTTGACAATGGACCCTTCCCCAGTCAACCCTTCAGAGGAGACCTCAGTCATGGCCAACACTCTGATGGCGGTCTCGTGAGGGACCCTAAGACAGATGACCCAGCTAAGCCATCCCCGGACTCCTAACCCACAGAAACTGTGGGATAATACTTGTGCTGTCTTTTGTCACACATATGTTGTAATTTGTGATACAGCAAGAGATAACAACTCACAAGGATGCACGAGAGCAGAGAGAATCATGGGTTTCGGGTAGAAGGACGATAGTGGCAGGTGTTTTGGAAAAATAAAGTCTATCAGGTAACTATCCAAGGCGGCAAATCAGAAGTGGGGAATGGCTTCCAAGAATCAAAAACATGTCTCATCACTGGCTCCAACATGAGTCTCGACCATTTTCTACTGCATTTCTCTCTTACTTGGTTCATTATCCACAATCCTGACACAAGCAAATCCCCGAATTCAAAGTATCTTGTATGCCAGTGCAGCCTTGCTGAATTCCTGTAGTCACTCGGGTCATTCCCTTGAACCTTTGGTTCTGGAGCTGCTTTCCAAAGTTGGGGGGGAAATCAAGATAGTTTTGGTGCTGGAAAAAAAAATTGGGTTTGGAAGATAGGTCACATCAAGGAAGCAGCTACAGCGGGTTAGGTTGGCGTAACTGCTACTATTGCTGGAAAAGAACTTCTCTAGAGTTCAAATCAATCAATCACAATCTTCATCTGATAAAATTATTGTTAATTAGGTCTTTTCAATCAACAAGAGGCATCATACATTTGTGAGGCTATGAATACATTCTGGAACAAACTTATGCAAATAGTGATTTTGTTCCTTTAATCAGACGTACTCTGGTCGGGGATAGCACTAAATAAAACATTAGATATCTTCCTTCCTTCCTTCCTTTGATGTTGTAAGTCTCTTGTTCATTATTGCAATAACAAGCTCAAAGCACTCATTACATGAAAATCACATAGAACTGAATTACGATAAGCAGGCGTAACTCGGTTTAGCCCACTAAATAGCAAGGGAGACTCTGTTCTCATTGATATTTCAGTGGCATCTATCTGTGGAGACCACAAATGTCATCGCTGGCATTTAGCATGAGGATAAGAAGAGATATTAAGGGTGTAGAAGAGAGCGGCTTCTTTCAGCTATGGCAAAAGGCAGAATGAGGAAGGTTGGTCTTACATTTCAACACAAATTAGTTAAGCTGGATTTCATTGAAAATTTAGCATTCGGAAGGGTGGCCAAGTTCTAGGAATCTTCATATGGCAGAGACAACTATAACTCTTTCCTTTCCAATCCTACACCAATAAAAACAATGAAAGAGGCATCATTCATGACTCATTAATATAAATAGATGTTGAGTGATAAGTTAACTTCTCTAGCACAGGGTTCCAGATTGCAGAGTGTAAACCTAGTGCAGCAGAAACAAAAGTCAGCTTACATTGCGAACAGGTAGTTGAGTGAAATCGCTAAATGGGTCAAGTCGATACACGTGATAGAAAGACGATGGGAAGTTAGAAAATAATGGGAGAAATTAATTCATATGAGAATTTTTTCCCGGTAATTCTGCAACTTAGCAGAGGGCTAATAAGGAGGCAGTTTCTCATAAAAGGATGATTTGTTAATGATGCAAGGCCAAACTTATGGGTCTTGTCCATCAGTGCAGGGGGTTGGGGAAATGGTTTCTTTGGAGCTACACCCTAGCAGCAAACAATGAGATCAAAAATACTGTTCTACAAACGTATGGACACCAAGGGGGGAAAGCGGCGGTGGGGGGGCGGGGATGGTGGTGGGATGAATTGGGCGATTGGGATTGACATGGATACACTGATGTGTATAAAATTGATGACTAATAAGAACCTGCTGTATAAAAAAATAAATTAAATAAAATTCAAAAATTAAAAAAAAATACTGTTCTAAAGAGTTACTAAGTTAAGGGAATCAGCCCATGGCCGTGATAATACAATAAAAGCATTTTAGAATACATTATTTTCTTGCGAGCATGCATTATTCTATGGTAAAATCACAGCTTGCACTGTTGGTTTCTCTCCAAGCCAAAACTACATCAAACTATGGCATGTATTAATAACTCTGCTTTCCAGTCCACCCATGATCCACCCAAAAGTCAGGCCAGTGTCCAACTTAAAAAAAAAAACATACGTATTTGATTTACAAATGAACGTAGTAGTCAGGATTGGGGATGGCTATCCAGCTATATTTTACAAACATCTTTCAGGTGTTCATATTTTATCACCATGCCCATTGCTTTATCTTTATTCCATCCACTCCAATCAGTTTGTTCTCCCACCAAAACTACCTTTAAAGTAGTTAAAGGTACCTTTAAAGTAGTTAAAGACTTTAAACTTTAAAGGTAGATTCATTCAGCAATCAAAAGACAAATAGCCCAATTTTTAAAGGAAATAAAGGAATCGAATAGATTTTTCTCTAAAGGAGAGATAAAAATGGCTACTAAACATATAACAAGATGCTCAACGTCATTAGGAAAATGCAAATCAAAATTGAAATGAGATATCACTTCAAACCCACAGTGGCTAAAATTTATTTTTTTAAAAAAGATGATGTGTTGGGAGGATGTAGAGGAGTCAGAAAACCCTGATAACAGTGCTGGTGGGAATGTAAAAGGGGGTATAGCTGCTGCAGAAAGCAATTTGGCAACTTCCTCAGAACGTTAAATCCTCCTTCTTCCCCTCCTAGCTGAACACTGTGCTTCTTTAGAAATGACTTCTAGATGGCCAAAAAGCACATGAAAAGATGCTCAACATCACTGACTATTAGAGAAATGCAAATCAAAACTGCAGTGAGGTATCACCTCATACTGGTCAGAATGGCCATCAAAAAGTCTACAAACAATAAATGCTGGAGAGGGTGTGGAGAGAAGAGAACCCTCTTGCACTGCTGGTGGGAATGTAAGTTGGTGCAGCCATTATGGAGAACAAGATGGAGTTTCCTCAAAAACTAAAAATAGAGCTACTATATGACCCAGCAATCCCACTTCTGGGCATATATCCAGACAAAACTATAATCTGAAAAGATACATGCACCCCTATGTTCATGGCAGCACTATTTACAATAGCCAAGACATGGATACAACCTAAATGCCCATCAACAGATGAATGGATAAAGAAGATGTACATACATACAATGGAATATTACTCAGCCATGAAAAGAATGAAATAATGCCATTTGCAGCAACAAGGATGGACCTAGAGACTGTCATACTGAGTAAACTAAGTCAGACAGAGAAAGACAAATACCATAAGATATCACTTATTTGTGCATCTAAAAAATGATACAAATGAACTTATTTACAAAACAGAAACAGACTCACGGACATAGAAAACAAACTTACGGTTACAAAAGGGGAGGGGGGACGGATAAATTAGGAGTTTGGGATTAACGTATACACACTACTATATATAAAAGAGATAACCAACAAGGACCTACTGTAGAGCACAGGGACCTCTACTCAATACTCTACAATAACCTATATGGGAAAAGAATCTGAAAAAGAATAGATACCTGTATATGTATAACTGAATCACTTTGCTGTACACCTGCAACTAATACAACATTATACGTCAACTATACTCCAATGTAATAAAGAAGAAAGGACTTCTAGGCACCTCTGTCTTGGGTATAAGCATCCATTCCCAGATTAGATACCATATACTGTTGACATCTGCCAATTTCACCTCTTCGCTGAGCTCTGGTGTCAAATCCTTGATGTAGACCCTCAAATATCTCATGGGTTCTCGTATTTTTCATGTTCAGAAAAGGCATTTTGATTTCTTCCCTGGAGTTCTTTCCTCCCTTCCTAATGACAAGAAGTCATACTCAGTTTTTTTTTTTTTCCCAATGAGTAGACTTTGGCTTCTTCCATATCTGCCCTTGCCTATCCAAGGGCAAGCCCATGGGCTTCTATGCCCACAACAAACACAGAAGTCATCGTTTCTCTTCTGTATTATTTCATGTAAACCATCTCTTTTCCCCCTCCCCTCCTTGGCTTGAAACGGATCTCACAACCCGCCTTGGCCTCCCCACTCCACTTCTGCCCTCTGCCAAGTTTCACTGAGTTCTGTTGATGTAAGCCTCATGTCACTGTTCTGCTAAAACCAGTCATTTCCCTGTGAATTGACAGCAATCTACCCATCTCTCACCAGAACCACAGGTCATAGATTTCACTCCCGCTCACATTTCCAGCCTCACCTTTTAACCCACCTATTCCGTCTGCATTCCAGCCCTCCAAATCTTCCTTCAGTCCTTATAAAGGTTCTGACCTGTCAATCTATCCCCTTCTATCTACACCTTTCCTCCCTCCTATCCCTAAACATTTGCACGATGGGGTCTTTCTCATCCTGCAGGATTCAGCTCTGATCAGGCTGTCTCTCTTTCCAGGCAGCTCCTGTCCGGGGCTGCACCCCACACACCTATTTTATTCCATCATCAGGTCCTGTACAATTCAAATCACAGTTTGAAACCCAATCCAGAAATGGGCAGAAGACCTAAATAGACATTTCTCCAAAGAAGACATACAGATTGCCTACAAACACATGAAAGGATGCTCAACATCATTAATCATTAGAGAAATGCAAATCAAAACTACAACAAGGTATCACCTCACAGCAGTCAGAATGGCCATCATCAAAAAATCTACAAACAATAAATGCTGGAGAGGGTGTGGAGAGAAGGGAACCCTCTTGCACTGTTGGTGGGAATGTAAATTGGTACAGCCACTATGGAGAACAGTATGGAGGTTCCTCAAAAAACTACAAATAGAACTACCATATGACCCAGCAATCCCACTACTGGGCATATACCCTGAGAAAACTGTAATTCAAAAAGAGTCATGTACCACAATGTTCACTGCAGCTCTATTTACAATAGCCAGGACATGGAAGCAACCTAAGTGTCCATCGACAGATGAATGGATAAAGAAGATGTGGCAAATGTATATAATGGAATATTACTCAGCCATAAAAAGAAATGAAATTGAGCTATTTGTAGTGAGGTGGATGGACCCGGAGTCTGTCATACAGAGTGAAGTAAGTCAGAAAGAGAAAAACAAATACCGTATGCTAACACATATATATGGAATCTAAAGAAAAAAAAAAAAGTTCTGAAGAACCAAGGGGCAGGACAGGAATAAAGACGCAGACGTAGAGAATGGACTTGAGGACACGGGGAGGGGGAAGGGTAAGCTGGGGTGAAGTGAGAGAGTGGCATGGACATATATACACTACCAAATGTAAAATAGATAGCTATGTGGGAAGCAGCCACATAGCACAGGGAGATCAGCTCGGTGCTTTGTGACCACCTAGAGGGGTGGGATAGGGAGGGTGGGAGGGAGATGCAAGAGGGAGGAGATATGGGAACATACGTATGTGTATAGCCGACTCACTTTGTTATACGGCAGAAACTAACACACCACTGTAAAGCAATTATACTGCAATAAAGATGTTAAAAAACAAAACAAAACACAGTTTGAAACTTCAGCTCTGTTTCCTGATTCATATTATTTACCTTCTCAGCTAAACTGTAAGCTCTGCTTCTACTTGAAACTGAGTGTGTCCCAGAAGCACGCAGGAAATCAGACACATAAAAATCACCCAATAAAGATCCCTGGAATAGACCAATTTTAAGAAACAGCTTTTGGACTCAAATCATTTAGCACTTTGGGACATAAGTTCCCCTCACCTGTGAAAATAAGAACATCTCCTAAGGGATGCTGAGTGCCAATATATTCTAATACAGAACAGAATTATTTTAGTGGCGCCATGCAATAATCTTCATGATAAAATATAATTTCAAATGCAATTTCCAACGAGAAACGTTGTAGAAACTAGGCATTAGAGCTTTGTACAGAATGTGACCTATATGATGCAAAGCCCATACGTCCCAACTGAGGGAGTCACATCACATAATTCACTTCTTTCAAGTAAAATAGTTGGGAATGATATATTTGTGTGTATTCCTCTGCCCATCCTTTTGAAATGATTACCATCTTTTCCTAGATCCGATTTTACAAGAACCAAATACAATAATAATTCTCCAATTTGTATCTGAAGCAGTGGAAATTTCTCCAACTGAGATGTCACAAAATCCCACTGTAATATTTTGGAGATTTTTTTTTTTTTAATTTTCAGACGATGTAGCGTGAATCCAAGGATATTAACTCAATAGATGTTCATAGACGCTTGTCGAAAGCTCTAGTTCGCTGCTGATTGATAGTGAAGTCTAGGTTGGGATTTTGCTTCTGTTTCCTCTGGGAGATTGAATGAAAAAAGTGGTCATTGAGCTGGAAGGGAGTCTACAAGACCAGAGGATCTTCCTCTTTCAAATAAGTTTGACCGTCATGAGGCTACATAGGAAGGATGGTGACGAGTGCTTTAACAGAGGTTTTGGGAATACTGGTGGGGAGCCTGGTCCCCTGGGTTGCATTTCAGGTCAACAGGGCACTGCCTATGTCACACCATTGACCGTCCTTCCCTGACTTTTTCTCAAGATTTTGCTGTCAGTCCTGACACAGAGTGGATGGCGCCACCTACTGGGCTACTCTTGTGGTTTCGTGGACCACGTTTCATTTCATTTGTGTTTTTTTCCTCTGTTAAAATGTATAGTTTTTCTGATGATACTGTTCCTACACATGCACTGGAAAAAGAAGGAAACCTAAAGATATTTATAATTTCCTATGATTTATATGTCATGATTTACCACAGGAAGGAAGAAATGGAGGATATACGTCAGGTATCCAAGGTTAAACAGCTTGTCAGTGTGGGAACTGGAATGGGAATCAGTGTGGTTTGAGACCAAGTTCTCTCACCTCTCACAAAATATTGTGTTACAAGGAGAGGAGAAGGGAATGGATGAGAAAATCCTGTCTAATGTTCTTCTAGTGACACCTTTGCAAACGGCCCTGGTCAGCTTCATAGAAAGAACTTTTAATGGCTTAGTAAAACATATGGATGGATAGATAGATAGATAGAAAGATAGACAGATAGATAAAGATAGATTGACAGATGGATATAGATAAAGATGATAGGTAGATGATAGATCGATAGATGATTGATACAGGATTTTATTAGAGAATAAAGATAGATAAGATAGGGCTTCCCTGGTGGCGCAGTGGTTGAGAGTCCGCCTGCTGATGCAGGGGACACGGGTTCGTGCCCCGGTCCGGGAGGATCCCACATGCCACGGAGCGGCTGGGCCCGTGAGCCATGGCCGCTGAGCCTGCGCGTCCGGAGCCTGTGCTCTGCAACGGGAGAGGCCACAACAGTGAGAGGCCCGCGTACCGCCAAAAAAACAAAAAGATAGATAAGATAGAGATGGATAGATGATAGATTAGATAGATATTGATAGATAGATACAGAGATATAAAATTTATATTTATAAGTATATAATATACATTTATTTATATTTACATATTTCCATACCTACAAACATAAATAGTATATATTTACCATCTACCGTATATATTTTACACACACGTCCTTAGCCCTACATCATATAGTGTGTGTGTGCGTGTGTGTGTGTCTGAGTACCTCCTTAAAATCTAGTAAAATTATTTTCTAAAGCCGGAAGCAGAAGCTGGCCTCCAAAAGACAGATATCAATCCAACTGGATTGAGGAAAAGTGACCTCGGTACTATCACCTTTTTACATTTTCAAGTAATGGCTTTTCTGTTGCTGGGACAATAACGTGCTTATGAGGGCTCTGCCCCATTGGGTGTCGACTTACGTCTAAGCTGGTGCTGCCTGTCTTTCACAGAGGCATATAGCGACATTATCAAGACCTCTAGTGCCCACACGATGCTCACATGAAAAGACCAAGCTCACGTCCCAACAGTCTTCTTTTGTCTTAGGACTGCCGGTTTAAATGACGCTGAAATGAACGATACAGATTGTGTTTATCTAAAGATCATTCATCAACTAGTCCAAGAAAAGTAAAGATTTATGTTCAAGTATTGGACGGAGCATTTATAAGAGTAAATCTGAAAAAGTATATAATTGGTGGGTTTCAAAAGAAAAGGTTGAATCAACTATACCCCAATAAAAGTGAAAAAAACGTTTCTATGCCCTATAGACATTTTTTCCCCACCAACAGTTGAGTGTGTATATATATATACTGCATATATGTATGTAATACATATAATATTTATTATATACTACATCTTTATATATAGGATATATTATATATGCACATAGTATATATTATATATATTTTTGTATTAGATATATAGTATTTTTGCATTATATATATAGCCATCACAGATAATAAAATTATATATATATTTTAATAGCCAGTATAATACTAGAATATATACACCTATATATGTGCATATATACATATCTTTTATAATGTCTCACAAAAGTCTCTTGATGAAAGAAATGAAGGTGTGTATATAAATTATAAGTGTATCATACATATTATAGTTACTACTACACATGGATATATATTAAGACTTCCTACTGATCAAGAAACATGAGGAAAATTTTCCAATAACTTTTTGTTCCGTAAAAATCTTGGAAAATTGCCAAGGTCAATGTCATCCCTTCTCTTTAACCACCCCTCACGCACCAAAGAGATTATTAGCACTTACACATCCTAACATAGTGTGTGTGTATAGATGTGTGATAACCATGGGCAGACACGTGAGTGCTTTCTTTTTACCATTCACATCTGCTTCCTTTAAGATCAGAAGCATCATGTCTGAGACACACCCCGCCTACAAAATGCACCTTTCTCTTCATTTTCTCTCCCCCCGTAAATACCAGTTGAGTATTATTTTCAAAATATTCTCTTTTTCCTTATGCTGTGTCTGCTCCGTCTCCTAAGAGATAAACAAAGCATGTTCTTTTCTTTCTCATGTATCCCCACAGGACCTAGTTGTGTCTTAGCTGTAAAGATGCCAGATGAATAAAGAGAAAACAAAACACGAATGATGCCAGGTTGTTAAGCAGAGTTCCTAGAAGTCAGCAGGATAGAGTGGCATCTTTCTCCAACTATTGCCTGGGAACAAACTTGAAAGAGAATTAGATTACCCAGGACCCTTTGAGATTTGTATGCATTTATAACGAATTCTCAAATCTGCCATCTTGTTTTATCTTTAACTGGACCCTGAGGTGCAAACCCTGTCCCTTTGTAGCAGATAAACACATAGAAATTAAGTAACCTGTCTAAGGTCGCTTGACCTTCACTTGGCCAGTGAAGGACAAAGCTCTAGCCCCTCTGATTTTGGGCCCTGGCTCCTGGGTGCTTCCCTATTATTTTGATGCATGCCTTGCAGGTTAACATAACAGGATTCCTTAGCAAAAAGCTCCACGTCTTTCCCTTGGGAGGTTGAATGCGGACTGTTTATACAGGAAGATGGGTTTTATTTTACTCGTCAATGCATCTCCTGTCATCATTCACTGAAAATTAAAAAAAATGTATGTTCTCACATAGAGAACAGACTTGTGGTTGCCAAAGGGGAGAGGGGGTAGGGAGAGGGGTGGATTGGGA
This sequence comes from Delphinapterus leucas, assembly GCF_059928025.1. NCBI lineage: Eukaryota > Metazoa > Chordata > Mammalia > Artiodactyla > Monodontidae > Delphinapterus > Delphinapterus leucas. Next base: position 130,845,820 of record NC_143150.1, on the reverse strand, counting down.
GTTCGGGGTTAGTAGATGCAAACTATTACATTTAGAATGGATAAACAACAAGGTCCTGCTGTAGAGCACAGGGAACTATATTCCATATTCTGTGATAAACTATAATGGAAAAGAATATAAAACAAGAATGTCCCTATGTGTATAACTGAGTCACTTTGCCGTGCAGCAGAGGTTGGCACAATATGGTAAAACAGGTGTCCTTCAATAAAAAAAGGAAAAAAAAAGGAAAAAAGATGTCCTCAGATTGCTTTTCCTTTATTTGCGATTCTGCAAGAATGTGCCTGGCCACTGACTTTTCTGCACACATATCTTAAGAAACTCAGAGGAGACCACGGTTGGCATCATCATCCATTCCCACGAAGATGAGCGCAGCCTTTGGGCTCATCTCAGGCTGGAAAGTAGTTTCCACCAATAGCTTGATGCTAACTACGGCGTCAATAAGAGGCTGCAGTGAACTACATTTTTCTCTCTTTTTTTCCCTGGTTGGCTCGTTAGAGATCATACCGTCCTCACCATCTCTGCAAAGGAGACAGGCTAGCAGCTGGCTTTAGAATGAAAAGGGGCATCACGGAAAGAGACATTCTGCATACAGTCTACGGAGAAACTTACATTATTTCAACACCTGACCCTTGGTACTATAACTTCTTTGCAATAGGCTAGCCACAAATACGTGGTTTTTGAAAATTAAAATCCAAGAGGGGTCCGTTCAGGTCACAAAATGCATTCGATTGTCTCCTGGACACACTTCTTTTCACAGTGCTGTTGACAGACGTCCTTTTCTATAAATTAAGGGTCCTTTCCAATCTGATTCACCTGGCTGGGAGAAGCAGCCTTGCTACCCCAAGCTGGACTTGCTATTGGAAACTGCAGGCAGGAGCCACCTTGCTTCCGTGTCACTTTGACGCACCATTGGTCTGATGGAGCCATCATTAAAATTTTAGGCTAACACAGAATAGGGTTCATGACAAATTTACAAGTATGCCTCCTGTAAAACTCCCTTCGGAGGCGATTCTGTTATGGCGGCACAAAAGAAAATAAAAAGGAAGATACTATCCAAATAGGATGTCTTGCACGACGGAAAAAAATGCTGGAAAGCACAGAGACTAGAAATATAGGTTTGGGTTTTGTGGAACTAGAATATTCAGTGAGAAAAATCCCCTTAAGATATTCAAAAGAAAGACTGCCACATTCATTGAAAAGACAAAGGACCACTGTTATCCACTTATTTCTGATTTCCTCTCTTAGATATCCATCATTGGAACTCATGATATCCTTAATAAAGTGCTTAAACATCATGCAACAGGGATAAAGTCTATAGGTAAGGGAGGAGTTGGGAAATCTATGAACATCAAAAACAAAGAATTTTTGTCTGTATAAGGATGGTGTATCTTTGATTTGTGACATTATTACAAGGAAAAGAGACCCGTCCGATTAGGGTTGTCACAGATACGCAAACTGCAGCTGAAGAGGACATTTCAATCAGAAATCTCTCTCTTCAGAATCTTCTCTCCCTGCTTTGCCCCAGCTTTTTTCCTCCCTGGGTTATCAGTTTTCTACCACATCTTGCACTGGCTTGATCTGGCAATGGTCCTAATGTAACATGGCTGAATCTCTTTGCCTTCCTGTATTTCAAACATGCCCACTCTGTGTTCCGTTTATGTCCTTCTTGTGAGAGGCTCTCTGTGATCTGGTCATCATCTTTGCTGTTATTATTAATCATTCTTATTTTGTACCAGAGACGTTGAGCTTTTCTTACTGAGAAATTCACAGGCTACACCAATGAAGGGAGAGGAAATGGGGTTAAAGAAATTAACATTTTCTTACTGAGAAATTCACAGGCTATACCAATGAAGGGAGAGGAAATGGGGGTAAAGAAATTAACATTTTATAGTCATTAAAGCTGAGAAAACGAGCACCCTGCCCACACACACACACACACACATACACACACACACACAATGCATGATCTGCCTCTCTATTAAAGGAAATAAGAGAAGTAACTTAAAACATGCATGAAATTGAACTGCTGTCCTAAATTATATTGAATTCAAGACAGTTGATATAGCATGTAACTGTAGGGAATTCAGTAAGGGGTCCGCCCATCTAGGATGAAGAAAGGTAGCACGGCTCAAATCATACACTATTTATTTGCTACAGGATTCCTGTGGTCTTTATATTAATCATATGGTATATTATATAATGAAAGTCAATTTCTGGTGCTTCTTCATAGAAATATTGCATTATGTGGTTCCAACATTTCTCTCAATGTAAGTGAGCAATAAAGCATGTTATGGTAAATGAAAGAATGAAATACAGGGTACCCCAAATGTAAAATTGATAGCTAGTGGGAAGCAGCCGCACAGCACAGGGAGATCAGCTCGGTGCTTTGTGACCACCTAGAGTGGGAGGGAGATGCAAGAGGGAGGGGATATGGGGATATATGTATAGGTATAGCTGATTCACTTTGTTATACAGCAGAAACTAACACACCATTGTAAAGCAATTATACGTCAATAAAGATGCTAAACAGATATATAAGGTACCCCATGACTTTTTGGTATAGACAAGAAACCATCCATTTTAGGAATCTTGGCCCCCAAGTGGACACTCTTTCTACTAAATTATTTTTGCTATAAATCTAGGAGCTCAAAGCTCCTATGACGAGAAAGGTACATGCAACATTTGATTTTCATGCCCCACAGCTGAAGGTGACATTTCCTCCGATTGCGGACACTAAACACCCATAAAGATGGCGTAATTTTGAAGTTGCACACCATTTCTTCAACATCAGAGGAGTCAAAATTGTCCATTTCTCTCATTAGCCTAATACTGGAATAATATTTCCGGGGACTATTTTGAACAATAACTGTCATCGGCCACATTTTTTTATAAAGGGAATTTTCATGTGCTTTGCTATAGCATCCGCAGATCAGCCAATGCTCACATACTTTTGCATATAATCTTTGCAGACATGATATAAATTGTTATTTTCCCTGGTCACCCTGATAATTAATTCAAAATACAGAACTTTAGCTCTCCACATTACATAATATCTTATAGAAGCCCCCAAACTGACAAAGAGACACATCCTAAAACGTCAGTGTGTGCCTTATTTCTGCCGGTATGTAGAATACATTCAAACGTGATCGAAAAGCAATTTGGAAAAACAGGGTGAAATCTTGTTATTTGATGGGTAGTATTTAGGTCTATAATAAAAATGGGGCTTAAGGTTGTCAAAGGTGACCATAGGTCCTGTTAAATGCTTTTTCTATTAGAAACATGACAGCTCATAGAAACATGAGTTGCAGATGTAGGGTGGGAAAAACACTGCATAAAAATAGAGGAGAGATATTAAAGGTGGCATTATACTTCCTAAATGACAACATTAAACAAAAGTAGGGTTTTTGTGTGTTTGTTTGCTTGATTTTTACAGAACCTGGGGTCCGGTCTCACTTGGGGTCTGCATGCTCTTCCAAAGATGTGAGGACCACAGAAGGAGTTTTGCAACAGAACCGCGTGGGACTGGAGACTGCAGCCGCATCAGATAACGAAGGTTTCTGACACTGTGTAAGTCTGGGGAAATGGGTTCCTCCTGCGATCCCATGTGGATGGGTCAGTGCATTGGGACTCATGAGGTTATTATAACAGACACTTCACAAAGCACGTGCTGAGGTCACATGGGCAGGTGGCCGGCCACGAACGTCTTGGGCTGTGAACAGGTTTCTCCCTGCTTTCACATCTTTCCAAAGCTGTTTTTATTTTTTGTTTTTTTTTTGCGGTACGCGGGCCTCTCACTGCTGTGGCCTCTCCCGTTGCGGAGCACAGGCTCCGGACGCGCAGGGTCAGCGGCCATGGCTCACGGGCCCAGCCGCTCCGCGGCATGTGGGATCCTCCCGAACCGGGGCACGAACCCGTGTCCCCTGCATCGGCAGGCGGACTCTCAACCACCACGCCACCAGGGTAGCCCCAAAGCTGGTTTTATAAGGCATTTGGCCAACATGTTGCAGCCAGCACGCCTTCCTCTCCTATGTTATAAATTATTTACAATGTTTCCCCATGTAACTCTATCTCCTTAGATTTTCTAACCTTCCTATGCCGAGTTTCACGTTCTATATTTACCCACTGAGGTGAGAGGCAGGCACCGCTGGCGTTTTAAAATGTTATTTCAGCAAAAATGAGATTCCAAATGTTTAACGACCCCATATCGTAACTAAAACAGTAGATGAAATTGATGACTTGTGTTTTTAAATCAACCGACGTTCTACAAAATTCGATAAGCGCACGGAAGGTGATGAGTGTGTGTACCAGGGTGGATGATCGGTGGGGTGTGTGTGTGACCGTAGGTGTACCTTAAAAGCATTTTAAAATTCAAGGCTATCAGTTTTCTCGAGGCATAGAAAGATGATAGTGATTTCTTTTTTTTCTTCTTTTAGATTTTTCAGAATCCCTACAGGGGACATATCTTTTTCTGTACTGACGAGGAACAGAGCAAAACTACCTGGTGTCAAACCCTGGTTATTTTATTTCCTTACTGCGACTTTGAGGAAGTCTTTGAACCTCCTGGGTTTCACTGCTCCCTTTGGTAACATGAAAGCATCTACTCTAGGAGGGTGGTATAAAGATGAAGTGACTTAGTACATCTAACTTAGTTAGAACAGCACGTTTTGATTATCATTTGAAAGTTTTAAAATTCAAAACAAGTATGGGTAGATCTTGAAGATACTGTGGATTGGGTCCCAGACCACCGCAATAAGGCAAGTATCAAAATAAAGCGAGTTACAAGAGTTTTTCTGGGTTTCCCAGTGCATGTAAAAGTGACGTTTACACTATACTGTAGTCTATTAAGTGTGCAATAGCATTACGTCTAAAAAGAAAAACCACAATGTAGAGGCCTTAATTTTAAAATATTGCTAAAAACTTCTCACCATCCTCTGAGCCTTCAGCAAGTCATAGCAGTAACACCAAAGATCACTGATCACAGACACCATCACAAATATAATAATGAAGACGTTTGAAATATTTCGAGAGTTATCAAAATGTGACACAGACCCCAAGTGAGCAAATGCAGTTGGGAAAACGACACTGATAGAGTTATAGACTGTCTACAGACTTATAGACAGTGATAGGCAGGGTCGCCGCAAACCCTCAATTTGTGCAATAAAATGAGGTCTGCCTGTAATTGCTCTTTAAACCGTTGACCCAATAATTTAAAACATCTCTAAGCACTTGCTGTAAGAGTTTCTCTGTAAGTGGTGCATTTCCTCCGGAAGTGTTACATATTTTGGCTGTCATAACTTGGAAAAAGCAATTTCAACATTGTCTATGTAACAGCTAAAATAATACCTAAACAATCCCTAAGATAAACCCTGACAATACCTAAAATTCAATAATACGGAATGCCTTGAGATATCTGTTTTCAAGCTGTGTTCACAAACAAATCGTAAAGATTTGACAGATGTTACCACTGAAGCGTAATAATGCTTCTAATATTTGGAATGAGGCACCATCTAAATTCCCAGTTTTATGGGACATTTTTTAGGGCTGTATTTTGGGGCTCCAGAAATTCATCTCCCCATTTCCCTCCTACATCAGTGGAAACACCCAAGTGCACAGTTCTCTACTGGTCCCTGGGACGAAGCGCTTAGAATAATTTTCCTTTCTGGGCTTCTCCCAGCTGAACCCCGTGGACATTCTTCTGTTTCCAGCAGCTCTCAGTCCCACCCTATTAGAAGCTCATGACCTTAGGAACTAGTCTGAAGACCTCCCTTTCAGCCAAATGTGGAAGAGCCCTCAATCTCCCCTGTTTTCCCTAAAGCTCTTGCCTTGAGAAAACACAGTTATTTGTAGGTTTTGCAAGTATTTGGGCTGGTAGTCACCTTATAGAAAGGTAGACATGTAAAAGACCGTTCTCTATATATCCATTTCTTTTTTAAAAATTTATTTATTTTACTTATTTAGTTTTGGCTGCGTTGGGTCTTCGTTGCTGCACGTGGGGTTTCTCTAGTTGCGGCGAGCGGGGGCTGCTCTTCGTTGTGGAGCACGGGCTCTAGGAGCGCGGGCTTCAGTAGTTGTGGCACATGGGCTCAGTAGTTGTGGCTCGTGGGCTCTAGAGCGCAGGCTCAGTAGTTGCGGCACATGGGCTTACTTGCTCCGCGGCATGTGGGATCTTCCCAGACCAGGGCTCGAACCCGTGTTCCCTGCATTGGCAGGTGGATTCTTAACCGCTGCGCTACCAGGGGAGCCCCTATATATCCATTTCTTTAAATAAGATAATAAGAACCTGCCGAGAAAGTACCACTTTCCTCCCTTAGCAGAATCTAATTTTTAATTTTTTTTCTAATCAGGCAGCCCAGAAAAGGGGAGGTGATGAATACATTTGGAGGAAGTTGTGGGAAAGAAAAAACACCTCTGCCATCTGACTGCTAGTAACTAGCCTGATAATGGCTAAGTGGGGTGGGCCCCACTGCATAAAGATAATTTGAGGTACCAGGAGATAAAAGTCGTCCGCAAGCATGTGGGGATAAGATGGAAACAAGGACAGTGTGCAACCACGGAAAATGACCCAGATGACTCACCATCCTTGCGTGTAAGTTACTCAACTCCACCAAGATGGGCTTGGTCATCTCTGATGGTGGTGCTTTATCACTTCTGGAACATGCAACTCTAAAACTATTCCATCTATCTATCCATCTATCTATCCATCTATCTATCTATCTACCTATCTACCTACCTACCTACCTATCCCATCTTTCTTCCTCTCTCTTCCTTCCTTCCCTTCCATCCCTCCCTCCTTTCTTTACATCTATCTATCCATCTCTCTACCTATCATCTATCTCAACTATCATCTATTTGTATCTACCTATCTACCTACTCACATCTATCACCTCTACCATCTGTGTGTCTATGTATCCATCCATCCATATCCGTCTCTATATTAATAAATCATTATCCATCTAGCATTCATATATGTTTATCTATCTACAATCTATGTATCTGTATCCATCCATTCATCCAACTGTTCATCCTTTATATCTGTCCATCAATCATCTATTCAATCTATCTATCATCTATCTATCTATCTATCTATCTATCTATCTATCTATCTATCTATCTGTTTTTTGGGTTTATCATTTCTACTGTGTCCCCACCTCCCCTGACAGGATGATAGTAATTATCAAACAGCCTGCTCTATCTGCTTACCCAGCTGCTTTCACTGCACCCAGCGCCATCCCACCACATTCACACCATCCCCACAACTGCTTCTGGAGGGAACACTCTCGAATCTTGCTCCCCAAAAGAGTTGGGGATAATTGGGAACCAGAAACACTGGCATCATTTTGCAGGCTTGTTGGAGATGCAGAAACTCTAGCCCACGCAATCCCTGCTGGATCAGAACCCGCCCTGTAGCCTGATGTCAGCACATCCTTGGAACAACGTGTGAGAAGCACTGATAAAAATCGCAAATATGGGCTTCCCTGGTGGCGCAGTGGTTGACAGTCCGCCTGCCGATGCAGGGGACTCGGGTTCGTGCCCCGGTCCGGGAAGATCCCACGTGCCGCGGAGCGGCTGGGCCCGTGACCCATGGCCTGAGCCTGCGCGTCCGGAACCTGTGCTCCGCAACGGGAGAGACCGCAACAGTGAGAGGCCCGCGTACCACAAAAAACAAACAAAAAAACGCAAATATGCTCACACCACTTTTAAGCCATCTTTTACCGTCTGCTGCTTGAATTCAGGACAAGGTGCACACGGCATGCCTTGTGACTTGAGGCATGTTATCAGCTGGATGCTACTCCCCTCCTTCCCCACACCTTTCCCGGTGACACCTTCTATTTTTCAGCCAGGACAGAAAAAAGCCATGGTTCCCCAAACTTCCCGAGTCTTCTCACTTTGAGGGTGTGGAGTTCTGCCCTCCCGAAGCATCCACCATCATTGGTTTGTCTGCGTGGATGCCCACATACTTGGAGGGATGTGGTTTGGGGTAGCTTCCTACAGAGCACTGCCCGCCCCTTGCAGACAAGGTTAAGGGTCTGTGTCTAGACTCCCACTGGCACCCTGGGTACCATCTCCAGCACCTCCTGCTGCTTCCTGGCTGTACCTCCCTGCTCTCCGTTTGGAGTCCTAGGATGGAGAGAGCTTCTTCTTTCATTTTTAACAGAAGCCCCAGCACAGAGCTGGGGTGATGGAGAAGCTTGGTAAACATTGCAGAAAGAATAGATGAATGAATGAATGCATACATTTTTACCATTCGTTGAGTTATTCAGAATGGCCATTCAGAATGAATCAAATGGTGAAAAAAGGAATGACTCCCCTATTTCAAAAATTGGCTAGAGATCTAATCTTAAATCCACGAAAATGGCTTTTCCATTAAATAGATATGACATGTTTATGTATTCATGAAATATTATTTACATATTTATAAAATACTTATTTACTTATATGTAAACACATATTTTGTATTAGATAATATAACTCATATGCACTAGAATTATATGTATATATAACATGATATATATACATATCTGCAATATATGTGTAATATAAAATGTATATGTTTTAAATATATAAAATATATATTACATATTATATCACACATATGGTATGATATATTATGTATTATTTTATATACAAATGCTTCATATAGTATAGCTATTATATATGTATATAAATATAATATAATTATACTTTATAAATATATTTATTAAAATTCAATTATGCACAATATATTAAAATATTTATTTGTATGTAATATATAAATGTGTATGTATATATGTGTATATACGTGTGTATATATATATCCTGTGTACGTCACATTCAGCAAACGACCTGAGCCCAACATGTAAAAAAAAATTCAGAGTTCGAATACAGCAGTCACAGTCTTTGCTGTTTTCCTTTACCTGATAATTAGCTAATATTATCATGACATTCATGAACTTGAGTTAGAAATTTTTGCTGCATCCTTCATTGGTGAAGAGTTTGGGCTCTGAACACACGATCTTCCTTTGAATCTGAGTTCTGCTGCTGCCTTGTAGCTTAATGTTTCTGATTCTCAACATCTTCAGTTCTAAAATAGAAGTAATACAGGTGCCTGCCCCTTAGGGCTATCGTGACTGTTAAGATAAGGAATGACCAGGTGCATGTGAGGACTGGACAAGTTAGGTCGCATCAGTATGGTAGTAATTTTCTGCCTCTCCAGTTGTATTCAAATGAATTACTTGCTGTCAGAGATTTACTCAAATAAGGCTACCAGAAAGATTTAAGGCATGACAACAAACACAACTCAAAACCCAGCAACATAAGAAGCAGCAGTGGCTGAACTTGATAAACCCAAGGGTTCCATTTCAGGAAACATCCTCTTGTTATGAGTTTCACCAACCAGAGTGCCTTTCTCCAATGTCAGGCCAGAAGAAAATCCCTAGCGGGGACACAAAACCTGTTCATGAGGACGAACCACAAGAAACTGACCTATTACCAACTGAGTGTGCCGTTTATCACCTACGTCAGATGTATCGCTTAGTTTTTAAAGTGAAAAAGACATCTAAAGAAGGAAAAGTAAATAAATATGATAGGCCACCTACAAAAAAAAGAATGGACGCGTAATTATTTGCACAAAGCATTAGAAAATACTGTGATATTTTATTATTAAAAATGCTGCTGAAAAGTTTATACATATGTGTCCAGCCATATATATCTTCTATCATTACTTAAGGCAAAATCAAAAACAAAATCGCAAAATAATAATCCAAGAAACCATTAAACCCTGCGTGCCAGTGAAGGTCAAGAATAAAAGCCTAGGAAAGTTTTTTTCTAACTTATGTTTTTTTTTTTTCTCTTTTTTATAGATAGCAAGTATATTTTATTCTCATAGAACTCTATGAAGATTCTATAACTTCTTTCCATGTAGAAATATCATTTAAGGTGTATTAAATTGCTTTTGATCATAACCCTTTGTAAAAGCTAAAGTTATTCACTTAACGAGAACTCTTTTTTTTTTTTTTTCCTTATCCAAATGTCACAAGCCTGATACATTACTGTGCATATTGCTAGCAGAAGACAATTGGAAATACTAAACAAATACTGGAATTCACATTACAAACATACCGGACCCACACTGGTGCCAAGCATCACGTCCTTCGTAGTTCCCTGGAGAGCCTATTCGTCGTAGCTTAGCTGGGGTAATGCGCAGCTTGCAGAAATGGCCTGACAATAGCTTTCAAAAATGATGAACAAAAATCGTACCCATGACACCTCTAGCTGCAGGAGTGATGCTTCTCTCTATGCAAAGTTGGGGTTATATTTCACCTATGTATACACAGAGAATCACTCTTAAATTTAAACCAAGATGAACAACAGAATTTATTGGACGATCTGTATGCATTTTTAAAAGCACTCTCTTTTTCTAGGGGGGCCATTTTCAAACACTTTGATAGACATTGCTACAGTTTTAGTTTAGGGGTTCAATAATCAAAGATTATACAAAGAGACAAGGAATTTGGACTATCTTTGTGGAGAATGTCCACCTTGGCAAAGACATATAGTGCTGGGTTTCCATGAGAACCATGCCCAGAGACATCTTCAAATATCTTTGGCTACTATTTCCTGGTGTTGCAATATAATTTTGAAAGACAAAACATAAAGTCACCATGGTTACGATTTTTTTTCCTTCCACTTTAGGACACTTGCAAAAGATTCCTTCAGGAAAATTAAAAGGACGATGAGAAAATGACAAAGTGTCAGAGGGACAAACTTCTCATCCCTGTCTCACCAATTTAAAATGACTGAATATTTCTGTGTGTTATCTTGACAGTGAAGCCATCCTAACTTCCCGGAAAACCCATGCAAAGCACTTTTAATGTTCTATCCTTTTGTTTGTTTTCTCTCTGTAATACTCATGGATTAGTGACTGATACACAAATCCACAAATGGTAATAGTTTCAGACAAGCATATGTTTTATCCCATAAATGATATAAAAAATAAAAATCCCTGCTTACTGATAAATAAGGGACTTACTGCTTAAACAGAAAGGAAAGACACATGCCCTCTTTCAATCTGATTAGCTAAGCTGAGCAGGTATTTCATCAGCCAAACCCTTCTGCAGCTGCTAGGGAATACAGAGCTGTATTGACTCAGCAGAGCTTGGCCCTACCAAAGACAAGCTTTCTTTTCCTTTTTGGCAGGACCCTGGGATGGGAAGCAACTCTTCCTCAACAGATTCAAAGAACCAGAACTACAGAACGAGACTTGTATTCTGTTTTTCCCCCGCGGTCACTCTGCATGTGCGTGCGTGTTTCTAATTCAACAAGCTTTAAATAGGCTCCACGCTGGGGATCCATCCTGGGGTTGCAACTTCATGAAGCCTTAACACACAAAAATAAAAGTTTTCCTAAAAATAACGGTCTCCTAAGAATGCTGTCGCATGCACTTTCCAGCCCAAAAAGGGGAGAGAGAGCCTAGTCGAACAGACGGTCTAGGTCCGCTGTGTGACAATCACATCCTCCTACAAATGAAACACGTTAGGAAACCCCATGTCTGTTGGCCACAAGGAATTAAGAAGAAAATCCTCCTTTGTCCTGGAGGAGACAGAGGTGATATGACTAATGTATATATCGATTTATATACATACAGACCACAATGGAAAGCACAATCTCGCTAAAAGCTCTTTCAAACTGAAAACACCAATAAAAGCTTTTTTTGTTGTTGTTTTTGTTTTTCTTTCTGTTTTTCTCTCTGTGTGTGTTTGTTTAAACGCACAGCTATATACATTTTTTTATTTTTATTTTTACAAAGTTTCTTAAATAGAGTTCAGGCTCGCAAAACATCTCTTTGCACAGAACTCTACGTATGTAACTGCATAGTCAGTTCTTTTATTTTAATAATAAAATTCTACTTTTCCTTCTCTCTGGATTACACCTCCATATGCTGGGTAAAAGCCCATAGATTCTTTCTTCACTTAAGTAGAGCCATCTGTCGTATGGCACAAAAAGAACTTTTATTTATTTCAATTGTAATTAAAAAAAAAAAAATGTGCCCTCAGCTGAGTTCCAGAAGTGTCAGCTTCTATGGTCACATTGGAAACATCCAGGTCCTTGAAACTTCGATGTCCTAGTTGCACTAAAGTTTGCCAGATGGTGGAGATCTTAAAGCAGTATTGTAACAGCAATGTATACGTTTCACATTTCGTAGGGTCAGAAGTTGATCTCGTTGTACTGGGAAACGCCAATGGAAAGGGTCTGCAAGGACACAGTGGCTGCCCTTTTGCTTTTGTTTTGTTTTGTTTTGTTTTGTCTTAAGCCAAACATTCCTTGTTTGGAGATGTTGCTTCTTTCTTTCTCTCTTCGATGTGGCTGAGGGGAGGCGCAGAGGGAGGGGAAGAAGACGGCAAAGCTATACTCTAGTGGTTGAATGCCCGTGGGGTAAATTTGTACTGTTTTGTCCTCCACTGAAGGTATTGAACGTGTGCAAAGGCTGCATCCCCGTCAGTGTGTTGGGAATCATAGTGATGGTATTTGGTGTCATAAGTGGGATGTCATCAGGGGACCTGCGCAGCGTGAGGGTGTAGTCTGGAGGGCAGGTGAGCCTCAGCGTGTCATGAGCCTGCAGGGACTCACACTCGTGATCATGCTCCAGCTGTTTCATCTGCAGGGACATGATCTCTTCGTTCTGGATGTGAGCAATGTCATTCGTGGTATTTCTCTGGGGACTGGGGCGCCTGTGTGTCTCATGGCGCCTCTTGTCCTTCTTATAGTACAGCGCCGCGAACGCCAAGATGTTAAGGAAGAGTAAGGATGCCCCCACGGCAATGGTGACGCTCAACTCAGTGGAATAATCCCGTTTGGTTTCGATGAGGACAGTGGTGTCCTCGGGCCCCGTTTTATGAGGGTCCTTGGAGTGTTTGGGGTTGTTGGCAGGAGTGATCGCCGGGCGTTTGGTCGTGGGCCATATCTTGGCAGGAGATCGCCGAGTTCCGTAGGGAAAGGAGGTCATGTCCGGAGGAGGAACCTTTGTGGTTGTGGACACATACTGGAATATCTCATTCAAGTTGTGCAAGTGAGGCACGAGTTCCAACCAGAAAGCCACTTTTGTGGCTCGGTAATGGTCCCTCACTCTGGGTTTCAAGCCAATATGCAGATAGAGCTGGTCTTTGGGGTTATACTTGGACCAGGCCACTTCCTCAAAGCGATTGGGTTTTGTGTGAATGAACTTGGTGTCCTGAGGAACTGGCTGATTAGGATCACTGGGGACAGAAGGGAGAAAAAAAGAGAAAGGTCACACTCTTCCACATTTCCCAAGTAAATTTTAATCAAATACAATGAAATTACAATCAGATAATCTCATGTGTTTATTGATATGCACAAAGTACTCAAGTAGCAACAAATACATGATGTTTTAATCCCGATGCGCTACCATTTTGCCTTTTCTTTAAAATCCCCTTACCTTTATTTTAAAAATAATTCCTGATGGCAGTATGATAGCATTTTCATAACACTTCTACACTTTTTAAATGCATCCAATTATCTTCCATGATAAAGAAGGAAACCAAAAATGTGTCTTGCATTTCAAGTTTAACTACTTTTGAGTCAGAAATCTCAACCAGGGTGATTTGCCCCCAAGAGGGCATCTGGTAACATCTGGAGATGTTTTTTGGTTGTTATAAGTGAAGGGTGGTGCCATGAATGGGTAGATGCCAGGGTGACTGTTAAATATGCTCCAGGGCACAGGACAGCCCCTCCACAGCAGAGAAGTAACTGGTCCCAGGTGTCAGTAGTATTGAGGCTGAGAAATCCTGATTTAGAGGCTATGGTCCAAAATTTGTGCCATTCTCTTTCTTCCTCAAGAATTGCTTCTTAGGTAAATGAATAGATACTGTGGTTACAACTAAAATGTATGTTAAAAATCAAATAAAAACTGGCTTTTGTAATTACAAGATGTTAATAAATAGAATTATGCATCAATTGTTCGTTCTCTCTCAGAAAGAGAAATATGTATGTACTTGGAAACCTTCTGAAGACTGAGTCACGTAAAGATCAAACAACATTCCGTTGATTTAAGAAGTTTGGTCAGACGGTGGTTTTAGATATGCAGAGTTAAGGGTTTTAGGAAAAGTACCACACGATGCAAGAAATTGAGGGTTTTTTATAGATTTCAAGTGTGCATGGAAACTATGAACCTAAGAAGTCTCCTATGATTTACATAAGTGGACACAGGCAGAAGGAGAATCACCAAAATGGAAAGATTCTCCACAAAACATGGTACTTGAAACATCTTTGCAACTAACTCTTTTAAGATAACAAACAACCTCCCCCTGCCCCGCAAAGATATATTCTCATTTCTTCCATTTTTTTTTAGGCTTGGTAAAGTGAGCTGTAAAACAGGTTTCATCTTAATGTGTGCTGGTTTGGAAAATTTGAGATCACGCATGATATAATGCCACCTAGTTGACACTGAACATTCAGACATGATGTGCAGACCCAGTTTGCTTAGATCTATTGCTCCAGGTGCTCTAACTTCTATTTTCCACGTAACACTTTAATGAAGCTGCCTTCAGCCACTGCCTGTTTGCTCATGTATCAGAAGGCTGGGGAACCAGAAGGTCCCACTGGAAGACCTAAAGACTACAGACATTCCCAAGTAGTGTGCAGGATGCAAACGATGCACTTGACCAACAGATGCATCTGCCAAAGGAAGGACTTTAGCCCTCAGTCTGAGGCTGTCAAAATCATCTCCATACATTAAGTTCTGCATCTCTCCCTCTTTACAAGCTGTGAAATCTTGAGCAAATCCTTAAGCCTCTCTTAGCCTCATCTATAAAGTGGATAAGAATACTGGGATGGAAAGGAAGTGAGAAAGGTTAAATAATAACTACAATATTCCTGGCATGTAGTAAGAGCTCAATAAATAGTATCCCTCTCTGCAATGCATAAATTAGAATACCTACAAATTGCTAGCGAGAGAGGACTATAAATAACATACTGTATATAGCCACAGAATATACCTAATACCCTACATTCTACATAGTATATGCTACATAAAAGTATACTGTATACCAGTATACACGGTACACTAATATCCTAGATACAGTGTATGCTGCATAACAATATACTGTATATATGGTACACTGTTAATTATATATGGTATATACTGTTTAAAAGTATACTGTGTACATCATAGCATACATGGTGCAGTATATACTGTATGTATATATGTATATGCTATATCAAAGTATACTATACACTGTGTATAGTATAGACCACTGTATACCACAGTATATATGGTACACTTTTAATTATATATAGTATATACTGTTTAAAAGTATACTGTGTACATCATAGCATACATGGTGCAGTATATACTGTATGTATATATGTATATGCTATATCAAAGTATACTATACACTGTGTATAGTATAGACCACTGTATACCACAGTATATATGGTACACTGTTAATTATATATGGTATATACTGTTTAAAAGTATACTGTGTACATCATAGCATACATGGTGCAGTATATACTGTATGTATATATGTATATGCTATATCAAAGTATACTATACACTGTGTATAGTATAGACCACTGTATACCACAGTATATATGGTACACTGTTAATTATATATAGTATATACTGTTTAAAAGTATACTGTGTACATCATAGCATACATGGTGCAGTATATACTGTATGTAGTATATGCTATATCAAAGTATACTATACACTGTGTATAGTGTAGACCACTGTATACCACAGTATATATGGTACACTGTATATAGTATACACTGTATAAAAGAATACTATGTATATCATAGCATATATGGTACACGATATACTGTATATAGTATATGCTGTATCAAAGTATACTGTATACCACAGTGCATACATTATATTACACACTGGGTACAGTATATGCTGTATAAAAGGATACTGTATACAACAGTACATGCTGCATACTATATACACACACAGACATATATATATACAGATGCATAGGTATATATATGATCGTAGATATGATTATATATGTGGTACGCAGGACAAAGAAATTGTACCACATAACTGAGTACACACTAACTGCTGTGCTCCTATTAGTGAGATGATAAAATATAAAAAATTATAGGTCTTAATACTATGAGCTTTCTTATTTATGTGTTCATTTATAAACATTTATATACTTTAAAATAATCTGCTTTTAATTCATTTTCATATTCTTATATGTTTTCGAAAAATGTTGGATTTAAGATAGCACCTCATGTTTTTTTATTTGAGTCTTCTGAAATACATTGTTGGAAAATTCCTGTTTAACTGGAATCTGTCATGGAGAAACTTGTCATCGATTTTTATTGTTCTAAAAGCAACGAAAGGGAGCGAGGATTCCCACTATGTTTGCATTGATCTGATTTCACGGAATTGGGTCTTTTAGTTGTACTGACCTTTTACTGAAGAGAGGGCATCTAGGAAAGAGAGTGTCTTTTCATGTAGGATATTTGTCGATTTTTTTTATGGAATTCGGTGTACATTTGAAAGGTAAGGAAACACATTTATTTTGTTCTCAGAGAATAGAGGATTTTGAAAATCCGGTAAGTATGCTTTAGCCCGATACAATCTATCAAAGTTCTGGGAGAGGCACAGTCAGAAGCCTTAAACCAAGATAAACTCACGGCGCTTATGAAGGCTCATCATTTCCCCTTGTCAAACGCCCCAAAGACAGTAAGATCTCTACGTGGGATACCACTGCCTTGTTGTTTAGACTTCGCTTCAGCACATGGCGTGTTCTAATTCCCATGAGTAAAATTCAAGATGATAACGATTAAGGAGAGAATGAAACAGACACACCTTCTTTCTCTAGTAAAAACCTCAACACCTATCCATACTCCTCGTCACCTACACATACATTTTCACCTGTCATATTTCATTTGCGATATCATCTTAGAAGCGGAGGGTTAAATGCGTCTCCAAGGTCTTGTGGTTCACCTTATTTGTGAGAGATGGGTAACATGATCCCTTTAAAAATACCAGTGAACCCTCTGATATGCTCCTTTGGATGGTATAAGGTTTTCCTTACCCCTAAAACAATGTCGTGGTTGACCATTTGTCCCTAGACCTCTAAGAAGAAAACTACCCCCTGCACCAAGAAGTATGTGTTCAGTCCATCCTATACAACCGGTAGAGATGTTCCTTCACTGAGCTTAAAATACTTTGGGGCAATAAACGTCACTTTTAAAACCAGGCTTTGACTGCAACTCTATCTAACCCATCTTTCCTGTCTGTTTCCTGATTTTTGCAAAGACTGAGCAAAAGTTGAAATATAAATCAATCACAAGATATGAGCAAAATCAAAAGTAGAGATGGAATCTGAAAACCAATGAAAAATACGTCATCCCACCCACTCGACCTATACAACTGTATTTCGACATACTGGAATATATGTTGCTCTTCTTACACAATACATATTGGCTTATCGGCCAACAGCCTTCCCATCTCTGAATTCCAAGAGCCTCCGAGGCCTTCCATGCAGAATGGTGAAGGTACTGTTCACAGCCATATCTTCTGTAGAGACCCTAATTCTACCCATTTTATCCACCTCTCCTCACACAGGACCCAAACGGCACTGGTCCTTGATCAGTGGGCACCTGATTTCTACTGAGTGGCCAGGACCAACGCCTTCCCACCTATTCCCAAAGAGGTTGGATGTGACAAAGAGTTGAAATCTGCGTAATCATTTGTAAACCTTGGGATTAGTTTTAATTTTTCCCAGACATAACTTCTCATTTATCAAAACTCTCCAAGCAGCCTTATTTCTAGCCTAATACTTAATGTCCTGGCTTCACTGTCCTTTCCCAGCGCTGTTTTGGGTTAGTCTTCTCACCTGGATTATTGAAACAGTCTCCTAGCAACGTCCTTCCATCCTTCTATCCTTCCTTCCTTCCTTCCATGCCTACCACACACACCATCCCCACATTATGTTTTCTCTGCTTAACAACAACAAAAAATTTAATATGACAACAAAAAAAATAATATGAATGATTACACAGCTTACACAGATTTACACAGATATATCTACACTTAAGCCTATGTGTAAGGTCAGAACCGTTAGCTTTGGTCATATAAAAAGAAGCCCCAGTGTTCACCTCATCTCAGCAAACGTACGAATAGTCAGGATCATTGGGGCGCGTTTACGAGGGGCAGCAGATGTGACGTTCCACCCAGCGGTCACGGCAAAGCATGTTCTGACACAACATAATCCTTTCTTCTCAGCCACGTGTTGTGATTAGACGTACGATAGGATATTCTTATAACCAAACTCCTGTCTCTGTACTGCTTACAGGGAGCAGTGGATGGTACTCAAGTGTATTCCATCATATTCTGTGGGGCACTGCCTGAGTATGGGTTCTGGAGAACAGAGTTAAGCATCTCACCTCACCCTGTGACATCAGGGATGGTTTATCCTATGCTCTTCCCTTGCTGGCATCAAATAAGGTATGAGACCCTTAATGACATGAGAGATGGTTTAATCCCATGCTGTTCCATTACTGGCACCATATTGCCTCATTCTCCTCAGCTGGACCACTTTGGCAGCCCCCTAGGGACAAAGAAATCCTCCACCACACAGGGCTGATCATGCCACTACCCTATTTAAAATCAATCAAGGAATAACTAGCACCACCTTATAAGCCATATCATCCATTGGCGAACACCTAAATCACTAGACTTTGCTCAATCCCCCATTTTCTGTTAAACCATAAGCCACTGAAATGTGATCCTCCTGACTTACGTTTGAAATTGCACACTGCATTGCAGGTTAGAGGAGGTTCTGAGTAACTTCCTTAAAAGATGATTTGAGGGTTTCCCTGGTGGCGCAGTGGTTAAGAATCCGCCTGCCAATGCAGGGGACACGGGTTCGAGCCCTGGTCCGGGAAGATCCCACATGCCACGGAGCAACTAAACCCGTGTGCCACAACTACTGAGCCTGCGCTCTAGAACCCGCGAGCCACAACTACTGAGCCCACGTGCCACAATTACCAAAGCCCATGCGCCTAGATAGGCCCGTGCTCTGCAACAAGAGAAGCCACCGCAATGAGAAGCCCGTGCACTACAACGAAGAGTAGCCCCTGCTCGCCGCAACTAGAGAAAGCCTGCGTGGAGCAACAAAGACCCAACGCGGCCAAAAATAAATAAAATTAATTTAAAAAAAAAAGAAAGATGATGAGTCATTCCAACGACCTTTCCAATGTGTTGTGAAAACTCATTGCATTAATATCCCCAAGTACGATTTCAGCCATGCTCCACACGGACCACAGAAATAAAAATAGCTCCTGCTTGGATAAAATCCAGATTTTTCAGACTGACATCCGAGGCCATCCATTAGCGATATCCTGTTCCCACAGTGAGATCTCTACCTGGACTCTGGTCAGATGACGGCTATTCCTCCAAGCCAAGTCCTTATTCCTTCCCCATCTGCTACTTTAGCATCTTTATGAAATCCAAAAGTATCCTAAACAAGCACCACTAGTGGCCACAGGAGTATACTGGGCCAGGGATTAAGCCCAAGCTATCTGACATCTCCACCGCTGTGTTCCCCAAATGAGGGGCGTGAACCATAGGCAGGAAGCGAAGTGATTTTAGGAATATAGAGTTATGAAATTAAAAAGCACTCAACATCTTAAAAACCATTTTAAAGAACACTCAACATTTTCAATCCTCACTTAGTCGTAGACAGGTCCTGGTGACCTATAGGTTTGGTGCTAGCATTTCTCTACCATCTCATGACATTAATTTCCTTTAATTTTTCTTTGTCTTTTTTTTTTTTTTAAAGACAACAAGAGAAAATGCATCTCAGAGCCTTTGGCAGGCAAGCACAGCTAATGAGAATTTAATGGCTTTATTTGGATTTTGTAGTTTTCTTTAATGGTTCAGTTAAATTGATGATGAATGATCCTAGATTTCCATTTAAGAAAATCATATAAAGTTTATTCCCAAAACACGTGAGAGAAGAAGAAAGTAGGCGGCTTTAACAAAAGTAAGTCATGATCTGTGTTTAGATGTTATGGAATTAATGATGGGTTTGGATGGTGATGTAGTCGATAGGCATGGCCATGGTGTGGGAAACGCTCCTGTGAGTTTTTTTGCTTCAAAAGAAGGCAACACTTTGCAAGGGCAGGCATTACCTATCTGAGTTCTATGACACAGTTGGGCATTGGTCCTGCCTTTAAAAGGGGTTATGCATTGAACTGCTTCCCTCTCAAATTAAGATACACTGAAGTCCTAACACCCAGGACCTCACAGTGTGATCTTATTGGAAATAGGGTCATTGCAGATGTAGTCAGTCAAGTTAAGATGAGGTTATAGTGGGAATTCCCCGGTGGTCCAGTGCTTAGGGCTCTGCGCTTCCACTGCAGGGGGCACTGGTTCGATCCCTGGCTGGGGAACTAAGATCCCGCAAGCCGTGCGGCCCGGCCAAAAAATAAAAATTAAAAAAAAAAGATGAGGTCATACTGGAGCAGGATGGACTCTTAAACCAATATGATTGGTGCCCTTATAAGAAGATGGTCAAAATAAAAAAGAACAAAATAATGCCATTTGCAGCAACATGGATGCAACTAGAGATTATCATACTAGGTAGAATAAGTCAGAAAGAGAAAGACAAATACCATATGATATCACTTATGTGTGGAATCTAAAATATGACACAAATGAACTTACCTACGAAACAGAAACAGAGTCACAGATAGAGAGAACAGACTTGTAGTTGCCAAGGGGGAGGGGAGTGGGGGAGGGATGGATTGGGAGTTTGGGGTTAGCAGATGCAAACTACTATACATAGAATGGATAAACAATAAGGACCTACTGTACAGCACAGGGAGCTATATTCAATATCCTCTGATAAACCATCATGGAAAAGAAAATGAAAAAGAATGTATATGTGTCTATAACTGAATCACTTCACTGTAGAGCAGAAGTTAACCCAAGATTGTAAATAAACTATACTTCAATAAAGATAAAAAAGAAGAAGATGGTCATATAAAGACAGACGTGCTGGGAGAGTGTCACGGTATGACAGACACAGAGCTTGGAGAGATGCAGCTACAAGTCAGGCAACACCAAACATTGCCAGCAAAGCACCAGGAGCTAAGAAGCAGCATGGAAACATTCCCCTATGGGTGTCAGAGAGAACTCAGCCCTGCGGACACCTGCATTGTGGACTTCTAGCCTCCAGAACTGTGAAATACACTTCTGTTGTTTTAAGCTACATCATTTTTGGTACTTTGTTGCAGGAATCTTTGGTACTTTGTACTAGGAATCTAATAAACAGGGGTTACTTAAAAATACTTGCTGACTTGACCTCAATCACCGCCTTGTCGAAAAAAGAACCTTTTGGGGACAGACAAGCATCTCTCCCCTGCACGGTTGTACCGTCTCCGTTTCCCACTGTTTTTCTTAGGTCAAACTTGTAAGATGGGACAGTCCAAAGTGGGTATCGGTACAACATGTTTCCCACTCAAGAAATGTGCCACACTTTTCCTAAGACTGCAAAACCATGAAACCACTTCCCACCAGAGTATTTGGAATCATTGTAAAGAATGATACCTGCTGACCCCCTACACATCCCCGGCATCCCCACTTCCTCTCATGAGAGCTACATGAGGCTCAGGCACTGCAGGGCTGCTGCAGTATGGGGCCTAATTCCACCCCCCAGCGGCCCACAGGAAGATTCTCCATCCTCCAGAGCCGGGAGGACCTTCACTGTAAATTCGGTACGAGAAGCTCAAGGTTAATGACAGAAGCGCAGGCAGGTAGAACAGAATGATACCTCATTAATTTCCGCAATTAGGTTATTCGACAAGAGCAAATGAAAAGATGCTCTGATATTTGTAGCTCCTTAAGATGCTGGGGAGTCTTTTCTTTCGTTATTTGCAGAGAATCTGCTCAGTGGAATATGGGTGGACCCTGTTGTATATGTAACGCTTGTATACTTCCTACTTTATTTAGCCAATGAGATTTCTATATGTGTCTATAGATAGATATACAGCTAAATATACACACGTATGAAATTTATATTAATGAAATAAAGACGTGTAAATATTTATATATAAACAAAATAAATATATTTTGTGTGCATATGTATATATAGAAAATAAATCTCACAACAATGGAGAAATCCTATGCATGTACATAGACACATATGCATATATATATCTTACATACACACACATACGGGATTTCTCTACAGTTATGAGATTAGGAGTTATTACATGTGCATATACATATATAATATATATATTATATACACATACAGTATTTCTATATATTTATTATGAGATTTATTTCATTCCTTGGCTATGCATTCCATGTGGCACATGTATTTTGATAACCCTATTATTTACCAAACAAGACAAGGTCCTACCTAGATTTGAAACTCCAGGATCAGTTTCCCATAGAATAGCCAAATATATCTAAGTCTGACCCCAGTAGCAAGTGTAGAATTTTCAATATGCATCTAGCACCTTAGCGAAAATCTGACTTGATAGAAAACAATTCAGGGGTAAAGAAGAAATGAGGTCTCCCTAGATGTTGGGGGGAAAAATGACTGCTTTTGTTACTGTGTGTGGATGCCTGCACACCGCAGTCTAGCCACTCGTGGAAACCACACTTACATGGAGGAACCAGACAAACAATCCCCTGATGGGGAGAAGAACATACCCGGTTTTGGCGAAGTTTGTCCAGTACGTCATGACCACCGCGCTGAGCATGACATCATTCTTGGAGAAGTTGCAGCTGAAGAGCTCGGTAGGGCCAATCATGGGGATCCCGAAGACATAGGGGACTTCGTCGCCATGGGCTGAGTCCGCCCAGCTGGGCTTCATCTCGCTTTGGCAGTGGTGGTAGAAGGCGTAGAAGTAGGTGGGTGAGCCGTACTGTGCGTGCAGGTCTGCGGTGGCCACGGCGGGGGCCACCCACTGGTGGTCAGTGAACAGAGCCACCAAGGTTTTCCGCTGTGTTTCGGGGTTCTCCTTATCTGCCCAGTCCGTGTACATGAACTTGATGGTCTCCCGCAAGGTGTCCTTCCCCTCCGGGTAGCCGTAAAGGTTGTCCACGAAGTTGGACACCAAGAAGTCAAAATCGTTGGGCGTCACACCATCCTCGTTATCCACGACGCCGTCCACGAACTTCAGCCCCTCCCCCTGGTTGACCCCGAGCATGATGTCATAGTTAAGGAATTCCCCCTGCTCCATCAGGATCTGAGGGTCGTCGGGGATGACATCCCCGTCAATGACGGGCCCGAAGGAGATGTGGTACGTGGCCGGGGTGATGGTCTGCTGAATGAGCTCTTTGTAGTTCTTATTCCGAAGGCATTCCACCATATCCGTGGTATCCAGCATGTTGCAGCCGACTTTATCTGCCAATATCCGAGTGTACTTGGCAGGCTGGTAGTTCACGGCCCAGCTGGACAGGGCGGTCCCGCTCTGGATGATGGCCTTCTGGAAGAGACCTGCAGGTGCAAAATTGTGGACATGCAAATGAAAACCCGCAAGACAGAAAAGCAGCTTTTACTCAGCAAAGAAGGCTCTGATTGTCTCTCGGGCATGTGAATTTCTGGATACTGCAGCATTCAGCGCATTCGGCATCTCTTTCTCTCATTTCTATCTCGTCTTCCCCCTCCCCCACCTGCTGGACAGTGGTCTTATAGGATGCTCTCAGACACACACACACACACACAAACACACACAGAGTTTAGAAAACGAAACTGCGTTTACACTTTAGCTGCAGTGCTAAAAACATACAACCTCTTTCTCCTTCCCCAATTTTGTGTAATATTAGTGTCTCCATCCCCAGAATTCGTAAATAAAGAGTCTCAGAGTAATCACAACCCCCCAGCCTCTAAAAATATGCTTTGTGGCCATAAGAGGTCAAAGGCTGTTTTCTCTTACTGGCAAAACCAGGTACCACTTTATTAGAGGGGGAACATCCACTGAAATCAGTTTCAGAGTATAAATTCTGGAATGCATTTTTATTTCCACGCTCCATATACCGAAGGTGCTAAAAACATGCAATTAAAATGAATTCATTATAGCTATTCCTAAAGAAATCTTCCCTTGAATGCCCCGCTAAAATGTATCTTTTTTTCCAAAAAAAATCATTAATTTCAAAGTTGCATCCACTCAAAGCCCAGATTTTTGTACAGTTCGTTCTGCCACATTTTAAACGTGTCTGCTTGGTGAGAAACTGGGAAAATCTTGGGCTGTTTTATGAGTAAAATTCTGTGTAGCTTAAAATTTCCTATCTGATCAGTCTAGTATGTGGATGTCCAGAAGTAAATAAAAGTCTATTTTTAACTGCTCCAGTATGAGACGGAAGGCCATAAGATAATGGTGTTCTATTCCTATCTCTTCCTGCTGCTTCCTTGAACTCCAGCATGATCTAGCTCTGACGCCTCGTAAGTCACTGGGAGAATAAAAGCATTCAGTGGGGAGTCCAGAAATCCGTGCCCTGTCGATGTTTAAGGCCATACAAGCAATCAGGGATGAAGGAAACATGACTGCAATCAGGAGGATGTGATTCTAAAGACTAGAGGATTGCCTGCCGATGACACACAAGAATGAGCTGCTTAAAACGATCTGGCTTTGCCCGACACAACATCTAGCTAGTTTGGGGTCAATTTCCCAATGTTTACCATTCCGTTGGAAATGTGCGAGTACTGACTTGTGTGTCTGGCTCTCAAGGTGAATGTTTTAAAGCACCTTAAGGAAATGATGTCCATATTGGATCTATTAAAAGATTCATAAATGAAGACAACCAGAATTAGAAAAATGTTGCTGGAAGTTACACATTTTCTCTCTGTGTCATAACTGTTGGCCGTGATTGAGGTAGCCATGTATGTGTGTGTGTGTGTGTGTGTGTGCGTGCGTGAGTGCATGTGTGTGTGTGTGTATGTATGTTTTGGTAGGCAAGTAATACAACGTGGGATAAAACTTGAAAAATTAAAGAGAAAGTCACCTATAATTCATACTATAAAATAGGAGGTACTTTAATATTTTTAGTGTCATTCCTTCTTGGTGCTTTCCCTCCCTTTGGTCTGTTGTGTATAACTGTATCCCATATCTGCATAGTATACTGATGTCATAATTAAGGAACTCCCCCCTGCTCCATCAGGATCTGAGAGTTGCTTGGAATGGCATCCCTGTCCATGACAGGGTCAAAAGGGAATGTGGTACCCGGCCAAGGTGATGGTTTGCTGAATGAGCTCTTCATATCATGCCTCCCAGGTTAATGCATATCTTAAGCACAATTCTTAAATTATTGTTCCTTCGAGTAAATGCACGTGTCATTAACAATGTTCTTGTCTTTCTGGTCTTGTAGCTTTTCCTTTCATTCTTTGCTATGAGAATGCTGTGGTAGAAAACTCCATGAAAACACCTTTTGCCCATGTGTATGTTGACTTCATTAAGTTATATCATGACAAGTGAAATTCCTAAGGCCAACAGTCTGGGTATGTTCATTAATTCTTGATTCTATTGCTGGGTTGATTTTAGAGAGCTACTTTGCAGAAATGATGTAAAGCATTACCATATTCGTTTCTGATCTACTGATTTAAGGAATTAACACTCTTCCCCCATTAGTTTTAGCTGACATGTGTTTGATTACTACTAGAGTTGGTCCTGACTATTTTGTAAATGGAGAATCATGATAATATCCATTGCGAAATGGGAAAATACAGGTATTTTCTGAAACGGTATAGGAACCGTTATCACTAATGATCTAATTTACTCGCTGTTTCCTTTTTTAATAAAGGGTTAATACAAACATAAGCTTTTCATTCTACCTCTCCTCAGCCATTATGAAATAAAGAATCAAGAAATTCAGGCTTCACAAGACTTAAAAATCATCGTCAATCATATCTTGCTAATGAAGCAATCAGGGCACAGAAAGAGTCAGCAACTTCTCCACGATAGTGTAGGAAGAGAGGAAAAAAATGGGATGCTGTCATATGGCACGATGATACTTCCCCCCCTTTTTTTTTTAACATGTTTAGGGTACTTTAAAGAAAGATAATATAAGACTCTTTAAAGAAAAAGAATTCCTTTAAAGTTTCAGGTGCTTTTCATAAACTTGGTTCAAATAGATGTGGTAAATCCTTAAACCAACCAATGACACAGAAGGGAACATAACACGACCTTGATGATTTAGACCGTTATTATGAATATTCACTTGTACTTGCCAAAGTGCCCCAGGGTTGCATTTTCTTGTTTTGTTTTTATTTTTGTTCTATTTTTGAAGGGAGAGCCAGGAAGTTATTAAGGTGCCTCCAGGCCCACTGCACCCAATTTCTGTTGATTTTTCTCTTAAAAATCTCTCATCTGATATTGCTGGGAACCTCCATCACCAATGGACCAGAGGGAATCAACCTGAATTAGTTTGCATCAAAGACGTGGCTTTATAACCATATGGCTACAAGCTTTGTTTATCACGAAATCTAAAAATCTGTAACCATCGTCCACATACTGATTCCCTTTCGTGTTTCTTCTCCCAAGATGAAAATTGTAGTTAATAAAATTTAAAGTTGTCCAAATAAACTCAGACAGGCAAAAGCACGGTGTAGGCATTTTCTAAAGAAGTCATTTTCCTCCAAATATTGTAAGCAACGCTCTTTGCCATGAGTCTAAGTGAGAAAAATATATCGTTAGCATAGTTAATAATACTGTATTGCGTACTTAAAAGTGGCTAGGAGAGGAGATCTTAAAATTCTCATCAGAAGGAAAAAAGTTTGTAACTAAATGGTGACAGGTGTTAACTGGACGTCCTGTGGTGATTGTTTTGCACTGTATACCATTAGCGAATCGTTATGTTGTACACCTGAAGCTAATCTAATGGTGTATGTCAATCATACCTCAATTTAAAAAATCAGAAAGCAAGCTGAGTTAAGAGAAGGGGATGTGCATGCATGTCATTGGGGGGATTTTCTGTGGAGGTTTCAATAGAGACTATGGCCACCCTGCATGCGCCTTGGATAACAACTCAATACGGGTTCATTTCTGGGTCCCAGGGTTCCCTGCGCACTGTGGGGATGCTTTTATTACCTTCTGAATAGTGAGACAAGGTCAAGAGGCTGACACAAGAAGCACCCGCGCCGGAGCCGAAGATGGTCACTCTCTTGGGATCCCCACCGAAGGCCCCGACATTCTCCTCAATCCAACGTAATGCTTGGATCTGATCCAGGAGCCCGTAGTTGCCTTTGGCCGCCTGGTCGCCGGTACTTAAAAACCCTGCGAAAGAACACAGGATATTTGGGGTTGTCACCTACGAAATATACGTCAACATCGCTGCTATCTGGAAAGACATTCCACAGTTTACTTTGTTCATTCTTTACTTTTCCTTCCTATAAATGAGAAGCAACAGTGTAGCACCTTTTCCATGGCAGAAAGGAGTATATTATGTAAATAAGAGTTACAATGGTTTTTGTTTCTTCTGACACTATAATAAAGTGTCTCATCTGGGGGTTTGTATGGGGTTAACATATAAGGCGAAATGAATCTAAAATATTTACAATACACGACAATATCAGAAACCTATACACTTTACTAGATTTAAGCTATCACTCCTGTGTACATGTTGGTTTTCCTTGGGAAAACAAAAAAGGCTCCTAAAAGAAGTTTTTCAGTAAGACTGTGTGCACCGTATATAAAACCAGTATAGGTTTGCTTTTCCCCATTGAATTCCTCATTAATATTTTCATTTAACTCCTTTTAATGCTTAAATTTCAAAGTAAATTATAGCCATCATGTCATGCCACACTTAAATAGTTTAGGATGCATCTCTATTTTTCTATATAAGGAAGATATCACAGTTACATGCAGAAACTTATAATTCTTTAATCTCAGCCAAAAGTCAGTGCATATTCAAATCTCCCCAACTGTCCCCAGAATAGCATGGGCTGGTACATTTTATTTTAAAAAATAGGAGGATTCTGTAAATTAAGCAATTAGATTTCACTCAAGGCATCAGATTCTAAATTCTTCCTTTTTTAAAAGCTGCAAATAAGGCAATACGGGCATTTAATTGTGGCAAAGTGATCAGTTTTCGAGATCTATCTCATTCCCTGTTCCTCTCACACTGCAAAAAGATCTTGACCTGGAAACTCTGTTTTCCTCTGATGTTTGAAGGCATTTGTGGGGAAGAGACACTCTCCCACTCAGATTCAAAACTATGAATATTTTATAAAGCATCCTCCAAGCTTAAATACTTGCACAAACTTTAATCCAACTTTATGTCCAAATCTGTCTTGAATAAGCCTTCTGGGGGAAAAAAAGTCATAAAACGTTGGGTTGTTTGTTTTTTTTTCCCCACTTCCCATTCTTACTCGCCCCTACACCAGATCCCCAATTATGATATTTTTCCTTTCTGCACCATTTCTTTATTCCAAGGGTCATGACGTTCACCCATTTCAACGAATGCTTATTCAGTAACCATAGAAAGCAGCCGCAGTGTTTCTATGAAGACAGACTGATCCAAGCCCTAAAGTAACAGAAACGAGAACCAATGCCTTCGAACACATTCCTAAGCAAAGCTGACAGCAATCCAAGAGGCCCTCGGAGTACCAGCTTCTCAAAACCTAAAACAAAATCATAAAGGATGAGATCTTACACCTACTGAGGAGAATGAGGCTTCCCTTCCACAGCCTGCCGGAGTACCTGTGGGAAATGGGGGATGGGAGCCAGGAGGGGATTAGAAATGGTCTGGTTCAAAAGAAAGCAGCCAGAAGGGTTATTGTTGCTGTTATGCTAAAATCACAATAACCGGGACTCACGATGGCCTAGCCCTACAGGTAGATGCAAGATGACAACTGCCAGGTTGTACATTTAGGGCACATCGCACAAACCCACTGCCCTCTTAGGTTCCTGGGGATGGATGTGAGATTAGCTAGGATGAGAGGGGGGGTTCAGATGTTTCCAGGTCCTCCTTGTTTAATTAGCAATTACTAATTAGTGTTTCATGCCCGTGAATGTTATGGGGCCTCCACATTCATCCCTTTTACGTTTTAACGTGCTTTCTCATAAAATGAATCACGCCCTGCTTGGGAGAAAAGCCTCTTTCACCCAACTTTATGGACGGAACGGGCTTATAATGGCAGCCTGGGTGCCGTGTAAGAACCATAAGACAAGCCTCTCTTCCCGCGTTCAGGAAAGAGGTGGTTCATTTCTAAAGGCTCCAGGAATTTTCTGGCAGAACTGTTCTGTTTTTAACTCATCCCTCCTCTGCCCACCTCCCTCCTACTCTCTGCTCTCACGGAATGACCTAGTCGCTTACTGTTCATGGGGAGGATTTGCAACAGATGGTAAATCGCGAGGCTTTATGAAATCAGAGCCCCTCCGTCCCCAGGAATACATGACTTGTAAAACCTCTCCAACGGTGGGCTCACTAATCTTCCGTACCCTGGCAAATCTGACTTCTCCTAAGAGCAGCCCCATGGAAAGCCTTGATCTTGGCAATTCTGCTCGCCTTTCAAAAGTCCTGAGGGAAACAGCTCTCCACGTGTCTCTGAACTTGAGCAAAGGAACGTGGGTTTTTTTGGAAGCTGGTGTTTCCATAGCGTCTGCCGTGGAATCTTCATTTATTGCAACATCCAGGGATTGCTTTTTTTTTTTTGGTTCTTTTTTAAAATTGAAATGATAAGCAGGTCAGAGTCCCCACTGCAGGGACAGAATGAATGCAAGTCATTTTATGTTCCCTATGACAGCATATTCCTTTCCGATTCTGACTGTCAAAACACGGTGTTCGATATAACCCAGACAGAGGATGTGTGTGGGTTTCCTAGCGTGGGACTGTATGAACAACAACATGAGAGCAGCGCATCAACTGGGAAACAAACACACACATTACCAAACATCGAGCATTCGCAGAAGTCAGTTTCCCAGATGAGCAGATAACCTTCTTTGACTGGCTAACGCCAGTGATTTTAAACAAACAGCTCCTTTCATGGACAAACATTCTTGGACCCCAAATCCTCTCAGCATTTCAGCTGATGAAACATTGGTTTTTGAGATTTACTGTCTCTGAACTGAAGCTTGCAAAGCAGTAAGCCGTTACCACTCCCCACACACAACTGAACAACGAAAGAGACGCACAAAGGAGACCATTTGAACTCACACAGATTAATGACTAGATTGATGCTGAGTTTCATTCAAGGTAGTGGAAGGAACAAAATACACACACAAATACACGGGATATGCTGAGTGGCTGTGCGGTTATTTTAAAACTTGGTTCATGGAAAAGATGCTTAAAAACCCCAAATCCCATTTCCCACCTGCAGGTTGAATGAAATGAATATAACGTGCGCTGTATTTGGTCTTAATATTGCTCTAGAATAGAAAGTTTCAGGGTTTTAACACAGCTAATCATGATCTAAATGGTTCTCGTTCATTTGAATTGCAGGGGTTAGGAGAATGATTCCGGGCCACATGGTTTTCTGTCCACTTCAGGTCAACAGTAAGAAACCCAGAGGGGTCAGATGTGGCTGGATTTTGGTTCCTTTTAACATGACTTTAATGCCACAAAGGACTTTATCTCTTAGGAAATAATTCATTACGTAAGCACAGTAGGCATTTTTTTGATGGCCATTACACAGACAATAATTACTAAGTGAATATAGAAAAATATCTTTTATGTTTTCAGGGTGTGTATTCACCTGTAATTCGCAAAATTAATCTAGGGTCTCAACTATATTTCTAAAAGAATTCTATGTATGCGTGCATATATATGTATACATTTGCATAATGACCTATTTTGATTATTTGGTTTCTTTGCAGTAGCAGGAGCATTTGCAAAATACACCAAATCACTAGCCTTTATTATATCAGAATCCCTCCCTCATATTTGTATATATATGTGTGCAGACATATATACACACACACACACACATACACACATATATATACATACACACATATATGTGCGTGTGTATTTGAGAGAGAGAGTGCGTGTGTGTATTCGTACACACAGTATTTAATTTAATGCAGTAAAAGCAAATGTTTAAATGAGATTGTTTCAACGAGAATAGACAGGATTTACTTTAGGTCACACAAATGAGCCCAAACAGAAATCTGTGTAATGAGAATTACAGCGGGGGTAGAAATGTGAAAAACAGGCCAATAAATGCACATCTATATTCTTGGATGTTTACAGGAAATTACTCCCTGGGTGTGTTTATTACAAGGTGAAAGGGAAGTTTTCTTACTGGAAAACCATTTATGACTTAACAGAAGGGCACAGATTCTAAAGGATAGGATGAAAGGGAAGGGGGGTATACATTCAAACTCTGCAGGCGTGATAGGCAAAGCTAATTGAAATTGTGTCTGTTTTTAGTTTTCATTCTACTTAAAAATGACACGAGTCATAACTGTTGCTGCTTCCATGGTATCTCATCATTAGCTCAGTATCACACAGAGCTATCTCCAATGTCAGTAGAATAAATCGAACACGCTTATGAAGGACCCATGATTTCTACAGCATAGGTTTCCAAACCTGGGGCCCATGATGTTATTAGTGGGATTCCCTGCGCTGTTTTCATAAAGTATATTCTATCCCCACAGAATGATTTAGAATGAGGCTGCACAGGTGTCTTAAAGTACTTTAGTTGAAATTATATGGATTCATAAAACTAAAACCAGTTATATTCTGGAAACAAAATACAAAGTGATAAACAGTTTGTTTATTACACAACACCAATGAAAAGGTGAAGAAATTGGTAAACGTGTTTCATGATGATGAAAATTTGGCAACAGCCAGTCTGGAACCAAACCCCCTTTGAGCCAACTTTAGATTCTTTTTGGTTCAAAACCTCATCCTTGGGGCTTCCCTGGTGGCGCAGTGGTTGAGAGTCCGCCTGCCGATGCAGGGGACACGGGTTCGTGCCCCGGTCCGGGAAGATCCCACATGCCGCGGAGCGGCTGGGCCCGTGAGCCATGGCCGCTGAGCCTGCGCGTCCGGAGCCTGTGCTCCGCAACGGGAGAGGCCACGGTGGTGAGAGGCCCGTGTACCACAAAAAAACAAAAAAAAATAATAAAAAAATAACCTGATCCTTGATCATTTCTCCAGATTTGTTGATGACTCAAGCTCTACTGGCTCCCAGATCCTTTTGGTTTGATTTCTTGAATAACTCATATACCTCATCACTCCTAGGATTCTGCACCCACAGCGTCCGAGATAAGAGCTCCAGATCATTGCCTCAACCTTGCTGCTTCCAATGCATTTCTACAGTATCAATCTAATCATGGCGCTCCCCAACATATACAAATTGACAAAACTCTGAACCCCTTTGACCCACCAGTTCTATTTCCATAAATGCTTTTTGTATAAAACATCTCTATCTGGATGCACAGAAATAAGTCATGCAAGGATCTACAAATAGAAATAGTCATGTAAGAATCCAATCAATTCTTATTGATTATAATTTTGAAAATAAGGAGGACAGGAATCTCAACGTCCATGAATAGGAGATCTGTTGCATGAATTCTGTTGGCTGAATCCATATAACGGGAGGCTCCTTGTGTGTATAAAATGATACAGAGTATTTAAGTGTGTAAACACAGAACCACATCCAAGTTCTCTTCACAGAAAACCGTGAGTTGCTGAATACTGTCTCTTATGATCCGATTTTTATGAACATCATCAAATGGGTGTGTGAAATACAAACTCCGAAAGGAAATCAAGCAGTTCAGAGCATTTCTCTATAGGAAGGCAGCTACAGGTGATTTTCACACTTAATTTTAAATATCTGTGTGCTTTTTCTTCCAACTTGTAACTGCTTTTTTAGCAATCATACACACACACACACACACACACACACACACACACACACACACAGCAAGCTTGTTTTAAAGTCAAATGCATTAGTGGGATGTCCAGGGCCATTCCCTGCGGTCCCATCTCTACATCTCTGGACATGCTCTACACACGCCCTTTAGCCTACAAATCTACCACATTACACGTAACTGCCCCCTGGGATATGCCCAGCCTTTCTATCTCTCTTTGCCTTTGTACATTCCCTCTTCTCCATCTCTTCCTAGGATGTTCTTTACAGGACTGCTGGCATCCTGAAAGCTGTCTTCCTCCTGTAGGTGTGGCCTCACATCCAACCCCACTATTTGCCCATGGGGTACAGTGCCACCTGGAGACCAGCTCTGTCACCTCCCTGGTCCAACCCCTTAGGCAGGAATCACCTGCAGATACAGGCACTGCCATTTTATCTCTTTCCCTCCACCAATGCGGGTCCCTTTTCAACATTTTCCTAAGGGTCTCAATTCTCTCAAGTCAGTAAATTGCTTTAAGTGAGCTTCTATGATAGAACTGACCACTCTATAGGAAGGGTATCTGCCCGCAGGTCCGTAGCCCGGTTATTGCTTGTACTGCAATCAGTCAAGTCAGCCTTGGATTTGAGTCTACAGGAAAGCCTCGGGCATATTACGCAAGATTTCAGAGCCCTTTTCATTTTGTTTATGGTTTCCTTTACCGTGCAAAAACTTGTAAGTTTGATAACTTACAGAATGGGAGAAAATATTGGCAAATGATGTGACTGACAAGGAGCTTAATTTCCAAGGTAAACAAACAGCTCATACAACTCAACAACAACAAAAACCAAACAACCCAGTCAAAAAATGGGCAGCAGACCTAAACAGACATTTCTCCAAAGAAGACATACAGATGGCCAAGAAGCACAAGAAAAGGTGTTCAACATCACTAATCATTAGAGAAATACAAATCAAAACTACAATGAGGTATCACCTCACACCAGTCAGAATGGCCGTCATCAAAAAGTCTAAAACAATAAATGCTGGAGAGGGTGTGGAGAAAAGGGAACCCTCCTGCACTGTTGGCGGGAATGTAAATCATTTACACAGTGTAGCCACTGTGAAGAACAGTATGGAGGTTCCTCAGGAAACTAAAGACAGAGCTACCATATGACCCAGCAATCCCACCCCTGGGCATATATCCAGACAAAACCATAATTCAAAAAGATACAGGCACCCCTATATTCACTGCAGCACTATTTACAATAGCCAACAGATGGAAGCAACCTAAGTGTCCGTCGACAGATGAATGGATAAAGAAGATGAGGTACACATATACAATGGGATACTATACTCAGCCATAAAGAAGAAGGAAATGATGCCATGTGAAACATCATGGACGGACCTAGAGATGATCATACTAAGTGAAATAAGTCAGACAGAGAAAGACAAATGCCATAGGATATCACTTATATGTGGAATCTAAAATATGACACAAATGAATATATTTACAAAACAGAAACAGACTCACAGACACAGAGGACAGATTTGTGGTTGCCAAGGGGGAGGGATGGATTGGGAGTTTGGGGTTAGCAGATGCAAAGTATATATAGGATGGATAGGCAACAAGGTCCTACTGTAGAGCACAGGGAACTCTATTCTCTATCCTGTGATAAACCATCATGGAAAAGAAAATGAAAAAGAAGGTATATGTGTGGATAACTGAGTCATTTTGCTGTGCAGCAGAAATTAACACACTGTAAATCAACTATTCTTCAATAAAAAATATTGGAAAAAAATAAAAGATCTCAAAGCTTCATTCTTCTCAGCTGTGGAACGGAGAAGAGTAAGTATCCAGCACATAACATAGCTTGGGGAACGAACTGCACTGTGTCTGATGGACAGTGTGTGTTTAAAAACAGTCACCGACTAGGCTGATTTCCTTGATACGAGAAACACTGCTAATTATTTCTGTTTCACCTACATATAGCAAGTGAGGAGAGGCGTCTGTTGATAAATAAAATGGGTCCGTAGGGAACACGGATTACTGGTCTACTTAGACTTTGCCTTTAAGATGATGCAGATAATAAACCTCATGTGCTCTCTGACTGCAAATGTGGCTGGTGAATAATTGTGCATGAAGGTGAGAGATATTTCTTTACAGTCTGCTTATTAAGTTTTAATGAGGTGCTTAAAGTCTAAAGAGAAAGGCAATGCAAAAAATATATCGCAGGTTTATGCACCCTGGGAAAATTATGGAGATGCTTATTCAAACAACATTTATGATATACCACAATGACCCAAGTAATGTGCTAAAAGCTAAGGGAAAATGATACATTAGAGTGGATTTCCATAGATATTTTAAAAACTTACACAAAATCTTTTTTTTCATTTGTGAGCTTCAATTTGTTCTTAATAAGAATATTTTAAAACCTATTAGGATTGAAAGTCATACTTTTTGCCAACACAATATATTTATGAGACATATATAAGATATATATTTAGTACCTATATGGTATTCAGGGCACTGTAAATTGCATTTAAGAAAAAGAAGATGACATACACCTCTATGTGACAAATGTGAAACATGATTTGCATAATTCCTCTTAAAGTGAACAAATTTAAAGTAGGCGCCTCTGTTCTATCCTAATTGCAAAACAAGCATGATGGTAGTGGGGTTTCCTAGTATTTACTGTTGGATATCGTCTGTGGGCAGACAAGAATTAATCTGATTTGTTCTCATTTATCCATAACATGATCACAACAACTGAATGTAATAAAAAACCACGCATTCTTTTTCATCTCTATCAAACGCCCGTGATGTCTGCTAACTCACATAATGTTTCCTGGGTCCAGAAATATTCCCAAGCTTTCCAACGCTGGTTTTCTCTGGGAAACTTGGAACATGATTAAGAAGACTGTTTGTTGATGGTTTCCTTTGCTGGGCAAAAGTCTGATTAGGTCCCATTTGTTTACTTTTGTTTTTATTTCTATTGCCTTGGGAGAATGGATAAAGAAGATGTGGTATAGATATACAATGGAATACTACTCACCCATATAAAAGAATGAAATAATGCCACTTAAAGCAACATGGATGGACCTAGAGATGATCATACTGAGTGAAATAAGTCAAAGACAAATATCATATGATATCACTTATATGTGGAATGTAAAAAACGGATACAAAAGCATTTATTTACAAAACAGAAACAAACTCACAAACATACATAACAAACTTATAGTTACCAAAGGCGAAAGGGGGGGTGGAGATCAATTAGGGGTTTGGGATTAACATATACACACTATTATATATAAAATAGATAAACAACAGGTCCTACTGTATAGCACAGGGAACTCTACTCAATACCTTGTAATAACCTATAATGGAAAAGAATATGAAAAACATATATGTAACTGAATCACTTTGCTGTACACCTGAAACTAATACAACATTGTAGAAAAAAAAAAAGAAGACTGTTTTAATTAAGAAAACCACTGGGATGATCTTAGAGGATATAACACATTAGCAACAAGTGAATAGAATGACCTATAAAAGAGCTAAAATCCCAATAGAACGTTTAGTTTCAGTTCGGAAAGGTTATTGAAGAAAGAAGGTGATATTTCCCAGCAATGAGTGTGTATATACCGTCCATGTATCACACATGAAAACTGTCCCTTTAGTTGAATGCTTTGACCATGCTCTTTGCCTTGTTCTCAGTTACTATATATTATAACTCTCCTAATATCAGTGTTTGGGGGACATTTCTGCTATTTTTCTTTCCAAGGATGGCTGGTTCACATGCCCATGACTCTCAAACTCCTGTTGTCCTCGACCACAATGCATACTTGGGACGCCTCTTCTAAGCCCCATTAAAGTACCTTTTCTTCTTACAAGACCCCGAGCGGTAGCTAATTTTGAAACTGAATGCTTTCAAATTGGAAGAGGATTTCACCAAGTGCTCGAGATGAGATTTTGCAATTCTGTGTCCACGAAACAGGACAGACTTTTGATTTGTGAGCACTTACAAAATCCCATTGTCTCTCTTACTGTACGAATATTTATTGTTATAACCGCCATTGTCATTTTTGATAACTCTTTCCTAGGGGCACATGGAGATGCAGGGAAGGCTTTACTGAGAAATTCGGATGTTAGGAATTAAGCCTCCTCCCTGAAAGAAGTAACATAACAAAAAACACTAAATGGGTCACAGAACAACACCGATATGGGCAAATTCATCTCAAGAAGAAGATAACTCTCTGTTCTTACAGATTACATGTTAAACAACTCTAACTGTGCCACTTTTCTATTTAAGAACTTTTTACACCTCACAAACTTGTGCTTCAACAAAGCAGTTCTCCAGAGTCAAAGACATCAACTCTCTCACACACAGAAGGCACAAAGAGCCATCTCTGGTCCATTAAATTTTGACCATGACCCTTGGGTTCAACAAATGATCATTTACCTTGCAGTGGCCGAAAAGCAAAAGCAGAACCAGAACTGGAGTCGACGGTGGGAAAAGTACAGATTTTAAGATAATGAAAATGTAATAAAGATTAAATATTAACAAGCACATGGGGTTAACTGACAGTTCATTCAACAGAACTTCATGGGTGTCTGGAATATTCCAGGCACTGCTTGGCCTTATGGTGAAGAGAAAGCCACCATTTATGAAGGGGATAAAACTAGATCTTTGACCACCTGAAACTCATATTCTACTGTGTGTAGACAGACCATAAATAAAAACTAAATAACGTGTGTAGTATGAGTCTCCTATTGCTGCTCTAACAAATTACCACCAACCTAGTGGTTTAATACACACATATGTCTTTCTTTATTATCTTCTTTTTAAAATTTATTTTTCAATTTAAAATATGTTTTTTAATTAATTATTCTTTGGCTGCGCCATGTGGGATCTTAGTTCCCCGACCAGGGATCAAACCTGTACCCCCTGCAGTGGAAGCGTGCAGTCTTAACCGCCGGACCATCAGGGAACTCCCCACACACATATTTCTTATCTTACAGTTTTGGAGGCCAGAAGTCTAAAATGCTTCTGGAGGGATATTTTCTCGCTGAAGCTTAATGGAGAAAATGTTTCCTCTCCTTTCGTTTTTTTCTAGGTTCAAGAGTGTTGGCAGTCACAATATAAGGGGCAGAGTCTCTGGTCAGGGAGGTCACTGCAGACTTTGGTATGTTATTTTTAATGTCACCTGTGAACGTGCCAGCCTTGGCAAGAAAAAAGGGCATGGAACCTTCCCTCACCACCTCCTCTTTTATCAGCAACCCTATAGCTGCTCTTCATGAAGAGGCAGGAAGAAAAGAGAAAAGTTCTCTCTACCCAGACACAAGAATCCTGGATCCGAGTATGTCTCTCTCTCTTTCCTTTTTGCTTCATCTGCCAGAAGTTGTGACCAATTTTATGCTCAACTCAAGTACCGGAAAGTCTCTGTTCCTTGTGTGTCTCTAGATGGAATCTGGACTCTTATTTTTGGGAAAAAAATGCATGGGGTACTATATTCTGATGTTGCCTCCTCAAACAGTCCTTAAATTGAGTGAAATCAAGTGAACATACATACATATGCGTGTGTGTATCCCTATACGTTTTGACGTTCTAATCATTTCTAAGCGTACAATTCAATGGGATTAATTACATTCACAATGATGTTCAACCATCACCACTGCCTTTTTGCAAAACTTTTCATCACGCCAAAGAGAAACTCTCTATGAGGCAGTAGGTTCCACTGAGTCACGTGTCCATAAGATGTGTTACCTACACATTGGGCTAAGTCTGCTTAAGTAGGTGTGATATCTGTATTAATGACCAATGCCACCCCCTACCACTCCCATCTGCAATGATGGAATGGATCTTTTTGTTCCCCTCAAATACATATGTTGAAATCTTAACCCCCAATGTGATGGTATTAGGTGGTAGGGTCTTTGGGAGGTGATGAGATCGTGAGGTTGGAGCCCCCATGAATGGGATTTACGCCCTTATAAAAGACACCCCAGAGAACTAGCCATGCGAGGATACGACTTCAAGAAGTCGGCAGTCTGCACCTGGAGAGAGGGTCCTCCCTCGCCCCCAGAACTCGACCACTCTGGAACCCACATTTTCCAGCCTCCAGAACTATGGGAAATACATGTCTCTTGTTTATAAGTCACCCAGTCTGTGGTATTTTATTATAGCAGCAAATCAGTCTGAGACACCACTACAGCCTGAAACCCAGCAGGACCTTGTGGGACCTGCCCAGGGACAGATCCCTCCCTGATATCCCCTGCCTCTTATTTGCAAAGCAGCGTTAGCCTCCGAGGCCTTCAAAGAGCAAATTTAATCAGAGAAGTGAGAAAATATAGAAACAAAGGAAAACAGTCACGCAAGACAAAACAATAATAATAGTTGAGCCATTAAACAAAGTCAAGGACCTTTGGTTTCTCCTCAAGGACTACAGATCATGTTCTGAGCCACGTCCTTTGAGCTGCTTTGTAGATACTGAAACCTCCACCAGGTGGAAGAAGTTACCTGCGTGCTGCCCACCAGCACGCAGACCCCAGACCGGCTGGAACCAGAGGGTTGATGATTGAGATTTCTGAAACATCACCCTGTTACCTCACTGTCAACCAATCAGAGAACTGTGCACAAGCTGATCGCATACTCTGCAACCCACACTTCTAATGCTGCCTTTAAAAAGCCTTCTCTCTTTACAACAGCCAGGACATGGAAGCAACCTAAATGTCCATCAACAGAGGAATGGATAAAGAAGATGTGGCACATATATACAATGGAATATTACTCAGCCATAAAAAGGAACGAAATAGTGTCATTTGCGGAGACGTGGATGGACCTAGAGACTGTTATACAGAGTGAAGTTAAGTCAGAAAGAGAAAAACAAATATCGTATAATATTGCTTATATGTGGAACCTAGAAAAATGGTACAAACTTATCTGCAAAGCAGAAATAGAGACACAGATGTAGGGAACAAACTTATGGATACTAAGCGGGGGGAAGGGGGGCAGGATGAATTCGGAGATTGGACTGGTTATATATACACTACTATGTATAAAACAGATAACTAATGAGAACCTACTGTAGAGCACAGGGAGCTCTACTCAATGCTCTGTGGTGACCTAAATGGGAAGAGAATCTAAAAAGGAGGGGCTATATGTATATGTATAACTGATTCACTTTGCTATACAGGAGAAACTAACATAACATTGTAAAGCACCTATACTCCAATAAAAAATGATAAAAAGAAAGCCTTGTCTAAAATCCACCAGGGAGTTCAGGTCTTTTGACCATGAGATGCCCATCCTTGCTTGGCACCTGCAACAAACAACGTACTTTCCTTCACTGAAACCTGGTGTCAGTAAACTGGCTTTACTGCATGTCAGGCAAGTGGACTCAATTTTGGTTCCATAACACGCCCTTGCTGGCTAAGAGATCTGAACATCCATTTCTCCAATGAAGAGTCCTTCAAAACGTCCACCGCAGCATTCAACTTGTCCGACCCCTCCACATTATTTTGTTGTTACTGTGGACGTTGTTTTGTAATCCACATTTACGTAAGTAAAGCAACTGTGAAATGCCTTTACTTTAAGAGAGAAAAC
This sequence comes from Delphinapterus leucas, assembly GCF_059928025.1. Classification (NCBI taxonomy): domain Eukaryota; kingdom Metazoa; phylum Chordata; class Mammalia; order Artiodactyla; family Monodontidae; genus Delphinapterus; species Delphinapterus leucas. The sequence goes on along the minus strand of NC_143150.1, from coordinate 130,805,447 downwards.
AGCAAATGATGGAAAACAGAATACTTTTCGTCTAATTATCCAAGACTGGTTTAAAAAGCAACTACTATTCCCCAACCTAGTGAGGTCTTGGGTCAGCCAAGATGCTTCTCTATCTACAGCAATTTGCTGAATGTGGAATCATGGCGGCTAATTTTCAAAAGCATGACACTGAAATGTGGCATAAAGTTCAGTTTCCAAGAAAGATCCCATTATGTCGATCCCGTTACATTTTTTTCCCATAGCTAAATTCTACACTCTTACACACTGAAATGCTTTCAAGGGAAGGAATAAAATGGAAAAAAAAATTTAATTGACCATCACATTTAAATAGAAACTTCAAATAACGCCTAACATCTTTACCCAGAACACCTTATAATTAACAAATTCATTTTATTTGTGTTTCTTTCAATTACCAATATTTCTGGCTTCTTGAGTTAGGTCTGTGGCTAAACCCTCATATTATTTTAAAAGCCTAGGGTAACACCAAACAGTTGATTAATAATGAGTTATTTTTATAAGAAAACTAGCTGATTCTCATCTAGATTTATTTTTAATCACCCTCCTTGCCCCGGCTCCATATTGTGTACCTGGTAAACTGGGTTAAAAGATTTTTCTTCTCTACCCTCCCTGCCTGCGTTAAACATCTAGAGATCTTTTAAGAAATGCTCATGCCTAATCCCCAGTGGTAGAGATTTTTTAAAATTAATTTTTATTGGAGTATAGTTGCTTTACAATGTTGTGTTAGTTTCTACTGTACAGCAAAATGAATCAGCTAAACGTATAGCTATATCCCCTCTTTTTGGATTTCCTTCCCATTTAGGTCACCACAGAGCACTGACTAGAGTTCCCTGCGCTCTACAGTAGGTTCTCATTAGTTATCTATTTTATACATAGTATCAATAGTGTATATATGTCCATCCCAATCTCCCAATCCATCCCACCCCCCTCCTTGGTATCTATACATTTGTTCTCTGTGTCTGTATTTCTGTTTTGCAAATAAGATCACCTGTACCATTCTTCTAGATTCCACATATATGCATTAATATACGATATCCGTTTTTCTCTTTCTGACTTACTTCACTCTGTATGACAGTCTCTAGGTCCATCCACGTCCCTACAAATGACCCAGCTTCGCTCCTTTTTACAGCTGAGTAATATTCCATTATGTATATGTACCACATCCTCTTAATCTATTCCTCTGCTGATGGACATTTAGGTTGGTTTCAGATCCTGGCTACTGTAAATGCTGCTGCTATGTCTGACGTACTTCACTTAGCATGATCATCTCTAGGTCCACCCATGTTGCTGCAAATGGCATTACTTCATTCTTTTTTATGGCTGAATAGTATTCCACTGTATATATGTAGCACATCTTCTTTGTCCATTCATCTGCTGATGGACACTTAGGTTGCTTCCACGTCTAGCCAAGACCAATGGCCTTATTTTTTAATTATCTTAAGGGTTCTTGATGATGGCTGGTGACTAATGCCAACTTTTACTAAAAAAATATCTCCTAAGTTTTTCAAGTGATATTTTACAACCCCTTGGTGACGATCTTCTAGATCTGTGACTTCATTTGGGGTTTCACAAACTGGTGATTGCCTCTTGCCCTGATTTCCTCTGCATTCATTATCTGGAAATCCAGGCTCACTCATCGATTTCTGCAGCTACTCTGAAATTCAGGAGGTACAGGGAGAGTGGAGGGGGCAGCGTGCTTCTGTGTGGACATTTACTGGTGTTCAGAGAAAGTGGTTGTGCTCTGGCAATACAAACACGAGTTGTTTTGTTTGGAAGGCTATTTTTTTAGAGCAGTTTTATGTTCACAGCAAAATTGAGAGGAAGGTACAGAGATTGTTTCATATACCCTCTGCCCTTCCCCCAGCCTCCCCCTTTGTCAATATCCCCACTAAATGGTGCATTTGTTACAATCGATGAACCTCCGTGGACATGTCATTATCACCCAGATCCCATGGTTTACATTAGGGGTCAGTCTCTGTGTTGTACATTCTATGGGTGTGACAAATGTATAAAGACAGGGATCTGCCATTACGGTATCGTACAATGCAGTCTCAGCGCCCTAAAAATCCTCTGTGCTCTGCCTGTTCACTGCTCCCTCCCCTCAACCCTTGTCAACTACAGTTCTTTTTACTGTCTCTATAGTTTTTCCTTTTCCAGAAGGCCACAGAATTACAATCCTACAATATGCATCCTTATCAGAACTGGCTCTTTCACGTTCGTCATAGGCATTTAAGATCCCTCCATGTCTTTCCATGGCTTGGTAGCTCATTTCTTTTTATTGCTGAGTGATAGTCCATTGTCCAGATGGACCAGTTTCTTTATCCATTCACCTACTGAAGAGCATTTTGTTTGCTTCCAAGTTTTGGCAATTATGAATCAATCTGCTAGAAACATTCCTCAGAAGGTTTTTGGATGGACATATCTTCATCTCCTTTGGGAGATGATTGCTAGACCTCTTATACCATTAGTTTTATAAGAAACCACAAAACGGTCTTCCAAAGTGGCTGCAGCATTATGCCTTCCAATCAGCAATGAGTCAAAGTTCCTGGTGATCCAAAATCTTGGAAATAGAATAGACAAAATGCAAGAAACATTTAACAAGGACCTAGAAGAACTAAAGATGAAACAAACAACGATGAACAACACAATAAATGAAATTAAAAATACTCTAGATGGGATCAATAGCAGAATAACTGAGGCAGAAGAACGGATAAGTGACCTGGAAGATAAAATAGTGGAAATAACTACTGCAGAGCAGAATAAAGAAAAAAGAATGAAAAGAACTGAGGACAGTCTCAGAGACCTCTGGGACAACATTAAACGCACCAACATTCGAATTACAGGGGTTGCAGAAGAAGAAGAGAAAAAGAAAGGGACTGGGAAAATATTTGAAGGGGTTATAGTTGAAAACTTCCCTAATATGGAAAAATAAATAGTTAATCAAGTCCAGGAAGCAGAGAGAGTCCCATACAGGATAAATCCAAGGAGAAACACGCCAAGACACATATTAATCAAATTGTCAAAAATTAAATACAAAGAAAACATATTCAAAGCAACAAGGGAAAAACAACAAATACACACAAGGGAATCCCCATAACATTAACAGCTGATCTTTCAGCAAAAACTGTGCAAGCCAGAAGGGACTGGCAGGACATATTTAAAGTGATGAAGGAGAAAAACCTGCAACCAAGATTACTCTACCCAGCAAGGATCTCATTCAGATTTGATGGAGAAATTAAAACCTTTACAGACAAGCAAAAGCTGAGAGAGTTCAGCACCACCAAACCAGCTTTACAACAAATGCTAAAGGAACTTCTCTAGGCAGGAAACACAGGAGAAAGAAAAGACCTAAAATAACAAACCCAAAACAATTAAGAAAATGGGAATAGGAACATACATATCGATAATTACCTTAAATGGAAATGGACTAAATGCTCCCACCAAAAGACACAGACTGGCTGAATGGATACAAAAACAAGACCCATATATATGCTGTCTACAAGAGACCCACTTCAGACCTAGAGACACATACAGACTGAAAGTAAGGGTATGGAAAAAGATATTCCATGCAAATGGAAACCAAAAGTAAGCTGGAGTAGCAATTCTCATATCAGACAAAATAGACTTTAAAATAAAGACTATTAGAAGAGACAAAGAAGGACACTACATAATGATCAAGGGATCGATCCAAGAAGAAGATATAACAACTGTAAATATTTGTGCACCCAACATAGGAGCACTTCAATACATAAGGCAAATACTAACAGCCATAAAAGGGGAAATCGACAGTAACACATTCATAGTAGGGGACTTTAACACCCCACTTTCACCAATGGACAGATCATCCAAAATGAAAATAAATAAGGAAACACAAGCTTTAAATGATACATTAAACAAGATGGACTTAATTGATATTTATAGGGCATTACATCCAAATACAACAGAATACACATTTTTCTCAAGTGCTCATGGAACATTCTCCAGGATAGATCATATCTTGGGTCGCAAATCAAGCCTTGGTAAATTTAAGAAAATTGAAATTCTATCAAGTATCTTTTCCGACCACAACGCCATGAGACCAGATATCAATTACAGGAAAAGATCTGTAAAAAATACAAACACATGGAGGCTAAACAATACACTACTTAATAACGAAGTGATCATGGAAGAAATCAAAGAGGAAATAAAAAAATACCTAGAAACAAATGACAATGGAGACACGACGACCCAAAACCTATGGGATCCAGCAAAAGCAGTTCTAAGAGGGAAGTTTATAGCAATACAATCCTACCTGAAGAAACAGAAAACATCTCGAATAAACAACCTAACCTTGCACCTAAAGCAATTAGAAAAGGAGAACAAAAACACCCCAAAGTTAGCAGAAGGAAAGAAATCAAAAAGATCAGATCAGAAATAAATGACAAAGAAATGAAGGAAACAATAGCAACGATCAATAAAACTAAAAGCTGGTTCTTTGAGGAGATAAACAAAATTGATAAACCATTAGCCAGACTCATCAAGAAAAAAAGGGAGAAGACTCAAATCAACAGAATTAGAAATGAAAAAGGAGAAGTAACAACTAACACTGCAGAAATACAAAAGATCATGAGAGATTTACTACAAGCAACTCTATGCCAATAAAATGGAAAACTTGCAAGAAATGGACAAATTCTTAGAAATGAACAACCTGCCAAGGCTGAATCAGGAAGAAACAGAAAATATGAACAGGACAATCACAAGCAGTGAAATTGAAACTGTGATATAAAATCTTCCAACAAACAAAAGCCCAGGACCAGATGGCTTCACAGGCGAATTCTATCAAACATTTAGAGAAGAGCTAACACCTATCCTTCTCAAAATCTTCCGAAATATAGCAGAGGGAGGAACACTCCCAAACTCATTCTACAAGGTCACCATCACCCTGACACCAAAACCAGACAAGGATGTCACAAAGAAAAAAAACTACAGGCCAATATCACTGATGAACATAGATGCAAAAATCCACAACAAAATACTAGCAAATAGAATCCAACAGCACATTAAAAGGATCATACACCATGATCAAGTGGGGTTTATTTCAGGAATGCAAGGATTCTTCAATATACGCAAATCAATCAATGTGATAAACCATATTAACAAATTGAAGGAGAAAAACCATATGGTCATCTCAATAGACGCATAGAAAGCTTTAGACAAAATTCAACACCCATTTATGATAAAAACCCTGCAGAAGGTAGGCATAGAGGGAACTTTCCTCAACATAATAAAGACCATATATGACAAACCCACAGCCAACATCGTCCTCAATGGTGAAAAACTGAAAGCATTCCCACTAAGATCGGGAACAAGACAAGGTTGCCCACTCTCACCACTCTTATTCAACATAGTTTTGGAAGTTTTAGCCACAGCAATCAGAGAAGAAAAGGAAATAAAACGAATCCAAATTGGAAAAGAAGAAGTAAAGCTGTCACTGTTTGCCGATGACATGATACTATACATAGAGAATCCTAAAGATGCTACCAGAAAACTACTAGAGCTAATCAATGGATTTGGTAAAGTAGCAGGATACAAAATTAATGCACAGAAATCTCTGGCATTCCTATACAGTAATGATGAAAAATCTGAAAGTGAAATCAAGAAAACACTCCCATTTACCACTGCAACAAAAAGAATAAAATATCTAGGAATAAACCTACCTAAGGAGACAAAAGACCTGCAGAAAATTATAAGACACTGATGAAAGACATTAAAGATGATACAAATAGACGGAGAGATATACCATGTTCTTGGATTGGAAGAATCAACATTGTGAAAATGACTCTACTACCCAAAGCAATCTACAGATTCAATGCAATTCCTATCAAACTACCACTGGCATTTTTCATAGAACTGGAACAAAAAATTTCACAATTTGTATGGAAACATACAAGACCCCGAAACGCCAAAGCAATCTTGAGAACGAAAAACAGGGCTGGAGGAATCAGGCTCCCTGACTTCAGACTATACTACAAAGCTACAGTAATCAAGACAGTATGGTACTGGCACAAAAACAGAAAGATAGATCAATGGAACAGGATAGAAATCCCAGAGATAAACCCACACACATATGGTCACCTTATCTTTGATAAAGGAGACAGGAATGTGCAGTGGAGAAAGGACAGCCTCTTCAGTAAGTGGTGCTGGGAAAAATGGGCAGGTACATGTAAAAGCATGAGATTAGAACACTCCCTAACACCATACACAAAAATAAGCTCAAAATGGATTAAAGACCTAAATGTAAGGCCAGAAACTATCAAACTCTTAGAGGAAAACATAGGGAGAACACTCTATGACATAAATCACAGCAAGATCCTTTTTGACCCACCTCCTAGAGAAATGGAAATAAAAACAAAAATAAACAAATGGGACCTAATGAAACTTCAAAGCTTTTGCACAGCAAAGGAAACCATAAAGAAGACCAAAAGACAACCCTGAGAATGGGAGAAAATATTTGCAAATGAAGCAACTGACAAAGGATTAATTTCCAAAATTTACAAGCAGCTCATGCAGCTCAATAACAAAAAAACAAACAACCCAATACAAAAATGGGCAGAAGACCTAAATAGACATTTCTCCAAAGAAGATATACAGACTGCCAACAAACACATGAAAGACTGCTCAACATCATTAATCATTAGAGAAATGCAAATCAAAACTACAATGAGATATCATCTCACACCAGTCAGAACGGCCATCATCAAAAAATCTAGAAACAATAAATGCTGGAGAGGGTGTGGAGAAAAGGGAACACTCTTGCACTGCTGGTGGGAATGTGAACTGGTTCAGCCACTATGGAGAACAGTATGGAGGTTCCTTAAAAAACTACAAATAAAAGTACCATATGACCCAGCAATCCCACTACTGGGCATATACCCTGAGAAAACCAGAATTCAAAAAGAGTCATGTACCAAAATGTTCACTGCAGCTCTATTTACAATAGCCAGGAGACGGAAACAACCTAAGTGTCCATCATTGGATGAATGGATAAAGAAGATGTGGCACATATATAAAATGGAATATTACTCAGCTATAAAAAGAAACGAAATTGAGTTATTTGTAGTGAGGTGGATGGTCCTAGAGTCTGTCATACAGAGTGAAGTAAGTCAGAAAGAGAAAGACAAATACTGTACGCTAACACATATATATGGAATCTAAGGGGAAAAAAATGTCATGAAGAACCTAGGGGTAAGATGGGAATAAAGACACAGACCTACTAGAGAATGAACTTGAGGATGTGGGGAGGGAGAAGGGTAAGCTGTGACGAAGTGAGAGAGTGGCTAGGACATATATACACTACCAAACGTAAAATAGGTAGTTAGTGGGAAGCAGCCGCATAGCACAGGGAGGTCAGCTCGGTGCTTTGTGACCACCTGGATGGGTGGGATAGGGAGGGTGGGAGGGAGGGAGATGCAAGAGGGAAGAGATATGGGAACATATGTGTATGTATAAATGATTCACTTTGTTATAAAGCATAAACTAAGACACCATTGTAAAGCAATTATACTCCAATAAAGATGTTAAAAAAAAAAAGAACGTATATATGTGTATAACTGAGTCACTTTGCTATATAGGAGAAATTAGCACAACACTGTACATCAACTATACTTCAATTTAAAAAAACATTAAGCTTCTACTGTTTTCTTTCAAAGCTACATATACAATCTTGTTTTTTCATCTACTATTTGTTTACTATCCCTTCTCTGTTCAATCAGGTTACTTCTATAAACTATATGTTTCCATATTCATATTATGTCCATTTGATGCTCTCATTGCATGAATATTGAATGGATAAATAAACGTTCTCTTAACAGGTGACAGGTGGCCTCCCTACCTTCCCAAAATTCAGGTTTCCAGTATTGGGGTGATTTGAGTGTTAGAAGGGTACAGGGATTGACTGATAGGATGGCAGAGGTGATTAAATGTACAAAGGTGTACTCCTATCTTAGACTGTTTGCTCGCCAGAGTCCTTTATTTTCAACAGATGGTGCATAGCAGACCTTTAGAGATGTTGTTCATGGATTGCCCAATTATGCATTTAGCAAGAATGCGTGGCATACGTCCTACAGCAATGATTTCCAGCTGAAAGCGCTGTATCTGGTCTTCTGCAGAAGCCCCTGGGAGCCTTACCTTCCGCTGGCAACAATGTAACATGGATGGAGCTGGCTACATGGAAAGGGGGACCCCTTCCAACAATGTCACCTTTACCTTGTCATAAAGTTGACTCCCTTGAGCTACTAATTAATCTGCTGAATGGAAAACACAATGCTTGTTGTCTGTCAAGCTTTGTTTTAGAGATACAAGCTTGTCCATTTGGAAGCAAAATGTATATGAGTCTTGTTAATAAATGATTCTACATTAACTTTTGTTTAATATACAGGTATTAGTATAGATAACAGAGACTGCAGATACCTTGTTATACATCATAATGTTTTATAATATATACATATATTCCTATGCTACATTGATATTCTATACAATTGAACTTAAGCGGGTGTGTATAATCAGGGAATTATAGGGGAAAAATCACTAAGTAGGCATCTCTTTATAATTATAGGCTGGAATAAATTAACTTTTAGCTAATATAATACAGATACAGATTTTATGAAAGAGTGGTGGGGCAAGATAAGGGTAGGGGATTAAGAGGTGCAAACTAATATGCACGAAATAAATTGGCTATAAGGATATAATGTACAACACAGGAATATAGTCAATATTTTATAATAACTTTACATAGAGTACTACCTATAAAAATGTTGAATCACTATGCTGTACACCTGAAACTAATATTGTGCGTCAACTAAACCTCAACAGCAACAAGAAAACTTGGTTCTTCAAGGAGCAGATGCACAAATACTGTATAATATTACTTATTTGTGGAGTCTAAGAGATAAAACAAACTTGTGGATATAACAAAAGGAATCAGACTCACACATATAGAGGAAAAACGTGGTTCTCAGTGGGGAGAGGGAAGGACGAAGGGGTAAGATAGGGGGAGGGGAGTAAGAGGTAAAAACTATTATGTATGAAACAAATAAACTACCAGGATATATTCTACAGCACAGCAAACAGAGCCAATATTTTATAGTAACTTTAAATACAGTAAATCTTGAATTACGATCTTTACACCTGGAATTTAATAAATATTATAAATCAGCAACAACAACAAAAAATTAACTGGCACTTGACCAGCAATACAAAACAGATAACAATTCACAATTCCTATGATATCAGAGGGTTATATGCAGCGCTATTCAAAGTGTGTCTAAGAAATTGCAGTGACCATATCATAAGGGAACCAGTGAGATGTGGAAATCCTCAGGTCACACCCCAGAGCTACTGAATCCAAATTTGGTGGGGTGGGCTCAAGAATCTGCATTTCAACAAGCCCTTCAGGAGATGCTAATAAATGCTAAAGCATTTGCGTATCGTGCCTTTGGCCATAACTATAACTACCTGTCTATAACTATATGGTCATACCGATAACCCAAATGAAAGATTCGGATACATACATTTAAAAGACACTTGATAGACCTAACCACTGACTATAGTTCCACAAACAAGATAAAAAACGTGCGTGAGGATGTCTTCAAACTGATGAATAAATGTGACTGTATTCCATGCTGTTGGGGAAGCAGGATACTCCCTCCTCCAGATGATACCATCTGAATCTGACATTTGTCTTTGGGAGTCTACATCTAGACGCTTGTATGAGGTCTATGGGATCGAGCTGTGAAGGAACCACCTCTGTAAAGAAGAAATATTTGACAATCCAGGAATACTGGTTTCATCTAGATGGCAAGATAAAAAGAATTTGCTCCAAACATATTGGTCACCTTTTCAATTGCCCTACCTCCTCCTTTGCTGTGTTTTCTGATGTATTCCAAGGTCCTTGGTCCTACTGCTTTACCTTTTCCTTTTCCTATTTTGCCAAATTTCTTCAAACTTCCAGCTCAATGACCTACCCATCATGAGGGGCTACAGACTCATTTCAGGAAATGCTCCATCATTCCAATCCAAACTCAAGGGATGTTATATTTTTTTGCCTTTTCACATGGAAAGAAGTTACATATTTCCCCACAAACCAATGGTTTCCTATAGTTGTTATTTTTTTTTTGGGGGGGGTGAGCGGGGAAGGAGACAGAATGGGACAAGTATGCCCTCTAGAGCTCATCACAAGCCATTTGTTAAAAAAATCATATGGCATTTTGCTAAGTGAAATAAGTCAAAGACAAATACTGTATGGTATCACTTATATACGGAATCTAAAAAATACAACAAACTAGTGAATATAACAAATAAGAAGCAAACACAGATATAGAGAACAAACTAGCGGTTACCAGGGGGGAGAGGGAAGGGGAGAGGGTTAAGGTAGGGGTAGGGAATTAAGAGGTACAGACTATTAGGTATAAAATAAGCTGCACGGATATACTGTACAGCATGGGGACCACAGCCAATATTTCACAATAACTATAAATGGAGAATAACTATTAAAACTGTGAATCACTATACTACACACCTGTAACACACAACATTGCAGAACAACTATACTTCAATAAAGAAAAATCATATGGTAACCAAAAGTATACCAGCTGATTTTAACATATGCTCCCTTGATTGTCAAAACTGTGTAACTGTCATTACGAATAAATAAACAGGTTTGTATCTGTAGTCATAGCTATGATATGTGAAATTCTAAACCTGAGCATTTAGAAACCGTCCATGGCATGGTGGGATTCCTTTGACAAACAGATCAAAGCCCTTTAGGAAGTTTTTGACAAGTGAATGAATAATAAGGATGCGCAGTTCATTTTCTGGGTAACCTTCTACGCTGATGTATATTAACTAACTACAACCCATTAGGTCTACAGGGATGAAAGGAGCTCCCTGCCAGGGAAACATCTCATCATGTTTCACTCCATGCTTCTCAAAACTCCTTGGGAGAAGGGTGCAGATTTGTTTGGAGGGTTTTGACTCCTTCTTTAATATACACAAGACAGGAAAAATCATGATAAAATAAGAAGACATTTCTCCTCCTTGTGAGATATTGAATAGCATGGAATGATGCTTTCCCCCCAAAAGTCTACTTTTGAGGAGTTACAGAAGTTAAGACAAAGCATGAATTGGCTGAAAGAATAATACAAACAACAAAGCCAGCAACGTGTAAGCCACCCTGGAGAGAAAAGAGGTTGGTGACACCCTATAAACGGCGGGTGGGATTGGGTGCAATTTCTGGCAGAGAGAAGACACGGTAACAGAAAGAGGTCAGGTGGGAGGAAGGTCTGAGGCTGACTCCTGTCTCTCCCCATCGATGCTGTGAGCTAACCCCTGTCTAATTCCTCGTCCCTTCTCCTCTTCCCCACGTGACAAAGAAACCTTGAACAGCCATCAGGTAGTGGGACCCTGTGAGGACAGAGAAAAGCTGGGCTGGATTGAGAAACTTATTAAAAACAGGACGGTCCACCAGCCACTTATGGCCACATGTGGGCGTGTCCTCTTTTATGTCCTACCCATCTGCACTCCCAGGGCTGGTGGAAAGCAAGCAACTGAAGCTGCCTTTTCCCGGCACTGCTTTTCCCAGAGAGTTTAAAGCTAAATTTTGAATGAGAAGCTCTTCCCAATAGGTACTTACTTCACCAAAGGGATCATCAATCATTTATTGTATGTTAAACATACAATATAGATAACTAATATGAACTATATAGATAACTATAGAGAAACACACAAAATAGATAACTAATATGAACCTGCACAGGGAACTCCACTCAATACTCTGTTATGGCCTATATAGGAAAAGAATCTAAAAAAAAGAGTGGATATACATATATTTATAACTGATTCACTTTGCTGTACACCTGAAATGAATCTCACATTGTAAATCAACTATACTCCAGTAAAAATTAAAAAAAAAAAAAAAGAAACACACAGACTTGGACCTGGCCTCAGGTCTCAGCAAATCTACAATTACAGCATGCAGTAATGGTTGGATTTATTCCCCTAAAGGGACTTTAATGTTAAAGGCAAAAATATAACTATAAACATGAATACTGAAGCAGTTACCAAACACAGACACACACAGACACACAGACACACAGACACACACACACACACACACGATCTACAGAGAAATGTCTTCTACATGAGACATAATTATAGGAACAGACCAATGTAGAAATCTCAGTAGACTAAATAAATACATTCGGTTATATTACTGCATTATGATTACTGCATGAACAGGTTAAAGAGAAAGCAAAGATAATCTTAAGAGATGAAGAAAATGCCTCAGTGAAACAGATTTATGAATTTACACATCTTATCAAATTAAGAAAGAGAAATAAACATTGCTTAACCTGAAAAAGGTCACTGATCAATATTCTACTCCAAATATTGCACATAATGATACAACATTAGAAGCTTTTCCCCAAAAGACAGAAGTCAAAGATACCCAGTTTCATTTCTATTCAACCTTATATTCAGATGCCCTAGTCAGCTCTGTAAGAAAAACAAACAAAAAGTGTGATACAAAATGAAGATTCTCTATATTATTACAATATTATAGAGATATGTTCTCTAATATATATGAAATGCAACAATTTAAAAATTAAGACTAATGATAACATATGACAATATATCTAGAGTATTAACATACAAAAGCCAATATTATTTTTATGTATCACTAACAGAGTTTAAGGGAAAAATATTATTTTAAGATGTCATTGCCAAAGTTAGAAAATATTGATATAAAAGAAACTATACAGCTTTGGAAGCTCTAAATGGAGAAACTATAAAACTACTTGTTAAAATTTTTGGTCAAAAAACTTTACTTAAAAATTGTCCAAGGGCTTCCCTGGTGGTGCAGTGGTTGAGAGTCCGCCTGCCGATGCACGGGATACGGGTTCGTGCCCTGGTCCGGGAAGATCCCACATGCTGCGGAGCGGCTGGGCCCGTGAGCCATGGCCGCTGAGCCTGCGCGTCCGGAGCCTGTGCTCCGCAACGGGAGAGACCGCAACAGTGAGAGGCCCGCGTACAGCAAAAAAAAAAAAAAAAAAAAAAAAAAAAAAACTGTGCAGAATTTTTCAAAGCTCATGGAAATGTACACTGAAAAATCAGTGGATTTTGTGTGTAAATGAAACCTTGAAAAAGATATAGAAGTTTACAGTCACAAGATTAGAAAAGCAAAATAAAACTTAGACAATACCTAGTCTACTGAAGATAAAGAACAATGGAAACTCATATACTGTTCTTGGGTGCACAAATGTGCCCAACCATTTAAAGAGTTTTTGACATTTAAAATATGCAAATATAATACAGCACATACAGTAAATCGATTTATCCATAAAGACATTTCTACAGTATTTCAACAAGAGGTATGCACGAAATATTATAGTTGCCCTGTTTACAAAAGTACAATCTGGAATAAATTTCTGGTTTCAGAAAACGAGTGAAATATATGAGGAGGTAAGTATATGAGGGAATTCTGTGTCATCAGTGAGCATAAGTGAGCTACAGCTTCAACCATCACCCTGGTTGAACACCAAAAACATGGCATTCCATGAAAAATACCAGGTGAAGACTAATATACAATGATCCAATTTATCGAAAACAGTCTACACTTAGAATATGAATAGGGTCACACTGGTAGTGACGATTTTGTGTAAGTAAAACGTAGCAATAGAAGGAAATGATAAACAAGATTCAGACAGGTTATTACTCTCCTAGTAGGGCCAAAGGGATACAGTTTAGAAGGGGAAAGGGAGGTATCTAAAAATCTTCACTGAGTTCTAAGTTTATTTTAGGTGGTGTGTACAAAGATGTTTGTTTAATTATTCATGCCCATGGATGAAACCTTCTCTAATAATAAAAAAGAAAAAAAAAGATTAAAATTGTCTTAAAAAGCTGGTTCCAGGACTCCATGAAGCAGCTAGAGGTATTAAAAAAAAAAAAAAAAAGATAAATCCTTTTTGTATTGCAGGTCAAATTCAGCAGTGCAACAATCGTTAAAATCACCAACCTTAAATTTTCTCATCCAGAGAAGCCAGTGGCTTTAAGTTTAAACAATGGTTTATCTGGAATGAAGAAAATGATGTTCTAATTCTTCCCTGTCTTCTGCCAAACGCTGTCTCTCAGTAACTAGAAAAAGGGAATCTTCATTAAGTCTCAATTAGTATTTATGAAGGCATTTAGTACAACTTTTTAGAAAAACTAATGTTCTACCATTCTCAGTTGACAAGTCTGGAGAATTTATGACTTATTATAAATTTTACCAGCAGTTTCCAGACACAGCTGAACACCTGGGATGTTTGTGCAAGAAAGTCCCAGACTAAACCTCCTGGAGATTCTGACCTATTGACTGGGCTCCTGGAATTGGCAAATAATAAGTATTCAGATGGCAAGAATAGTTAAGACAGGTGATACACCTTCTAAGAGGATTCCGTCGTGTATGCAGAACTATCTTAATAAAGGCATAACTTTAGTATTATTTTGATGCAGAGAAGCAAAACTCATCTTAGGGAGAGAAGGGACTTAACACTGCATTCTTGGTGACTTCCAAAAGAAGAATAGATCATATATATGCTTCAGCAAATCGGCCAGTTTGATGAGTTGAAACATCCAGAAAAAAATCTCCCGTTGTAGGATGCCCGAAAAGTAGTTATCAAAAGGGCCAGGAGATATTCCACTTGAAAGGTTTATCTTCCCATTATTATGATAAAATGTTCTCAGTTTCTCCTCAAATCCTAAGTTAAATCTAATAAATACCAAGTGACACACACACACAGATGAGTGGATTTCTGTATAAACTGAGTAGTAGTTGAGTTTTTCATGTTGGTACCCAAAGTGGAAAATAAACCATCCATATATAGAAGTAGAGAAAATTGGCTCCAGAAATGAACATGTTATTTCTGGAGCCCCCATCCATGCTCTGTAAGAAACTGGCAGAAATGTTTGGTCAGGGGTTCGGACTTCAATGTAGAGTGAAGCTTGGATTTGAGTGTTAACTATGTCCACTACAAAAATGTCCATTCTGCTGGGCCAGGCATCTCGGTCACTTGTGCTCCTGGCTGTATCCAGGTCGTACCTCTGGTACTCAATAAATATTTGTTGAAAGAATGGATTTTCAGGGATGTGAACATCCACAACTATCTCTCCATCACACAATTACACAAGTATGTAATTGGGAAGATCACAGGTGAAGCCATGTCTATTTCACCTTGAATTCTGTACCAACAGAGGTTGACCATGAACCTTTTTTTTTTTTTTTTGTGCGGTACGTGGGCCTCTCACTGTTGTGGCCTCTCCCGTTGCGGAGCACAGGCTCCAGACGCGCAGGCTCAGCGGCCATGGCTCACGGGCCCAGCCACTCCACGGCATGGGGGATCCTCCCGGACCAGGGCACGAACCCGTGTCCCCTGCATCAGCAGGCGGACTCCCAACCACTGCGCCACCAGGGAAGCCCCGACCATGAACCCTTAACGCCTGGTTCTCTAGTGGCTGAACCTTTTTCCAAAACTGCACGTGAGAGTCTGTCCGAGTCTGTGGTATCTGTAGGGCTGCAAGTCTGCAAATCCCATATCCACCCTCTAGGACCCAGGCACTCATCTGCCCATGTCAGGGTTAGGGATGGGTTCGGGGTTCAGATGTGTGGTTTTTGGGTCAGGGTTGGGGTTCAAGTTTGGGTTTGGGTTAAGATTCAGGTGAGAAGAAGGTTTTCAGAACAGGTTTGGATTTCTGTACAGGTTAATGGTTCAAAGTCAAGAGTCAAGGGGGAGAAGGTCAAGGGTTGAATATCAAATGTCCAGGGTTAGGATATGTTTTGAATATGGATTCAGGTTCAGATTAGGGCAAGGCTAGATCTGTGTTTGGATGATGAGTTAGGGTCAGAGGTCAGTGTTAATATCAAAGAATCGTCTCTTGCGTTAGGGGCAGGGGTTAAAGGTCATGACTAGGATCAAAGGCCATGGGGTCAGAGTCTCTCTTTGAAGGTTGGGTTTGGTGTTTGACTCAAGGGTCAGTTGTCAAGGGTTTTGGTCATGGGTCAAGGGTCAATTCAAAGGTTTACATTAAAGTTAGGGGTTTGGTTTGGTTTTGGGTTTTTGTTCGGGTTTGGATTCATGATCAAGTTTGGGTAGAACTAGGATTCATTATCAGCTTCCATTTAGGGTTTGGCTGAGGGCTTAGGTTTAGGTCCACATTCACTGTTTGGGGTCACGGGTCAACTCAAAGGTCAGGAATCAAGGGTTCAATGTCCTGAGCTGGTGAGGGTTGGTGTTACGTTTCAAGTTCAGATGTGGGCTCTGGTCAAGTTTCAGTGTTCGGATCAGGGGTCAAGAGTCAAAGGTCAAATTTCCAATGGGAGGAGTTAGAGTTAAGTGTCAAAGGTTAGAGGTCGGGTCAATAACCTGCATTTAGTTTAGGGGGAGTTTTCACATTTGAGTTTGGATTTTTGCAGATGCAAATTCAAACTCAGTATATTTTTTATTGTGATAAAATATCTATAGCAGAAATTTTGCCATTTTAACCATTTTAAAGGTACAATTCGGTGGCATTAAATACTTTCACAATGTTGTACAACTATCACCCCTAACTACTTCTAGAACTTTTCCATCACCCTCAACACAAACTCAATATATTTTACCTTTCTGCATGTCTATGTAATTGCACGTGTGCCTACATTCTGTCTAGATATATAAACAAGATGTACAAATGAGTATATGTGAGTATCTATACATATGTACAGGCACAAATGCATATACAACTGATTTGTTCACTCAGTCGTTTGTTCATTTATGGACAGGATGCAATGCTAATAAATGACCTTTTCTGTACTCAAAGACATCATTTCGGTTTCAAGTGCTCTGCTAACATAAACTGGTCATAGGTCAATGGGAAGAGAAATTTATAATTCATAAATTTGTAAATGCATTTTCAGTGTCCTGGTATCAGGATTTATCTGAAAATATGTAGAAGGATGTTTCTAAGTGCCTTTTAGGTCCTTTGCTAAAGACCGCCTAGTTCGGCCCTTATTTCTAGCGGGCAGGATGTTTCCAAACCTCTGAAGTCCTCCCAGCAAACTTCTATTCCGGGATTCCAGGGGTGTCACAACATAAATGTTCCAGCTTGGTTTAGTGCTACAGCACATACAGGAAGGGAGCAGCAACGGGAGCGGGCAGGTCAAGGAACTCAGGGGAGCTGCAGGACTTGAGAGGAAATTTGCAAAACACTGCACCCAGAGGAAGGGAAAGTTCGGAAATACTTTATGTAAGTGTGTAAATATGTAGAGGGAATAGTGCCAAAATATTTACAATAGGAATATTGTGAAAAATCTGACCACCGTGATGGGTTATTCATGCGTGTGTGTGTGTGCATGCACACACACACACACACACTCACACACGCAATCTCTGTAGCTCCCAATGGCCTGGTCTAGGAAGAGGCTCAATTTGCTCTTAGCTACTAATAGGTCAGAACATCCTTATGTCATCAAGTCAACTGGCTAAATTACTATATTTATAGAACATCCCTTTCCTGATACCTCTTCTGCTCCAAAAATAAACCAAAAAAACCTTCCTTTTAAAAATAACCTTTCCCCTACCATGCTTAATTATCATATGGTTGATCTCTTTCAATATTTCAGGCTCATACAAATAGGCATCGGTTGTTAAGTTTTCCCCTTTTCCGTGCGTTTTGCTAATTAGGATTTTCAGTCATAATGATGCAAGCGATAAGGATGCCCTGTGATGTGCTCAGTTCCCAGTGGCATTCCAAAATTAAAATAACATGAGGAAAAAAAAAATGTCAGAAGAAACATCTAAAATAGTGGGGTTGACTTAGCAACACGAAGCATATAGGATGTGGTATATCGGCAAGCCCTCTTATGTTTAAGTACCTGGAGGCTCTTTCTGCTTAGATGCCGATTTTTTCAAGTCTTCCCTGGACACCTGCATTTACTGCCCTGGTAAGTAAGATAGCTCTGAAGGCCACAGATGGAAGAGAATGAGCAAGTATGTGGGGAAAAATCCAAAATGTCACCTCATCACTTTCCCTGGCTCAGCCAGCTGCAGGGCGCCGAGACCACACGCTGCAGTGTTAAATACACCAAAATACGTTGTTTCTCATACATTTCTTCTATTCCAGGCTGCATTTCATGTAAGAAAAATAACTTTTTCTTATACTCATTTGTGGAAATGAAGCCATACTTTTCAGGGATTCAATCAGCACCTATAACTTTATTTTAAATTTATTTGTCTCTCTTATACCAGGGGCAGATTTAAAAGTCACTTCCATATCTTATAACCACATTTTTATTAAAATGTCTATTTTAGGCTAATTCTTTTTTTGGGGGGGTATAATTGCTTTACAATGGTGTGTTAGTTTCTGCTTTATAACAAAGTGAATCAGTTATACATATACATATGTTCCCATATCTCTTAATTGAACCGCAATTTGAGAGGACTGAGGGCTAAATAGATGAGTCAAACCCTTTCTTAGAGTTTGTCTCCAATTTACTGTCTCGTAAGAAGCTAATTTTGTTACCTTTAGTAAAATGGCTTAACAGCTATTGTACTGTTAATAAACGGGACGAAATGGTAGAATCACATCCTTGTGAAGATTTGGTGCTGCAGAGTATTTCCATTAACGTTCAAGAGACGACGAGGAATATACAACACAGTGGCAGTGCTTGGTTCTATTTTCTAGGAAAAGCAATTTTTTGTAGAGCTGAGCAAAATGAGATCTGCAATCAGAAATTACTTTAAACTACCTTTCTTCCATGACTCCATTATAAGCTACCCTGGCCCTGGAGAAGCTGTTAAAACATAAGGACTAGATCTCTAAATCAACAAGGCCAGGCTCTTACTTTCAAAGTCTGAGATGGCACAAGGCGATGGAAATCTCAGATCCAAAGATAAAATGTTGGTCTGGATGTTACGCTAACATTTATTATTAGTCATGAGAGGTGAAGAAAGACCATTTCCCACCCAGAGCTCCATTTCCTAAGAAATTGCATCAAATGTACCAGAATGACCTAAGAACCCAAACCGGCAGAGGAAATATAAGGAAAAACAAATATCAGAGAACTTGGGTAGGTCGGATAGAATTTTACAATTAGCTGTCCTTACAGAGCTGTCTCAGGTTGCAAAATGACTGTGAATAAAATAGGTAAGCGTACAGATGCAAGATAAGGGGGCACTGACTCTGAGTTGCAGCGAGAAAACACGGTAAATATTAACAGTACAGACATCTGGGGCAGAGACTGAGAAAAAAGGCAGTGCAATTGTCTTCCTAAGAGCAGAAGACTTCCAAAGAACAGAGTGATCTCCCAAGGGCTTGCCTTGTTCTTTGATGTGACTGCAAGCTGATTAAAAATGCAAAGGTTGCCAAATGGCTGATTGATGAAAATGTATCCACCTTTGGATTCACTGCTGAAAGCTGATGAAGGAGAAGTTGTAACCTGGGATGATCCAAAGGAACAGAGGAAACAAGGTGGGAATTCAAGGACCCTCCGTTACCAAGTCGCTTTAAGATGAGGTGAAAATCGTCTCCTAAACAGAAATATTTAAATCATCACCACCATATCGTCTGAGTCAGTTGATTTCAGGGAGCAGAATTTTGAGAAAAAGACAGTAAAGAGACCACAAAGTTACGGGGTGAAAGGATTTTTGAGTCTTTTAAATAAGAAGGCAGAAACAATTGGGATGGTGTCCAGTCACAACAGAAAAGCATGGAGAACAACTGTCCCGTGACTGTAGGCAGTGCCCCCTGAGAATTATTATTTAGACTGGGTCAATGCATAAAAATATGGCAGTACTTTTCTCAAGTGGGCTCTTCTCGGAGATCCCTCAGAGTGAGAAGCATCTAGGCTAGTCTGGTGGGTGCCCTAAGTCAGTGCCAAGGGTATTTCAAGCAATGTCAACATTTGTTTATATAGGGGAACGTGGTAAGCAGAACCGTAAAGACGCCCTCCCAAGACTCTTGCCCCCCTCCCCCGGTTATTCAATCAAACATGTCTAGGGGCTGTTGTGAAGGGTCTCTGCAAATGTAATTAAGGGCACTAGGCAGTTGATAAGCAAACTACCCTGGCATATCTAAGTGGGTCCAATGCAATTACATGGCTTTTAAAAGGAGATAGAGGTAGGACCATCCGTCAGAGTGATGCCAGGGAAGACGGGCAAGGACAGAAGAGGCAGAAGGGCCGTCAGAGTGATTCAAACCATTCGATGCCGCCATTGTGGCTTCGGAGAAAGAGGAAGGGGTCCAGGATGTAGGAAATGGTGAGGTCCTCAAGAAACTGAGAAAGACCCTCAGCCAGAAGCCATCAAGGAAATGAGCGTCTTAACCACAGGAAACTGAATTCAGCCAACAAACCAGATGTTCCTGGAAGTCGATTTGTCCCATAGAGTCACAAGCAAGGAACCCAGCCCAGTGCACACACTGACTTAAGCTTTGTGACGCTTAATGTAGAGAAACCAGCCAACCACTCGTGCTTCTGGTCTACAGAACTGGGAGATAACAAATGTGTGTTGTTTGAAGCCATGGAGTGTGGGGCTCTTTGTTACAGCAGCCCTAGGAAATGGATACAGGGAAATGCAAGCAGAGTTGAGCCCAAAGATGACCTTGAAGTTGCAAAGGATGGTATTTGGAGAAACAAATGTGGAAACGCTCAGAAATATATATCCATGGAGTCTGAGACTCTCAGTACCCAGTGGGTGATGACTTTTCCTTCAAAGGTAGAGAATTTAAATATATAGGATTATCAATTCTTACTAAGTCACTATGCCTTCCCAGTAAGATATAACATGAATATTGGCAGCTTGCCATAACTGTTTAGGGCTAGAACTGTCTCATTACTAGATGCCTAACTGATAATCCCCAGATAATATCCACAGGGACTCAAATAGGACAGGGGGATTTGAGAGGAAAATGCATTTGTAGGCACCTTCTCTGACAAAAAAGGTTATAAATGCATTGATTTCTTATCTTCTCTACTTGATGGAGGTGACCCAGAAGTTGAATGAGGAAACCCACCTAGTTTGGGGGCACCCCACCTTCAACATCACCCCCTAATCCTGAGTGAACAAGAGGAGTTCAGCCCATCTGATTTGCCCGTGAAATCTGTTTTGTTCCAAGCCCAAGAGTCATTCGTTGTCAGTCTAACCGAGAGAGGAGGCTTCCCTAACTTCTGCAGAATGCTCAGAGGGATAATGTTCCGAAACCCTTGAGACAATTAGATATTCTTTGCTGTGAACGAACCAGTGGGCTGCTTTATGTTCTCATTTTGCAGCTGACCTCACCCCACCACCCAAGAGGACGCTGACGGTGCCCTGTTCACATCAAGACACAAAGGAATAAAGCACATCCATCAGAAAGAGACTCACATCAATGGATCACCCCAACCTTGGAAACCCCTCTGGTCTGAAAGAAGAAAGGGGCCAAAGGAGAAACGCTATTGGAGCGCTATTTGAGGGTTATTTTTAGTAGGATTATAGCAAAGAGCACGCAAAGCACAATCAATTTGGAGCCAGAAGACAGATGTCAGATCCTTAGTTTTGTTGATTCCCAGGTGAGAATTCCTGGCAGGTTATGAAACGTTCTTTTGTCACATGAAATATGAAGGTAATAATAATACCTTTATGTGGAGGAATAGTTGAGGGAACCAATAAGACAGCAATGTTGGAATATGAACCAAAATGGTACAAATACTCATGTTCCATTCTAAATGTAGGACTAATTATTTTGGAAAACCGGGTTGAAGGCAATGCTAATCGCATGTCAAGCATTTGATGTGATCGGCAAAATCCCTATTAGAGGCAGATTTGAGTAACTACCGGGCATCTCTTTTCACTGTCCAACATGCAGGAGTCAGAGTAAGTAACGATAAATGCCATGTCGAGGGCAAAGGGAAACTCATAAAGAGCGTGGCAATGCGGTGAGAAGACCGGTGTAGCAGTCAACGGTTTATAGACAAGACTGGAGGCGGCAGTGAGACCGATGGGTTAGGTCAGCAAGAATCCTTACAAGAAACCACTCTGAGGAAGGACCACTACGAAGGCACTGGAAACAGCAGATGCACGGCATGATTCAAGCTCCCAGAATAAAAGAGAAGGGCATCTGCTTCGGAAAGGGAAAGTGCCATATGATTCATTTTGCCAAAGGTCTCAGCAGAAGGAGGTAGGCTGCCTGAATGCCTTGTTGGTCTGCCTGGAGCGATCCAGTTTGGAAGGGAGTTTTGAGAGGGTGAAGAGGTATTTAACGTTACCACGCAAGAGCATACACACAGAAATGTACGGTTGCAGGGTCATGGCACTCTTGATGAATCAGGAAAGCTGTGTCCTCAGGGAATTTCGTGGGCGCCATATCGTCATTAACATGGAAGATTCTGGAAAGTACCTTACCCCATATCCAGCTCTGTGCTCCAAAGAGAAACTGCAGAAGCACATGGGCAAAATATTACTTGTGAATAACATACAACCAAAGGTTTATTTCTTCCCATGATCATTTTTTAAATTGGGCATGAACCATGTAAGGTAAAAATGAGTTCCTAGCTGTGCTTTGTACTCATCCATATTGTCCTCCATCATCAATCCTCAACCTTGCCATCACTGACCTTTGGAGATGGGTAATTTCTTATCAAGGGGGGCTGTCTTGGGCAATATAGGATGTTTAGCTGCATCCCTGGTCTCTATCCTCTAAATGTCAGTAGCATCTCCTCTTCCATCTATAGCTGTGGCAACCAGTAATGTCTCCAGATACTGACACACTTCCCTGGTTGGGAACCACTGCCTAGACAATTAGACATCTGTTTATCTACTTTAATCCTTTTAAATTATTTTTCAAAAATGTACTCATCCTTTTTGTAAGCACTGAATACCATTAGACAACCCCGATATTTTTTTTACAGTCTCTGAGCATGCCCTAAAATAAAACTAAGAGAGCATGACAGTATTGTGTATAGAGGATTAAATCAGTAAGTAGAGCTTCTATGGTTGATAAAGAATTCAACCAGGCCCAGGAAGCACAGCAACGCAGTAAGACGTGAGGAGACAGAAAGACTGAGTGACTTGTAAGCATGAAAAAAAATAATTTGAAATTTAGGAGAGTATCTCTAAGGCTAAACGAAAGCATATATATATATATATATATATATATATATATATATATATATATCATTAAGGATTAGGCAAGGATTCAGAGGGATAAGGGAAAGATTCCAAAGTGTTCCAGGTCTGAGGTACATGAAAATTCTTAAATACTTGTTAGGCAGAGAGAGACCAAAAAGAATTTGAAGAGTATTTTTCAACTTTACAAGAACATCAGGAATAGCTGGGAATGAACTGAACAAAAGAGTTAAGTAGACAGATGCATGCAAACTCATGAAAAACTGGAAGACAGGAAACTTGAAAGCCTTTAGAGAAACAGAAGGAGCTCCAAGTGATTGTTAGACCCTGGGGATGGCTTGATATTTGGGACAGAGGATGTGTTCCTTGTGGGGGAAGAAGATACATTATGTGGATATAATGACATTTTGATGGAGTAGTTATTTTGCAGAAGTTAACGGTATTTCATATATATATATGTATATATACACACACATATATATAATACAAAATCCATACCATTTACAAACACACGTGTGTATGTGTTTGAGATGGTCAAATAGGAAAGTAATACACATTTATGAAAAGAAATACACCTTCTGCAAGACGACACAGATGCCCTTTCTTTACATACGTCTCATCCTTCAAATGCAGATGTTTTTCTACACTAATTTGAGCCGGAAAATGGAAATACGTATCTGTAAGTAGACAATGAGATAAATATGTAGCTTAAATACTTGTTAGGCAGGGAGAGACCAAAAAGAATTTCAAGAGTATTTTTCAACTTTACCAGAACATTCAGGAATAGTTGGGAATGAATAGAACAAAAGAGTAAGTAGACAGACACACAGTAATAAATATGAAGGAAAACTAGTTAGAAATTCACTTTGAACTGAAAGACAGCCAGAACCTGCATATTCTATAAATTGTTACTTTCTGTGGGAATATGTTTTGCAAAATTCATAATGTAAAAATCAATCTCTATATGACTCAAACAATGGAAAAGGCATGGATTATAAGTCAAAATAAAAATGGTGTTGGGACTTCCCTGGTGGTGCAGTGGGTAGATATCCGTGTTCCCAATGCAGGGGGCCCAGGTTTGAGCCCTGCTCGGGGAACTGGATCCCACTTGTGTGCAGTTCGCGCGCCGCAGCTAAGATGCAGAACAGCCTAAATAAATAAATATTTTTTAAAAAACTGGTGTTGACAATTTAAATGTAAGCATAAGAAAAAGAAGTAAAAAGAATCTATTATTATAATTGCATCCCTGACCTTTTGTTATACAATGGAAATTATATTAGACTGAGATTATAAATAACATATACCTCTGAAATTCATGTTCACTACTATGGTCCTTAGAAACTATTAATGATAAATATGTTCATTGGGAAGCCATCTTTCTATTTTAAAAGACAAATATTTTACGTGACATGGTAAGGTGCTAAAAGCTTTTTTTTTTTTTCCTGTAGGAGTCTGAATAAGTGAGTCTTTCATAGGGTTCTTTTGAGTCAACCCATTTTGCCAGTGTCCAATTCTCCTCCCTTTCCTTCAAGCCCTTTACCTTTCCAGCTTCTATCAACCATCCAGTCCCAAAGCCGACACCATATGTTTTTGTTTTATGTCTTCGTTACAACAGCTTCTCACGTCTGGTCTCCTTTTTTTTTTTTTTTTTTTCTGGTTTAGCTAATGCTGTGTAACAAACCAGCCCAAAACGGGAAGGTTAAAACAATAGCTTGTGATTTCTCTCTCACGATTCTGTGGATTGACTGGGCCAAACTGGAAAGTTCTCTCTTGAGATCTCTTGGGCTCTAGTCAGCTAGAAGTTAGGGATGGAATCATTCAGGGGCTCAAGTAGGTGGCTTGCCCGTGATGGTGCAGTTGCACGGTTGGCAACTGACGTTGGCTGTCAACTGAGCGTGCAAGCTGAGGTTACTGACAGGGGCAAGTATTCTGGGGTCTGGGTTCCAAGAGGGTTGGTCCCGAGAGCCAGTGTGCCAAGGGGTCTGAGCAGAAACCACATGGCTTCTTACGACCCAGCCCTGGAAGTCTCAGCACTTTGCTACAACAACCTGGTGAATAAAGCCACTGAGGCCAGAAAAAGATGCAAAGACTCCATCTCTAAGATGGAGAAACAGTGGAGTATGAGTACTTTTGTCAATTTCTATCTATCACACCCAGTGTGTGAAATCCGTTTAATCCCATGGGGTGTTGCCAGTGCATGGTCAGTAGGGGCTATAAGCAGAGTGCCACCTCGAGAAGAATTCGCCTCTTGGCTCAGATAAACTAAATGCTACGATCAAACAGTGATCTCTGCCAGGAGCAAGAAGGACCAGTGTATCTACTGAAGACCCCGAATTATTCTAAAGTCATCCCTTTATACACAGGAAACTTGAGATTTAGCACAGATGAGTGTCTGGCCTTCCAACTGCCCAAAGGCATACATTACACATCAAATCATACCTAGGGTGCCGATCAAGAATAAAACTCAAGCCTCCGTCAAGTAAATCATGTGTGTTCCAACCTATTCACTAAGCATAAAGTTCAGCCACATCGCTGTTTACATATTGTAGATTCATTTCTATAGTAGTAATGAGGATATAGATGGAATTTGACATTCGTTTATGGTTTTTAAAAATATAGAGACAACAACAGTATACATTTGCACCATCTGTTTCACCTGCAGATGTAATTTTTCATATACAAATTCAACACCGTTGAGGGAGTATTGGATCTGCTACGTTTTGAGCCCCCTTCTAGGCATGGCGGTTGGCTGGGTAGTGAACAACGCAGGCACAGCGCACACTGACATGGAGCTCACAACCAAGAACGGAAGCCAGATACACGCTAGAGACCAAAAGCATCACCGTAGACGTGAGGTCAAAGTGCAGGGCGTGGAGATTTAGTCCAGAAAACCTAGAGTGCAGAGGAGGAAGGGGCAATGGTGTGGGAAGAGACAAAACAGCTGAGCGAGGAGGAGACGGTTTTGAGTCTTGAAAACCACGTGGAGGAATGAGTGTCCAGTTGTAGAACTGATCTAAAGATACAGATGAATTTTGATCACGCACTGCTTGAGACGTTACGTGGTATTTCTAGGAGGCAATGGACGTGATGGGGCAGCAGTGGAGGTCTAATAACCATTCGGGATTGTGTGTGGCTGACCGTTAAAGGAGAAGGGATGATTAATGATGGCGGAAATGTTCAGACTCTCTTTCTGTGATTTCGGAGATGGTAGCCGTAACCACGTGTGGCTATGGAGTCCTTGGAATGTGGCTTGCACAAACTGGCATGCAGTGTAAGTGTAAAATACACACTGGATACCAAATATTTAGCGAATACATGCAAACTATCTCATTAATAGTTTTGTCTCTACTACATGTTAAGTTACCATTTTGGAACCTCTGGGATAAACTAAAGGAAGTCTTAAAATTAATCCTACTGGTTTCTTTTTACTCTCTTTAATGTTGCTACTGGAAAATGTAAAATCATGCATGTAGTTCATAGGACATATCCATGGGACATTGCTACTCCAGAGAAAATTTGTGTTTCTGAGATGTCTTGGTTTTCTATGGCTTGCATAGAACACAGACCTACAGGGTGCTGGAGTGAACCATGAACCATGGAAGTGACTGGTGTGTGTTCTGACCTGCCTTCACTCTAGCAAAACGCGTCTTTCATTCTCAGAAAGGAGGATGGAGAAAGGACAGCCCCACCCAAGGTGAGTGTAAGAAGGCTCAGGTTGAGAGTGGTCCTTATACATCCTTTTCCTTGTGTTTCTATTCACTGCACATCAGAATAATCTCTGAGAATCATAATTAACCTTCAGCAATTAGCATTCCCCTATGTCCAAAATAATATGTTTATTTCTTCCTTGATCGTGAATGTTACAATGACTCACAGTGTTTTGCACTAATTATTCTTTTACAAGAAGACGCTCTCTCACTTCATAGGAGTACCAGCTGCCCCAAATTCTTTGGCACCAGGAACGTTATATTTATTTACAGCTCAATAAAACAAGAACTTCCAAAGGGAAAAAAAAAAAGATGTGAGAGCAGAAGTGACATCCACAGAAACAAACAAAACACAAGAACTTCCAGTCCCAAACTGCACCAGAATCTGACCCCTTTCCTTTCCTTTTTCTATTCCAGAATCCCAAAGAAGCTATTTGATTCATTTTTCTGACATGTGAGCAAATTGGCAACTGATAAGAAGGACCATGACAATTAGAAACAGAAAGCATCTTATCTGTCCTACCTTGTAGGCAGAAAGGCATTGAACTTAAGACAAATGAAGCCCCGCCCTCCTTAGTCTGTCTGTTGGGAGAAAAGAGTGTGAGGAACACATGATTCGAGGTGTTTGTGGACTCCTCCAATCCTTCCCAGCATTTCCTGCAACGAAGTCCAACCTGGCTACTTTTCCAAATGCTTCAAGATGGGGCTTCTCAAGCGCTGTCAGTGGAGTGGGATGAAGCTTGAGGGTTAACTTCTGGATTTAGCAAGTGAAAGCCCAACGGTGAACTTGGCCAGAGGAATTGGATGGAGTGGTGGGGTATATATACTAATTGGAGTGGATTCAAGAGAGGATAGGAGAGGACTTGAGATAGTGAACGGGGAGAACTCTTCCACGAGACTGACGCTACAGGCACAAAGACATGGGGCCACAGCAGGAGACCAAAGTGTGGTTAAGTATTTGCAAATGGGATGAATATGAGAATGTTTATGTGTTGCCAGGTATGTCTGGTAGGATAGGAAGAAGGAGAGGATGTAGGCACGGTGGGGTCATCGTGGCAGCAAGGTTCTTGAGTAGGTGTGAGAAGGATGGCGTTTCCAACATAAGATGGTCTACGTTTGGGTCTCTTTTCCTCTATGCATTGTCTATTTTTATACTGGGTTGTTGTTAGATCTCTTTTTGAGTTGACCTGTACATGTGTATGAACATATATGCCAGACAATGAGTTCTATTTTAGTGTAAGTTATTCCAAGTTCTCTGAAAAGCCTAAAATACAAGTGGTACCAAGGTGTATCAAAGTTCTCTGTTAAGTGCATTGGCCTGTATTGGTGAAGTGGATTAAATCCATCTATTTTAAGGAATGGGCTCCTGCCCCTGAGTGGGGTGGCAGGCTGGAAACTCAGGCAGGAGTTGACACTATAGATTTGAGGCAGAATTCCTTCTCTTCTGGGAAACCTCAGGTTTTGTAATTAAGGCTTCCACTGATTAGCTGAGGCTCACCCACATTATGGCAGGTGACCTGCTTTACTGAAATCAACTCCTTTTAGATATTAACCACATCCACAAGATGATCTACACAGCAACACCTAGATGACTGTTTGATTAAATAACTAGGTACTGTAGTCTAACCGAGGTGTCCCATACAATTAATTGAGCATCGTACAGGGGACAAATTAAAATTCTGTTATTGGAACTTCCCTGGTGGTTCGGTGGTTAAGAATCCATCTTGCGATGCAGGGGACGCCGGTTCGATCCCTGGTCAGGGAACTAAGATCCCACATGCCGCGGGGCAACTAAACCCACGTGTCACAACTAGAGAGCCCGCCAGCTGCAACTACAGAGCCCACGTGCTTTGGAGCCCGTGCGCCACAACTAGACAGGAGACCACGTTTCTCTCAACAAATTGGGCTGTGGAGAGTTTCTGGTGGATTCTGGCCATATGTGCTCAGCTGAATAAAGTCATAATTTATGCCTGTATCCCAGAGCTCGAAGAAGAGGACACCACTGGCGTTTTGATTCCAGGCAATGCAGACAGCTGTTGTGAAAACCCAAATTCTGAACTCCATTTCCCCTCAATTATCTGGGAGGTTTAGAGAGAAAAATCGATACTTAGGAAGACCGCGGGATATTTGGGGGAATAGAAAGGGCTGAAGAATCAGCCCATGGTATAGGCAATTCCCAGCTAAATTCCTCCCCTCTACCCTTTACCATTCTCCTCAATTGAGAGTGGATTTGTAAAAGAAATAGCAGCTGTCTGTGCCTAACTCAGAATCCACCACTTCAAAGGGCCTTGGGATCATTTGTGTCCTCTCCTTTATCTCTTCTATTTAATACCTGTTTTTAATTTTTTAACTTCTCAA
This sequence comes from Delphinapterus leucas, assembly GCF_059928025.1. Taxonomy (NCBI): domain Eukaryota; kingdom Metazoa; phylum Chordata; class Mammalia; order Artiodactyla; family Monodontidae; genus Delphinapterus; species Delphinapterus leucas. The sequence continues at coordinate 130,776,217 of NC_143150.1, read as the reverse complement.
CACTTGTAAAGATCACAACGAGAGATCCAGCTTCAAAGAACATTACCACAGCTAGTATCTTCAGATCCCCACCAGAAGTCGGTCGCGCTGTTTCTTAGATATCTTGTCAGTGATTGTTTTGAAACATGAAAACGCAGGAACGGAAGATAAGTCACAGGCGCTGTCATCAATTTTGATAAACTGATTAATTCAATCCAGTACTCGAAAAACATAAAATTGTCCTGAAACAAGGTCTACAAACTTGCAAAGGTGCACTGGGCTTTGCAACATCTGAAGTGCACCCTCTACCATGATCGGCTTCTCATCACGCAAACCTTATCATCCAGCAGCACCTCAGGGTTTCACTCAAAGTAACCAGACTGTGGGACGACAATCCACTTAGCACCGAAAGAGCGTCCTTTATTTATTTATCAGTAATTGACAGAGGCATAGTTCACTGATTTTAGCCACAGCCAGGTTACAAAATCAACCAATCGGATCACCAGTGAGAATTTCAAACCCCCATCTTGTACAAATGGATAGTGAAAGCTTCAGTTTCATCTAAAACATATCTAATCACAAAAGGAAATATATTCTTTAGGAAGTAAAGTATTCGCTGAACCAGTAGAAAAGGATGGTAATTTCTAGGCACAAAGGGAAGAAAAAAAAAATCTAGGCTTGGGCTTAATATCTCAGAGGAAACAGGGGTCTCCGTAACCAGTCCAGTCAAATAAAAAAAGCGTTCTGAAATAATAATGTAACCTAATGCGATAGAGAATAGCCAAACAGTGACAGAAAGATATTTCATCAGAACATTTAAAAATGTTTTGAAAGTACTGTTCTTTCAGAAATGCATGTTATGACATTAACTTGCCAAAAATAACTCTCGTTCCCAGTTAAGACCAACCTTAAAAATTTGAAGTATTTCAGTATTTATTGAATTAAAGCAAAAAGGAATATAAAGTAAAACGATGGGGTTGGGGTGGGGGGAGGCGAGAGACGGGGAGAGAGAGACAGAGGGGAGAGGGGGGCAGGTGGATAGAGGGGAAAACATACAGAGAGAGTAACAGAGGCAGACAGAGACGGAGACAAAACAGAGAGAAATCATTCATTTCTAAGGGACGTCTTAGGACCAGTTTCTCAAACCTCCACAAGCATCTTTCCAGAACCCTGGTGTTTAACAAAGGCCAATTAATAATAAAAATGCAACACAGTCTATAACCGCCTGCCTTTGAATGTGCATGTAAGTAAAATATTAACATGTGCTAATTTATGAGTCCCTCTGTTTGGAATGGGCCCTGCTTTCGAGGGTTGCTTCCAATGCCCATTTTTAGCATCATAATTGCAGGGAGAAACCGGAGGGAAGAGGAAGCACCAGGTTCAGGATTTATTTATTTTTTCACACAGTAAGCGTTCAGTCACTCTCACATTTAACATATATGATGTGAGGATATCGCCTTGGCATTGACACGATCAGGACCAAAGCCCTCCCAGTAAATGTTTATTTATTTAGGAAGAAAATGAGTCATGATGTGAAGTATTCATTCAAACCCCCTTAATTCCACCCCTCACCCCCGCTATCTCCCATGTATATATCCAAACAGCCATGGGTCAGCTCTGCCTGATTTCCAGGTCCCGTGAGTGAACCAAACAGAGCAAGGTAGTGGTGAGGTAAAATCGAAGATATTGAAAAGATTTCAGGATTCTGTGAACTTAACTGGAGCCCTGGAATCACCAGGTGAGCTACTGACAAACAGAGATGTGGACGGGTCACAAGTCACATCTGAAAAACAACCCGTGTCCACTACAGTGATCAAACAGCACTGGTCCCTCTGTGTTGTCGAAGAGTTTTCACATAGTTTCATGAGTAACTTAACTTTTCCCAAAGAGGGGACGGGGTTTAATTCCATGGAGTTTCATCTTCCCAAGAGCATTTAAGACCAACTTTTCCCCCATGTTGGAGGGAAATAAAATATTGGTCCTTTCTTTTTTTTTTTTTTAAGTGAGTTTCTTTTAAATGGTCTTTTCCTGGTATGTATTAGCATTGGGTGATAATTGTTTCATACATTTAATATAATAACACTTTTTCCCTTTCCATCCATCCATCCGTCCATCCATCTATCCACCTACCCACCCTCCTATTCACCTACCCATCCATCCATCTATCCACCCACCCACCCACACATTCATCCACTCATCCACCCATCCATCTACCCATATTTCTTTCCATCTATCATTAAATAGAGGCAGTAGAGATTCAGGAAGAAAAGGCAGAATGACTAGAGCTACGGAATGATTAACACGGCATCCTCCCGTCCTCCTGTTTCAGTGTCATTAAGTGGTTAAAGAGGTATTTTTTGCTACCTGGGGTCTAAGGAGCAATGCTAAGACCATGGACTCTATACGGCTCTGACAGGTGATACTGGACGCGTGACACCTCATTAGCACAGTCTTACACATGGTTTTCCAACGTAATGAGGCCTCCTAAATTTGTAACGTAACAAAAGTATTTGTATCATTTGGCCTCACGTTGAATACTCCTGTCTTATCTGTTCCCTAAACTATCCCTCCCCATAATTTTATCACCCATCTCACTCCCTCATGATTTATTTAAGATCTGCCTGCAGCAAATGCATGCACCGTTTCCCTACACAGAAAGAGATGGTGGAAAGTCAAGGAGGACAGTATAGTGCAATTTTATGCAGCCTGGCTGAGTTTCATGCTGTTTAGCTCCGGGGACAGCCCCGGGTCAAACCGTAAAGTCAGAGATGCAAAAAGTCTCCCTAAGCGAATTTGTTTTATGCAAATTCCTAGATTCATTTTGATAGGTAACGGGAACTCCCCCAAACGAAGGAGGTGATGGTAAGTTATTCTTCCCCTCCTGTAAGTCTTGAACCCAAATCAGTCACACATACAATCATTTAGTAGATGCTCATAGCAGAGACACGGTTGATGTGAACTGTCCTATGAACCTTCAAGAGGTCCAACCTCTATCTTGTAGCTCCTTTAACTCCCACCTCTCTGAGGACAGCCCAAGGGGTGGTCCTTTAACTCTACAGGCATCAGGAGATGAGGAATCTTCCTTAGTCAGTGGATTTGCACAGCTCTAGTGGGGCTTCAAGCCATGGGTGTAGGACCATATCAAAGCTACAGACAGCTGTGGATTTGTATACCTTGATCATGCAAGTGGGGAGATGGTCTCTAAAATATTTCAGCCAATCCATTTATCTTGCATATTTTTAATCCCACCAGTGAGAGTGCATCCTTACATTTATCCTGACTTAACAAGCAATTCATTTCACGAATACAATGCATTTCTGATAAGCTGATTACAAGCAGCCGAGCTGAAGAACTAGGGTGTGAATTTTCTTTTTTTTTTGCGGTACGCGGGCCTCTCACTGCTGTGGCCTCTCCCGTGGCGGAGCAAGGCTCCGGACGTGCAGGCTCAGCGGCCATGGCTCACGGGCCCAGCCGCTCAGCGGCATGTGGGATCTTCCCGGACTGGGACACGAACCCGCGTCCCCTGCATCGGGAGGCGGACTCTCAACCACTGCGCCACCAGGGAAGCCCTGGGGTGTGAATTTTCTGATGCAGGGCTAGCTGATCACCCGTGGAGTGTGGACATGCCATTAAAATAACTGTACCCTCCTTAAAGTAATTAGCACACGGATAAAACCGTACTGTCTATGCCGTTTTTTGTTTTATTACCTCAACTTTCCTTTCAATTGTAACAGATACCCTGAGTTTCACATCATACAAACTACGAGGCATAAGGCAAGGCTGTAAAAAGAAAATGGTCAGATCCTCTTTGAAAGCCTAAATATGAAATATTTTAGGGGTTTGGGGCTCAAGACCCTCAAGGAATGTTTTTGTTAGTTTCTCAGTGCTTTGCTTGTTTCATTATGATTTACATGGCTACTCCAGGCACTGCCAACCTTGCACGAGGAAGATTAGTCTACATTTTATCAGTAACGAAAAGGGTACCTATGGAGACCTCAGTTAATGGGCCCTGTATGCCCAATTTATTCCAGTGATGTTGTAACGTGTCACTGACACTGTGAGAGGGTTAGGTCTAAATCAGATTATTTACAGAACTCTCACGAAGTACCAAAGTATAAAGGGAGGGGTTTCATTGAAACGTTGTCCATAAATGCCCTCACACAAGGGATCAAACAAGGTGTTAAAAACAAGACAACAGGTCCAAAATGGAGTCACTTATGCTCGCCAGGTCACCCAATCAAGACTGAATTACAGTCTTGGCTCTGCCAGCAATTGAATCTTAAACCATTCAATCAGCACTACTTAGGTAATTTGCCTGATAGACTCCTAACATTTTATTTATTTTATTTTTTTCTTTTGCGGTACGCGGGCCTCTCACTGCTGTGGCCTCTCCCGTTGCGGAGCACAGGCTCCGGACGCGCAGGCTCAGCGGCCATGGCTCACGGGCCCAGCCGCTCCGCGGCATGTGGGATCCTCCTGGACCGGGGCACGAACCCGCGTCCCCTGCATCGGCAGGCGGACCCTCAACCACTGCGCCACCAGGGAAGCCCTCCTAACATTTTAAAGGAAAGTAACCTTGCAGTAACCAACCCACTTCGCTGCCCAGTGTAACTTCCTTGCTCCGCTGCTTCTGGACATAAAAGCTGTTTCTTTTCTATAGCTTCTCAGAGCTCCTTTCTGTCTGCGTGATTGGATGCTGCCCGATGTGTATCAGTTTTTGCTCAAATGAACTCAGAATGTTAATATGACTCAGTCTATCTGTTAATACAGACAAGCAGTTAAATAAACGATACATTCAGTTGAATATTTCTGCAGTGGTTTAAAAATGATTTATTTCTGTAAACTTCCATAAGATGTGGATTTTAGCGAATAAAGCACGTGGTACAGTAGTATGAATAATATCCCAATTTTGTGAAAAGACACTAAAAGCAAAGCCGGGTATATAAATGCAGGTGTGTGTGCGTGCGTGTGTGTGTGTGAGAGAGACAGAGTGTGTGTGTGTGTGTGAGAGAGAGAGAGAGACAGAGAGAGAGAGAGAGACAGAGAGAGAGAGAGAGAGAGACAGAGAGAGTGTGTGTGTGTGTGTGTGTGTGTGTGTGTGTGTGTGTGTGGTGGTACAACAGCTGTATGTGATTCAAGAAAGAAGTGGATATATATACAGAAAGTACTGATGGAGGAATTTCACTGTGTACATTACACAGTGATGGAGGAATTTCACTGTGTACATTTCTGTATTGTTTAAACATGCTTAGGACTGAATATGTTTTAAAGGGATATTTTAAAGGACATCACCAAACAATGTCATAATGGAACTGAGAAATAATGAGCTATGGGAAGGCCAAAGGATGCCTCGTTTTGATGGAGAAGGAAGAATTTATCTTGATTATGCTGTTGTCTCTTATACATCATAGTAAAGTAATGTAAACTATGTGTGAGACGCTTAATTTACTATCTCTTCTATGGAGCACATTAATCAATAACCTTGCAAAGGCATGATTTTTAAAGTAATGACAAAATCGAGGGGGATTTCAGGTAAAAGAGTCTCTCAGGTGGGGACGTTTTTGGAAATCAGTGCATATTCATTGCAAAAAAAAAAAAGATGTCATTTCTTGTCCTCTCTAGCTAGCATGCCATCTGAGCCTGGTCATATGGTCCAACCATTGGTTCATAATGACTATAAATGTTCTACCCGGTTAGTTGAATTCACATTTTACTGCGGCGTTTTCCATAACTTACAATATCATTTTAAAACTATTTTCTTCTGAAAATGCTTACTATTTTCACACTGATAACAAACTTCAGACTTCAGGAGGGCGATTTTATGGTATACAAATGTACAGTAACACTGTAGAGTCTTCTTTGCGAAAATAAGTTAAATTTTTGAATAATGATTTTTGTAACGAGAGGTTAGCTTTCAGAGTCTAACAAATACTTTGGTAGCCGTGTAGTAATGCAATGCAATAATGGCAAGGAAAAGCTTCTGGAGCTCTCAGTCGAAACCTATTGTTACTCCATTAATAGAATCTTTTGACTTTTAAAGCAGTTCTTATTACAGTAAATTATGTAATGCCTTCAGAATTTCACCTTTGTTCTCAATAGGGATAGACATGCCTTCATACCTGCTAAATTCTTGAATTTGATATTCGCAGGCACAGAAAACCTAGCAGAGGCTGGATGGTTATCAACATCTATATTTTAACACCATATCCCTTTAAGCTGTAAAAATGAGGAGGTTAACTTGTTTTATACTAGGTTTCATGACATTTTCTAGAATATTCAATGCCATAAAAGTCAGCACAGCCATTTACATAAGACATGGGAGTTTAAACAGAAAAAGCTAATTCTGATTTACCAAAATGTCAACGTCAATTTGAAATCCTATGAAGCTTGGGAAAGAAGTTCTTTGCCATGGATACCGGAAACCGTGAGTCATTTCACACTTTAACCACGTTTCTACGTTTTTGTGAACCTCTGAGGTACCTTGAGGCGGATTTATCACCTGAACGTCTTACAACATAAAATAGGTATTGAACCACTCAAAGGAGGTATTTAAGGATAGGCTTATGTCAACTATGGATACGTGAGCAGGCATGCGCCACCTCTCTAAGACATGGGATAAGCCAAACAAAGAGGAACTTGGAAGATCTAGCCTCACTTTACTCAGCGCCACCTTCTACCTGCTTCCCCTTCTGCTCTACATCAAGTTTCTCCGTTTCCATGTTCATGTAAATGTGAATCAAAAACTCCTTTTATCTTGAGTTCTTAGGGGGAGGGGTTTCCAAACAATGAGTTGAATAGAGACTGCTTCTCCAAATCGGCCAATAAAATAATCCATACTATTTCACATCAATATTTATATATTATATGTTTCCATAGAAAGAGGAAACGGAGATTCAAATGGATTACAATAATGCCTAATACTGGGATTCTCTACTCAAAGATATGCAAATTGGATGGATCATTCCATGTATCACCTTATAAGGCAGGTAGGACCAGAGTCATTGCAATTGAGAAGGGGCAGAATGGGCCACCCCCAAAATGTGTTCTGGGGCATATGGATTGTTTTGAGCTGATTATTTTGAGAAACAGGAGATGCTGAAGGTCTGAAAACAGAGTAGAAGTTACTCTTTTGTAAGAGACATTTACATTTATAAGGGAAACCTCCATTTGTAAGGGTGTTTCCCTCTCTGTGCCAGGAAGGGAAGGATGCTTCTATATCACAAGAAACTCTCATCAGTGAGGAAGGCACTTAAATCTGCTTAACCTTATACTTACTCACTTTAATTTTCCTGGTCACCTCCCCCAAACTGGCCTCTCCCAGCATTTGCCTTCTGCTAAAGATGGTATTTAAGCCTCAATTCTAAGCCACCTCCACAGAGTTACTCACTTCTCGTGAGCATCTTCAACGTAAACATAAGGCATACGTGTTCAACACCTTCTGGTTGATTTTCTCCTATTAATATGTATCTGGTTACAAGGGTCCCAGCCAAGAACCTAGAAGGTTAGAGGAAATACGTTCTTCCCACACTCATTTTAAGACTCAAGAGACCAAGTTCTGATATATTGGGTGACTTTCCCAAGCTCACATAAAGTCAGAGATGAGACTTCCAGAGAATCCAAAGCCACACGTTGCCCAATACATTGTAACATAATTAAATATGACTACCTACATTCTTTTTCTGAATAAAGGATAACATAGCAAAAGTAAAAGTGGTAGAACCAAAAGCATACTTGAGTGCACTTTAATAAAAACAGTAGAAGAGTGAATGGATTTCCATAGTTTCCTTATAACATCTCCTTAGCTCTATAATAAATAACTTAAAGACAAAAATAAGATAAATGTTATCTTAAGACCAATACAAGTAAGTACCTTTAATAGAGCGTTCAGGAAATACCATCTACTCTGGCAGAGGTGGGCAGCGTACCCAGTTCTGAATAACTTGCCAACCATGCAAAAATAAATGAGAGGAAATCCCTTCCCTGGAGGAATACTTGATTTAGAGGGCTGTTAGCACATTTGGGTGATGGACTTATCCAACATAAATCATTAAAATATAATGCAAAGTTACTAACGTAAGTCATTATACGGGATGCGGAGAATGGCATAATTTAGTCTTAGGTAGTCTAAAAGGATTACGAATAAAATAAGAATGGGCTGCCGTCCAAAGAGTGACAGAAGGAGAAAGGGAAGCAAGCTGGAACTGGCAAATTAATTTCTCCAAAGAACACAGTCCAGCCACTGGATTTCGTTTTAGATGTGGGTCTTTTGTACGAAAATGTAAGTTAAAACGTGTAGCTACGTTAATGCTATGCAACTTCAAAAAGAAGACAGGATTCTCTCGGTAAGACTTTCCATAATGAGAGCTAAATTTGACAAAGATGTGAGAATTTCCCCATTACCCTTATGAAATTATCTAATATACACAGAACATCAAATAGGTCTCAATCAATTACAGGCAGCTACGTTATATGGACCATAAGGGTAAGACACACATATGCTGAATTGAAGCAAGAGCTGGGCAGGGATGAGTTGAAATGCCTTCTAACAACATCCTATGTAATTGCCACAGACTGAATCTGTCCCACGTAAAATTCATATACCAAAACCTACTCCCCCGAGGGGGAGCAGAATATATGACTCCAAGATACACCACTTCGGCATATGAATTATTTTGAGGTGAACACAATCAAGGCCCAACAGAATCAGGAGAAAGGGAAGCTTATTTTCCCTTTAACTGCCTAAAAGAATTTGGACAGGGCAGGAGTCCTATACCAGGACAGTGATATTAGCAGAGATCTTTTATGTTTGTTTTAAACAGGCTTGCCCAGGCAGAAGGCTTTTATTTTATTTATTCATTATTATTGGGGCATAGTTGCTTTACAATGTTTAGTTTCTGCTGTACAGCAAAGTGAATCAGTTATACGTATACATATACCACTCCTTTTTAGATTTCCTTCCCATTTAGGTCACAGAGGTAACTTTTATATCAGAACGGCTTATTGGCACGGCATGGCAAACATTTGTTTAGCAAACGTTTGTCCTTCTCACCTTCCTGTGAATTGCATTCCTCCCCTTTGAAGCCCCCTTCCGCTTTCCCCTTTCTTCTTAGCTCAGGATGGCATAGAAGGCCCAGTTACCTGGCTGCCTTTGGGTCTCCTGTCTTTGGGGCTTCCATATGTACAAAATTTTTCTCCTGTTAATCTGTCTTATGTCAATATAATTATTAGATCAGCCGAAGAACCTAGAGGAAGGGAGGAAACAGTTTTCCTTTCCTATTCCACCAATCTGTTAGGATCAGGAAGTGAGGTCTTTGGGAGGTAATCAGGTCATGATGGTGGAGACCGAAGGATGGGGTGAGTGCCCTTATAAAAGAGGCCCCAGAGAGCTCCTTCATGTCTTCCACCATGAGGACACAGGGAGAACCAGGAAGTGGTCCTCCCAAACACCAAGTCTGTGGGCACCTTGAACTTGGTTTCCCAGCCTCCAGGACCATGTGAAATAAATTTGTGTTGTTCATAAGTCACCCAGTCTGTGGTATTATTATAGCAGGCTGAGCAGACTAAAACACTAATTGAATGCTTTATGAGAGAGCAAAAGGAATGAGAACAGTGCTGGGCAAACTTGATGATTCATACGCATCATAGGACAAGACCATGCAAGCATCACACGTCAAACTTCTAACCTCTACGTCTACCTTGTCTTATTTTTTTAATATATATTATTTTTAAATTATTCATTACTTTTGGCTGCGTCAGGTCTGAGTTGCGGCACGTGGGATCTCCACTGAAGCACGTGGGATCTTTTGTTGTGGGGTACAGGCTCTTCGTTGTGGTGTGCGGGCTTCTCTCTAGTTGAGGCGTGCGGGTCTTCTCTTCTCTAGTTGTGGCGCGCAGGCTCCAGGGCACATGGGCTCTCGAGTTGTGGCATGCGGGCTCCAGAGCACGTGGGCTCTGTAGTTTGCAGCACAAAGGCTCTCGAGTTGAGGGACGTGAGCTCAGTAGTTGTGGCACATGGGCTCAGTTGACCCGTGGCATGTGGGATCTTAGTTCCCTGACCAGGGATCGAACCCACGTCCCCTGCATTGTAAGGCGGATTCTGTACCATTGGACCACCAGGGAAGTCCCTACCTTGTCTTATCAAAGGTTACCCTAAAAGCAGCATGTGAGAAAAGCACCAGCGGGCAAGTGGTTTATTTGGTTGGGGTTAAAGTCCGTAAAAGGAGCACGCTTGAGTGTGTTTCCAATGTGGCCAACTGGAGCTCAGTTCCTGTGGAGAACCTCTGAGGAGCTCTGTAGAACACACCTCAGAACTGTCCCACTAGGGACTTCCCTGGCCGTCCAGTGGTTAAGACTCCGCACTTTCACTGCAGTGGGCCTGGGCTCAGTCCCTGGTCAGGGAACCAAGATCCCACATGCCATGTGGTGTGGCCAAAAAAAAAAAAAAGTTAAAAAGGATAAAAAAGAATTGTCCCACTGTCTGACAGGAGACTGAGTGAGGCATTTCTCTACCTGAGCCACCCCTCAACGCTGCTGGCATTATTTCAGCTGCATTGCTGGGTTGTTCCTGCATGTGCTGTGGTCCTCAACATCTTCACAGCAAGCACTGCAAAGAAAACCACCAAGGCCCCCCTTTATTTTGGGGGGGCGGTGGGGACAGGATGATAATGAAATGCAGTGTTTGGAACTGTCCACGGGCTGGTGCTGAAATCAGGGCGCAGGAGATGAGTGATAGAACATCATGCTTGCCAGCCACACCGCTTCTCTGATCGGGATATTTGCATTACGAAAGTGATAACAAGGACACAAGGACAAGGTAAGCCACTGACCCAATGTGGAACTTTTCGTGAAGAAACCTCATTTCAAACTAAATGTTCTACAACTCCATGTAGCAATGACCCTCGCTAAACAAACGTGTATTTTTGATGGCTTAGACGTTTTACAGTGTCACTCAGTTTGAATGACAGGAAAAATTACGTGTGTGTCGCCCAAACCCCACAAAAAATCCAAGGAGCAGGTCTGAGTACCAGTGTCACTAGGCCAGATTGACCATCTTTTTCAGTTAATAAAATGTAATGCCTCATTGGCGGCAAGGGGCCCTGAGGGGGGATGTGTCACAGGCTAAAGAAAAACAAGCCACATGCTGGGATCCTTACAAATGTTACTGATCCTTGATCAGCCTCTCCAGAGAAACTGAAAAGGTACGGCTTTGCCATTTTCTTCGTAGTGGTTAAACAACAACAAAAATGCATCTGGCGACATGTGCTCACTGGAGTTCTCGAAAGGGTAAATTGTGGTACACTTTTATTGCTCTTTTAATATGCTGTCACATAAAATACTACAGGCAGTTGGGAAAGTAAAGAAGCAGATTTGAGCATGAGTAAGATGCTGAGTCATGCATCAGCTTAACTTAAATATTAGTAAACACTTAGTAAATTAATCATTTCGATTTTCTAGTGATATGGCTTAACCTGTCGTGGCATCCTTGGTGGCTTCTTTACAAAGCTGATCTATTCCTATGCCTCACAGGTCATGAAAACTCATGGAGAGAGTATGCTCTGTTGGACAATGTGTAAATGCTGTGCTTAGAGCCTAAGTGGAATAGCCAATAAGGACTCTATACTTTAGAATTCTGAATAGGGGTGATTCGCCATATACCCCAATGGTCAGTTATCATTAACAAACAAATACACTTAAGACCAAATAAATACAGCCAAATGTCCACAGGCTTTTATGTCCCATTCAAATATACTCTGCAAAGATGCTTTCGTGTGATGTCCAAGAAGATAAAAGTATGACAGCAATATATAAAATTTTAAGTTTGAAATGACCCCTTTAAGATGGCTTCAGCCGCTAAAGCAGAAGATCCATCATTCAGTAAAATGCCAAGGTTCCACTGAATTCCCAGAATGCAAATTCAGGTCATTCGGGAAATTAGCCATGGCACAAAACTGGAAATCAGAAGGGCTTGTTGGGAAACTTGATGCCTTAAAACTTGCAGGGAGAAGGGAACCATGTAATAAAAGCTACACCTGAAACTGGATGAAAAATCTGTAGGATCATTTCCATTTTTACTACTCCCATAAAACAGAGTGCCACTACACATTTCTCATCATAACCCTAAATATGGTAGGCTGATGGCTGCAAAGGCAATAAAGATCCCTAACAAACCGGGGATAAATTCAGTCTGCTGCATAAGAAAAAATTCAAGACGACTTCAGCTGACAGAATGAGGCCACTTTGTCACGGGGGAGAAAGTACCGAGTATTCACCACTGACGTAGGGTAAGCTTGATGCCATAGGGGGCCATTCATTTATTACCTTCTAGTGGCTTGATCCAGGATGAAATATGAATTTCTATGGCAAAATGTACTGAGGATTTATTTTAAAATATTATAAAACTGATGACTCTCAGTAGAATGTTTTCGAAACATTCCCTGCCCGGTTCATTTTTAAAAGACCACCTATCTAAAAGCACTACCGTGCTTCACCGTGGAAGCCCTGGGTAACGTAGGATAGAAGAAAGATGTTTGTTTTCCCTCTGCGTCCCGGTCCCTGTCTGGATTTTCCTGTATTTGTTTCTGTAGCAGCACATGAGAGCGCCCTGATAAAATCAAGAGACCTAGAGCTACAGAAAGCTCAAGGAATTCAGAAAATAAAATAAAATACAAACTGAGTCACTCCGCTTCCCTTCGCCTTCTGGGCAGGAAGTCTCCTTGTCACTCAGTGTTGCTCAAGGGAGTTGAATCTCAGGAGCTGGGAAATCAGTTCTAAGAAAGGGTTCATTTTATCTGCAGCAGCAGCACGGTGCCCGACACACCTGGGGGAGAAGCAGACCAGACTGGCTCTCTGTTCTGCAAACCTCAGAAACACTCAAAGAAAAGCACGTGGTGGACACCCAGGAAAGATGGTACCCTAACCTCTGTACCCGTCAGCCCCGAAGGATCAAGCCTCTCCTACTTCCTCCGATTCCCCGGGGAGTGAATGACGTGTGATTTGCTAATGAGTCAACCCTGCATCCATCATACCACATCGCCTTTTCCCTCTTTATGTACTTAACTCCTAGAAGTCCTGAAATTGACAGCCCTGAAAACTGATTTCCAATCTGGGTTGGATGTCAAGGAGTATTTCATCCCGTGCTTACCTCCCGAGTGCAAAAAAATCCATTTATGGATGTGCCTCCACATCTGACTGTGACCTGAGTCTTTGAGAGGAGGAGCCACAAGCTAAGCGGTTGATCAATAGATATATTGTTTTCAATGAAAGAATCAATGAATCATGCTAAAAGGAAACAGCAAAATCCCTCATGCGGCATTTTTATTCCGACTCTCAGTTCACTGCGCCCTACTGTCCCAGACATTTCATTCTTTTCTGAAAGGGACCGGAATGGGAACTGACACTCTAAATGGATGTTTGGATAGAAAATAAGCTTAGTGGAAAATTTATCTTTCTCCCCACTTCCTCCATCAAAGCACATGCTTTCAACGTGGCTTTGCGTATTTGCAACCTTCTTCCACATCCTGTTATCTTCTTTGTCTTGTTTGTACCGACTGGATCTGGGAGTGGCATCTTTGATTGCGATGAGGTTCAGGACATGATACTCCCAAATATGGCACCTCTGTACAGTGAATATTTTAAGGTGAAGAGTTTGAGAAAAATGCAGAAGCAGGAAGGTCACTCAGACCTCCCCCTTTTTTCCTGAAACAGGTCATAACACCCTCACGGGAGAGGGGCCTTCCCTGTACCAGGAGGAAGAAGCATCCTTATCTCCAAGACAAGGGGACATGAGAAGCAGCCTAACAGGCCTTGCTAAGTTTTCCCCAGTTTACCTCACTCGCCTCACACTCCTTAGCCTACCATATCCCACCACGACGGTCCATTCTTCATCAAACCTGGCATGAAGTCCTCAGGTCTGTTTCTCTGGTTCTTCAATTCCTTAAGAAGGCTCCCGGGTCATGTAAAACACATACTAACTCGATCGTATGCTTTTCTACTTTTATTCTTGTCTTCGGCAGTTTAATTTTCAAACCCTAAGCAATCAAGGAAAACTTTTTCCTACAACTTTGAGTATGTGTAAATACGGTTTATCTAAAATTTCAACTTATTTGAAAGAGAATAAACTCAGATGAATGAATTGAAGCTTCTGACTAATCAAAATCATTCCCAAAGAGCTAATTAAATCTGAGTTTCAAACGTCCAACAGAACGGTTTGTGAGTTTTTTTTTTTAAAGGTGCATTTTTCAATCTATTATATATAGAATGGATAAACAACAAGGATGTATTGTATCACACAGAGAACTATATTCAATATTCTGTGATAAACCATAATGGAAAAGAGTATGAAAAAGAACACACACACACACACACACATATACACACAACTGAATCACTTTGCTATACAGCAGAAATTAACACATTGTAAATAAACCGTATTTCAAAAAAAAAAAGGTGCAAGCTCTATTCATACTAAACACACAAACACAAATAAAAGTGCATTTTTAAAAAAATTGGCCAGACACTGTAAAACTCTTGGAGGAAAACATAGGCAGAACACCCTATGACATAAATCACAGCAAGATCCTTTTTGACCCACCTCCTAGAGAAATGGAAAGAAAAACAAAAATAAACAAACGGGACCTAATGAAACTTAAAAGCTTTTGCACAGCAAAGGAAACCATAAACAAGACGAAAAGACAACCCGCAGGATGGGAGAAAATTATTTGCAAATGAAGCAACCGACAAAGGATTAATCTCCAAAATTTACAAGGAGCTCATGCAGATCAATATCAAAAAAACAAACAGCCCAATCCAAAAATGGGCAGAAGAACTAAATAGACATTTTTCCAAAGAAGATATACAGACTGCCAACAAACACATGAAAGAATGCTCAACACCACTGATCATTAGAGAAATGCAAATCAAAACCACAATGAGGTATCACCTCACACCGGTCAGAATGGCCATCATCAAAAAATCTACAAACAATAAATGCTGGAGACGGTGTGGAGAAAAGGGAACACTCTTGCACTGCTGGTGGGAATGTGAATTGATACAGCCACTATGGAGAACAGTACGGAGGTTCCTTAAAAAACTAAGAATAGAACTACCATACGACCCAGCAATCCCACTACTGGGCAGATACCCTGAGAAAACCAGAATTCAAAAAGAGTCATGTACCAAAATGTTCATTGCAGCTCTATTTACAGTAGCCAGGACATGGAAGCAACCTAAGTGCCCATCAACAGATGAATGGATAAAGAAGATGTGGCACATATATACAATGGAATGTTACTCAGACATAAAAAGAAACGAAATTGAGTTATTTGTAGTGAGGTGGATGGTCCTAGAGTCTGTCATACAGAGTGAAGTAAGTCAGAAAGAGAAAAACAAATACCGTATGCTAACACACATATATGGAATCTAAAAAAAAAATCGTTCTGAAGAACCTAGGGGCAGGACAGGAATAAAGATGCAGACGTAGAGAATGGACTTGAGGACGGGGGAGGGGGAAGGGTAAGCTGGGACGAAGTGAGAGAGTGGCATTGACATATATACGCTACCAAATGTAAAACAGATACCCAGTGGGAAGCAGCCGCATAGCACAGGGAGATCAGCTTGGTGCTTTTTGACCACCTAGACGGGTGGGATAGGGAGGGTGGGAGGGAGACGCAAGAGGCAGGAGATATGGGGAGATATGTATATGTATAGCTGATTCACTTTGTTATAAAGTAGAAACTAACACACCATTGTAAAGCAATTATACTCCAATAAAGATATTTTAAATTTTTTTATTTATTTATTTTTATTTTTGGATGAGTTGGATCTTTGTTGCTGCGCGCGGGCTTTCTCTAGCTGTGGCAGGCGGGGGCTACTCTTCGTTGCGGTGCGCGGACTTCTCATTGCGGTGGTTTCTCTTGTTGCGGAGCACAGGATCTAGGCGCGTGGGCTCAGTAGTTGTGGCGCAAGGGCTTCGTTGCTCCGTGGCATGTGGGATCTTCCTGGACCAGGTCTCGAATCCGTGTCCCGTGCACGGGCAGGCGGATTCTTCACCTCTGCACCACCAGGGAAGTCCCTAAAGGTGTATTTTTAATGTTAAGTTTTCTGGCCCTTTTATGATCCAGCCCCTCAGATTTAGAGGGACTTAGAGGACACACAGGAAGTGCCATTTTTGATGCAGCAGGATCACCACCTGGGGCCGTGCCAGTAGGATCCTCATCCATTTAACCCCCAGTGCTGTCCAAGCTTTCATGGACTTTTCCTCTCAACAAGCTCTACCCCCCTCTTCTTTCCAGAACTAGCACGGACCCTGGTACCAGCTCAGTGGAAACACACAGTGCTTACAATGATTGGAATGATTAAGGAAGAAAATGAACAGCTATCGTGAAGTCCTAGCCAGGTAACAATAACTAAACTCTAGAAGCTTTACTTCCTACTGGTCACAAGCACAGTTTCTTTCTCCAGGAGCCAAAGCATTTCCCGTGAGAGCCTCCACCATGTTCGTTCCTGGTTTCCTACGAGGTCTTTTACCTACAATGCCTTATTATCGATACCCGTCTTATTATGTGCCTCAAGCAGTTTATTAAAATTCTGTCTCTTCTTTAGATATTTCTTTCTTCTCTTCTGGCTCTAAGAAGGAAGACTCCTTCAGCTCTGCCTTAAGAAATGCACTCTTCTTTACCGACCACATTGAAGTATTTTGAGTGACATATTTACATTGAATAATGTGTGTCTCTTACCTACCCAGAAGCCTCTGCTTTCCACCGCAGCTTTTCACCTTTAGAAGGCAGGACCATACCTTAAGTCAATTTTTAATCAATATAATTGGCAATAATGAGGAACCATGATGACGGGGACTTAAAGAATCTTAGAATGCCAAAGAACCACAGACCTAGCGCAATTCAAATCTTCTTCCAAAATGAGAATCCACTTTGCACCATCTTGGCCACTGTGTCCTTCTCTGTGTCCTGGGGAAGCCCATCCCATGGCTAGAGAGCTGAATTCTAAGAAAATAATTGATAGTTATTAGAAATAACTAATAATTACTGGAAACAGAATCATTATTAGAAATAAAATTTCTATTCCTAGAAATAATCATGGGAGACCCCACAGGCCAGGCAGAGGTTTCGTTTAACCTTCCAAGTAACGGGCAAACCATTCATCATTCTGTCTCTCATCAAGTGCCCCAAAGCACCGGTGCCGAGACATTTTGACCCCATTAGGCGTCAGATCAGAGCTTCTCAGCAGATCAATGCTACAGTTTTTCGGGTGAATAATTCCAGGGCTGGAGAACTGCATCTTCTTCCTAGGCACCCTGCACGGGACCAGCCCCAGGACAGTTCTCTAACCCACACCCCATCAGTGCCTGTTTCCACGCTTGGCAGACCAGCTGCTGAGGTTCCCCCCGTGTTTCGGGCGCTCAGAAAAACCACAATTCCTGTGCACTGAGTCTTGACGAAAGCCTTGAAGTTGTGCTTGCCGTGATCAGCAATGATTTTCTTCAGCTACAGGAAGCCTGCAGTCATGGATGTGAATCATCACCTCCTCTCTGACTTTGAAACTGTTCCTAACACAAGGGTCAAGTCATGACGGATCCGAGGACGATGGACTTAATTTCTCCTTCCCAGAAATGCTTTCAGAGGATAGATGCTCATTCAGCCAAGAAGAAGGGCACGGGGAGTGATGTCAACCCTTGAGTCCTATCGGTCACAATTGCTTCAACGACACTCTCCTTTTTGCAAGGGGATGACACACTTCTGTAATCAACTTCAGCTCAGCTGCCCGAATCACGTGGGTGTGATTCACACAGCAACAGAGACAATGGACTCTGGGGAAATTATGTTTGACAGAATTGGGATTTAAATGCAGCCGCCCCGCTATGCTGCTTCCTCAGTATTTCCTGTCCCGCGTCAGACAGGTGAAACTATTAGCTGAATCATAAACTGTGTCCTGAAAGCAAAGACCGTTCTTCGTAGGTAGAAAAAGTGAAGCAGGACATTACTTTAAGAGTGCAACTTTAATGTTGTTTTATTTCCATGTTCATCTTTCTGGCCAGATGCATGAACATTCTTAAAGGCAATGAATTGATTTTTGCTCTGAGAGCAATTTGAAACATCTTTTAGGGAATGGTAATCTGGTAATCTATAGCACTGTATTGTCTCAATAAACACTATCTAGTGAATGATAAAATGGTTTAGTACAAAGAAGTAATATAAAATTTAACACCCCAGACTCAGATTGGTGTGTGTGTGTGTGTGTGTGGACAGGGGGCGGGGGTATGGGCGTGTCCACAATGTCTCATCCCATTGACTTGATTCACTACAAAGTCCTCAGACTTGAAACACAATTGCAAGCCAGCAAGCCAGGAGAAAATAACTTGGAACGTGTACCCTGTTTATCATATTGATTTAACTAAGGAAAACAACCCCCCAATCTAATTACTCTGTGCCTTCCCACACTCCTTCTGCAGTTTTTCATTTACTCATGAAAACTGGTATTTTGAGAATGATTCCTTAGGGTTATATCTTTCTTATACTAAGAAAGAAAAGATTTGTCACTAAAAATCCAAAAAAAAAAAAGTCTACTACGCATCTAAACAATAATCCCTTACTAAACATATGAAAGGACCATACCAAAGTATTAAAATGAATGTAAAATTAATAACTACTGTAGAAGTTAGTCAACTGTATCCACGACCTATTCTGGGAAAACTTGAATACATGATCCTTGTCAATTAAGAGATCGACATACACATGAAAGGATGCTGTACCAAATAGAAATGGAAGGACCGAAGGAAACCTTGGTCGGCGTAGGTGGTAAAACCCACGGTTGGCTGTCCCAGGGGAATGGTGAGAAACCTAGAAAGCCTCACTGTTGTGTGGGAGAGTGCTGTGTTATCTCGCCTCAGGTAACCATATCAACAAGTGTTTCCAAATCCCTGCTGTTATTTGTGTCACCATCCACGTACTGTCTGTCACTGTCACTGCCACATAGGAGGAAAGGTAAGTGGAGGAAAAGAAAACTTTGCCAGAAGGGAAGGGTTTTGAAGAGGACACATGGCTGGGGAGTGGCCTTGCGAAGAAGACAGGATGTGTGCAGGGTTGTACCGACACGTGACAAGAGGGACAGTTTTAATCCCTATGGCAACCAGCAGCTATAGCTGCGAGAAACGAGGAGTAAGAGAAACCTACACGTGAAGTCCAAAATTGAGTTGTAGCCTCAGTGCTATGCTTGTAACTGATAATCTTGCTCAGATTATCAAACTAAATATTTCTGAACCTCAGTTTCCATCTCTAAAATTAGAACACATCTCAAAGGAATATGACAAGGAGCACATCAAACACTGTTGGTTGAAAACCCTTAGAAAAGTGTAAAACTGAACACCAATATGAGGCACAAATTTTTTATGTCCCACATACCAAAGGGACATAAAATGATTTTTACTTAGCTCTATGTAAAATAGGTATTTATAGAAAGCCAGCTGTAGGAAAGCCAATACCTGAGACAACAGATCATTACAATTCAAACATGATAAGGTTTCAAATATATAAAGAGCTCTCACAAACCAGTAAATGAAAATTCACTTACATTATGGAAAATAAGCAAAGGTATAGATAGTTAACAGATAATGATACGTAAATGTAGCTTGAACACGTGGACGGATTCTCAGATTATCACGCTAAGTAAAATAAGTCAGACAGAGAGAGAGAAATGTGATATCACTTGTATGGGGAATCTAAAAAAAAATGATACAAATGAACTTATTTACAAATAGAGACAGACTCACAGACATAGAAGACAAACATATGGTTACCAAAGGGGATAGCATGGGGCAGGGATAAACTAGGAGTTTGGGATTAGCAGATACAAACGACTCTATGTAAAACAGAAAACCAACAAGGACCTACTGTGTAGCCCAGGGAACTCTATTCAATATCCTGTAATAACCTATAAGGGGAAATAATCTGGAAAACCATATATATATATATATATATACACACACACACACACACACACACACACACAAATATTCTGAATCAGTTTGCTGTAACCTGAAACTAATACAACACTGTAAATCAACTATACTTCAATAAAAACTTGTTTGTTTTGAAAAAAATATTATTATTGTTCTATTGGATAGACCAGGGGTTGGTAACTATAGTCCACAACCCAAATACGGCTTGCCACCTGCTTTTGTAAATAAAGATATATTTGAACAGAGGCATATGTGTTCACTGACAAGTCATCTATGATGTTATCACACCATAATGGCAGGGTAGTTATGACGGGAACCATATAGCTCACATGTCTAAAATATTTACTATATGGCCTTTTACCTAAAGTATGCTGACCTGCTATGGACACAAATTACATGTTTTATAATGCTCCCTTGGCAAGAACTTGGTTGAGATGTATTTTCATAGACCATGGTTAGAAGCTACATTGGTTAAACCTCTTAAATTCAATATTCCAGTATCTGTATAAATTTAAAATAGATACGAAATCCAAATCCTACTCAAAGATGCATGAATTCTGTTTCTATTGCACCATGATTTAGAGCACCAAGAGTTTGGAAGGAACCTAAAAGTCTAACCATGGCAGGCTGGTCTGTGAATTACGCTATGTCCATATACTGGACAGTCATGGAACATTTCTGAAAATGAGGTAGGTTCTTATGTGTCAAAATAGGCAAACTCAATTTGACACTACTAAGCGGAAAAGGCAAAATGTAAAGGATGGTGTATTGCACTGGCATTTAAATGCTATTTATGCTGACTTATCTTGGGAAGGAGATCCTCCAGACAAAAAAACAGTGGTGTTTTCTCTGAGAGCTGCATGAAAGATGTGCTGGAGGGCTGGCAGATCCAGGCATATCTCATTTTATCGCTCTTCGCTTTATTGTGCTGTGCAGATACTGCATTTTTTTAAAAAACAAATTGAAGGTTTGGGGCGACCTTTCATCGAGAAAGTCTACTGGCACCATTTTTTCCAACAGCACTGGCTCACTTCCTGTCTTGGTGTCACATATTGGTAATTCTTGCAATATTTCAAATTTTGTCGTTATTTTTTTATAATGAAAAAACTTTATTTTATGTGATTACCTAACTCACCAGAAAGTGTTTTGTACACAGTGTTTATATATTTTGGGGTAAAATTACTTTCTAATTTTCTTGCTTATTCTATCCTTTATCACCTTTAAATGACACTAAATTTGAAGCTGGATATTAGATTTTAAAATTTTTATTGAGGTATAGTTGCTGTAAAATATTATATAAGTTTCAGCTGTACAACACAGTGCTTTGGAATTTTTAAAGGTTATACTCCATTTACAGTTAGTAAAAAATACTGGCTATATTCCCCATGTTGTACAATATATCCTTGTAGCTTGTTTTATACCCAATAGTCTGTGCTTGCTACTGCCCTACTCCTGTCTTGCCCCTCCGCCCTTCCCTCTACTCACTGGTGGTTACCTTTAGTTACCATTAGTTTGTTCTCTGTATCTGTGAGTCTGCTTCTTTTGCTACATTCACTAGCTTGTTTTATTTTTTAGATTCCACATACAAGTAGAATATTCTTTCAATATTTAAAACGCTGTCATTATTACTATATTTGTTATGGTGTCTGTGATCAGTGATCTGTGATGTTACTGCTATGACTCTCTGAAGGCTCGGGTGATGGTTTACATTTCTTGGCAATGAAGTATTTTCAAATTAACGTACAAACATTATTTTTTTAGACATTGTGCTATTGCACACTTAACAGACTGTAGTATAATGTAAACACTACTTTTATATGCACTAAGAAACCAAAAACTTCACGTGACACGCTTTACTGCAGTCTGAACTTGCATTATCTCCTAGGTGTGCCTGTGTTTCCCTGTATGCCTTCTGTTATATTGGATTTTTAACCACAGGTACAATGAACTGTTCAGAAATAAAAACAAACACCTGGTGCACTTGGATGAAAAGTCGTTCAGCTTCGGATTTCTGAAGCGCATTTGTGGATGCAATGGAAGAAATAGTCCATAAAAAGAAAGACAATTGAGGGCTGCATCTAAAGTCCTGAAATGAATAACGGGAGGAGACATAAGAGCCAGTGAGGATTCAGGGAAAGCAGGAAAGGGGGAAAGAGGAAATTTAAAGAGAAAATGAACCCATGAGTTTCATTTCATACTGACTGACTTAATGATAAATTAAAAATTTTTCTGCAGGATTATCGAGGGTCAAGAATTAAAGCAGTAAAAAAAAAAAAAAAAAAAAAGAATTAAAGCAATTAAGTTGTGAAGGTACCAATTCAAATTCACCAAAGCAGAAAAGGTGTGTGTTTGGGGAGAACACCACC
Organism: Delphinapterus leucas; assembly: GCF_059928025.1. NCBI lineage: Eukaryota > Metazoa > Chordata > Mammalia > Artiodactyla > Monodontidae > Delphinapterus > Delphinapterus leucas. The sequence goes on along the minus strand of NC_143150.1, from coordinate 130,753,903 downwards.
CTTCCAACTAAATCCCTTGAAATATAGCAAGGATATTGTACAAAGAAGACTTACTATAGTTTAATAAAACATGCAGGTGCAGCTGTCATTCGACATGGCCATCTTGGGCAGAATTCATATTCCACAATTGTTCAGAGAGACTATCATATAACTTGCTTGACAAAAGAGTGTTGTATGTTAAAAGACAAAGCCTGATAGTTTCTATTCCTTAGCTGGAACTTTGTATTTTGTATCTCATTTTTTATTTTAGGACAAGGCTCTAAGGGAAGCAACAAGGGCCTCCCAGCCGCAGAATCCCTCCCTCTTTATTGACCCCATAACTGAAATGTTCCTTTTGGGAAGGTCTGTTGGCCAAGAAAGGAGGCATTGTCAATTGAAAGCTTCGGTAAACAGAAAGCAACATCTATGGATTACCATGGGATTTCAAAGCAAGGGCATCTTCTTGTAGATATCCACCCTGAGTTAGTAATTACAATGTTTACAAGAAACATACAGTCTACTTTTAGGATGCTACATTTGAAACTGCGAACACATGACTGTATCTCTTAGGTAGACACAAAGTGACTTTATGTTGCCTAATGACCAAAGGGCACCATATTGAGTCTGCAAGATCAAACCTGTAAAGGCAGAGGTAGGGACCTTCTAGCAAAATGAGAAAACACAAAAAAAATACAAAGGTTCTTCATGCTTCCCATCCTGTGAAAACATATGACAGAGAAAACACATGTGGTAATGGAACCTCTCATTACAAGTATGCTTCTCTCCTGCTCTGAAATTACTCATTTTGGGAGAAGAAGTAATATACACTGATGATTTTTACCCTTTGGTTAATGTGTTTTGTTTTTTTTTTGGCTGAGTTGGGTTTTCATTGCTGCATGCGGGCTTTCTCTACTTGCAGTGTGTGGGCTTCTCATTGTGGTGGCTTCTCTTGTTGCAGAGCACAGGCTCTAGGCACGTGGCCTTCAGTAGTTGTGGCTCGCAGGCTTCAGCAGTTGCAGGTCACGGGCTCTAGAGCGCAGGCTCAGTAGTTGTGGCGCATGGGCTTAGTTGTTCCACGGCATGTGGGATCTTCCCGGACCAGGGCTTGAGCCTGTGTCCCCTGCATTGGCAGGCATATTCTTAACCACTGTGCCACCGGGGAAGCCCCGGGTTAATGTGTTTTTCTGCTCTCTTGTTGCTCAGAAAAGAAACAATCCCCTTTCACGGCTCAGCTGCTTATATCATTGCATTTGAAAGTGAACAGAGCACTTCCAATCCCAACATTCTTTACTTTGGACCTCACAAATGATTTTGCTTCTGAAAATCTCTGCATTAGTATGTTGAAAGTACTTCATTCTAAGTCTCCATCGCCTTTTCAGAAAGATAAAGAGTACAATCTGTCTATGCCTCTTGGTTCTCAGCTTTATCTATAGAAACATGCCCTATGATAGCAGGTTCTGATCATGTGTTTTTCTCAGGATGATAAAAGAAAGATGAACAATTTCATAGAATTATTGAAATTTTCCCATCTGCCTGTGGCATTCAAATGTTTTTTTTTTAATGTGTCCAAGAGCATTGCCTCACATCTTTCTTGTGAATATGAATGTTAGTAAACACATTTTAAGGCAGATCCACATTTCTTTTCTCAAAATTAGTCTCATGTAGGGGAACATTAAATTCACATGAATGTACGAACTAAAGAGAAAGGCCCAACGCTTTTCCATAGATCCATTTCTGTTCCAATATACAACATAAGTAGGGAAGCAAAATTGCCTTTTATAAGGTAAATAATTACATAATTTAATTTATTCTCTGTTTAATTACATAGACTATACAGAAAAGAATGAGATGAAAATAAAATTGTCTCACTATTGATTAATTTCTAGATATGCCAGACTTCATGGTGAGAGTGATGATCAGGGAGAAATAAAGAAATGTTGGCCAATTTTATACCTCAATAAAGCTGAAGAAAAAAAGAAAAACTGGCAGAGATACAAAAATGTATCCACTACATATTAGGTAGGATTTTTTTTTTTTGCGGTACGGGGGCGTCTCACTGTTGTGGCCTCTCCCGTTGCAGAGCACAGGCTCCGGATGCACAGGCTCAGTGGCCATGGCTCACGGGCCCAGCTGCTCCGCGACATGTGGGATCCTCCCGGACCGGGGCACAAACCCGTGTCCCCTGCATTGGCAGGCGGACTCTCAACCACTGCGCCACCAGGGAAGCCCTAGGTAGGATTTTTAACTGAAAAATTTAACAAATATTCCTAGATAAATAAATAATTTCAAAATAATCTAGATGCTCCTGAATTAAGAAACATTTTGTAAGAGATTCCTGAAAATCACCTGCTTTGTGCCATATTTCTATCCTTCAAAGATTTTAAACTGTTAAACTTCTGAATCTATTTCACTTAAACCATTCTCAGTAAATACCTGCAACTGGACTTTTCAAAAGAAATTCAATTTAAAAAAATCATATGATCAAGTATACTAGCAACATTATGCTATATTTTAAGTTTTTGCATGATTTAAAGATGGTACTAAAATAGAAAATTTAAAGCTAAAAATTAACTGCATTATTCAGATTTAGTATTTAAAATGTTTATCTACATTTTAGTAGATTCTCTTTATGTTATTTTAATAGTTCACATTATACAGTTTTAGGCTAGAAATAACCATTCAATTCAACTCGTTCGTTCAGTTTTCAATGCACTGACCTTGCACATATTCTGTCAGATTTATCGCTATATAGTTTGCATATTCATATATCAAATTACCTTTCTGTGATGGATTGGAAATAAAAAAACAACCAAAAACAAAACAAAAAACTACTTATCCATCACAGATAGTTGAAAACTGTTATGCTATGAAATTTTCTTGAGAAATAGTAACATTTTGAAATGTCTCCATTTCTACAGTATTTGTTAACATTCTGATAACATCTTATGTCGCTCTTGTTTCTGCTTTTCATTGAAAACCTGATATAAGTTCAACACTTGCTCCCCTGAGCTAGTTTACAAGTTTCATGTTTCACATGTTGGTGTGTGTTCATTTGCTGTGTGTGTTTCACTAATTTGAATTGAAATTCACTGCTATTAAAACATACTCCATCAACAGATCAATGGATAAAGAAGATGTGGGACATGTATACAATGGAATACTACTCAGCCATAAAAAAGAATGAAATAATGCCATTTGCAGCAACGTGGATGATCTAGAGATTATCATATTAAGTGAACAGAGACACATACCCTATGCTGTCACTTATATGTGGAATCTAAAAATAATACAAATGAATTTACTTACAAAACAGAAACAGACTCACAGACATAGAAAACAAACTTATGGTTACCAAAGGGGAAAAGACAGGGGGAGGGATAAATTAGGAGTTTGAGATCAACAGATACTCTAAGGTAACAGATACCTTAACTACTATATATAAAATGATAAACAACAAGGGCTTACTCTATAGCACAGGGAACTATATTCAAATCCCTTAATAAACCATAATGGAAAAGAATCTGAAAAAGGATGGATATATGTATAACTGAATCACTCTGATGTACACCTGAAACGGACACAATATTGTAAATCAACTATACTTCAATTAAAAAAAATTTTTTAAACCCTCAAAACTGAAAAATTTGGAAGTTGCTCTGCATTCCAAATAAGGCAACTAAATTGTGAAAGGATTCCCAGCAGAGTCAAATATTGAAAATCATCAAGACAAAAGCCTAATGTGCATTCCTCGAAAAATATATTATTGTTAATATCCCGATAAATTTTAATTTTTGGCATAAAATACACCCTTATTCTTTTATACTGTGCCTGGATTTCAAACATAAATTCACTGCTATGGGACTGGTCAGTAGATCTACCATCACAAAACCATTATTTGTTGATTATTTAATATATACAAGGAAGCTTGCTAGGTCCTGGGATATACATTGTCTCACGATTTCTCATACTAACTCTGCAAATTAGCTCTTGTTATTGCCACATGACGGATTTAATTCACACACACTCACCAACAGCTGGGAATTACTCTACCATTAATCTTTACGTCAATGATCTTACATAAAATTATGCAAATATGAATGAGAGCGTTTTGATGGGAAAAATTTAAATACCTGAATTTTAAATGAAACACTGGCTTCAGTCATTTCTATTTAAAACACCCCTGACTTTATATCTAAAATGGCTCTTCATCATGCATTTTAAAAGATCAAACACTCTCAAATAAACCAACGGAGTCAAACTCTTAGTTCCCAGGAAACGCTCAAATATTGACTGAAAAGTAGAAAGAAACTTGTGAAAAACTCAGAGTATGACTCAGTGTTTCACGGAGAGACGTTAATGAAAATATCCTCTCATCCATAACTCTAGCAGTAACATAAATCCTAATTAAAATCCAACTTGCATGCGCTGTCTTGTTAAATGATGACGAACTGTCTGAAATTTCTTCGAAGTTTGAGTTGTTAGGAATGAGACTGGCTATTCAATGCCTGTAAAATAAAGTAGTCATACTCTGAATTCTGAACTACTCAAGAGAATATAGCTCTAATACAGTGTTTTGCATTGTCTCTATAAATTGGTATCTCCTACCTTCTCATTTATGTTAAAATTAGAATAAATCAGACATCTACATTAAGTAGCAACAGACTTGGGAATTCAAACAACCCCCCTTTTGAGAGCAAATTAAAATGTGCATGATCAAAAAAATATTTTGAAAAATTTCAATGCTAAAATCGTACTTGGAGATTACAGCACCAACACTGATGAGAAAGTGACGATCCAGGTAGGTAGACCAGTAGGACAGCCCCCACACAAAGCAGCTTTGCCCTAAAGAATTCTCCATTCTGGAAGAAAACATTGTGTAAGGGGGCAAGGGTCAAAGCCCAGACTCTGTAGAAAGTGTGCAATCTGATAAACTCCTCCCTGATATCTTCCTCCCTCCATGGGTTTCACCCTCAGGGCAAGTATGAGACAAATGCAAACTCAGACTTAAAGGGGCTTGCAACCCACCTCCACAACATCTAGAAAATTGAGAGAACAGCAGGTCTTCATGGATGAAATATCCTAGAATTTTAATGTGCACAGGTCATCTGCCCTGGAGGAAGAAACCACTAACCTATATCAATTTATCACTATTAACATTTTCTTTTCAAATACCGTGTCAAGTTCACAAAGATGACCAAGCACATAAAGAAAGAAAGAAGCAGAAGTAACAGTCACTAAAATGACGACTCTCTGCAAATAATTAAAATAGTGTAATTATCAGGCCTATATGATAATTCAGTTTTTAAAAACAATGTTCACAGAACGACAAAACTCTGCAGGGAGTGAGAAATGATTCAAAAGTTGGGTAAAAGATATCTTAAAAGACCAAGTGGACTTCGCTGGTGGCACAGTGGTTAAGAATCCGCCTGCGAATGCAGGGGACACGGGTTCAATCCCTGATCCGGGAAGATGCCACATGCCGCGGAGCAACTAACCCCATGCGCCACAACTACTGAGCCTGTGCTCTAGAGCCTGCAAGCCACAAATACTGAGCCTGTGTGCCACAATTACTGAAGCCCATGCACCACAATTACCGAAGCCCACGCACCTAGAGCCCACGCTCCGCAACCAGAGAAGCCACCACAATGAGAGGCCCATGCACCATAATGAAGAGTAGCCCCTGTTCGCTGCAACTTTAGAGAAAGCCTGGGTGCAGCAACGAAGACCCAATGCAGCCAAAAATAAATAAATTTAAAAAATAATAAGACCAAGTGGAAATTCTAGATCAGAGTATCAGAAGAATGAAAAAAAAATTTAAGAACTAATGGATCAGCTTAAGAGAAGATCAGCTAAAGTTGAAGAGAAAATGAGTGAACTTGAGGAAAGGTGAGAAGAAATTATCCAGAACGTGTCACAGAAAGATTTTCAAAAGATACAGAATATAGAAAAGACAGTTAGAAATAGGGAAGGCAAAATGAGAATTTCTAAGATACTCAAAATCACAATAATTCGCACATGAAGGTATCAGACATTGAGATCGACAGCCAAGAAAGAGAAACAGACCCAGGAGCAATTGAGATAAAGGAAATATGACATGCCGAATTTAAGATAACTAGGAAAATACACTCAAGAAAATATAAAATTGAGAACTTCAAAAATGTGGAAATTAGAAGGAGGAATCAAATTCTAGAAGGGAAAAAATATGTAACAAAATTATAAATGTGGTGCACTGGTTGGACGACACGTTAGATACAGAATGAAAGACAATTAGTGAAATAAAGGTCTGGAGAAAAAATAATGCAGAATGAAGCTTGAAAATAAAATCAGATGACAAACAAACGAAGGATAAAAATGGAGTCACAGAGATAAAGTCTAAGAGATGTGCAATTAGATTACCAATAGGAGAAAAGAAAAAAAAAACATAGCAGCAATATTTGAAGAGGTAATGACTAAGAATTCTCAGAACTTGAGTAAAACACCATTCCAAAAGCTGAGATGATTAACGAATTCTAATTGGATAAATTAAAAGAATACCATACCTAGTTGCATCATAGTAAACCTGCAGAAACTCGAAGGCAGACATTCCTGAGATTTAGACTAGAGAATGTATCATTTTTAAAGGGGTAACTTTTAAACTAACAGCTAAATTCTCTATAGCAACAATGGAACCCAGAGACTAGCAGAATGATTTTTCTGATGGCCGAAAGGGCATAATTGCAAATTAAAACTCAGCAAGGATATTCTTCAAGAAGAGGGTATGAAAAAGATATTTTTAAGCAAGCTAACTGAGGTTTTCAACAGCTCCCATGCCCTGAAAACCTATTTTACATCATCATTATATTTTTTTTAAAGAGAATGCTCAAAGATCAAGTTAGCGGCACAAGAGGTAATAAAGAACAAAGTGATATAGCTGGGGAAATCAAAATTAATGTTGACTAAATTAAACACATTTCCTATAAGATTCCTAAAAAACTCACAAAATCAAATGGGAGTTATAACAGGTAAATTAGATGGATGAATATGGCATTAAAATATATTAATTGTGTAGTATTTTCAGAGCTGTAACAATTGTATTAATTCAAGTTAGTGATTATATTAAGGATCCATGCTGTAATTTCTAACATTCTCCACTAAGAGAAAACAGGAAAAGTATATTTTATCTCCCCACAGAGTAGGGAAGGCAGGGAGCAAGAAAACGGAATAATTAAAAAGGAATAAAAACTAAGTAATTTACAAGAAAGCAAGAGAGGAGAAAAAAGAAGTGTCCTAGTAAAAGCAGAAATTTGGGACAGAAGATTTAAACACAAATATATCTAAAGTTAAATGTGAATATAAGTGGATCTACAGTTAGGCACAAAATAAAAGTCTGTAAAATAGATTAGAAAATCCATATCATCCTGGGAAAACTTGATGAGCTTATTCTAGTAACTGATGGAACACGCAAATTATCAATAAAATTACAGTATATGTTGACAAAATAAACAACTTGAGTCATTATGTATGTAGACTATTGCAAATCACTACTGCAAAATAAACACTTTGCTCAAGGATGCAAAACACATTCACAAGAAATAAAATCTCAAAATGCACCTTGAGAAAAATACATATATTTGGAAATTAAAGAATTCTCTCAGAAAAAAATTCCTAAGTCAAAGGAAAATCAATGAGAGAAATTACAAAATATTTTATGTGAACGAAAAAATATCACTTACTTAATTTGTAAGTGTAAGAAATGCTAAACGGCTAGTGCATTTCTTGAGCCAAGTTTAAGGTACATATGAACAGATTAGAAATTGAGGATATTTGAAAATTAATAAAATAGGCTCCTATTTCAAGAAGATAATAAAACAACAGTACGATTAATGAGATGGAAATAATAAAGATAAGAACAGTAATTAATGAATTAAATCAACATACAGTAGACTGAAGAAGAAACAAAAGTTGGTTCATTGGAGAGTGTAATGAAAGAGCTAAACTGATGAGTTATACCAATAAAGTGAGAAGGCATGCATATCTGGGGAATAAAAAAAGAATACAACACCACTATATGGTTGCAGACACAAAAAGATAAAATTATTAACATGTATTTTGATAACTTCCATTTCTTTTAAATGGAAAAACTTCTAGAAAACATATTACACAGAGTAATCTACAGATTTAATGTGATACCTATCAAATTACCCATGACATTTTTCACAGAACTAGAATAATCCTAAAATTTATATGGGACCATAAAAGACCCAGAATTACCAAAGGAATCCTGAGGAAAAAGAACAAAGCTGGAGGCATAACCCTCCGAGACTTCAGACTATACTGCAAAGCTACAGTAAACAAAACAGCATGGAATTGGCACAAAAGCAGACACATAGATCAATGGGACAGAACAGAAAGCCCAGAAATAAACCCACACACTTATGGTCAATTAATCTATGACAAAGGAGGCAAGAATATACAATGGAGAAAAGACAGTCCCTTCATTAAGTGGTGCTGGGAGAACCGGACGGCTACATGTAAAAGGATGAAATTAGAACATTCTTTAATACCACACACAAAAGTAAATTCAAAATGGATTAAAGACATAAATGTAACACCTGATACTCTAAAACTCCTAGAGGAAAACATAATCAGAACACTCTTTGACATAAATCACAGCAACAATTTTTTTGAATCCATCTCCTAGAGAAATGGAAATAAAACAAAAATAAACAAATGGGACCTAATTAAGCTTAAAAGCTTTTACACAGCAAAGGGAACCATAAGCAATGAAAAAACCTACTGACTGGGAGAAAATACTTGCAAATGATGCAACCGATAAGGGATTAATTTCCAAAATGTACAAACAACTCATACAGCTTAATATCAAAAAAAAAACCACACCAACCCAATCAAAAAATAGGCAGAAGACCTAAACAGACATTTCTCCAAAGAAGACATCCAGAAGGCCAACAGGCACATGAAAAGATGCTCAACATCGCAAATTATTAGAGAAATTCAAATCAAAACTACAATGAGGTATCACCTCACACTAGTCAGAATGGCCATCATTAAAAAGTCTACAAATAATAAATGCTGGAGAAGGTGTGGAGAAAAGAGAACCCTCCTACACTGTTGGTGGGAATATAAGTTGTACAGTCACTATGGAGAACAGCATGGAAGTTCCTTAAAAAACTGAAAAATAGAGTTACCATATGATCCAGCAATCCCACTCCTGGACATCCATCCAGAAACTCTAATTTGAAAAGATTCATGCACCCCAAGGTTCACAGCAGCACTATTTACAACAGCCAAGACATGGAAGCAACTTAAGTGTCTATCAACAGATGAATGGATACAGAAGATGTGTACACACACACACACATACACACACACACACAAAATGGAATACTACTCAGCCATAAAAAAGAATGAAATAATGCCATTTGTAGCAACATGGATGGACATAGAGATGATCACACTAAGTGAAGTAACTTAAAGACAAAATATCACATGGTATCACCCAAATGTGGAATCGAATTAAAATGACATAAACTTATTTACAAAATAGAAACAGACTCACAGTTTTCGAAAACAAACTTATGGTTACCAAAGGGGAAACGTGGAGGGGAGGGATAAATTTGGAGCTTGGGATTAAAATATACACACTACCATATATGAAATAGATAATTAACAAGGACCTACTGTATAGCACAGGGAACTCTACTCAATATTCTGTAATAACCTATAATGGGAAAATACTCCGAAAAAGAATGAATATATGTGTATGTATAACTAAATCGCTTTGCTGTACAGCAGAAACTAACACAACACTGTAATTCTACTATACTTCAATAAAAATTTAAAAAGAAAATCGATAAGAAAAAGATTGATAACCCAATAGAAAAACTGAAAAAAGGACACTTCACCAAACAGGAAAAAAAATGGCAGGTCAATATATGGAAATGCCTCAACCTCAGGAAACCATAAATAAAAACACAGTGAGTTTCCATGTACACTCACTAGATCTGAAAAAGAAAATAAAATTCTGAGAGTGACAAATGTTGGTGCAGATTTCACATTGCTGGTGAAAACATTTATTCCCATGTGGAAAACAGCTCATTCTTATCTAATCTCGAAGTGAAGATTTAAATTAGCAATTCCGTAATGGGTAAGTACCTCAGAAGACCCACTCACATAAGAACTGAGAATGTATTTCAAAGAACTGTTAAAACAGTAACGACTGTAATAGCCAAGTCTGGAAATAATACACTCATCTATTAACAATAAAATGGACAAATGCCTTCTGATATAGTCATGCGATGGAATACTACAGAGGAATTAAAATGAAGGAGGTAGACCTACATAAAACAATACACAGGGACTTTAAAAACACAATCGGGCGTGAAGACAACACATCAGAAAAGAACAGAAAGTTCCATTTATTTAAAGTCCCCAAACATGTCAAGTTTAATTTATGTGATTTGGGGATACCTATATTGGTGGGAAAAATATGAAGGATGCAAGAAAGTGATTTGCATGAAAGTCAGAATAATGGTTCCCACCTGGGTGGGGAAGGCATGAAGACCGGAAGAGAGCAGATGCCACTTTCTGTTGCTTGGCAGGGTTAATGGTCATGGGGATATTTGCTTTAAGTTTTTACACCGCACAGAATATTGATGCTCATGACCTTTCCTGTGTGTTCTGCTTCAGAGTTGTTTTCTTTTTAAGGGAGCGTAAATTGAGCTGCAGCATAAACGTTGACCAATTTACCTTCTATATCGGTGTGTTCCTCCATTATTGGTACCTTCTGATGGGTGCCTTTAAATGGTCCATCTTGCCATGGAAGAAGATACCGTTAGAAACATGGCCACATCACTTGAGAGCCACTCACGCTAACGGGGAACACCGAAAGTGGCAACTCTGTCCTCCTCTTCCAGTTACTCAGGAATGGTGTGTGGAAAGCTCCCACCCTGAGTCCCCTCAGGCATCTCTAAGTTGGCACATTTTCCTACAAGACCAGCAGCTGGTTGAGAGCCCTGAGTCTATTCATTCCCAGATGTCTAACTCCAACATAAACTGAACTATCTATACATCCCATGTGTATACTGATATTGGTAACATGGCCTGAGGCTAATGGGAAAGTTATTTTTTCTGACTGCATGTCCGCATGTGTGATAATTTATTAGTAGTCTCAAAAAGTCTACAGCAATGACTACCGTATCTTTAGAAATGTATCTAGCCACATGAGATATGCAGACTTATTTCTATGGAAATGATGTTATAAAATTTTTAATTATTCAAAGACTTAAAAAAAATTATTATTTTTGGCCATGCTGCGCAGCTTGCGGGATCCTAGCTCCCCAACCAGGGACTGAACCCGCGCCCTCAGCAGTGAAAGCGTACGGTCCTAACCACTGCAGCCCCAGGGAAGTCTCTCAAAGACATTTTTAAAAAAAAATGACCTACTTCCATAGAAAACTCATTACCTAGGTTTTAACATGGACCAGGTACCATGATGGGTTATTGGCAACTGTGTAACTGGCCAAAATTAGGTTGAAGATACATGAAAAAGGAACCACTTCATTAAGCAGATCTTTAAAGGTGAGGCTGCAAAATGAGCTTTCCAAAAATAAGCACGGTGCAAATCACAGCTCCAGATGAATGCCCTCACTCAGAATAATCAATTTGGAAAGGTGTATGGGTGGCACTTAGGTGGTTCAAAGCATTTTGATTTGCTCTTTTCAATGTGCCTTAAGAGCTAGTTGAATCAAGCTAACATTTATTTATAGCTATAGCTGTACCTTGTTTTTGAATTAAAATTGCATCATACAATTTTATTTCAATTGAAATAAAATTGATCATACTCAACAGAACCTTGGCTGTTTCCAAATATAAATCCCTCCTTCAGGATTAAGAGCTGCCTCATAGCAAGATACTGAAAATAAATTACCATGGGCTTTCAAGCAATCTAAAGCGAGTAGAAACAAAATAGGTTCCAGCAATCTTATTTAATTGCAATTAGAGTGTTGCCTCTGAAGTGACTCATTTGTATATAATCATGCCCCTTTGGGGTACAGAGTTTCTGATATGCCTGCTAAATTATATCAGCCTAATTATGTAACAATCAACACTTATGAACCTTCAATATTTTACTATTACTTATTAAAATATTTATCAACTAACATTGTCTTCAGTAGGTGAATGGATTAATAAACTGTGGTCCATCCAGACAATGGAATATTATTCGTTGCTAAAAAGAAATGAGCTATCAAGCCAGAAAAAAGACATGAAGGAACCTTAAATGTATGTTCCTAAGTGCAGGAAGCCGACCTGAAAAGGCTACATACTGCATGATTCTAACTATATGACATTCTACAAAGGGCAAAACTATGCAGACAGTAAACGGATCAGTGGTTGCCAGGGGTTAGGGGGTAGAGAGGCATGAACAGGTGAGCACAGAGGGTTTTTAGGGCAGTGAAACCACGCTGTATGATACTGTAATGATGGATACATTGTCCAAACTCAGAGAACGCACACCACCAAGAATGAGCCCCAAGGTAAACTATAAGCCTTCGGTGGTGATGATGTGTTGTTGTAAGTTCCTCCTCGGTCAAGAATGTGCTTCTCTGGCAGGGGATGTGGATGATGCGGGAAGCTGTGCACGTGAGAGGACAGGGGTTTTAGGGGCACTCTCTGTGCCTTCCTCTCAGCTTTGTTCTAAACCTAAAAATGCTCTTAACAAGTAAAGTCCTTAAAAACAGACAAATGAACAAACAACTGAACACCAGACTTCGGAGGAAATGGAGACTCAAGTAATCCCTGAAAAAAATATTGCACATTATGAGAATAAGAGAAAATGGTGCATCTATAAAACAAACTGTGAGGACACACACACACACAAAATCCCTAAAATGTTCTTAAAATATTTAAATGTAAGAAACAGCATTTTATTTTATTTAAAAATTATGATTTTTAAAAATTTATTTAATTTTTAAAATTTAAAAAATTTTCTTGGTTGGCTGTTGCATGGCATGTGGGATCTTAGCTCCCCGACCAGGGATCTAATCGGCACCCTTTGCATTGGAAGCATGGAGTCTTAACCAATGGAGCCTCCAAATGGTTTAAAAAATTAAAAACTCATTGCCTAGCCATGCCACACTGAAATTTCTCGACACTAGAAGTTTAAGTCCAAGATCACACATGTTTCAAAAAAGAAAAACTAAACAAATTAAAATAATAATTTATGAACAAAGCAAGAGAAGCAGAATCAGAATTATATATAAAAGCAGGGCAAGACAAATGGACATATTCATTCTGGCTTCCGTGCACTTGCTATTTCAACCATTTTTAAATTGAAGTATAGTTGCTATACAATATTATACAAGTCACAGGTGTGCAACATAGTGATTCACAATTTTAAAGGTTATACTCCATTTATAGTTATTATAAAATACTGGCTATATTCCCTGTACTGTACAATATAACTTTGCAGCTTGTTTATTTTTATACATAGTAGTTTGTACCTCTAAATCCCCTCCCCCTATCTTGTCCCTCACTCCTTCCCCTCTCCCCACTGGGAACCAATAGTTTGTTCTCTGTATCTGTGAGTCTGCTTCTTCTCTGTTATATTCACTAGTTTGTGGTATTTTTTAGATTCCACACATAAATATCATACAGTATTTGTCTTTCTCTGTCTGACTTCACTAAGTATAATGCCCTCCAAGTCCATCCATGTTACTGCAAATGGCAAAAAACGCTAATTCGAAAACACACGTGCACCCCTACGTTCATAGCAGCACTGTTTACAATAGCCAAGACATGGAAGCAACCTAAATGTCCATCAACAGATGAATGGATAAAGAAGATGTGGGGTGTGTGTGTTAATTTATATATATATATATATATATATATATATATATATAAAAAATGGAATATTACTCGGCCACAAAAAAATAATCAAATAATGCCATTTGCAGCAACATGGATGGACCTAGAGATGATCATACTAAGTGAAGTGAGTCAGACAGCGAAAGACAAATACCATTTGATATCACTTATACGTGGAATCTAAAAAAATGACACAAATGAACCTATATCTACAGAAAAGAGACAGACTCAAAGACACAGGAAACAAACTTATGGTTACCAAAGGGGACAGATGGGGGGAGGGATACATTAGGAGTTTGGGATTAACAGATACAGTATAAAAGAATTCCGCCGCTTACATAACCATAAAAGATGCAGATTCTAATTTGAAAAGATACATGCGCCCCTTTGTTCAAAGCAGCACCACTTAGAATAGCCAAGACATGGAAGCAACCCAAGGGCCCATCGACAGATGAATGGATAAAGAAGATGTGGTACATTCACACAGTGGAATACTACTCAGTCATAAAAAAGGATGAAATTCAACCTTTTGTTCAACAAATCTTTGCTGAGGTCCTGCAAGGTTCCAGGGATTGATTTAGATGCTGAGGATGAGGCTGAATCCAAACTGGTCAAGTCGTGGGTCACAGACGATAAGCATGTTAACACAGCAACATGCACCACGCTGAGTCTGCTAGGTGCAGGGTAAGGGAGGGGAGCCTTCAGCCAACGAGGCACCCGTGGCTGGGTGAGTTACAATTAGGTACACCTCCAGCCAGGGAACGCAGCTCCACAGGTGCATGGCTTATAGAGCATTTCTAGGGCTGAATGTCAGGCTCTTTTGTTCCCCTGGCCTCCTGCCTTTGCACAGTGCACAAACAGTACAACCAAAGATGCCCACAGGTGGCCCGTGTGCACACTTTTTAAAATTTTGAATTGCAACAAGAGTGACCTTCCTTGGGTTATAGCCTCGTTTGCCTACCACCGAAACAGCAAATCTGAGTGGGCTGGCACCAAAGAACACAAATGCATCGACCATCTTCTCCCTGTGAGGCTGTCACCTGTGAGATTGGCTGGCACCCAGATTCTATAGGAAAGTCAGAAGCAAGTGGAAATGGTCCTTTATGTGTTGGTTTATTTTCCCAGGGATTAGGAGACATCGCTCTTTGTAGGGACCGCCTCCTGTCTGCTTTCCTCACGGCTTCATCAACGCAGACATGCTGGAATCTTCCATCTCAGAGCCCAGAAAAGTGACGGGAGAGTGGAGAAGTTTCTCCCTACCTCGGATGTCCTCCTCGTTTCTAAAAGGAGAGGCAGACCTGCATCCCTAAGGTGCCGGCAGCTGAGAGCCATGCTGGGAGTTTCCACGGGCTAGCGTGTTCTCTGTGAACACGATGGAAACAGGTTAAGTCTAGAAACCTGCTAGAAAATAAGATCTCTTCCTTGGGATGCAGTATTCAGACCAAGACAAGAGATGCTATCCATCCATGCTAATAACAAGAAACAAGTGCACGATGCCAGCCATCAGTGAGACATCCTTACAAGACAGGGGAACATCGACAGCGGCTTGATAAGGCCAATGAGTTATAACTGAATTCGATGGTGAAGACACTAGTCATTGCATGTCCAATGAGAAGACAGGCTTCTTGCCGCTTTATTTTACCTTCGCTTTCAGGCTTGCCATCTGATACTGTTTAACGAACAGAGGAAGGTAAAGAGAAATTTAATAAATCTCGATGCGCCGGATTATCTGACAACAGATGGACTGCCTCCAGAGAGACAGAGGTTTGTGTGTAAGGGATCCTCATACAAGCCTTTTCCCACTACCTAGGTTTCAGTTGAAGTCCCAGAGCTGGAAACAGAGAGCTATTAATAGAATAACACTTCCAAAGTGGCCACTCCTGCTCAGGCACTCCTGTCAACTGCACTGACACCTATAATCTGCTTATCTTTAGTTCTGGACCTCATGAGGCTTAGAGAAACAAACAAAGGTTTTCAAGGCACAGAAAGACTAACTTGCGCAAGATCACAGATAGAGCCACAAGTGCCCAAGCTGGGATTCCTTAATCAGGGAGCGTGGCTTTAAAATCTGTGCTCTTGGTTCCTGAACCTTCATCGCCGTCCCCAAGTAGCAGCTTAATGGACACCCCCATATGCATCCTCATATTGTAAACCAAGCTATCTCAACACTAGTGACACTAGGGCAGGGATGACTCTTTACTCTTGGGGGCTGTTCTGCGAATCGAGGGATGTTTAGCAGCATCCTTGTTCCCTACCCTTTCTACATGCCATGACCGACACCTAGTTGTGACAACCACAAATATCTCCAGGCAAAGCCAATCGTCTCCTTGGAGGCAAACTTGTCCCCAGTGAGACCCAATGGCTTAGAATGACTGTCTCTTAAATGAGTAAGACAATACTTTGGCTTGGAGGGTGTCGGCACCGCTGACATCTTGAAGCAGGTAAGTCTGCAGGTGGAGCTTCCGTGTACATTGCAGGAAACTGATCATTATGCCTCACCTCCACCATCCAGAGATGCCTGTACCACTCTCTGCTCTCATAGTGACAACGGGAAATGCTTTCTTTTGTTGTTCACCACTGCAGGGGTGGAGTGGGTGGGTACAACTGCCATGGTGGAGAACCACGGTTCTTAATCAACGAGACGGTCCAAAGATGCAATACCTGCTGAGAGACTTGAGTCTGGCTCTGCCGTCCTAAGCCATCAGCCTTGTTCCGGTCTTACCAGGCAGAGAAAACAATATGGTGGAGATTGAAGGTGCCAGAGGGTTTGCAGGGAGAGGGCCCCTGGGAGCTGTGATGGTGATGGACCTCCTAGGTAGAAGTGTTCTGTGGTCAAATAGAAAGAGGATTACTTCTAGAAACCAGGTAAGTGCAAGAGACTAGATCCACCATGGATGTGAGAGTTCAAGACAAGAGAGAGACACTGCCACAGACTGAACTGGATAATTACCATCTGTTGAGCGGCCAGAACTGCTATGCCTCTTGCCAGGCATTTCAGACAAAAATGAGGAAGAAGTACACAGAGTGGATTGAAATGTAAGCTGTAGAAAGAATAAAATTGCTTCCCATTTCTGCTACACTGAACAGTGCTGGTCTGCACCGTACTGGAACCCATTAGTGGAAATCTACCCACAGGAGGTTGGAGAGTTAATGAACTACTAGCGGGATATTTAACCCAGATACCTACCAAGCTTTGAGGGCTGGAGTAAGACAATCCGTGGGGTCCCTTGAATATCTTGTTTTGTTTTGAACTGTCTTTTTAACATAACAGTGGTAAAGATTACATATCCGCCAACCATGACCAACCTGGTGGGTGCATTCTGTCGTTTGCCATGGAGAACCCTGCCAGCAGACCTACCCCTGAGACCTAGTAATATAAGGATGATGTCATGTATCCCGGGTCCCTTCTCTGAACGCATGGCAAACCCACGGGGAGGGACCACGAGAGCGTCGGCTCAGTGGGAAGAGCCTCTGACCTCCCGGCCATGCCCTGTAGAATGCAGTGGCCCCAACGGGACTTGCAGACCATTCTGACCTGTCTGCAACATGAAAACCATGACGCAGGAGCTGCAATGTCCTGATGTTGGCTCCACCCAATATTTGGATATTTTATAGTTCTTTTAATAATCCTTTTTGATACTGTTCCTTTGCCCCTGTTCCTCCAATGAATAGGTATATATTTTTAATAATCCCTCTCAGTTTCATTGCATTTTTACAAGGTCTTCTCCACCTCACTTGGTAAACTGAAGTAAATCCCTTGGTGAAGTGCATGAATCCTATTTAACAGAAAAGAACATTCCATGAACGTACTGGTCTCTTCTCTGCTTGAGGAACCTTGTGTGCAAAACTGCTTCCGGGCTTCCCTGGTAGCGCAGTGGTTAAGAAACCGCCTGCTAATGCAGGGGACACGGGTTTGAGCCCTGGTCCGGGAAGATCCCACGTGCCGTGGAGCAACTAAGCCCGTGCACCACAACTACTGAGCCTGCGCTCTAAAGCCCGGGAGCCACAACTACTCAGCCCATGTGCCACAACTCGTGAAGCCCACGTGCTGCAACTACTGAAGCCCGCAAGCCACAACTACTGAGCTCGCATGCCACAACTATTGAAGCCGACGCACCTAGAGTTCGTGCTCCGCAACAAGAAGCCACCACAATGAGGAGCCCGCGCACCGCAATGAAGAACAGCCACCACTCGCTGAAACTAGAGAAAGCCCGCACGCAGCAATGATGACCCAACACAGCCAATAAATAAATTAATTAAATAAATTATTTAAAAAAACTGTTTCTGGGTGTAGAAGGCAGTCTGATACTATAAAAGAAGAGTGGGGTGCAGGAGCAAACAGATGAATCAGGGAGAAATCGGAGAGGTGGAAGGTTTGGGTAGCAACCTTCTGGAAGAGCCTCAATCAAAGCATGCTGATTATGTCTGACATTTTTCACCTTTGATGCAAAAAAAAAAAAATGTAGTGCAGTCGCTAATGCATTTTGCAGAGCGGAAATGGAGGCCCTTTGTGAGGAGCTGGAGAGATCTGACCTCATCCTGGCAAGACGCTGACCGGCCGCAAGACTTGGCCAGAGTTTAGGAACTACGGGTGGACTGGGCTTTGTTTCCCGGTTAGATGCTGGCTGGGGAACCAGTCGACAAATGAACTGATGCTGAGGACAAGGCAGGGACACAAAGTTTAGCGGCCGCGATGGCAGACTTCTGGGGACCTCCATGTAAAACACCACAGAGGAGCGACTTCAAAGAAGCTACATTATTCATTGCTCCGTTGTCCCTGACCTGAATTCCTGAAAAGTTAGGTGTAATTACTTACCCTATGATTGAGGAAGCAGATGGAAGAGGAAAAAAAAAAAAAAAGGAGGAGTCCATCCGGATATGAAAAGATGAGGAAAAAAAAAAAAAAACCCAAATGAGATTCTATTGTCTATCGTGGAGCCCAAGGCTAATATGTTAGTGTCAGATTGAATTTTTAATGAAATCGCTTTTAAAAAATTCTCCCTACATCTACTGATTCAATTCCATCTGAACATAAAGCAGGACAGGGATAGAGGAAGTTCAGAGGGTCAGAGAATGAGATGATAAATGATTAATGGCAAGGTATCTGTTGGAAGGCGGTAGAATAAAATGCTTTTGCTTTTCTCTTTCCTAATCCTGTCCCCACCCCACCTCCTCCTTCCCGATGTGATTTAAATAAAGCAAAGTTCTTAGGCAACTAATGTTAACTGCACGCATAGTGCAATGCTTATAGTGGGGCTCTGTTTAAAAAATAAAATAGGGCCTGGGGGAATTTAAAAAAAAGTGATTTATTGAGCATGGGCTAGCATCGGCTAAGGGCTGAGATATAGGGTGCGGCTAAAATGAAAATAAAACATTGCATTCTTTTGACAGCAAGAGCCCTGCTGGGTCCCCCAACACCTGTACCAACATCCATCCTCACGGCTTCTTTTCTGAGACCTTGATCTCTAGCTCATAATCCCAGAAGAGGTCAGTGGGCACCAGCTGTATACACAAATCCAGGCAGGCAGCACCACCCACACGGCTATATTTCTGTGAAGGAACACTTTGTTTTGTATTTCAACTTTCTATAAGCCTGGAACAGGTTTCTTTAGAACATGTCACACGGATAGACAGCTAAAGGTATCCTGTCACCAACAAAGAACGGTTCTGCCATCACAGCAATGTCACAGATGCTTCTGAAAGGATTCCCTCAAAAGGGGGACCCAGTTGACTCATTCAAGACAGCGCCTCTGTGGATATGAAGAAAAGATCAAAATGAAATCAATAAAGCTCATCTGATGTCTAAAGGTGTTCCGGAAGCTCAGTTCTTGAGCCTGAAGTCCAGGGAGGCCCGTTAAGGTAAGAGTGTGGTTTTGACAACTGTGATTATAGCCTCTCTTCCATCCTTGTCTCTGGGGTGTTTTTCTTTGCTGCTGAGTTTGATTTCAGCCCCTTTTCTGTCCACCTGGGTCACTGAAGTCCTAGAAGATTAACAGAGGGCAAAGGATCTAATCCCACAAAGCCCACGGCTGCAGGAAGCAATTCAGGAGATAATGAACAACCATTGCTTTGAAGCTGGGTCCGAGGTCATGAGGGATATTCTCAAGTTCACGGGCACTGTCCAAGGAACAGAATTGTGTGGACCTGCCCTTCAGAGATACCAATAAGAACCCGTGTCTCTTTTTTTTTATGCAAAGTGAGGCAGTGCATTGGAAGAACACAGATAAGTAAAATAATGTCCTCTTAAACACACAGTGTGTTTCTAGAAAAGCCCTAAAGGAAATACTGTGTAATATGATCATGCGGTCACCATTAGCCCAGTTTGTTGATCCTACAAAAGTCATGTGGGACTGGAAATTCCCTTTCTTTCAGTTTCCACTTTTTGGGGGGAGGGGGAGGGAGAGGGTTGTGTTAAAATAACAGAGCCAGACTCTGTGAAAATTATATATATATGTATAATATATAATATATAAAATACATATGCATGGCATATGTATTACATATACATATATTTAAATGTTATATAACATTTATATGTTATATAAAATG
Source organism: Delphinapterus leucas (assembly GCF_059928025.1). NCBI lineage: Eukaryota > Metazoa > Chordata > Mammalia > Artiodactyla > Monodontidae > Delphinapterus > Delphinapterus leucas. The sequence continues at coordinate 130,733,512 of NC_143150.1, read as the reverse complement.
TTATTTACATATAAACATTTATATATAAATGTTATTTATATGTTATATAAAATAACAGAGCCAGACTCTGTGAAAACAATATATATATGTATAATATATAATATATAAAATACATATGCATGGCATATGTATTACATATACATATATTTATGTTATATAAAATGTTATATAACATATTTATGCTATATAAAATGTTATATAACATATATTTATATGTTATATAAAATGTATGTGTATATATAGAGAGATACCAGTACATACATTGTATTTGTAACAAAATATTATATATATTTTATATACACATATATAAAAAGGCTTGGGGAATTTTATATATATTTATATATACACAACTTAGAAAAAATATATACATGCATTTATATGCTATGTATTTACATATATACATGTGTATATATATTTATGTATATTTAGCATGTATATATAGCATATCTACAGCATGTATGTATACACATTCATGTGTGCTTATGTGTGTATATGTGCGCGTGTGTGTGTGTGTGTGTATGTGTGTATATGTTTCCAAGTCTTCTGCCTGAGCAAGTGTTTTCTCCACAATCGCCTGAGACCCCCCAACATCTGCCGCCTATTCTTTATCTGTTAACCAAAAGGACATCCCCGCACAAAACTATTATTTTCTTTCCCTGCAGGCGGCTCTTGGAAGTTCTCCTATGCAACGGGGACATGAGAGGTTAGTCTGTGGGAACAGAAGAGCAACGAAGGGCTCTGAGCTGGGGACCAGGTGTGGCTGTCAGGGCATCACCCCACTGGCCCAGCGGAGGACAGACACGAGAGGGATGCTTCTGGAGAACAGCAAGGACCCAGCTAGGGGGATGCTGGGAACGGACCACGTGTGGGAAGGTGGTCGAGGGAACCAGGGGAGAGAAGGGCAGGCAGGACGGGGAGCAGGTGAGGGGCCCGGATGAACGCCCACCCCAATGTCGGCACTTGGGAGTGTTCTCCCAAAGGGCACGTGTGGGGCTTGTTAAAGTATTGCATTTTTCTAATTACAGAGAATTTCAAAGAAGGATAAAAGCAAAATATTAACTCTCACCCAGAGATATCATCTGTGAATATATGGCTATAGAGCTTACAGTCTTGTTTTTACACATATATGTTATTTAAAACTATGAAATCCAGAGAGATAAAGGGGGAAAAATAGAGAGGGGTAAATTAGGAGTTTGGGATTAACATAAACACACTACTATATGTAAAACACATAACCAACAAGGACCTACTGTGTAGCACAGGGACCTCTACTCAATATTCTGTAATAACCTATAATGAAAAAGAACCTGAAAAAGAATATACACACACACATATGTATATATATGTATATCTGAATCACTGTGCTGTACACCTGAAACTAACACAACACTGTAAATCAACTGTACTTCAATAAAAAATATATATATTTAAATAAATAAATACTTAAAAAACTATGAAATCAAGATCATAAAATATACATTGCTCGTTATTTCGATTTTTTTTTTTTTAATTTGGAAGCCTATTTTGAAACTTTTCGGTTGCTTTTCTGGATTGGAAGTATTTCCCCAATTAAAGATTAATTGAAATGCCCTTTATCTTACAGGAAAATATAAATTAAATGGAATCAAGAAAAAGTAAAATAACCTGGAAAGGTTTGGGAGTCGGGGGAGAGAATGGGATTAAAAAAAAGTTATCAAGGAACTACCTAGAATAAAGTCTTTTAAATCTAGACCAGCTGGGACAAGTGACCTCTTTCAAAGTGTAAAACGAGAAATGGCTTCCATGCTGTATGATCTGCTCAGATCACTAAGAGGAAGGAGAGCTTCAGCCACACGTGAACTTCACTTCCATCTGACAGCTACTAACCAGGTATATGATTTGGGCACATGACGTATCTCAGCTGAACATCTGTAAAATATGGCTAATAATCACTAGCATTTATTTAGCCTTTCCATGCGGCAGGCGTTTTTACTAGCACCTTCTGATTCACTCACAAAGAATCAGAGGAGGGACTTCCCTGGTGGTCCAGCGGTAAAGAATCTGCCTTCCAATGCAGGGGACGCGGGTTCGATCCTTGGTCAGGGAACTAAGATCCCACATGCCACGGGGCAACTAAGCCCGCGGGCCACAACTGCTGAGCTCGCGCCGCCTCAACGAGAGAGCCCGCGTGCCACAAACTACAGAGCCCACGCGCCCTGGAGCCTGCGCGCCACAACTAGAGAGAGAAAACCCTCACACCACGACTAGAGAGAGAAAACCTGCACGCCACAACTAGAGAGAAGCCCCCGCGCCCCAACAAAGATCCCGTGTGCCACAACTAAGACCTGATGCGGCCAAAAATAAATAATAATAAAAAAATAATCAGAGGAGTTCTCTGATCATCTCCACTTTACAGAAGAGACAGTGAGGCCCAGAGAGGTTAAGTCAACTGCTCAGCATTACACAGATCATGGGGCCATAATATGGCGCTAATTTCACCACAGGTAAAGGCATAAAGCAGGGGAGATGCACTTTCCAGCTGCCTTAATCTACCTTTGCTGAACACTACATCTTGAAGCTCTCTGCATCTCTTCTGATATTTCACAAACACTCAGCATACGAAACTTGCTTGTGCATCTTCTCACGTCCCCTAGAGTTATTTCAAGAACACTTTTATTCAGACACATTTCTCAGCACTGGCACCAGTTGTAAAGAACTCTTGGCTGACACTATCCCAAGATACGAAAGGGATTTTGTGTCATGTTTGTATCATGTTTTGTATCATGTGTCAGCAACCTATGAAAATGCTTCTGTATCAAACATATGTTAAAATGTTTGGAGAAGATGCTGAAACATTTCCTCCAGAGTTTTTTCCCCAACGATTCAGGCACACAATGAAAGCATGTTGGATTTTTCTTCCAAGAGCTACAATGGCACATTTTAAGTTGCCATGGTTCTATTTTAATAAAGTGCAAGCACCTGTATCCCTGTGAGGTAGATCCTGTCGAAAAATCTGTTCAATTTGCCTACTCGGTGCTATAGAAATTACTGCACGTCTCTGCCCTCTATTCACAAACATTCTCCCTTTTATGGGCAAGGCTTCTCAGCAGCTTTTTCTAGCAGTGAGCTTTAAAGCAAACAAAAATCCAGCTAGGCCCCAGGATGCAGCGGATCCAGCCCTGAGTTCTCCCACTGATTTTCCTGGTTAATCAGGTGTGGTTGGTTCTGCAAGAGAAGAAATACATATATGTTTCTTTCTACTCGTTGCCCACTACTGCTATCTGCCTGCCAGCCCTGCTTGCAGGTTGAACACCCCTGTGCTTTTGTAAACTCTCCCAGCTGTGGTTTAAAGGCCAGAGGATTAATTATCAACCTAAAGAAACCTAAGTATAAAGTTCTGTACCTAAAAATCTTAAATCAGTCCACCAGCTTCTTTCCCAACCTGGTCCTCTTAAAATCTTTAAACAGAACTACCGTATAATCCGGCAATTCCGCTCCTGGATATACATCTGAAAAAAAAATGCAAATGCTGATTGGAAAAGATACACACACCCCAATGTTCACAGCATCACTATTTACAATAGCCAAGATAAGGAAGCAACCTAAATGTCCACTGACAGACGGATGGATAAAGAAGATGTGGTACATATATACAGTGGAGTATTACTCAGCCATAAAAAGGAATGAAATAACGCCATTTACAGCAACATGGGTAGACCTAGAGATGATCCTACTAAGTGAAGTAAATCAGACAGATACTGTATGTTATCACTAATATGTGGAATCTAAAAAATAATACAAATGAATGTATATGTAAAAGTCTGTATAGAGAACAGACTGGTGGTTACCAGTGGGGAGCGGTTGGGGAAGAGGTGGGAGGGGATGTATGGAATTGAGAGGTACTACCTATTAAGTATAAAATGCATGGGCTTCAGGGATATATTGTACAACACAGGGAAATGTGGCCATTATTTTGCGGTGAATTTAAACAGAGTACAACCTATAAAAATGTTGAGTGGTTATGTTGTACACCTGAAACTAATACAATGTTGTAAATCAAGTATACTTCGGTTTAAAAAGAAAAATAAACAAACAAATAAATAAATAGAAAGCTATTGTGTTTCTTGAAACCTTAGCAAAAATGAGCTGTATTCGCTCATCAGAAACAAGAAAACATAGACTTCATTTGCTAGATAAACTAAAAGTTTCTTTGTACATACTTGCTGGATCTCAAAAACTAGAATCACATACATTAGAAAACTAATGTTGAACTTGTGACAATTCACGGCTTTACAACTGCAAATAAATTGCAGGCTATCTTTTGCCTGTATTTTCCTTTTGCATTTCATCTCATTCTTTAAACTCAAGAAGCAATGCAGGTGAACGAACGTTCTCCTTGGGCTTTCAGCTACACGATTTGTCTCTGCAGGTTGCATTCCTGTTGCCAGCTCTTGGTGAATTTCAGACCCTTCTCCCCAGTACGCCTCACAAGTTATATAGTTTCAATTGGAAGGAAACAAGAAATGGGGGTCACAGGTTGCTCTATGGAATTCAGCTACATAGCAGAGAAAGCTATTGTTCTGCAGTTAACCGGGTACCACTGACCTTGGAAGACTTGACCACGATTACTCAAATCAGAGAAAAAAATTGTTCAGTGTGGATGGGTCTTAACCAGCCAAAGAAAATATAACAATTCAACTAAAATTCAGAGACATTGGTGTTGACCATCCCCACCCAAGCAAGGTCTATGGGAGAGGTTGTCTGGGCTCTACAAGGAATTCTGCCGTACTAGACATTCTCTCAACCCTAGAATAGACACAGCACCTGCGATCAGCCACAGAGGTGTCTCCCTGCACGTGAGCTACACGACTCTCTTTTGGTCAGCTTCCTGAAATTTTAAACAACAGTCTGATTAAGACTGCATTCCTCTAGAGAAGGTACTGACCATATAGGATGTCTCATTTCTGCAAATAACACGTTGGCACTCAGGTTCCTAAAGGAAATCTGCAGGTTAATAGCTGAGATGCTGCTGGACAGTCTTTGCTGAGACTTCGACACTGCTTCCTTAGTATTTGGTTTATTTTATTATTGGTTACCAGAGAAACAGCACAGCTGCCCCTGACACCTGGCCTCTCGCCAGATGTTACCACCTAAACCGGAGTACTGCTGAAAGCCAGCGTGGCGGGTACAGCCAGGCTGCGTTGCTCTCCTCAGGAACATCAGTCATGTCATGGGACCGCTACATCATGCTAAACCACAGAGCGGCATTCATTGGTTCTTTGTAATGATAGCATCTGCCCCCATCTAACTTTTCCTCTTTTTAGATAACCTGTCATAGAATTACCCGTACTTTCTTTTTCTTTCTTTTTTTTTTTTTTTTTTTGCGGTACGCGGGCCTCTCGCTGCTGCGGCCTCTCCCGTTGCGGAGCACAGGCTCCGGACGCGCAGGCTCGGCGGCCATGGCTCACGGGCCCAGCCGCTCCGCGGCATGTGGGATCCTCCCGGACCGGGGCACGAACCTGCGTCCCCTGCACTGGCAGGCGGACTCTTCAACCACTGCACCATCAGGGAAGCCCCATTTGTACCCTTTTTTAAGATTTCACATATAAGCGATATCCTATCATATTTGTCTTTCTGTCTGACTTAACTTCACTCAGTATGACCATCTCTAGGTCCATCCATGTTGCTGCAAATGGCATGATTTCATTCTTTTTTAACCTCATGGGATCTTTGTAAGAATGACGTATGATAATACATGCAAATGTTGGGGAAAGTTCTTGGAAGTTACAAAGTGAATGATGAGGGTGGTATTACCCTTATGAGAGCAGTAAGAGAGCATCAGTGCTAACTACATGCACTAATTAGAGCATCTTTCACTGGAGAAACACGTTAGCCAGTTTTTGCATCCCCAAGTCCAGTCAACGCTGTGCCTGGGACAAGAAAACATTTATGTGTCTGCAGAGACACAGGGTTTTCATGAACAGCTGTCAACTCACCCCACATCGTGCACCTTGCTGAGGACATCTCACTCAGCTTTCTCTAACTGGTATTAAGCTTCCTCTCATATTTGGGCCCTTAACTGAATCAGAATGTGTGGCCTCCGTGGCCCAGAACTTCACCATCAACACTGCAGAGGATACTATGCTACTGTGAAGAGTAATACACACTGGGCACCTCTACATCCTCCAGGACCTCTGTGGCTTTAAGCCCAATGGTCTGACTAATTAGGAAAGCGATATAAAAACCCGGACATTTTAGAATTTTTTTGCCTAAAAAAGATCCAGATGGATATCAACCACTGAGGCAACAAATCTTAAGGGTTATCCACGTCGCTCTGGAACTGGATCCTGTAATAGGGAAGAACAAAACTGACCCCATATGAGACCTGTTCCTTTTCCTTTGGTGCTTTGTCGCCTGTGCTTAGTCACACTGGCTCCGCACCTTTTGTAAAAGAATGCTGCCTCTAGCCTGAAACATACAGGAGAGCCATTCTCAGGGCTCTGACCTTCTAAAGGTGTAACTTTAAAGGTGTAACTTTCCATTCATATACACATAAAAAGTTGCAAAGCAGAGACTACCATGTGTCTTGTTGGAGGTTTGCAGGACCATCTTGACCTGACCTGACCTATGTGGAGAGCTGCAAGAGCAAAGGATTCCAGCACCAAGAAGTCTGCAACAACTAACCATGCCCCTCCCTCACCTTGTCTTTAAAATTGCTTTGCTGAAACCCTTCGGGAAGTTTAGGGTTTGGGGGCACGAGCCACCGGTCTCCTTGCACGGCCATGCAATAAACCTTGCTCCACTCCAGACTCTGATGTTTCACTTTGTTTGGTGTCACTGTGCATGAGGCACAGAAACTTGCGGTCAGTAACACTTCCAACCATATCTCCAAAGATTACTAGCCAGGTGGTCAGCAAGGATGCACTCAAGCCCTCTGAGCCTTGCTGTGCTGTTTGGTAGAGGGAAGAAAGTAGCATCTTTTCTTTATTTTGGTCTTGCGTAATGAATGGGGCATCACAAGCAAAGATCTTTACAATAGGATTGAGGGAAAGAGTAGGAACCATCATTATAATGATTACTCTTAGTGTTATATGGTGACGAAATCCCCAAGGCAGTAGATTTTCCTATTTAGATTTAACTATGTATCATAACCTCTAAGAAGGTGGAAAACATCAAAAGAGATAAACCCTTTTTCCTACATCATTTAAGCATAACAGCAAGGAAGAGTCATCCTAAGGAGGTTGGTTTAATCTGGCGGTTACAGAATATAAATTCTAATGTTCTCATGTATTGATATGGAATATACTTAAATATTGAAACTTGATATAAAAAGCTTTTATATCAAGAATTCTGTAATAGTTATTGATAAGTGGAAGTTTTTGGGTCTTTTGTTTTTGTTTTAACCTTTTTGCAATTCACTGGAATCTTTCTCTAAAAAATAGATACACAGTTTGGAAATTCTTTTTTATTGCTGTGTTATTTTTAGTAAATCATATTAGTAAGAGTAGGATTTTTTTCATTCTTATCTATGTAACCAAACACCTCTAATAATGAGGCAGGCTGGGACCTGGGACCCTTTATAGGAGGGCTTGCACCTGGACAGCTGTCTCCTCGAGCAATAGATAACAAAGAAACTAACTATAAGGGACTAAAAACAACTGCATGCCTGTGCAGTTGGGGCTAATTATGGACAACAAGATACAAAAAGACCAAAAACCCAACGGCCACTTTTGAGAAGCTGGGAACAAAACCAGGGTCCTGTGCACGATCCCTGCAAAGGGCACCACCAAGGGGGTGGGCAGTCCACCTAAGCCACCCTCGGATCCACCCTCCCTACCCTCACCCCATATAAGGAACCGACCAGCTCATTTCCCCCCCATTACTCGTTCTCTCCCTCATGCTGCAGCAGGAGCCCCAGTAAGCCTTCCCTGAATTCCTCGTCTGACCTCTTACCAATTTCTATTGATTAAATAGACCAAGAACCCAGATCATTATCAATAAAATTTGTTTATGGCCAATAAACAGTATAGTCAGCAAAATTTCTTCGTTCTGTTTCTTCTCTTTAGGTCAGACACACAATTTCTAAGACCAAAGATCAATTCTACTTTGGAGTAGAGTGTGGTAACTACACACATATATTCTTCACGCCCCTTCACAGGTATTCCACGAGTTTATGTGATGGATGGGACACATGGGTTGCGTCTGAAGAGCTAACCGTCACAACTTGGCAGGCATTACGCATTTATTACATATTGAGTGCTGACTCATATCATATGTAAGGACACCTCAGAGGAGGTCTGATCTAGGGAAATCGCCTGCCACAGCAAGCCAGGATCTTACCTATGAAATGACTTACACATGAATCCCCGTACTTCTGAGCCGAAAAATGTCCTAAACCTTGCTTTTTAACCCCAGCAAGATTTATGTTGCAAACATAAATCAGCAAGAGCCTTTAGCCATGCAGACGTTACCCAGTGAACTGTATAAACCAAATGAAATGGAGAGAAAAGAAAACAGAGCCTACAGTTAATATAGAACCAGCAGACATACGCGGGCCTCACTTAACATAGTTCACTTAAGAAATGGCATAATTTACCATTTGCAGCAACATGGATGGACCTAGAGATGATCATGAAATAAGTGACTTAAGTCAGACAGAGAAAGACAAATATCATATGATATCATCTATATGTGGAATCTAAAATATGACACAAATGAGCTTATTTACGAAACAGAAACAGACTCATAGGTATAGAAAACAAACTTACGGTTACCAAAGGAGAAAGGGGGAAAGGGATAAATTAGGAGTTTGGGATTAACAGATACACACTACTATATATAAAATAGGTAAACAGCAAGGACCTACTGTATAGCACAGGGAGTATATTCAATATTTTGTAATAAACCATAATGGAAAAGAATATGAAAAAGAATATATATACACACACACACACATACACATGTATAGTTATATATATGTATATACATATATATGTATGTATATATAACTGAAGCACTGCTGTACACCTGAAACTAACACAACATTGTAAATCAACTCTACTTCATTAAAACATAAATAAATTTTTAAAAAGGAAGGCATAATTTAAAACTGCTTTTTATTATGCTTAGAAAGAGGCAGGCCACATTCATGAAAAGAGAGTCCCAAATTTCTTACAGAAAATTGCTGATTCATGGATCACAATCATAGTTTTGAGAAGATTTTCACCTGCAGAATGGGAGCCCTGAGGAAAGGCAGAGCGGCTGGGTGCACATCTGAGAACACTGAAGGGAAAAGCATTGCATTTGAGGGTAAAAAACCCCACCCCAAACCATTCTCGGAACCAAGTAGAATGACCTGATCCTGGAAGCTGTCTGAGAGTCTTGGCTTTTAAATATTAAACCCACTACCTGTATGTTGAGGTAAACACCAAGTCCTGCCAGAGCCCTCGGGAAGGCAAACTGGTTACTAATTCAACTTAGGACGAGCCAAAACCCTATGAACGAAATTAAGGACAAATCCAAGATGCAATACATTAGGTTCTATTTTCTTAGAGTGGAAGCTGTTCGATTTTCTTTTTTGTTTTTTTAATCTTATTTTAAAGCAAAGGGAAATTTCACACCATGGACACTCACTTAAAGGATGTAGGACATACAAAATTAATTGGTTAAGGAACTACCAGGAGCTGTCTATTGGCTGCATTGAGCTGGAAGTGCCCTAAAATCAGGGAGCACCTGCCATCAGTTGCCTGTTTCTAACCAGCCTGGCACGTGCGTGGTATGAACTCAACAGGAATTTGTGTTAAATGCACGAATGGAGACTTAAAAAATTAAATATTCTTTTAAACCCGGACTATTGTCTTGCACACCGAAAGTATATACACAAAAACACCTTTATTGACAATGAATTGCTGTCTTTCTTTTGGATTCGTATTCACTCAAAATGCAAATACACTTACATTATAAAATTGATGGAGGGCTTCCCTGGTGGCGCAGTGGTTGAGAGTCCGCCTGCCGATGCAGGGGACATGGGTTCGTGCCCCGGTCCGGGAAGATCCCACATGTCGCGGGGAGGCTGGGCCCGTGAGCCATGGCCGCTGAGCCTGCGCGTCTGGAGCCTGTGCTCCGCAATGGGAGAGGCCACAACAGTGAGAGGCCCGTGTACCGCAAAAAAAAAAAAAAAAAATTGATGGAATAAAAAGATAACACTTGTTACAATGGGCTACATGTTTCTCAAACTGGATACTGTCTATTTATATGAGACCAAAAGTATCCCTAGGCAAAAAGACAGGGCAGGATTTTAGGCACATCTACTCCTAGAAATACTACAAGGTACACTGAGGAAATGAAAACAGCAGTGCTTCATCTGATGTGAAGGGTGGGACAGGAAATGGAAGACAGGGCAGAGGGGGCAAAGATATACTTTTCTTTTTGTGTCACTCAATATCAAGCCAATTTATTTGTTCTTTCTGGTTCAGCAGGGTTTGGATTTTTTTTTTTTTTTTTTTGCGGTACTTGGGCCTCTCACTGCTGTGGCCTCTCCCGTTGCGGGGCACAGGCTCCAGACGCACAGGCCCAGCGGCCATGGCTCATGGGCCCAGCCGCTCCGCGGCATGTGGGATCTTCCCGGGCCGGGTCACGAAACCGTGTCCCCTGCATCGGCAGGCGGGCTCTCAACCCCTGCGCCACCAGGGAAGCCCGGGGTTTGGGTTTTTAAAAGAGGAATCTCGGGTTACCAAAGGGAAAAGGTGAGGGGGAGGGATAAATTAGGAGTTTGGGATTAACATACACACACCACTATATATAAAATAGATAATCAACAAGGACCTACTGTAGAGCACAGGGAACTCTACTCAATATTCCGTAACAACCTATAATGGAAAAGAACCTGAAAAACAATGGGTATATGTATACGTATAACTGAATCACTGTGCTGTACACCTGAAACTAACACAATATTGTAAATCAACTATACTCCAATATAAAATAAAAATTAAATTAAAAAACAAAACAGGCATCTCTTGGGGCCAATGAGGTACGTGGCTTACACACTCAGGGGTGTGTTCCCCCATTCTTTTGGGTTCCACCACCTTTTACATGAAAACACACCCTTTTTAGATATTAGACAACCCTGATGGTCATTTTCTGCACAGATTTCAATGTCCCTGAAGATTTAGAGAATACAGCTGTTTATGGCTCACTGTAGCCAGACAAGAAGAAGGTCAAGACAAAGTATCAAGATGTAACTAGATGTTTCAGGATTTATATTAGATGCTGCCACAGTCGGGTCAATATTGCAATGTGACAAATATGGCATCTGGATCAAGGGTGTCAAGTTTCCAGAACCACGCAATGTCACAAAGCCCGAAATAACAACTGAGCGGTCTTTTAAAATTACATTTTACTTTCGAACTACCTAAACGTTTAAAACCTTTTTTTAAAACAATTCCTTTGCAAGAATTATACTGGAAACGAAGAAGAAGCTATGATGGAGATCCTGTAAAGATGCACACACCCGCGTTCTCTTACAATGGGATATATCAATATTTTGATGTGCTGCGTTTGTGACTAAAATGAGTCCCCCGCCCCCCCCCCCCAAAATGGTCAGATGATATTGATACATTTCTTGGACCTTTAAGGTCCTGTTAACAAATGGTTGAAGTCACACGGCATACCCATTATGTGAGTGCCCAGAGTCCTCGGTGTTACAAAGGCATTTGAGATGGTGCACCTCTAAGCAGTGCGCCCTGTCTTCATGAACAGGGTAGCATTTATGGTCTGACTTGGAGCCCTCATTACACAGCTCTTGGTCATCTTAGCACCCAGCCCTGGCCAGTCCTTCTGGGAAAGGTCCTTGCCTGGTTCTCAAGCCCACAGGTTAATAAGGATAAGAAAATGACAGGTTTAAGGGATGGGAATAGGGCCACCCTTCGATCTCTCATTGTAGTGTGGGGAAAGAAAAGCGAAGGAAGATTTCCAGTGGTTGGAGAAGCAACAGAAAATAAGCACCAACTCTAAATGCCCAATAACAATTTTACTAATGAAAATCATCTTTCCACTAAGAGTCCCAAATTTTATTACAACCCAAGCAAAAGTAAATAACATGTCGGCATTTGGCTCAAAGCCTGAATAACTTGGGGGTTATGAAGAATACATTAAGAAATGGTAGAAAACTACACCAAAATGGGATCTCAAAAGACTTAATCATTCTGAAAACATATTTACCTTCCCAAATGAATTTTATTTGAACCCTGTCCTATTTTATTCACCTCTTTTTAGCATGGGGCTTAAGCATGCCTTGGTAACTAGAAATCATATGGCATTAACAAATAACTAGCAAATTTAATTTCCCTTCTCTTTGTTAAGTCATCATTTTAACAGGTTACAATACAAGCAGAAATGAATGACCACTGACTACCAAAAAGATGAGTTGAAATTCTTTCCCTTAAAGAATATTCCTTATTTTTTAAACAATCACTAAGGATGCCTCTGCATTTCTTTTCTTCAGAAACAGCAACAAGTATTCCAGTGGTATATACTGGTAAATATTTAAAATCACTACTTTAGCAACTGGTTTTGTCATTTCTGAAGGAATTAAAGTGGGAGGTGAACAGCAGTAAATGCAAATCATTAAGTGGTTAACTTTCTCCTCAAACTCTGAATGATTTACATTTATATGGACTCTAAACATTACATAAATTAAAACTATACTTGCTAACAAAACAGTGGAGGCAAATGCAAAATGAAACATGCAGATACGAGCCCTAGATCCCTGTAACTAGTATGCTTATAACATGTAATTGCTGAATGGATACATATAACATTCTCTCTTTTCCATAAGTTTGCAGTTTTAAGGAAATTTCTTAAAATGAGGTCTTTACCTGGTCAAAAGCATAGAATTAGCAACTCAAGTTCGCTCTGAATTCAAGTTGAGACATTGGGGTGTAAAAGGTCAAGTTCGGGGCTTCCCCGGTGGCGCAGTGGTTGAGGGTCCGCCTGCCGATGCAGGGGACACGGGTTCGTGCCCCGGTCCGGGAAGATCCCACGTACCGCGGAGCAGCTGGGCCCGTGAGCCATGGCCGCTGGGCCTGCGTGTCCGGAGCCTGTGCTACGCAATGGGAGAGGCCACAGCAGTAAGAGGCCCGCGTACCGCAAAAAAAAAAAAAAAAAAAAAAAAGGTCAAGTTCGGCCCCGTAATAAAATGTGGTGTGCACTGCCAAGTCCTGTTGGTTTGCTGTTTGGTTTGTTTATATGTTCCTTTTAAGAACTGGCTTCAAACTGGGCTCCTTTTACACAGTTTTATAGAGGGGAGCTCAATGAGGCATGGGCCAGCTTCAAACTTTTTGTCTTGTACTAAGGTGAAATTTACGTAACACAAAATTAACCATTTTAATGCGTACGATGCAGTAGACACCGGAGGGCCCTATTGCAGCTCGATTCAACCCTGACCTCAGGCAGTCTCATCTGCCCTCTGCTAAGAGAACAGACACCTCTGAATCATAAGTCTCCATCTGTACTTTTCTTCTATTACTTCTCTTGTTACATTTTAACTTTCATGGAGACTTGGACTTGAGACTCAAAGTCTAAGTGGGTCCCATACCTAGTTATTCCAACGGGATAGAGAATCAATCAGTGAATGAAATATTGCTAAATATGGATAAGGAACTGCAATTTCATGTCTTGGTTCAGTAAGATGAATCCATGAGCACTAATGCCAGGAGAAAGTAAGGCAGGTGTCGTCTTACCTGTCACGTACACGTAAGCGACTCACCTGGCAAGCACCAGTGTGCTGCAGTGTGGAATGCTAACATCAGGAAATACTTCTCTGCTGGCTGGTGAAATGCTGCTGCCCGGAGCCCTGAAAAAGGTTTCCTGCTTGCTGCCCCTATAAGACCACCCCCCATCTCCTCCACGATCCAGAAACCCAAAATGTTAACTCCTGGCTCACTAAGTCAGGACTCTGATACAGAGCCTACCATCTGAAAGAACTGACTGATGAGTTGGTAGCTTGGTGAGTCTACTGTCTTCTGCATTAAATATTTTGATCCTACCTTTTAGGTACTATGTACATCACAGAACTCTTTACTACATCGGTTTAGTGATTACTGATTTTGAGTTGTTATGATCTTTATTTCCCACAGAAGGATAGGAAAGTTCCCACATTTGAACTTCAAACAGATGGCCTCAGGATAAATGATAAAAGGCTAACGCTACTAACTTTACACCATTGATATCTTCAAAAGTTAATAGACAGAAATCCCACGGCAAATTCAAGAAATACTAAATTCCAATGACTAATAATACGTTTACAGTTCCACCTCTATCTTAAAATGTTTAATGTTCTCTAAATTTATACATGTGCCAAAACTTTTATTTCCCCATAGTAGACCTTAAAAGTTCTCATACAAGAAAAAAATAAAGGTAACTATGAGGTTACCTAAGGTAATAGATGTTAACTAAGCTGATTGTATTAAACATTTTGCAACATAGACAAATACCAAATTGTCCTGTCATACACCTAAAAGGAATATAATGTTACTTGTCAATTATACCTCAATAAAATTGGAAAATAACTCTCTGAGAGTAAAGAGGCTCTCCATGTAAATTAATTAAGGAAGGAAGAGTAATGAATTGGGCCAGTCGTATCAGACGCTACTAGCAATCTTGCCCACACTACCCCCTTATATTGAAACCAATCATTTGGCCAATCTGGAGAAAAGAAGAGTATAACTGTTGGCCAAAAGGAAAGGAAGTTTATTTCCATTCCAATGAATCTCTCCCAACAACTACCATCCCCAATTCAGGAATACATATCTTTGCTTCGCAAGTAGGATTCTCTGGAAGTATCCTAGGAAATTTTCTTTTAAAATCTAAAGTTAATTTCCTTATAATGGACACTTTTATTTTCACTGGCCGAAGAGTCTGCTGGTATAGCAATAAGATGAGGTCACATTTCAGAAAAAACATCACCCCTCCGCGAGCAGTGGGCTAAGGTCTCATGGGGTTTAGGCATCTTTGCTCCCCATGTCGTCCTGTTATTCATCCTCTAAGTTGGACCTCACCAGAGTGCAGGTCCCACCACCAGTGATGGTCATGCCGGCATCCGTGAATCAGAGAGCAAGGGTACCAAATTCTTCCGCGATACCTGGTTAAGTCTCTGTGCAAGAAACAATCATCGCTCACCAGTGTCTAAAACCAGAAAAGAGTGTTCCATGACCTCTTTGAATTAACAGGGAGCAAGTGTGAAAACAAAAAGTAAATAACACCACCTCCCAAACCCTGGACTCCAGCAAACCAAAGCTGCTCTAAAGGGCAGTGTGTGAAGCCACTGAATTTGCAAAGTAACGGCGAGGCATTAGAAGAAGGTCGCTCATTTTTTGAAAAGTCCAGGAGTCACTTTAAAACTTGAGATGTATTTAAAATCCCTTCTTAAAAACCCACATGAATCTTCTCTGTTAATTTTTAGGAGCCTCCACTTAGAGATGGCTTGTGCCCACTTTGCAACTCCCAGATAGGGCATCAAGGAGCATTTGTAATTGGATTTCATAAGAGAGGGAAAATGTGGAGAGAAAACAGCACAGCAACAGTTTTTGCTTTATATTCACAGCTTCGTAATTTAAGAAGGAAATGTGAGATACGGCCCTATGCATTGCTGGGACAAAGGCATATGTTCTGTAGCCAATGAGGAAAAATGCTTTTGCTTCTTTTAAAACTAGTAGGGAAGTTCTAAAGGTTTAGAATGATCATAATTATCTGAAATACCCATGCAAAGAGTTGAAGGAAAAAAATCTCTATTAGACACCTCTACTGTTTTGGTTTGTTTTTATAACTGTCAAAATTGGATAAAAATATAAAGATATGCAGATTTAGGGCTTCCCTGGTAGCGCGGTGGTTGAGAGTCCACCTGCCGATGCAGGGGACACGGGTTCGTGCCCCGGTCCGGGAAGATCCCACATGCCGCGGAGCAGCTGGGCCCGTGAGCCATGGCCGCTGAGCCTGCGCGTCCAGAGCCTGTGCTCCGCAACGGGAGAGGCCACAACAGTGAGAGGTCCGCGTACCGCAAAAAAAAAAAAAAAAAAAAAGATATGCAGATTTAAAATACTGTTTAAAACCTTCAGTTTTCATTCAAGGTCAAATGCACACCACCAGCAAAACTGTCTCCATTCAAGCTAACCTACATGGAATGAAAATAAATCCTCCACTGATGACACGAGCATCAGTACACGTTTCGAGGAAAATGAAACCTTTAGTATTTGCGAAAAAGCAACAGCTGCAGAAGTGGAAATAAGCACGATTTCCATAAAATTAGGATGTTGGATGTTGACAGCTAGGAGTTCACTCATTCTGCAATAATAATAATAATAAAATGTTGACGTTAATATACTCTCCTTTGTGACTGAGATTTCATTTTGCAAGGTGAAGGCCAGAACACTACCAGGAGACATCATCCAGAAGATGTTTATTATCTGGTAAACTCTCAGAAGAGACAAAGACAATGTGAGCTATGACCCCAGCCGGCAAGGAGCTAAGAAATAGGTTACAGGAAGTAAACACCATGCACATGAAGAAACAAACCCACACAGAACGGAGTGTGGATTTTTCGGTACAAAACGAGAATGCCATTGTGCGCCTCTGCTCTCAGAGAAGGGAAGTACAAATCAGTTAAGTGGTTCTCAACCGGGTTGATGCTTCCCACCCACTCCACACCAGGGGACTCTTGGCAACACCTGGAGCCATTTTTGGTTGTCATGACTGTGGGCTGTGAGGTGTTACTGGCATTCTGGAGGGCAGAGGTCAGGGATGCTGTTCACATCCCACAGTGTACAACAGAAACCCTCCACCAAGAAGAGAAACCCATTCTCAATGTCAGTAGTGCAGAGGTCCAGAAACCATGAAATCGACAATATACTTAGAATTAGAGGTCATTTCTTTCCCCAGAACCAGAAGTTAAACAAACAGACAAACAAAATCCTCAAAAGTACTAGCAAACCAAGTCCAGCAGCATGTCAAGTGGATTATACACCGTGACCAAGTGGGGATTTACTGCAGAACGAAAGGGCAGTTTAATAGTCAAAAATTGAGTAACGTAACATAGCAAGAGAAAAAAGAACAAAAACCACATGACAATGCTTTAAAAAATTAACTCAGGGGCTTCCCTGGTGGCGCAGTGGTTGAGAGTCCGCCTGCCGATGCAGGGGACACAGGTTCGTGCCACGGTCCGGGAAGATCCCACATGCCGCGGAGCGGCTGGGCCTGTGAGCCATGGCCGCTGAGCCTGCGCGTCCGGAGCCTGGGCTCCGCAACGGGAGAGGCCACAACAGTGAGAGGCCCGCGTACCGCAAAAAAAAAAAAAAAAAAAAAAAAAAAAAAATTAACTCAAAAGGGATCTGGTCTAAAACAAGATCTAAAACTGTATAGCTCTTAGAAAAAAATATAGGAATAAAGTGGTGAGCGCTTAGGTTAGGTGAAGACTTCGTAGAAGCGACGCAAAGAGCAAAGGCAGAAAGAGAAAAGAGATACATTGAACTTCATTGAAATGAAAAGCATGTGTGTTTCAAAGGGCACCATCCCAAAAGTGGGAAGTAAACAAAATAAGAGGAAATATTTGCAAGTCCTGTATCTGCTAAGGAACACGTATCCAGAACACGCCATTTTAAAAAAACAAGCAAACAGACATAAAAACCCTCTTAACTCAACACTAAAAAGGTAAATACCCCACTCAAACACGGGAAAAGAATATGAGTACACATTTCTCCAGGGAAGATATACGAATGGCCAACACTCACACGAGAAGGTACTGAATGTCATTAGCCATCAGGGAAATGCACATCAAAAATGGCACCTTACACCCACTAGGATGGCTGTAGTCAAAAAGACAGATAAGAACCGGTGTTGGTAAGGGCGTGGAGAAATTAGAACCCTCATGCTGGTGGGAATGTAAAATAGTGCAGCCACTTTTCTGGAAAAGAATTTGGAAGTTACTTAGCTGATTAAACAGCTTTATCCTACGACCCAGCAATTTTACTCCTAGGTTTGTACCCAAGAGAAGCGAATACATATATCCCCACAAAAAACGTGTACGTGGATGTTCATGGCATTGTATTCATAATCTCCAAAAAGTGGATACAAACCAAATACGAATCAGAAGACAAATGGATAAAGAAAACATGCTATATCCAGGCAATGGAATAAATATTTGGCCATAAATAATAACCAAGTACTGATATATGCTACCACGTGGGTGGATGTCGAAAACATCATGTTCAGTGAAAGATGTCAGACACAAAAGAGCACACAGCATATGACTCCCTTTGTATGAAATGCCCAGGAAAGGCAGATCCATAGGGAGAGAGTAGATTAGTGGTTGCCTAAGTCTTTGGAGGCTGAGAAGGATAAATATTGGGTTTCTCCTTGGAGTGATGAAAACATGCAAAAATTAGGGGCTGTTGACGGTGGTACAACTTTGTGAATATACTAAAGGCCACGGAACTGTACATGTTCAATACACAACATGGGACACAAACCATTTTAAATAAAGGGCACAGACAGTGGAAGGTGGGAGTGGAGACGAACCCGTGGGCCATTTACAAGAAGATGAAGAGAAATGAGGATGCAGCCAAGGCCACTGAAAGAATTCGGACTGTCCTAGAAAAGGCTAACGACGTACGAGTGGTCCTCAGGAGAACCGTGGGGGTGAACACGACGATTAAAGTCGAGGAAGTCAACTAACTAGAGATAAAGTGGGGAGAACCAGGTAAATACGACTCAAATAAATAGAACTAAAAAAGTGGATACCATAGGTAAAAAAAGAAATGGAGAAATGGATAAGGCCGTTTGCACAAGATTCTTTTTTGGAAAGATGTGAACTCTTATGCCTGGTTTAACAAAGAAGTATTACAGGAAAAGATGGGTGATATTTCTACATGGTTATAAAGAAGGGACAAGAGGATATATATATGTATATCCACATATATCTCTCTCTATATATCATATATATACCTATCTCTCTACATATCTCTCTCTCTATATATCATATATATACCTATCTGTATTTATCTCTATAATATATATACACCTATCTCTAAGTGTATCTTTACATAATATATACCTACCTCTCTATATATATCTAAACATTATATATATATATATATATATATATATATATATACCTATCTCTCTATATCAATATCTACCTATCTATCTATCTGTCATATGCCTAAGAAAAAGCACAACTGAGTCATCTAAACCATTATTGGGATATATTAGTAAAGATGTAGCAGCCACTTTGAGAGACAGAAAACATTTCTCAATCCAAACTGGAAACAGTTCTTTATTCCAAAATTGTTTTCCCAGCTCCGGTCCAAATCTTAGGTGTCTTTGGTAGGATTGGTAGTGTTTCTCTGGGAGATGATCTCATACGTCTGTCTAGAGTGAAATGTGTATCTTTATAATAATGCATGTATTCAAGCCACCTGTTGATGACTAGCCCCACTGCACAGGACACAGCCTTTTTCCCCATAATATCGGAGCCTAGAATAAAAGCCTCTGTGCTGAATGCAACAAAAAACAGTGCCTGCAGTCTCAAATAATTAAAGGGATCAAGAGTCTTGCAATTGATTTATTTGCATGAAGACCCCAGCTCATCCATGTCTAATGGCTGTTATGTCAGAGGAATGTTGCATTTACCATTCTAAAATAGTTCTGATTTTTTTATACTGAGAATTGCACACTTCTTTCCAAAGAGCTATTATTATTAGTTTTTTTAATCAAAGGAAAAGCTGCCCTACCCATTAGATGGGACTTACCCAATCCATATGTTACTAACTAATCTTATTTGAAAAATACATTTTACATTGTTAAATGCACGGTGTATCTGCCGTTTCTGCATTACGTTTTGATCCCTCAGACATTCACTTTGAGCCTTATGTACCCAAGGATTTATTTTCATAAAGCCCATGACTGATCGATGTATGATTGGACAATACTAGGAGGGTTATATTAGAACAGAATATGCCCTTTTGCGGTATCACTGCCGTGGTGAGTGTGGACATGTGCATATTCATTCCACGCTTCCTGTAAAACGTGCAATCCATACTTTCACGCAAATGTGCGGGGAAAAAAAAGAAAAATGATCTGCAGGCCACGATTTGTACAGTCCTGGAGTGTCAGCCTCTGTGGTCTTTAAAAGTCCCACTCTGATTGCCTTTTAGAGATTTTTCAATGATCTGACTTGGAAGGATTAATTCCTTGAATACATCTAGGGAAGGAAGAAAAGGTACATAGGAAGAATGCAGGTATTTCTCTTTCAGGCATTGTTTTAAAACCATTTATCTGATGGAATGATTGCCAGAGACTTAATATCTAGCTCACCCCAATCAAGCTAATGTATCTTGGCACTTAAATTGAATACTCCTCCTTGGAACTTTCCAGTTTCTCCGCTGCCCGATACTCAAATGCCCATCACACCTTTCCTTTCATTCAGAGTGATGTTCATCTGTGTTCTTCCCCGTTAAGACAGACACCACTTTATCCTAATCAACGAAAAATGATCAAGCCTTCTTTTGCTAGGTGAAAAGCAAAATGAGGAAAGCACACAGAGCAGAGAAAGTGGTTTCTTTCACGTAGAATGGATCATCTTAAGAGACTCTGTTTTGGATGTAAACATGTCCAGGAAAAGAGCATTTTAAAAAAATGTATACCCCGTGTGATTATTACTGACACGACACCCTGGAATCAATTAAGTGGAAAATATGTACTTATTAAATATAATAAGAGTATCCGAGCATCAAATGTATCGAGGCATTGTGATTTCCAAAAATGGCTATGCATGTACAAGTAACAGGCCAACTTCTTTTAAGAAATTCTGAATCGTTCACAAAGAGATCAAGGAAATTCTCCGTCATAAGGCACACGCTAGTCGATAATTCTGTGCATTTGAGATTGAAAAAAAATGTCTCTTCTGCCTCTCCATCACCCCCCCGCATCCTTTCACATTGTCTTTATTTGCTGCAGACTTTTACTTTCCTCTGTGGCCCTCTGTCACCTCACAGCGAGGGACCCTCTTTGTTCTGTGGCTCGGATCAACCTCTGCATAAAAGGCATCTGTCTCATGTCAGGGTCTTTATTCCACCGCAGGGGCTTCCATATCTACCCCCCGCCCTGTGCCTGCAAAATCCCAGAGGCAAGAGAGATCATCCACAACCAAGCCAATTCCTTAATCGCAGAACAAATCAAATTAATGCAATGGGCATTTTTGGCCACCAGGAGGCAGAAGAGGAAAACCCAAGTAAATGATCATTGATACAAAACGGGGCTATGATGTTTTTTGTCCAGAGTTCTGGTTCTTAGCAACACACGAGCAACAACAGAGTCCAGATTACAGCATTTCCGAATGAGTATTAAATGCACAGAGAGCTATTGATGAAGATGATGAAAGACACTGGGGGGAGGGGCAGGGCAAGGGGGAAGCATCTTGTTTATTTTCTTTTTTGCATAACTTTAGGATCAGGGAAGCTACGCCAGCCCTCCCTTCCCCCATGAACTGTGTCCATCCTATGACTGTGTTATCTAGGGGGTATACCTCCCTCTAACCCTCAGTCCGTCTTGAGACACATCAGGGAGTTTTGCAGAAATGAGTCCGGGAGCCTGTTGCCAGGCTGGCCGATCACCTGCCCCGCCCGCCACAGAGGTTTATTCTAAGGGCTTTCAATCTTTCCTTCCACCCTCTTTCCGTTCTGGGGTTGTGACTGGTCCCACATCAAGTGCCTGGCCTCTGCCCCCCATTTTCTCACACTCCTCCCAAACTTCCTGTACTTTTCCACTTTATCTTTTCCCTCAGTGCAATACTTCATCCTTCCTGTCTACCCATTTAGCTTCTTACAGCATTCTTCCATCCCTAAATAATGCGCGGTTTCTCTCTGAGGATGGATAAAGGAAGCTTTTCCTGGTCACAAATCTGATCAGGGGAAATCTGAGCAGAGAGGGAAGAGGATGGACTTAGGGGGTAGCATGGAGATCCTTGAAAGGAAAGATGGTATTTTTTTCTTTATAGATGAACTTTTTTTTTTTTAATAGATGAACTTTTGACTTGATAAGGAAGATGTGTTCCATGAGTGATTTAAAAGAGAATCCAACCCAATCAAAAAATGGGCAGAAGACCTAAACAGACATTTCTCCAAAGAAGACATACAGATGGCCAAAAAGCACATGAAAAGATGCTCAACATCACTAATTATCAGAGAAATGCAAATCAAAACTACAATGGTAGCACCTCACACCGGTCAGAACGGCCATCACCAAAAAGTCTACAAACAACAAATGCTGGAGAGGGAGTGGAGAAAAGGGAACTCTCCTGCACTGTTGGTGGGAATGTAAACTGGTGCAGCCACTACGGAGAACTGTATGGAGGTTCCTCAGAAAACTAAAAATAGAGCTACCATACGATCCAGCAATCCCACTCGTCAGCATATATCTGGAGAAAACCATAATTCAAAAAGATACCTGCACCCCTATGCTCATAGCAGCACTATTGACAATGGCCAAGACGTGGAAACAACCTAAATGTCCATCGACAGATGAATGGATAAGAAGTTGTGGTGTGTACATACACACACACACAATGGGATAGTACTCAGCCATAAAAAAGAATGAAATAATGCCATCTGCAGCGACATGGATGGACCGAGAGACTGTCATACTGAGTGAAGTGAGTCAGACACAGAAAGACATATCATATGACATCACTCATATGTGGAATCTAAAGACATGGTACAAATGAACTTATTGACAAAACAGAAATAAGAGTAACAAATGCAGAAAACAAACTTATGGTTACTGGGGGATTGGGGCGGAGGGATAAATTGGGACATTGGGATTGACATATACACACTACTATATATAAAATAGATAACAAATAAGGACCTCCTGAATAGCACAGGGAACTCTACTCAGTACTCTGTAATGACCTATATGGGGATAAAATCTAAAAAAGAGTGGATCCATGTGTATGTATAACTGATTCACTTTGCTGTACAGCAGAAACTAACACAACACTGTAAATCAACTAGACTCCAATAAAAATTAATTTAAAAAGGAAAGAAAATCTGTAGTAAAAACAAAGAAAAAAAAAGAGAAAAAAAGGATTTTTAGGGGGAAAAAATGGTGAAAGTACCAAATAGTAAGCATCTTTAAATCCCAAGTGAAAGAAAAATATAAATCGGAAATTGACATTTTTCAGCAGCGGTACCTAAGGCATGTTAGAACCACTAAATACCCCTGATGTAAACTGCTTGCGCACACCTGGAATTCAGATCACAGGTCTTTGAAGGCAGGTATCAAGCCCCTCCTCCAGTGATTCCGGAGCCCCTTTATGAACGGAAACTGACGTGGAACAGCAATGTATCAAACAGGAAAGGGTGAAACTGCTCTGGCTGCTGTCAAAGGGCTTCCTCCCAATGCCAGCCCACCCACCTTCCATTTCAGTGGAGACTAAGACCCCACAAAGGAGACCAGAATGCCACGTGGCCAAGCCATTACAGCACGCATAGAGCTCAAGTCATGTGCCTTTCATTCAAATGCTCTTCCTGCTGTGCATTTATTTCAAAACCATTTCCATCTTACATTTAAAGTTATGACACCAATGAACGAAAGTAGTCTTACACAATTAATAACCTTAAAGAGAAAGGCAACTTCAGAAACACCATTACACAACCTTCCCTGAGATAAGAACTTTGAGGGTAGCTACATTTCTTGAAAAATGAGTAGGTCTTTCTGATGCTTTTTTAATCCTTGAAAAAGTCAGTTATATAAACCTATGGACAACATTTCAAAAGACTGTAAGATACCTGTCAGGTGAGAAGTCCACTGAAGTTGAAACAGCAGGGAAGGGGACAGGGCAGAACCTCTAAAAGAATGACATAGCCCTTGAGGATTTGACATAAACTGATTAGAATCAATTAGGTCCAAGATGGTGCAAGATTTGGCTTCCAGTGGACCTTGAGCCTCATTGAATGCCCACTGTAATACATTAGCATCTAAATGACATACCTATAGGCGCCAGGACAGTTCCAAGGCCAACGTAAAGGGCCAAAAAGTGGGTGGTGGCCCAATTCCTGGAAATCTCCAGCCCCTCCCCAAAATACTTGGAATAATACTCCCACTCATTAGCCTATGAAACTACCCAGCCCATAAAAACTAACCACCCCATATTTCATGGCCTCTTGCCTTCTGAGATGGCCCGCACTCTGTCTGTGCAGTGTGTTTCTCCCAAGGCTGCTCTCGCCTTTTGAGACAGACCGCATTCCGTCTATGGAATGTGTATCTCTCTAAATAAATCCACTTCTTACCTATCACTTTGTCTCTCACTGAATTCTTTCTGCACTGAGACATAAAGAATCTGAGCTTCATTCAGTTCTGAGACCAGGTGTGTGATCTCAATCAAAAGACAGTGGGTTCAAGTCCCAATGCGGGTTCTGGCTGAGTTTGAGTCCCGGTCCATAGGTTCACGTCCCAAAGTGGGTTGTGCGGTTTCAAAGTCATTCTCTGGGTCAATTGCCTTAATTCCATTGATTGGCCACAGACAGCAACAAGGCAACAGAATGGGCGTAAGAGGTTAGACACCTGACTAGCTGACACAGCCTTAGATCTACTGTGTCTGAGAGCTTTGACTCTACAGATGCCATCGTTGGGGCCAATACCACATCACCATGCACCATAGTAGACCATCAATGATGATTTGATGAAAATGCATCAGCGATGAAGGACCCACTTTGAGGAACATAAAAATACAGTGTAAGCATCGAATTGCAATTTTGTATCCAGATCAACCATAGGCACATGTGACGTTTTGTGCGATTAGAGAAGCTGGATCTGATATAAAGATTTGCACTGTTTCCTACGGCAGTTCACCTAATTAATACTGTTAGACCAGGGCTCCAATCCCCGCTCTAATCCCTACAACCTGTACCACTGTGAGTCTGTCCCATCACCTCTGAGCCTTTGTTTCCCCAAAAGTAAGATAAGGGAACCCTTCCAAGAGAGTGTATGAGGATTAAATGAAGGGGCAGCTACAATGTCCAGTGACGGCCACACTGCGGGCTCTCCATGAGTTTCGTGCTGAGGCATATAGATAAGATTGTTTCAAAGCAAAATAGTTTAAAGCCTGCATGAGGCATCAAATCATAGGATAACCGAAAAAGTAATACCCTCTCAGAGAAACTAAAATCAGCATTTGAATGGAGGTCTAATTAACCAACTGAAGATGCAAATTAGAGATGATTAATGAAGGAAAGCAAAAGTAAGAGCCACCCATAAATAAATCCCAGGCATTTCCATCAACAAGCCTCAGCGAGGAGATTCCTCTTATATAGCAATGGTCTTTGAACAATCATCACGAAAAAACATAGAGGGAGATGTGATAGAACTCAACTTTTAGCTATGTATGCTTTCCTAATGACAAAGGTATACAGCAGGACGAATAGGAAATATGCTTTAAAAAGAGATCTCCTTTGAAAATAAATGGACCACCAGTTTGTTCATTAGATCTTGTGTGGGTATGAATAATTACTTTATAGCTGTGATGGTACATCCCCATTTGCCTGGAATAATCCCAGTTTATTAAGAGCATTATTAACAATTTTCAAAGTGTCCTGGATTAGATAATAAATTACATGCTCAATGGCTAGCAAGGTTGTGTGACGCAGTCCTGATTAAAGAAAATATTCACTGTTCAAAAAGCACGTGCGAAGATCCTGTCATCTGTGTCTTATTACGAGCGTCTTATCATCGCTTTTGTTTAATTAAGGTGGTTCCGTTTAGAAGTCAGTATTTGACAGACATTACCGTTTTGGACAGTCGCAATTTTTTCCAGTGGATCAACAGTCATGTTAATAAGATGTCCAAGGCTATTAATAACACTGGAAATGATCACCCGTCTGGGTTTACTGGTTCCTAGTGCTGGGCTATGAAACCTCACGTACATAAACCCATAGGATGTTTATATGGTATGTACAATAACCTTGCCAGAGAGAGAACGGGACCACCTTTTAGAGAGGCTCCGAAAAAATCAGCTGACCTTCTCAATGTCACACCACAGACACCAAGTAGTTCATTCTTATCTCATTATAAAAATCTATGTTCTTTCCACGCCAGCCTCCTGCTTCCCTCTGACCATCATCCATCTTCCTAAACCTTTCTTTTGGGTAGGAAAACAGCATTTGTTACTCTGTAAAAGAACGGTAATCATCTCAAACAATGCTTTTCCATTCCTTGGGCAGAGAAACAGCATTTATACGTTTCTTACTTTTGAAAAAAAAAACTCCAACACTATTTCAACATTTTGGTAAAAACATCTATTCCTATCAGAGTGCTAGTGAGTGGTACTAGTGATGTCCTGCAAGCAAAAAGTAAACGGCCACCGCCCAGTTTTCCAGAGGACGGTAGTCCATGCAAGATCCCTGATAACAGTAAACCAAGTCCCATTTAAAAAATCTCTATCGCCCTGTAGAATCAGCAAAGTTGGCACACTGCGATCCATCAGATAAAAGGGGGTCTGTGGTGCAGAGCTTCACACTAACTCATTCGTGGAATGTAAGTAGACTGGATTGGAGAGGCTAAACTGCTTCTTTTATGTCCAGGCCACAACTCTCACAGCCCTCTGTTATCTTACCAAGATTTTCTTCTTTTTAACTCTCAGCACAAAAGGTAAAATTAAAAATGTTCAATGAGAAAAGTTCTCAAAGCAAGCTATGTGTTTTCTTCTTTTCTTAAAAAAAAAAAGAATGAAGGTGTGTGTAATTCCCACAGTACTTTTCTAGATTCACAAATGGGCCAAAGAGATAAGAGGCCACTGTGTTAAGTTGCTTAATACCAGTTTGGCGTTAAACGGGGGAGAAAATCGATTTCTTTTGAAATCTAACCTTTTAAGTCACGTCACCACCGTGTTGTGCAGGCAGGAGGACGCTTTGTTATTCCACTGAAGCAAGGACTCACCCAAAGCCCACTGCTTTGTTCAGAAAGCAACGCCCAGAGCTGGTGATGCTACCGAGGGACGCCCACACTGCCCTCTCTGAAAGGGCTGCTAGCAGCAAGCCCTGGTCCGTGGCTTCCTTTGCCCACCTCTTCCTTAGAATGGACCTTTTGTAAAACATCAAGAAACAACATCTCCGGTTTCAAACACCAGTAGCCAAATCAACTAGCCAGAGGCTTCTGAAAAACATTCAGAGAGGCATGCCACCCTTGCTGTGCGACACGAACGGAAATCATTCCACAAAGATCTGGTTCCTGGCACCGACGAGAAAAGAAAAGGAAATAAAAACCACAAAACAAGAGGGCTCTAGACTCTGAGGCTTTTTGTTGTGTTTCATCCTAAAAACCTGACATTTCCAGTACTTTACTGATGCTCCAAAATGCCCAACTTTGCAAACATCTGTGGGTGATGTGCATTTCTAAATTAGAAGGTCATCTACAACTCATCCCCTTACTCCGCGGTCTTCTATAGGTGAATGTTTTCAGTAGTGAATGAAGTACAATGCTCAAAACAAAAGTAAAACCTCAAGTTGGAAATAAAATATTCTTAGTGACACTCGCCTCTTTGGAGAAAACATTTCAGCCCTGTTTCTTATTTGAAACAGGCCCGTTGGTCCATTTTATTTGTCGTAGCTTTTACCATAACCATCCTGTGGCATACAGATCTCATTCTCATAGCCACGCTGCTGTGAGCAATTTTCTGCACCCTCTCAATGCAGTTTTGCCTTGAAAACGAACGTTGTTACACAGGCTAGGAATCTTATTCATGAACTGACCAAGAGCAGGCTAAACCACAGAAGAAGGTAAGCTTCGAAACATTAACTTCAAAATACGTTATTTATTTTTCCAACCCCCAGTTGGGGAAAAACGAAGTTAACACCGCAACAACGGAGAGCTGCTCTTGAATTCCTATGCACTTGGCCAATGTCCTTTCATCATAAATCATAAAATTTACATAAGATGAAAAGCCATCAAATTACAAAATTCAAATAGGAGTATTCCATCTCACGTAAATGCAACAGGCATGCAACTCTTCAAGATACAACAGACACAGACAACGCATTAAGGAATTAAGTAAAAGATTTTCCGACACACGAGTAACCGGTTAACACACCTACAAAACCACAAAAGAAAGCTAATGTCTGTGGCCATTATCTACCATTACCAAGTTATCACCTATTACCAAATGCGTTATGAGACACGTCTCCAAGCTGTGTTCCTTCCACAGGGTTATGCTAAGCCCACAGAAAGAAAAGTGCTTTCAATAAAGCATCATGTTCATCCAATCACCTTGGAGGCTGCATGTGTTTGAGGCGGATCCTAGGAAATGAAATTCCTGGATTAAAAAGTGCAAACTTTGAAAAACAACAACAACAAAAAGACGGCGCTGCGTGAACGTTAAGGGACAAATATATCTTGCAGCATGAAGTGAGCTCTGTGTAGTAGAGATTTCTAGGAATTAGAGTAACACAGTTGGAATCAACGAGCCCCAAACCAAAAGCAGAACTTCCTCATGGCCTCCTGTGCGGTGATCAGCAAGACGGAATCACTCACCTAGAATCCCCAGGCGGTAGTTAACTGTGATCACGATGACATTGCCGTAGCTCGCTAGAATACTGCCGTCAATCATGTTGCCTGTGCCCTCCATGTAAGACCCGCCATGGATGTACACCATTACTGGCTTCTTACTGTTCTGATCATGGATGTCTGGAAAAAAAAGCCAAGTAAGGAAACACAATAAAACATCATGCTGATTAACCAATGCTAAGTCAAGGGCAAAGGACGTGGGTGACTTTTCCTAGTTTAGATTGGAATCAATCGCATGGCCCCTTTTAAAATTAGGTATGCTCTTGGTAAGATGGCTTAAGGAAAATGGTCAATGTTGTTATATTTTGTACTCATAGAAATGATGCAGGCATTGGAAGGAACGTGTATGCAGGTGTAGGTTTCTGTATGTATCTACAACACTAAATATGCAAGGATGGAGATGAAATACATCTTCCCTAAAGAGTGCTCAAACCCTAGAAGGGCATCTACTACAAAATATATTTTTATCATCTAAGTAAGTGTGAAATCAACGTCAAAATGATAATTTATTTTTACTGTAACTTCTATCTTCAGTCAAAGAGGAGCTTATAGATTCATTTTCAACTTAACAACGAGAACATAAAACTAGTCATGAAACTGTAAGCTGTCAATACAGGGCCCATGATGACAAAAAAACAAATACATGGTTAAAAATGATCAACAGGACAGAAATGTGTAAAAACAAAACAAAATGTCCAAGCAAGTGTCTTTTCTCTAATTTACCGATTGCAGTAATATCCCAACTTAAGTGACAAAAAAAAAGAGAGAGAGAGAGAGAGAGAGAGAGGAGAGCTGGGATAAAAATGGCACAAGATTCCAACCTCAAGATGAAAGTTTGGCAACGCTACATATTTTTACAGGGAATATAAACTCCCATCGTGCTTTGCAACCAGAGTACCCAGAGTCATCATTATTTTATTTAACAATGATGTGAAAATCCTATTTTGCAATGTTCTGTGACAACAGAAGTTTAGAGACCATATGTCTATTTGTAGAGCCTACTTTCTGAAAAGTTGTGATGAAATAACTTGTTTGGTGGAAATCATTCCTTGGGCTTTTTTACCTTGAATGCTGAAGAATCCCGACCTTGATTCTAATGATTTCTGGATATTTATGTATTGTGTATACATATATATGTGTGTGTCATTTAAATATCTATGTATCAGAAGAAAACCAAATGTATCCATGTACATTTATTTTCATTTTTTCTTAAATAAAAACTTTTTTTCCCTAATTCATGGAGACACTTTTGAACTATCAGAAAGGAATTTTAAGGCAACAAACCACCCTTTGGATGGTGGCTGCGTATAAAATGAATTACGATCATGGTCTCAGAACAGGCTCCTGGGCGCCACCATAGAGCATCCCGAAGGCAAAAGAAACCCAGTGGTCACAGTCAAGTGCAGAAAAAAGTGTCAAGCTGCCCCTGTGTCTGCAAATATTTAATCTGTCGCAGAACACTATTTTCTCCTGTAAAACTTAAATACGGGGCTTCCCTGGTGGCGCAGTGGTTAGAGTCCGCCTGCCGATGCAGGGGACGCGGGTTCGTGCCCAGGTCCGGGAAGATCCCACATGCCGCGGAGCGGCTGCGCCCGTGAGCCATGGCCGCTGAGCCTGCGTGTCCGGAGCCTGTGCTCCGCAACGGGACAGGCCGCGGCAATGAGAGGCCCGCGTACCGCAAAAAAAAAAACAACTTAAATACGAAGTAAAAATCATTTTTTAATCCTTCACTCATCATATATGCTACATGGAATTTTTAAATAAATCACCGTCCCTACAGGGGTCTGGCGTTTTACACTATCCACCCCTCTCTCTGGACTCTGATTTGCTGTGCTAGCCCTTATTTATGTTACCATTCTGCAGTAGGCGGCACGCTACTCCACTGTGGCAAAGGAAGGAGTTGAGAGTTTGAGGGCTGCTTTACGGGGTTCCCTCACAGAAAACGTTAGGTTAGCGGCTCTTACCTCCGAGACACAAAGAACAAGGTTCTCATGAGGTTGAGGAAGAAATAACCAGATGCCAGATTCGTGCAAAGTTAAGAAAATGATCATAGTTGCTTGGTATTAAAGGAAAACTAGACGGAAAAAACTAGAAGGAAAATTACTGTTAACAGTAATAAAGGTGACTGGTGAGCACTGGGAAAACAGATCCTAACGGTCAAAAGGGAATAATACACTGAAAAGCCAGAAAAAAGCAAGATGCAAACTAACACCCATAGTTGGCTATACAGGGATACGGGTAAAACTACAGGTGTCCTGAGGCCTCCTAAAGGAGAGGCTAGGTGCTGATTCAGGTGCAGGTATGATACTCCAAGGCCATCAGAAGAACTTTCTTAGAGGGTTATTAGAAGCAGGGAGAACCCTATGAACGCAGGTAAAAAAAAAAAAATTAACTAACAGTAGTGTTGAGAGAACAGCAGGCACGAGAAAGCAACAAAGGCAAAACTTCTTTTCTCGTAGAGCCACTGATTCATGAAAAAACTCAAAGAGGGCAGGAAAACCAAGCAAGTGACGAAAAGGGACTTTGAGGGCAGTTTTGCTTCCCAGCAAGGATAGCTCCCCACTGCACTTTAAACTGCCTTTCAGCCAGAGAACCATAGGTCCATTGAGGGCCTTCAACGTTTTAAGGTAAATAAACGGAGATCCATGCCTTTTGCTACTCAGATGGGAAAAACATGTTTTCACCCAGCCTACACAGCCTTAGAGCCAGCAAAGGCTGACATGAAACATTTGTTTTTTCTTTTCTTCTAAACCATTTATTCTGCTGAAGGAAGAGGATACAACGTGCTAATGATGGTTTAGATGTCATGTTAGCTTCCATCTTTAAAAAAAAAATCACTTTACTTCTAGTGTATAATCTGTCGAACAATTTGAGATCCTTCAAGAAGAAACTCTCCACAGCAGCTAAACATTTTTCGGGGAAAAATGTTCTTAAAGCAGCTGTGGTGTGAAGACAAAGATGCATAGAGCTAACTTTTTGAAAAATTTCAGTTCCATCCCCCCTTTTTTTTCCCTTAAAGCTGATAAAAGGCAGTTCTGAAAGAAACAAACTTCTCTTTAAGACACTTTTTCATGTATTTTACTGTGAGCCAGAGAAGATTCTTTGAAAATCCCATTTTGGAATCAGTATGTTTGAAAAAAAAAACAACACTAAAAACAAACAAAAACAGAAATGCCAGCCCCCTGAAAAGTTCTACTGAGGTGTCTCACCGTCCACAGAAGAAATTAAGAAGACCAAAGCTCCAAAATACAAAATTATAAGATAACATTTGGAAGGAAGAAAAGAAAGCATACATGCATGTTTTAAAATTTCATTTTCTCTTCTTGTGACCAAGCCAAAAAAAAAAAAAAAAAAGAAAAAGAGTTTCCTTGTAAATTGCATTTTGTTACTCACTTCATACTGAGAAACATTTATACATGTTCTCCCAGGTGATTTGCAGTCATCTACACGGTCATTGGGATTAAAAATGACAGTGGTTTCCAAACAAGAAGAAAATGAAGCACACAAAAGTGTACTCACTTCAGATAAGGGAGGAAAAACAGGTTGAAATGAAAAAAAGAAAAAAAAAAGAACGAAAGATATAAAATCATGCACCAAGGTCGAGCTTTGAAAAAAAACAAAAAATACCTTCATCTTCACCACGGTCATTACTGGTTATACCATCAGCGTTTTTCTTTGTGTTGGCTCCTGGTGTCATATTGAGAAGGAAAATAAAGGGAAAAAAGAGAATTCAAAAACAACAGGTTTGCAAAAAAGTCAGAAGAAAGAGAGCTACTACCCCAGTAAAAGAAAAAAAAATAATGTCATACAAAAAGTTGAAATCTGTTACATTTGGATTTCAAAAACATGAAATAGGGAGATGCAAAATGCATATAAACATAAATATGTCAAGAAGAACAAATTCAAAATGTTACTTGCAAAAAATATTAGATACTCTGTGAAAATGCAGTTTGAGGGTTAAAATGATACTACTGCAAAAAAAAAAAACTAATGTGAGTTGAAAAAAAAAGAAAATTATTTTAAAAAGGGTTTCCCACATTTTATAAATAAATGCACATGAAGTATTCAAATGTTCCTCTAGTTTTAACATGTTATAATCTAGATAAATTTTTGAAATGTCACTGATACAGTTTGCTTAGGAAATTCCATAATGTAAGAAGAAACACATTTAAACAATAAACATGAAAGAACTTTAATCAAAATATCTTAAAACCAACATTAGTTTCATGCATAAGAACTTAAAAGCACACTTATAATAAAAATCAGAAATGTCGCTACTTTATTTAAAACATGAAGACTCATCTATCCCCAGTAGCTAGAGAATACTGCACATTATTTATTCCTTTTGTCTACTGTAAACAAACTACCACTTTCAATAAGTATTTCTGAAGTCAAGATAAAACAGTATAAATAATTTTTTTCTGTGTTTGAAACACTTATTAAATATTGCTTGAATGTTATTTTTATTTGTATAAATAAATAAATAAATGAATTCACCTACCTGGATGACCTGAAACATAAACCGCCTTGAAATTTCCATGTAGGCAAAATGAACAGAGGGTCCCTTAACCACGCCAAAAAAAAATGGAAAAAAGGTAAAAAACAAAACTCTCCTATGCTCTCTGTATGCAGTGTGCCATTTTGGTTTTTCTATTTTCCAGATACAAGAAGCTAAAACATTCAATACCACTTGAGGTGTTTAATTAGCTCAACTGCCTTCTTTTTATAGACAGGCACAGCCCACAGGTATGCCTATGGCACTTCTGGATAACTCGAATTGTGGCCATCAGTTAAAATGGTCTTTGCCTTCCTCCACGGATACATGGGTTAAGGGAGAGGAAATTTAGTCACTATCACCCACAACACTTGTGGCTGGAAAGCTTCCTTCAGTTCTACATACCTCAGAGGGGCTTAAACATATTTTGAAACCAAGATCTGCCGTTGCTGGTTTTATAGCTCAGTACGGGTTGATTATGGTCAATTTCATGTGGATAAACAAACAGAACTGGGATGGTAGGTGGAAACCGGATCCCTTGTGTTTGTTGATTTTTGAGATTTAAATTTTCCCACTGTAGACAATTTCAAGTTACCAATCTAATCTAAAGTCATTGACAAGACCTTGGAAAAGAAAAGCCCAAGACCCTTTGAAACTCAAGCCTCCTACCAGTTTCACGTCATCTACTTGAAAGTAGAATGGAGTCTTCTAGGAGACCACCTGTTTTCCTTACAGCACGTTCAAGTCCCATCTTTTAGAAGGTACCATGACACAAACGTGTCTGCCTATTATAGTCATCAGCTTAACATGGAAATCAATTCACGTCCAAGAATTCCACTGTGCTGAAAGAACTTAAAACAAACTAAAAAAGAAAAAAAAAATCTCATCAATTTAGCTCCATTGTCTTTTGGGCTGTTTTGGTCAGAGTTTATCAATATAAAACTGATTTCAAAGCTATCTCATGGGCTGAATTTATGGCAAAATCATGTTAAGAAGCGTATAAGAAATGCCCTTCTCAGAGAAACAGGCTACACGGATGACAGAACTAAAATCCTTCTCATTTCTGAAAAACATTTCAATTTTTTGAAGATTTTCTATGTTTGTAGAGAAACAGGTCACCTCTTTCATTAAAAAAGAGAAGACACTAGAAAAATAAAGGTGTAGTCAAAACACATGCAGTGGATTAGGGGAGAGAAAATGTTGTCTGATGAAGCTGATTCCCTCCTAGAAAATGTGCCCCTTTAAAAAGTTTGACCGGGGCTTCCCTGGTGGCGCAGTGGTTGAGAGTCCGCCTGCCGATGCAGGGGACACGGGTTCGTGCCCCGGTCCGGGAAGATCCCACATGCCGCGGAGCGGCTGGGCCCGTGAGCCATGGCCACTAAGCCTGCGCGTCCGGAGCCTGTGCTCCGCAACGGGAGAGGCCCCAACAGTGAGAGGCCCGCGTACCGCAAAAAAAAAATAAAAAAGTTTGACCAACTCTTCTGAGCACCAGCCTTCCCACAGCAGTCGGCATTAAGAAAGGTCTTTAATTAGGACTCCATACCTGGACTTTGCCTTTCCCACGAGCCTGTCCTAATATCCCTGCCTTCTTCTGGATTTTCTTCTTATAAAACTCTTCTGTCTTCCCGGCTGCAGCTGGAAACTCAGGCGCATGATCGCTGGACTGGCTCAAACCCAAACAAAGGCCTTTCTACAAGGTCTGGGGTGAGTTAAATGCCAGAGCTCTTTCCCAAGACCCAATTCTCAATGTCTTCAGGCTCACCATCAGTGCGTGAAATTTGAGTAATCTGAAATTCTCCCCGGGGGCAGGAGGAGAGGCAGTATTCAAGGAGACTTCCCTCCAAAGATGGAGGAAGACGTTCTAAAGATTGACGGTGCTTTGAAAATTGGTATAACCTAGATACATCACTGATTAAATGGTAATCCAGGGTAGTCTCTTTGACTCTTTACCAAACTCCTTTGTTCAACCAAGTGTGATTTTTAAGGGCTCTGCTGAGGTATAATTTTAAATCATAAAATCAACTCATCAAGGTGTCAAGTTCAAGGATTGTTTTCTTAGTCAATGTATGGAGTTGTGCAACTAGCAGCATAATCCGATTTTAGAATATTTCCTTCACCCCAAAATGACTGCTGGTGCGCAACTGCCGACATTTCATGTGCCTAACCTCGGTCTCACTTAGTCAACTGGTGACTTAGTCTAGATTTGCCATTTCTGTGCATTTCCCATAAATAAATTCATATAGTATGTAGCCTTTTGTGTCTTGCTTCGTTCACTCAGTATAATGTTCTCAAAGTCCATCCGTGTTGTAGCCTGCATCAGTATTTCCTTCCTATTACTCATACAGATGAATAAGTCTACTGTATGGCTACACCGCATTTTGTTTATCCACTCATCTGCTGACCGACACGCCATCTGTCTTATTTCCACTTGGTGGCCAGTATGAATAACGCTGCTATGAACATTTATATGCAATATTTTTTATGGATGTATATTTTCTTGGGCGTACATCAAGGAGTGGAATTGCTATGTCACATGGCGCATTTATGTTTAGTACTTTAAGAAACTGACAGACTGTTTGCCAAATCAGCTGTATCACCGTATATCCCCATCAGCAGTATATGCAGGTTCCACTCTCTCCACCTCCTACCCAAGACGTGTTATTATCTGTTTGATTATATGCATCCTAAGAGGTGTCAGACGGTGCCTCGCTGTGGTTTTAATTTGCATTTCGCTAATGACTTAATCACACCAAGGATCTTCTCCTGTACTATCTTCTTTGGCGGGATGGCTATTCAAATATTTTCCCCATTTTTTAAATTGGGTTCTTTGTTCCTTACTCTTGAACTGTAATTATATTTTTTAGAGACAGGTCTTTTTCCAGAAAGATGATGTGCAAATCTTTTCTCCCGGTCTGTGTCTTCTCTTTTGATTTTCTCAATGGTGTTTTCTGAAGTGCAAAATTTTTTAATTCTGATGAAGTCTAACTTACCGACTGGTTTTTTTTTTAAAGCTTGTGTTTTTGATATCACATCTAGGAAATTCCACCTAGTGAAAGGCCCTGAAGATTTCATGTTTTTTCCTAGATGTTTAAAAGTTTTACTTCTTATACCTTTCATTTATTTTGAGTCAATGTTGGCATATGATATGAGGGAAGGTTTGAAATGCATCCTTTATTCAATTGTCTCAGCACCACGTATTGAAGACACTCTTTCCTCAGTGAATTGCTGTGACACTACTCTTGCGATTCAATTGCATATAAACGTGAGGGTTTATTTCTGAACTCTTTAATTATATCCCCTTCTATATTTCTATTTTTTAATATTTATTTAATTTATTTATCTGGTTGCACCTGGTCTTAGTTGCAGCTGGCAGGCTCCTTAGTTGTGGCATGTGAACTGTTAGTTTTGGCACGTGGGATCTAGTTCCCTGACCAGGGATGGAACCCGGGCCCTCTGCATTGGGAGCTTGGAGTCTTAACCACTGTGCCACCAAGGGAAGTCCCCCCTTCGATATTTCTATCCACATGAGTACCCTACTGTCCGAGCTTTAGAGTACGTTTTGAAACAGGGAAAGGCAAGTCCTCCAACTTTCTTCTGCTTTTTCAAGATAGTTTGGTTTTTCTAGGTGCTCCGCCACTCCAGGCAAACGTTCCAATGAGCTTGTCGACGGAAGCAAAAAACACCTGCTGAGATTTTGCTGGACATTATTTGCCAAACTACAATTTTAAATTAATTTTATAGAGCAGAGTCTAACCCAGAAACATAATTAGATATCGCCTTTAATGTTCTTGGTATATTGAATTTCCCACCCTTTTGTTCTTTTTTCCATAAGCTGCTGCAATATTTGTTCCCTCAATTATAACTAATTAAATGGCCTAAAAACCCACTGAGTTCTCTTGAGTATCTCATTTAGTTACAATCATGAACTATGTAAACACAGGTGTTGGAGGACACAGGGAAAAAGATTCTGCTGTAATTTATTCCAGGGTAAACCCATCCCGCAGCTGCTGAAAAGGCATTTCAAAGTCCAGACAGGCCATGAGTTTTCTCCTGGTCCCCAAAAGAGCAGAACAATATTCCTTTACATCTAATAATTAGCATCTCCAGCAAACCTCAGTGGGGAAATGGCTCTAAATATTAAAGGGAATACTGAAATAACTTCAAACAAATATATTCCATTATTAAAATTTAAATATGATTTTATAAATAAAAGATCTCAATGTCCCAAGTCCTGAAGGATGTCCATGGTTTTTTATACCTGTTCTTCTGATGTTCCCTTTTAGTGCTTTATCTACATCATTTTCAAAAGTCAAACTATTTAAAATAGTACTTTGTATCATAAATGTAATAGGAACCCTTTGTAGACAATTCGGAAAACGTAGACCAACCAGAGTCAATGAGAAAATAATAGTCTATGGAAAACTTCTAGATGCTGCAGTTAACATTTTGAGGCAGGAAACTAATTTTATAAATGTTCTTTTTAACATACATTAAGTTATGGTGCTATCAAAGTATGCAAATCATGAAATAAAGTCACCAATGGTGTTATGTGATCACGTTATCTACACAATATAAAGAAATGACAGAACCCCCAAAAAACCTTTCCAATTATTGCTCTTAATGCAAGATATCCTATTAAAATGTATTTATCAGCTCATATTTATTATTATTTTTTTTCGGTCCCTTCCAAGGGCAAATTCCAAGTCCTTCTTAATCTTGTTATCTCAAGAAAACATCTTAAAAGAGCCTGTCTGGCTAAATGCATTGTTTTCCATACAGAGGAAGTTGTATACTGGGGTATGGGAGAGAGAAACGCTTTCTTGGCCATCACAGATGTGATTGATTAGTTAGCCACTGGGCCACAGAGGACTACTTCTTTAATGTAATCAATCCTGGTAGGAGACCAGCAAGCAATTAAGATACCCTGGGGCTCACTCCAGCAATGAACTGACTGGGACCTGCCCCACCTCAAGCTGTCCTCATTAGTTTATTCACTGGTACACCCATTCCTCCTGCAAACGTGTACTGACACTTCAAGTACGCTGGCCCCGGCCAGGGGAGGAGAGGCAGCTAAGGCAGACACACCCACCCTGAAGGAGGTCACTCCTATCTGAGATCGACTTGCACAGGATGACTCAGATGGGGCTGATGAATGTCTTCATTCATTTACTCTCTTGGTTGGGAGTTGTCTATGATGGGAAGGTGCTTGCTTGCTGAGGACGTGGTGGGCACCAATAAGTAAGCATGCATGGGTGAGCTAGGGTGAGGGCTCACTTTCTATAAGCAAAGGAGGTGGGCTGCTCTGAGTGGGAGGGGAAGGGGAACAGGGGCAATCAAGACCCCAGGAGAGGGAAGCAGGGCAGGAACCCCACTGGGATACCTCTTCCGTCACCCCTACACCTTGATGATGGGCTGTAACAGAGATAAACACTTGTGGATGAAGAATGTCGCCTACCATATCAGTAAACAAAGGATGCTGCAGCCATCAAACCCTCAGCCACTGGCATCCAGATGGGATTCAGGATGGAGACAAGTTGGAAACTCGCCCAAGACAGTTAATGGGATATCAAAGGAATGACTTCAGTCAGCCCAGACTCTTGCATCTTCCCATACATAGAAAAATGCTAAATCCATTAACTTGAGATGTCTGGTTTTCATTAATTAACAGTCATCTTTTGATGCTCTGACTACCTGGTCTTTGTTGCAAAAACTCCTATACATCCAGGCTCCTCCCCTACCTCTTTGGGGCAGCCCCTCAGAGCTATCTGAGTTGCTGTGTCCCACACTTAAGCTCTCAGAAAGTCTGCCAAAGAAAACGTAATTCTCAACTTTTAGGTTGTGCATTTTTCAGTCCACACTCTCCACACACGAATCATAACATATGCTCTAACCTCCACGTTCACATTAATTAGCACAGTGAATCTCAAAGACAACATGAAACATTTTATCTGTGGGTCCATCCAATGTATGTGCCGCTTGAAAACTTGGCACCTACAGAAAAGTTCAACTTCTGCACTTGAAGAAATCAGCATAGCTGACCTACTCCTTCATGTTTGCTTCTCCCTGAAATCAGAATATCTAAACAAGACCAAGTTACATGACTAACAAAAATATGTGTACATCTGGGAAGCTTGTCTAATGGAACCTTCAATAAAGGGATTCCCTGAAACCAGAATTTGGAATGATTTATCTCTTTTTTTTTTTATACATGCCATGGCAATGCAGGAAGATCACGTTTGTGATCAGCCCTGAAGGCCACTCTTTCATAACGTGGGAGAAGGGTTTTGCTGACCAGAAAGCCTTAGAAAAAACAACACCTACAAGGGGGGTGTATGGAAATTTATGGCCCTAAAGTCATCAGCAGAGTCATACTTTGAAAAAAAAAGTTCAGAAAGCTATCTCTGAATTTGAAGATCTCTGCCCCAGAATATATAAAGAGATATAGAATCACGGAGTTATAGGATGTAGTTGATTGGCAAAAGTTCCCCAATTTTACAATCCTCCCTGTGATTTTGTGTTCCCACCATTTGGATCTTGAAAGGTTTTATGATTTGTTTTTCCAACAGAAAAAAAATGATGATGGACCAGTTCCAAGCCTGGGACCCCAAGGTCCCCATACCTGTGGAGTTCATAATCCACGTGTGTCAGTCAAGCACAGATGAGCATCCTTGTTGAGAAAGACCTTGCCCAGTGGGCACCTGTGACCTGCAAGCTGATCCCAGACACAAGAACCTCCCAGCTGAGGACACTCAAGATTTCCAACCCAAAGCACCATGCACTAAATAAAGGATGATTTAAAAAGCTGAGATTTGGTATACAAACAGCTCATACAACTCAATAACAAAAAACCGAAAAACCCAATGGAAAAATGGGCAGAAGACCTAAATACACTTTTCTCCGAAGAAGACATACAGATGGCCAACAGATGCTCTGAAAAAGAAACAAGGGCTTTTTCTACTCAGGAAAATCTGCATCAGGCAACACAAAGCAAATATTTATTTAAGAAGAATCTTTCTAGAAATACAAATAGACAAAAGGCACATGAAAAGATGCTCAACATCACTAATTATTAGAAAAACACAAATCAAAACTACAGTGAGGTATCACCACACACCAATCAGAATGGCCATGACCAAAATGTCTACAAACAATAAATGCTGGAGAGGGTGTGGAGAAAAGGGAACCCTCCTACACTGTTGGTGGGAATGTAAATTGGTGCAGACACTATGGAAAACTGTCTGGAAGTTCCTCAACAAACTAACGGTAGAGCTACCATATAATCCAGCAATCGCACTCCTGGGCAAATATCTGTAGAAAACTCGAATTCGAAAAGATACATGCCCCCCAGTGTTCAAGGCAGCACTATTTACAATAGCCAGGACATGGAAGCAACCTAATTGTCCATCAACAGAGGAATGGATAAAGAAAATGTAGTACATGTATACAATGGAATATTACTCAGCCATAAAAAAGAAGAAAATAATGCCATTTCCAGCAACATGGATAGACCAAGAGACTGCCATACTAAGTGAAGTCAGAGAAAGACAAATATTATATAACATCATTTATATGTGGAATCTAAAAAATACTACAAGTGAATCTGTATGTCAAACAGAAACAGACTCACAGACGCAGAAAACAAACTTACGGTAACCAAAGGGAGAAGCGGGTAGGGATAAACTAGGAGTACGGGACCAACAGATACAAACTGCTATACATAAAATAGAAAAGCAACAAGGATTTACTTTATAACACAGGGAACTATACTCAATATCTTGTAATAACCTATAATAGAAAATCATCTAAAAAATATAGATGTTTATATATATATACTATATCTGAATCACTTTTCTGTACACCTGAAACTAACACAATATTGTAAATCAACTATACTTTAAAAAAAGAAAAGGAAAAAAAGAATTCTGCCGCTTAATTTACCTTGGATTGTCATTTCAGGAAAATTAAAGGCATATTTTTGCAATTACAGTAAAAATAGGTCTAATTCTTTCTAACATTCTGGCACTTCAAAATGCCTCACTGCAATAATGGGAATAGTAAGCGCAGTGGGTTCTTTTCGTGGGTGGGGTATGTTTACTTTCTCTCTGACTGGCTTTGGAAGCAGATGGAGAAAAATATGAATAATAATTTTCCTTTCTTGTTTAGCTGGAATTAGGAAGCACTGATTTCACACTTTGCCTGGTAGGAATCAAAATAAATCTAAAACTTTATAGGTGTCTGATATATGTCTATGCTTCCTATTAAAATCTCAGGGCACTGCACAGACTTCCATAAGCATTTTTTTTTTTTTTTGGCTGCACTGGGTCTTCGTTGTGGTGCACGGGCTTCTCATTGTGGTGGCTTCTCTTGCTGCAGAGCACGGGCTGTAGGAGCGTAGGCTTCAGTAGTTGTGGCTCGTGGGCTCAGTACTTGTGGCACACGGGCTGAGTTGCTCCGCGGCGTGTGGGATCTTCCCGGACCAGGGCTCGAACCTGTGTGCCCTGCGTTGGCAGGCTGATTCCCAACCACTGCGCCACCAGGGAAGCCCCCATAAGCAGTTTTTGTTATGAACTGTGCTACTGAAATATTTCTGCTCACAGGAATGATAGACAGATCCAATTAGATTTACATCAATCTCCCCCAATTTTATTAGCACTTTTACCTGATAGAATGTATTCCCCCTAACAGTCTCTGTGAGTTTGAGATTAAATGACAATGTATTTAAAACTGGAACTAATTTAGTATTGAATTATGCTTGACGTTTTTTATGCATCTTTATTCAGAAAAAGCGTGTTGAAAATGAAATTGGCTTTGGTTTGCCCTGAGACACCTCTTGAAATATAGTTGTACTAAAAAAAAATAAACAATAAACCTGTGTGTGTGTGTGTGTGTGTGTGTGTGTGAGAGAGAGAGAGAGAGAGAGAGAGAGAGAGAGAGAGAGAGAATACACACACACATTCTTGCCAAGAGAGTCTGGAAGATTTTCCGTGGTTTTCCTAGTGTTAACTGTGATCAAAAGCTTCTTTATGTAGCCAGAACACACACCACTGATAATGGGTGAAATCTCTATATGAGTTTTTGGTGTGGAGGGCAAGAATTACGAGGAACTGGAAGCTTCAGCTTATTCTCCTTTTTCTGTCTAGGTAAAAGAATAAACTGAAAACGATGGATACGTAAGTATGTATAACTGAATCACTTCGCTCTATGCGTGGAACTGACACAACGTTGTAAATCAACTGTACTTCAACAAAATAAATAAATATTTATTTTTTAAATTTTAATAAATTTTAATTTATTAAGTTAATAGATTTTAATTTATTAAAATTAAAAATTTTAATAAAATTTTTAATTTTATTCTTTTATTAGAATAAAGTGCCTGCCTCAAAAGTGGCTTGTCTATCTTTACCAGGCAAATCCCTCAAGCGGTCTTTGACTTTCCTTCACTCTGCGTCTAACATGGGGACCTAGCAGGCAATCACGTCCTCAGAATCAAATGAAGTCTAGATTTGTACAAAATCATCCCACTCTTCAATGCCTGACCCTGTGGAGCCAGAAGATGCAAATGATATGACCCCAGTTAAAGGCCCCAAGAAATAGATATTTTTTAAGAATCACAAAGTCACTGAGGAGTCTTTGGAATGTATGATCGTTATTACTTCAGATAAGGACTACGGCCACTTCATCCACTTTTGAACTTAGCTGACTGGCCACCATAGAGCTGTCCCTTGTTCTGCTCAGTTAGAAACTAAAGGATGTACTGATATAAACAACAGAGATGTCAACCAGAAAACAAACTTAAGGGAAATGACTCTCAACCCTTTTCTTTTTCTTTTTTTTTTTGGCTGCGTTGGGTCTTCACAGCTGCACGCGGGCTTTCTCTAGTTGCGGCGAGCGGGGGCTACTCTTTGTTGTGGTGCGCGGGTTTCTCATTGCGGTGGCTTCTCCTGTGGAGCACGGGCTCTAGGTGCCCGGGCTTCAGTAGTTGTGGCACGTGGGCTCAGTAGTTGTGGCACATGGGCTTAGTTGCTCTGCAGCATGTGGGACCTTCCCGGACCAGGGCTCGAACCCATGTCCCCTGCGATGGCAGGAGGATTCTTTGCCACTGCACGACCAGAGCACTCATTCACATTCACACACACACACAGACATACACACACACACACACTCAGCCATGTGTACACGCAGACTGGCACACAGCCTCCTAACACCCCAACATACACCTCCATCAAAGAGGTCGTTTTAGATCAGAAATGTGTCTGGTTCCCCAGCATGCTTGATATTTGTAAACCAAAGCCAATGTGACGGTTTTCCCTTAAAAGTACATGCCTCCTTTTCCTATTAACACCTTAATTTTGTTTCTGTGTTATAGAAAATTAACATTCCTGTACTTGGTACTAACTACCGTGTGACTAGAGTGGAATAAAAAAAATGGGAACATCAACACAGAATATGAAGTACCCAAATATTTATGGTGACTAAGCAAAACACTACCAGGATTACACCCTAAAATAATGAAGACTAGGAAAGCATTATACTCTTTCCTTTAATCCAATCGTCAGGAACTTTCTGAAGGGGGAGCTTAAAAGAATCACTTAACCAGAAATACCTTGCCTAAGAATCTACTGGTTCCTTAGTAAGATGTGAACGCTGCCTTGCGCACAGCCAGTGATTCGTAAGCGCTGGCTCATATGAGTGCCAGGTGGTGTTGTTTTAATGGCTCCCCAAGTATTTACTGCATGTTTCTGCCTCCCAGATTCTCTTACTAGATTCTGAGGCTGTGATCCATCTAAATCTCCCTCCTGGGACTCACTGTCTAACTTCGAAAACCTCAGAACGCCCAGTGCAAGTACCAGCAGCTGTATGGCATGCACCCCAGGGTCTACTCCACAGCAGGAAACCACC
Organism: Delphinapterus leucas; assembly: GCF_059928025.1. NCBI lineage: Eukaryota > Metazoa > Chordata > Mammalia > Artiodactyla > Monodontidae > Delphinapterus > Delphinapterus leucas. Next base: position 130,689,531 of record NC_143150.1, on the reverse strand, counting down.
CCTCGATTCATGTGTTCCAGCAATGTTTCGTGGGTGTCCCTGAGGACACTATGCCTTGCATGACAATTACATGGGCGTGTCACTTATATGCCCCACAGTCCCCAAGGATGGCAGGTGTATACAGACTCTTTCCTGGGCAACCAAATCCACTTAGCAGAGGAAGACCCTGATCAGGGAGGTGCCAGCACAGTGCTGTGTTAGCATTAAGCGAATCATAATCACTTGTTTTCTACAGGACTCAAGGCTGATGACATGGAAGGCAAGATGTTTTTTTAAGCAAAATCCCATTTGGATTTTAAATGCAAGATATTTGCAAAGTATTTTCATGGATATCGTACATTGGGATGCTCGAAGCATCCTTGGGAATTACAGACGAAGGTTTGTGATCTGCACTTTTTGCTTTTTTTTTCTCTCATAAACTTAGATTTTAGGGGAGTTTCACATGTCAAGAAAGATTGTAAAGACAGTAGAGAGAGCTGCCATATACCTCATACCTCTCTTATTAACATCTGGTCCATGTGTTATAATGAGTGAGCCAATACTGAAATATTATAATTAACTGAAGTCCATACTTTATTGAGGTTTCCTTCATTTTTACCAAATATCCTTTATTATTTTTTTTCTGTCACAGGATCCTACATTCTATTTTACTCATTATGTCTCCTTAGATTCTTCTTGGCTATGACAGCTTCAGACTTTTCTTGTTTCTTCTGACCTTGACACTTTTGAAGAGCTCTCACCAGGTGTTTTGTAGAGTATCTCACAATTGGTTTTTGCTTTTTTTTTTCTTGACGTTTTTCATGACAAGACTGGGGTTGTGAATTTGGGGAAGGAAGCCTGGAGGTCAAGTGTCCTCATCGCATCATATCAAGGGTGCATGTTCTCAATATGACTTATCACTGTGAATGCTGACCTTGATCACCTGGCCAAAGTCACATCTGTCAGGTTTCTCCATCATAAAGTGACTCGTTTTTTGATATTGAGCTGCATGAGCTGCTTGTATATTTTGGAGATTAATCTTTTGTCAGTGGCTTCGTTTGCAAATATTTTCTCCCATTCTGAGGGCTGTCTTCTCGTCTTGTTTATGGTTTCCTTTGCTGTGCAAAAGCTTTGAAGTTTCATTAGGTCCCATTTGTTTATTTTTGTTTCTATTTCCATTTCTCTAGGGGGTGAGTCAAAAAGGATCTTGCCTGTGATTTAGTGTCCATGGACAGATGAATGGATAAAGAAGATGTGGCACATATGTACAATGGAATATTACTCAGCCATAAAAAGAAACGAAACTGAGCCATTTGTAGTGAGGTAGATGGACCTAGAGTCTGTCATACAGAGTGAAGTAAGTCAGAAAGAGAAAAAAAAATACCGTATACTAACACATATATATGGAATCTAAAAAAAAAATGGTCATGAAGAATCTAGGGGCAGGACAGGAATAAAGACGCAGACTTAGAGAATGGACTTGAGGACACGGGGAGGGGGAAGGGTAAGCTGGGACAAAGTGAGAGAGTGGCATGGACATATATACACTACCAAATGTTAAAACAGATAGCTAGTAGGAAGCAGCCGCATAGCACAGGGAGATCAGCTCAGTGGTGCTTTGTGACCACCTAGAGGGGTGGGAGAGCGAGAGTGGGAGGGAGATGCAAGAGGGAGGGGATATGGGGATATGTCTATACGTAAAGCTGATTCATTTTGTTACACAGCAGCAAGGAACACACCATTGTAAAGCAATTATACCCCAATAAAGATGTTTTAAATAAAGAAAGAAAGAAAGAGACTCTTTTCTCCTCCTTGAATTTTAGAATCTCTGAAAGGCAGTCAGCATGCACAGCCAAACCCAAGGAGCAGAGATTCATGCTCCAATGCCTTGAGGGAGAGGATCTCCATAAATCATTTGGAATGCTTCTGCATGGGAGGTGTGTCTTCTCTCCCCAGTGGTAGGGAGAATCATGCCACCCTTTCCTCAAGAGGTCCACGCCCTAACCCCCAGAGCCTGATAATATGATATGATGCACAGCAACAGGGAATTCAATTCGCAGATGCCCTTAAGGATGACAGTCACCTGACCTTAAAATAAGGACATTTCCTGGATTATCCCAATGGAATCCCAAGAGCCCTTTAGAGTGCAAGGTGAAGGCAGAAGACAATCAGAGTTAGAGAGAGACTGGAAAATGCTAAACTGTTTGGTGGGTTTTATTGTTGTTGTTTGTTTTGTTTTGTTTTTTGCAGATTAAGGAGGGCGCCTTGAGCCAAGGAGTGCAGGTGGCCTCCATAAAAAAAAAAAAAAAATTATCAAGAGATGAGTTTTCCCCTAGATCCTCTAAAGGAACTCAATCCCGCCTACACCTTGATCTTAGCCCAGCGAGACCCATTTGGACTTTTTTTTTTTTTTTGCGGTACAGGGGCCCTCTCACTGTTGTGGCCTCTCCCGTTGCGGAGCACAGGCTCAGGACGCGCAGGCTCTGCGGCCATGGCTCACGGGCCCAGCCGCTCTGCAGCATGTGGGATCTTCCCGGACCGGGGCACAAACCCGTGTCCCCTGCATCGGCAGGCGGACTCTCAACCACTGCGCCACCAGGGAAGCCCGGAGGTTTTTTTTTTAATACATTTATTTATTTATATATTTATTTTATTTTTGGCTGCTTTGGGTCTTCATTGCTGTGCGTGGGCTTTCTCTATTGCAGCAAGCGGGGGCTACTCTTCTTTGCAGTGCGCGGGCTTCTTATTGCCGTGGCTTCTCTTGTTGCAGAGCACAGGCTCTAGGCGCACGGGCTTCGGTAGTTGCGGCACGCGGGCTCAGTAGCTGTGGCTTGCGGGCTCTAGAGCGCAGGCTCAGTAGTTGTCGCACACGGGCTTAGTTGCTCCGTGGCGTGTGGGATCTTCCCGGACCAGGGCTCAAACCCGTGTCCCTTGCATTGGCAGGCGGATTCTTAACCACTGCGCCACCAGGGGAGTCCCCCGTTTGGCCTTTTGACCTTGAAAACTCCAAGATAAATTTGTGTCATTATAAGCCAGTAACAATGTGGTCATTTGTTACAGCAGCGATGGGAAACTCACATTTCCTGTTTATTTTTTCAGGGATTTAGGACCATATGGGATTGTAGGTATGTATGTATGGGATTGTATGTCTTTTACTACAACAGTACTTAATTTTGTTCCTCAAATTGTTCTAGCTTTGGCCAGTCAGAATGCTTTCACCTGGTTTCTGTACTCCTTCAATATACCCCCATCGTTGTGGGTGTTTTCTTTGTTTTTTAAGCACTGCCTTGCTTCCGGGCACGGTAAGATGCTTCAGGATCATCTTGTACCTTTTCTGCCCCATTTCTAGAATCAGACATTTCTCCAAGGAGTTCCAGATCCTTCTATGTGACATCTTTACTTTGTAGGTCAAGAAGCTGAAGGAGATCCAATGAGGATGACTTGCCTAAAAGATGCTACGACTACTTGGTGACACAACTAGTATTTACATAACAGGCTTTACATATATAGCTGGGTCTATGATACATGCTAGTCAGTTACAGAGTGAAAATTACCGCATGGCGCTCCTTACCCACACCGTACTGGTCCTCCTATTACAACAACGGTTATTTCAGTAGGACGCTATGGTTAACTAAATTGCCATGTTGGCTTAATACATGCAGGGCACTGGTCCATATACTTTGTAACCGTATGCAAACTTGTCAGCAACTATTTTTGCCCCAACCATAGGGAAGAGACAACTGTACCCCAAAACAGATACCTAAGTTGGTCCAGGAAATCAACTCGCCACAGTCCGGGGATTCAAACCCAGAACTCAAACGCATCCTGGCAAGGCAACGTCACCATTTAGCAAAGTGGTAGGTTAGTCCCTGACAAAGTGATTTCTGTTTTGCTCCCCCAAATACTGGGTTGGCCAAAGCCCTAACGAACTTTTTTGGCCAACCCAGTAAATTATGACCCCCAGATGAAAAAGCCAATGATGACATCCACTGGTCTAGTAAAGAAAATGAAAATTATATCTAAATAACTATGTAGATGAAGGACAACTCTTGTTCTGGGAAAGGCAGAAATTTGAGTTTCAAAGGAGGGATGGGGAGGAAAGAGTACAAAAGGGAGCAAAGAGACCCTTTTGACTAGAGGTAGAACTCTTAATTATCAGAATATCCTTTATCAAGGAAAGCCCATTCTTTAGGCGAGACTGTGGCACTGAACTTGAAAAAAAAACGCTTGTGTTTTGAATACAGTCCTAGTTGTTACCGATAAAGAGATTCTTAAGCTTTTCAAGCCACCGCCCCCAAGGACTCAGAATCTACATAAACAGTAGATCACAAAATATGACCCAGCTTTATTAAACACATTCCGATAATCTCTGATTTACTTCCGTTTTAATATTCTTATATATTTACATTCGCACGATAATTAGCATGATATTGCTTCAGAAAATAGTACGGGGTGGTGATGGCAGGATGGGATTTTCTTTAATACAAATGAATCCCATAGGCTTAATGACTCTAAGCCCATCAATCCCTTCTATTGTAAATCCATGAAGCATTTGCTTCAGGCCAAGACGTAAGCTTACTAACTCCCTAGGTATTTACAGATTTACGCTAAATGAGTTTCATTTTTGAAAGCATGATATTTTGAGAGCCACAGACAAAGTCACTGCGAGCCTGACGATTTCATTTCTTTGGTAATTATATGCAATTTCAGGTATCTATGAAAATCTCTCCAGGTTATGGATTTTGGTTATTACTATTCTTACTTTCAATTGAAGAAATAGGGAATGAGTAAGTCCAGCTCAAAATATTTAACAGCATGACGTGAGTCAATAAGAAGATGGTAAATAGTGTTAAAATACATTCAGTTGCCATCCTTCCCCGAGAAAAGCCATTCTCGCTCCCATGATTCCATCTGCTTCCTGGTCAATATCCCAACCAGCTTTCACGATTTGGACGAAACTTCTCTGCAGGAATCTCTCTAAAGAAGTGACTTCCTAGGGACTTCCCTGGTGGTACAGCGGTTAAGACTCTACGCTTTCACTGCAGGGGGCACGGGTTCGATCCCTGGTCTGGGAACTAAGATCCCACATGCCATGCAGAGCACGGTCCAAAAAAAAAAAAAAAAGAAGCGACTTCCTGATACGGTGTCCAGGTAGCACCCTCAGATGCAAATTCCCCGACTTAAACGCTCATGAAAACAAACAAGAAGATCTGAACGTCACAGCAAATCCACAACGGCAGAAAATCCAAGGCTGCTTCTGGTGGGTTTTCTATGAACCCATTAACGACACTGCAGAGAATTCAGTCTACTGCTCAGGAATCTTCTGATGGCATTAGGACACTGGGAATCATTCTATAAACCTTGTAGGAAATCAATCCGTGAATCACTGAAATCTCTCCCGCTGAATTCAGCCACCTATCACAAAGAATAGTGTGTGTACAAACCGCAAAACTGGGGAGATGTGCTCCTACCTCAGGGGGTTGACTGGTCATTATTTCAGGAAACCTCACTCCAACATCTGTATATATATACCTTCAAATTAAACAAATTTTACATCAACCAAAACAAACAGCAAAGGGGTAGGGCTGGTGCATGGAAACGGCCAGTTGCTCACTGCTGCAGTGTTGGACAATTCAGGAAAAGTCTTAGACGTCCAGTGAAGTTTTTCACACACTCAGCAAGTACAGAGTAGTTGAATGTTAACACGTACTGAGACTGTCTTAGTAAGGGACCATACTGCCTGGAGATGAATATCACATTAGAAATTTGAGAAGGAGTCAGACAGATCAACAATTGCAAAGGGTCTGCATTTCTAAGGAACCCCCAGGTATGTGTGCAGGTGCTCTGGGACCACCCCCACTGAATGACGAGGACAGCTGGACCCTTGGCAAAGGAAAGGACCGTTCACATCTATATTCCTTCTGTTGGCAGACACCTTATCTGGGTAAATCCTGACTTACTCCAAGATAAGGAAAGGAAAAAAATGAAAGACAGTACATGTTTTGTGTGGAAATAAAAGCAGTGCGGAACAAAAGATAACCACAGCCTTTGGAAGATTCCATGGGAACATTTAGATAACCGCTTGCAGTTTTTCACGGAGCAAAATAAGATGCAGTTTCCTTGGTTCAGAGGCATGTAAAGGGACCAGTCTGAGATAGAAAGAAAAGGGTGAGGTGATAAAGGCTGATGGGAAGGAGTAGCAAGTGGAGTGAAGGAATTAAAATCCAGACTCTGTGGGAGGAAAAAGGTGCAGATATGTACCTTAGATCTGAATACAGGGAAATGGACACCAATATACAATATACAGGAACCACATCGGCGTTCCCTCAGGTGTAAAGTCCTTCAGAGTCTCCAAACACAGAAGATCCCATTGGATTTTTCCTTCTCTACCCAAAACGTTAACACAAATGGCAACAAAGAACTAGAAAGTGACCTCACACGTGGTGATGTCCTCTGGCGACCAGTTTGATAAACAACACAAAATGTTAAACTGAACAACAAAGAAAGAAAAGTATGTTGTAATCCAATAAGGAATTAGGGTTACTCTACAGATGTTGAAGACCAGATCCACAGGAAGAAATGTAATACTTCGCTTGCTGTCAACAGTGGAAGGAGAAAAGTCAAACGCTAAGCAATGGAATACGGTCAAAGGAGAAAAAAGTATTTGCAGGATGGCAAATAGCATTTGATACAATTGAAATATTTAATGAAAGGATCAGCGGGTCGGCAATATCTATTTTGACAGGGAATCCTCTTTTAATCCAGTTAGTAAGGAGCTGATGTAACATTGCAGGGAACAGGCTTTGGGAAAGGCTGAATTTTCTGAAAATATTAAAGAGGAAGAGTGATTCCTGCCTAAGATTATCTAACCAGAGAAAAACAATTTAGATCATCAACTAAGTAAGTTAGAATGGATGACTTCTTAGTTCTAACTGGATGAATACAATACACAAAATCAACTTCTATACATATGAATATTAACATGTTTAGAAAGAAATACTTTTCATAGTAATAATAAACCATCTAGTAATAACCTTAAGACGTGTATAACTTAACACACTGTATAAAATATACAAAATTATGAGAGATATAGAAGAAGACTTGTACACATGTCGAAGCATTCAGTGGCAGAAACTGAGTAACAACATTAATATATTTTCAAAGTAACTTATTAGTGACAAAATTTGGGGGTAACTGAACAAAATTATTCTAACGTTGATTCTAACAAGACTTGCAAGTGTGAGTAATTTTGGCTCAAATGAGGTTTTGCTGCTCTCATTATATTATTTATTGTACTACTACTAACGTTACAATGAGTATGATAAAGTCCTTCTTTTCAAAAAGTACCATTAACTAAATATTTGAAAAGAGAGAGATATAAAAACTTCATCGTAAGATGAAATTAATTCTGGATTAATTAAATATTTATCACGTAAAAAGACAACGAGCATGTTTGTGAGACGATAACGTTGAGGTTCGTATTCTGAGCTGAAATACATTTACTAATAAAGAGAGGCAGCACTTGGTAATAATGATGTTTGTGTTATATATATGCACAAAAATGATTACGTAGCTTTTACAGTGACACTCTTTGAAAGCGGCCATGACTGAACACACACGCACACACACTTATAGAATGTATATACACATACATATGTAGGCGTATACTTTTATCATTTACTAAAAATTATACAGGAATACCTTGTTTTACTGCACTTCACTTTTTTGTGCTTTGCAGATACAGCATTTTTCACAACTTGAAGGTTTCGGGCAACCCTGCATCAAGCAAGTCTGTTGTGCCCGTTTTCCAACAGCATTTGGTCACTTTGTGTCTCTGTCACATTTTGGTAGTTTGTTATGGGGATCTGTGATCAGTGATCTTTGATGTAGCTATTGTAATTGGGCATTTTTTAGCAATAAGTTATTTGTAAGGTCTGTACATGTTTTTAGACATAAAACTATTGCACACCTAATAGACCACACTATAGTGTAAACAGCACTTTTATACACACTGAAAAACCAAAAAACTTGTATGACTTGCTTTATTGCATCATTCATTTTGTTGTGGTGGTCTGGAACCAAACCCACAATATCCCCGAGGTCCGCCTGCATATTTATAGGTATACAAACCTATATGTATGTGTATATATATAAATATATATTATTTAAACATAAATGATAGGGACTTCCCTGGAAGTGCAGTCTTGAAGAATCTGCCTGCCAAAGCAGGGTTCACGGGTTCGAGCCCTAGTCCGGGAAGATCCCACATGCCGCGGAGCAACTAAGCCCGTGCACCACAACTACTGAGTCTGCACTCTACAGCTCACAAGCCAAAACTGCTGAGCCCGTGCGCCACAACTACTGAAGCCCGCGCGCCTAGAGCCCATGCTCCGCAACAAGAGCAGCCACCACAATGGGAAGCCGGCACACCGCAACAAAGAGTAGCCCCCGCTCGCCATAACTAGAGAAAAGCCCGTGCAGTAACTAAGTCCCAACGCAGCAAAAAATCAATTAACTAATTTAAAAAAATAAAATAAATAAAAATAAATGATAAAAGCAAATGTTTATAAAATGTATATACATTTAAATGAATAATTGAATCACTCGGGAAGTATGTATATAACCATATATATTTGTGCACACACATACATATGTATACGTATATATTTAAATAAAGATTAGCATCACTTAGGGAATATACATATTTATATATATTTAAAATTTTAAAGTATACATATGGTCAGAAAAGGAAGGGGCTCAAAGAAGAAATGATATTGGGTATTAGTAAGTCAGGGAGACAGCAAAAGGAATCAACCCGTAAAGAACATAAAACATAAGAGGGAGGATGCAGAAGGAAGACCCAGATCTGTGTGGAATTAAGATAAAGATTAAAGACCATATTTCTGAGATTAACAGCCCCGTCATTTCCAGAATAATACATGAAAAGAGGTAGATGCGGAGACCTAGCCTGGTAACTTTCTTCAAAATTAGTGACGCAAAGAAAACCAAACAGAATGACAAGGATCCCAGAGAAGAGCACGAATAGCTTCTGTGCAACGGCAGACATCTTTGGAGGCATCCGTCTCGACTGCACGTCCCCGCATCCCAGTGGAGGTGGGCCACGTCAAAGGCTATGCTGGCCCTCCCTGCCCCACTCCCAACCCCGCACTTCTGCCTGTGATGTGAGGGTCAGGCGTGCAGACACCCTGGGATACTCATTTTCCCAAAGGAGCCGGCCAGTCAGAAACACGCAAAGAGTCATGAGGGTACAGGTGCCATGAGGAAGCATCAGACTCAGGACGGGCAGCGAGCATTCTAGGCGGTGTTGGCCCACCCATCCCTGGTTCTTGGTCCTGTGACACTCCCCATGGACCCCCATCCTGCGCTCCAATGCACTTCTATGTTCTTCATACAATCTGGCGTCTCTCTGTCTGCTTGTGATAGGCTCCCCAAAATGTCTTTAGGACCATGACAAACATGAAAAGAAAAATCTCTCTCACCTTAGAATTCTCTGGAATAGTTAATGGAGTCAGATCTATCATATTTTGGCAGAAAAACCCTTGCCAAGCTGTCCTGTGAGAAAGTATTTTCTGAGATGCAAGTGTGAAGAAACTATATCCTTCCTGAGGGCATCTTGTAAAATTCATATGAAGAAATGTTCCAATAATGGAACACACTGAGGAGAATGAAACTCCATCGAGCTCAAGAATTCAAGGAGAGTCAAGTCAGAATTAAGGTTAAGGATGGGGAAATCATGACAGAGAAGTACTGAAAATTATGCACAGAAGAATCATCGTTCTAGATTTCTTATGAAACAAAGTAAGAATGTCAAATAAACATTATTTGCAAAAAAGAATATTTTAGCTAATAATGTAATAAGAAACCATGTATAAAAATCACGTGTAGGGCTTCCCTGGTGGCGCAGTGGTTGAGAGTCCGCCTGCCGATGCAGGGGACACGGGTTCGTGCCCCGGTCCGGAAAGATCCCACATGCCGTGGAGCGGCTGGGCCCGTGAGCCGTGGTCACTGAGCCTGCGCGTCCGGAGCCTGTGCTCCGCAACGGGAGAGGCCACAACAGTGAGAGGCCCGTGTACCGCAAAAAAAAAAAAAAAAAAAAAGGAAGACCAAAAGAAAAGTGGAAAAAAAAAAAAGGTTTCAGAAAAGGGGCAGGAGAGTCTGATGCAAGATGAGAGAAGAGGGTTTGGGTAGCATCAGACCAGGGGCAATGCTTGGAAACTGCAGTGAGCTCCAAAGCATCCCCCAAACTCATATCCACCTGGACTCAGAGTGTGACCTCCTTGTTAGGTATGGTCTTTGCAGATGGAATTAGTTAAGGATCTGGAAGTGAGGTCACCCCAGATTCAGAGTGGCCCTAAATCCAGTGATGGGGTCCTTCTAAGGAGAGGCGAGGCCAGTGGGAGACACACAGAGAGGAAGATGGAGAGAAGATGAAGGTAGATCAGGATGTGCAGCATCTACAAGCCCAGGACCACCAAGAATTACTGGCAGCTGGGAGAGAGGCTGGACCAGAAGGAACCAACCCTACAGACACCTCGATATTGGACTCGCGGGCTCCTCAGCTGTGACAGAATACATTTCCGTCACATTAAGTCACCAAGTTTGTGCTCATTTGCTGTAGAAGTCCCAGGAAACGAACATGCCAGGCATTTAACAACAGTGAGGTGAACATCCCTTAAGGCATCCCCTAAGGAGTCCTGCCCTCCTGCAGTCCCAGCTGCGTGGATACGAGCTGGGTCTGCAAAGATAGTGCAAGAGCCATCCCTGGAGTAGGGACATTACCTGGGAAATGGGACGGGGTGCCATGTGCTCGATGAGGGCATGCTGGATCGGATCCTTTCCTAACCAACTGGAGCAGAAGAGTCTCCTGCTGGCCTTGAAGAAGCAAGCAGTGGTGTAGGAAAGGGGCTTCGAGCAGCCCTCCGTGACAGCCCACAAGAAAGGGGGCCCTTCATCCCACAACTACAAGGAACTGGATCCTTCCAACACGTGAGCGAGCTTGGGAGAGCAGCACGGGCTCCAGAAAGGAGGGGAGCCCAGCTGACACCTTGATGGCATCTCTGTGTCACCCTGAGCAGAGGACCCAGCAAAGAGGTGCCCAGATTCCTGGGCCACAGGAACCATGAGAGAATTTGTGGACGTTATTCTAAGCTACCGCGTTGGTGGCCTTCGTTTAAGTGGATGGCGTCTTTTTTTCATCTGTTCTCTCTGACTGCACGTCTCAAATTGTAGGAGGACTCTGTTGAGCCAACCCCATGCATTCCCTCAATTTCCAGGTAATGGGAGTTCTCTTACAGACCCAAGGACGGCACGACTTGAAGGAGTGCCAGGGGGCACCAGCCAGCCATCTGGAGCCCAGCCGTGTGCTGGGGCATTTGGCCTGCCTGTCAGCTGCCCTCCTGCAGCCTGGAAGCGGCCCCAGAGCAAGCATCCCCGTCTGTTCAAAGCACACCTCATGGGGCACCTCCAATGTCCATGGGCCAAAGAGTGATGTGCGTGTTTCTTGATTGGAACTAAAGAACACTGCATACTCCACGATCCAGCCACTGCTTCTAAATGCATAACAGATCAGGGGCATAGCCACTGTGCAGTGATTTCTGAGCAAAGGCATAAATCCCATATGAGCCACTGACATATTAAATTATAACACGGCTGAAACATGGAAGGCATCACTGGATCCCGTCTGAGTTTATCAGCATTCAAGAACCTGGCCCCCCCCCCCGCCCAAGGCACTATCCTCACCCAGACACCCACTCACCCCAAAGTCCACGTGAGATTAACTGTCAAGGCTGGAAAGCCTGAGACTGAGGTTGAGAAAGGAAAGAAAGGTCCCAGGAGCCTGCATGTCCCCTCATGTGCCAAGCCCCCTGTGCCCTTTTGGTCTATAAACACAGAAATCTGGCCTAACATGGGAGGCTTAAGTAAGGATGCCTCCGAAGGTACACAGAGCAATCACTCGGTGAGAAGCGAGCATTCTCGCTTACAGCATGAATTCAAAGGGAACACAAATCATTCACTTAGCAGCTTGTGAGCAATTTGGGAAGACGGTGTGTCTCCACTTGCTGTTCATGCAGCAGACTGGAACTCCAGAAGCCTGCTGGCTCGGGGCACTGCAGAGCTGCTGCAAGCATCCCCGGCCAAACACAAGGGGAGCCAGGCCAGTGGGTTCCCTGCCGCTCAGATGGCACAGAATCATCATGTCAGTGAAGGGGAAAAGAGGTTTTTTATTTTTAAAGGTCTAACCCCTGTATTTACAGGTGTACGACCCTACGCTTCCATCGGGAGAGATGGCAACTTCTCAGATGTACAGCATAATCCCACTGCCCTGAAGATCATTTAGAAAACACCACCAAATTTTCCAACGGCATCTCGTAAACATAATCCAAACGAACTCTGGCCTCTGACCAAAGAATCTGTCCGTGCGTGGCACCAGGCTTTACTGAAGAAGCTTTCCCCCCAAATGGCGAAGCTAAATAAGCCATTTAAAGCAGAAATATTTCATTTCGGTTGGATGCTTTCACTGCAATTAAAACGGAGCATCAGGATATAATGGCTCCAGGCACCAGGCAGTACCGTGCATGTTTTACGTTTCACCTGGAACGCTGCCATTTCTTTTATCATTAGTCTAGGTGGACCACCTTTGTATTAAGATGCAATCTGCAAAGGGAAAAATGATCTATATTAAGGGACGCGCAGAAGTTACTAAAAATCAATAGATCCCGTTGGCACCGTTGGCATTGGTTAGGAAGTAACTAACGATTATTTTCAAATAAAATAATTTTAGCTGCCATTTGTTCAAAAGGGGGTTAATACAGCAATTTTAATGTTTGTCCCCCAATTAGAACATCACATATTTTTTGGAGGAATAACAAGGTAAGCTGCATTCTGAATTTCATCACGTTGAACCATAGATCAAAAACCATTCTTCCAGGGCTTCCCTGGTGGCGCAGTGGTTTGAGAGTCCGCCTGCCGATGCAGGGGACACGGGTTCGTGCCCCAGGCCGGGAAGATCCCACATGCCGCGGAGCGGCTGGGCCCGTGAGCCATGGCTGCTGAGCCTGCGCGTCCGGAGCCTGTGCTCCGCAACGGGAGAGGCCACAGCAGTGAGTGAGAGGCCCGCGTACCGCAAAAAAAAAAGAAACAAAAAAACCCATTCTTCCAGCCACCCTTTTAGAATTCCTGGATGGGGGCAAAGGTACACATTTGGAAACAGCAGTGAAAGACGCGTTGCATTTTGAGTGTGGATCTCCATGTTGATTCCACGCCTGATAAAACTGCAAGGCTTGCCTTCCTCTGCAGGCTTCTGTGGTTCTCCCGTGACATCAACCGAACATTTTCCGTTTGCCAAGAGGCATCGGCCCACATCATTCAGGTGTGGGAAGGGTCAGCCGTTCTGCTGTTAAGGCAGACACACGCTACAACGACAGAGGGCTGGTGGACAGTAGCTATCCTCGCTGAGCAGGAAGAAACTCTTTACTGCCTACAGCTCTTGAGCACATGGCATTTGGCCTTTTTTGCCCTGCCATCTTGGGTCCAAATCCAGCCAAATGGAACTATTCCTTCGCCCACCTGACTGGTCCAGTCCTGTTTGAAAGGATGATCGTGCCGACGCAAACACCCTGATGCCAACATTCTGCTTCTCACGTGCCAACAAGATCATGAATGAAGGATGCAGTCATTTTGTTATTCATGACCTATCCCTAGTTTACTAAACCCAAACGAAGCGTTTTTATTCCATCAGTAAAGAGCTACAGTTTTAAGTGGGCAAACTCGTGCTGTGGAAAGATGGGTAAGTGAGACATGGGATGAAGCTTAGCCTAAGAGATTTAAAATGAAGCAAACTTCAATGTCATGCAAGTGTCTTCTTAAATTTTTATTGAAATATAGCTGATTTACAATGTTGTGTTCGTTTCTGGTGTACTTTCAGCAAAGGGAACTCAATATCATGTCAAAACCTATAATGGAAAAGAATATAAAAGGGAATACACACACACACACATATATATAACATATGTATAAAATATACATATATATATATGTGTATATATAACTGAATCACTTTGCTGTACATCATGTAAGTTTTTTGATTTGTTCTCTGTGGGCTGAAGGATGAAGAGTCAACCTCCCTGTCAGAATGGTGGAGCAATATGTATTAACTGGACAGAGAAATGATTATGTGTGATGTGCACTATTGCTTTGAAACCAAACAATTAGGGAGAGATGACTGGCCATGAGCCAACAATGCATGAGCATCTTTTCAGCGACATATTATGAGCTGACAGGCTGAGCAAAACAGAGCAGATTGGGACCAGTCCACTGTGAAGATAAATTCTATTAATGAGTCTAACATGCACTGCTTTGGATACAAAGTCACAAAATATTTCATACGTCTCCAAGGAAAGGAGGCTACTGACAAAAATCAGCAGAAAGAGACACACACCCTCTAAATCCAAGCAAATGTCAACGGTAATTGGATCGGCCCAGAAAGCAACACATTCCTTAGCTACTCGGGAGTGGCTTCAGGGATGCTGTGAATATTTTTAACGATACGGATTTAATGAAGTGAAGCAGCAAAGGAAAACAGAAACAACAGGACAAGACACTTAGCATTATCAATGGTGCTGGCTTAAAACTTTCAGGTCATGTGAATAAATGGAAGATGTCTTCACAGGGTCATAGTGGAAAACACGAAATACGCCAGAAAGCAGGTGCATAATGTTGATTAAGTAAGGTGCATGTGTAGTGGGTTTTTGCCTAGACCAAGCAGCGGTGTTTTGCCAGCTTTGGAAAAAGGGCTCCAGGAACCCAGTCAAAGGAAAATGGGTTCGGTTGGCTGTCGAGAGAGAGTTTGATTCTGCAGAATCAGGTTCAAGGAGTGAGGGCTGCGTGGGGTCACGGGATAACCAATGATTCTCAAGCATACCAAGGTCAACGTGCCTAGACAGACACCCAGAAGAAAGACAGAGTTGAGATGAAAACCACTAAGAGATTCCAAATTATTTAGAATAAGAATTAGTAAATGCCATGTTAATTGTTCATCAAGCAGATTAAATTACAAAGTGCCTAGATGGATAGATGGATGGATGGATAGATTAGATAGATAGATAAATGGATAGATAGATAGGTAGATAGAAGAATGGATGGGTGGGTGGATGGGTGGGTGGATGGATGGACGGACAGACAGATGATAGAGAGAGAGAAATAGAGATATCTTTTTCATATTTAAAGTTCAATAAAATGCACGGGTATATATATAAGAATCACAGACTTTATGACCATGGGATCACTGCTGCCGACCATCAGGCTAATTTAACTTCATGCATCTCCATGTACGCTCAACGTTCTAATTGTAAAATAATCTACTTAACTTTTTCTGTAATTAATTACATGATGTTACCTAACAGAAGATGTTACATAAATTGACAGAACTATTAACAACCACCACCAAAGAAGACTTTACTTGCAAATAAAAGAATGAAGAGTGACAGGCAAAAAAGAAAAAAAACAAAAACAAAAAAGCCTCCAGAGGAGTCAAAAGCAACTCACCGACACCACACTGTAAGATTTTAGTCAGACAAGTTCAAGTTCTTACCTAAAAAGCTCCCAATGTAATCTGTCTGATCAACTTACCATCACAAGATAAAACTTGCATATATGGGGTAATGAACATTTCAAATTTTGAAATACCACGAAAACATGTTATAGACACATGGAAACTGTCCAGTGGAACACAGAATCCTAGGGTATGGGGCAGAATTTCAAGTGTTACAGTCGCAAGGAAGAGAAAAAGAGGCCTTTCATTTACTAAAAGTGAGCTATTACGGTAAAAGTATGTGTATGTGTATATACATCCATACGTGTAATAACTGGAGCACTGACAGCTTGGGTATGGGATAAGTTACAGTTTTCACCTCTAAGAACAAATTTTTAACAGTTGCCATTTGCTGTAGACAATTTTGATATCCACATACACAAAATACAATGTAATGCGTTCAACGTATTCAACTGTATGACTGAAGAAAATATATGATACAAATGTATTTACTTAGAAACAGAAACAGACTCACAGACATAGAAAACAAACTTATGGTAAAAAGGGGAAAGGAGGGGAGGGATAAATTAGGAGTTTGGGATTAGCAGGTACACACTAGTATACATAAAATAGATAAACAACAAGGTCCTACTGTATAGCACAGGGAAGTATATTCAATATCTTGTAATAACTTATAATGGAAAAGAATTTGAAAAAGGATATATGTGTGTGCGTGTGTATAACTGAATCACTTTGCTGTACACCTGAAACTAACACAACACTGTACTTCAATTTAAAACTATACTTCAATTTAAAAAATAAAAAGAGGGTTTCCCTGGTGGCGCAGTGGTTGAGAGTCCGCCCGCGAATGCAGGGGACACGGGTTCGTGCCCAGTCTGGGAAGATCCCACATGCCGCGGGGCGGCTGGTCCCGTGAGCCATGGCCACTGAGCCTATGCTCCGCAACAGGAGAGGCCACAACAGTGAGAGGCCCATGTACCGCAAAAAAAAAAATAAATAAATAAATAAAAAGAAAATTAAAAAAAGAAAATGCATATACTCCTAAATTTACTACAAACAGACCATTAAAAAGTCCATGAAAATTATTTACCTGAGCAAAAAACAAAAGCAAAGGAATATGGAACAAAATAGTTACAGTATTTTGTTAAAATCCTGTTACTGAATTGCCTACTTGTGTTTTTTGCAGGTTTATAAAAATGAACCATTATTAGAAATTTTTATTTTTAGTATATGAGACACGAAAGGAGTATTATGTTTTCTCTTTTAGGAAAAGGCCTATTAAATTAACAGTTATTTAAAAAATAAAAAACTGACACTGGGCAATTGATACAAGTGTTTACTTGTAATTAAAAATCACTGAACATGGGACTTCCGCGTTGGTGCAGCGGTTAAGAATCCACCTGCCAACGCAAGGGACATGGGTTCGAGCCCTGGTCCGGGAAGATCCCACATGCTGTGGAGCAACTAAGCCCGTGCGCCACAACTACTGAGGCTGCACTCTAGAGCCCATGAGCTACAACTACTGAGCCCTCGCGCCACAACTACTGAGCCTGCACTCTAGAGTCCGCGAGCTACAACTACTGAGCCCGTGAGCAACAACTACTGAAGCCCGTGTGCCTAGAGCCCGTGCTCTGCAACAAAAGAAGCCACCGCAGTGAGAGGCCCACGCACTGCAATGAAGAGTAGCCCCCGCTCACTGCAACTAGAGAAAGCCCGCGTGCAGCAACAAAGACCCAACACAGCCAAAAATAAACATAACTAAATAAATTTATTTTTAAAAATCACTGAACATGATTTTAAACACACAAGAAAAATTATGATGAGCACTGTACTTTTTATGTCAGCTATTTTGTCCATCTGAAGTCTGTGCCAACTGCATAACCTGCTTAAAAATAATAAAAGACACGGGAGAATATACAACCAAACATGCTACGGATTTAATATGAGGGATGTGTCTATCTCTAGCAAAGGATGAATCATTAAAGATTTAGTATTAGTGTAATTCCCAAATCCCTGACCTTTGCTCTATTGAAATATTAATCATGGAAATATAGAGAAGAAAACACGGAATTCATATGAGATTACTGATCTAAGTGAATTACATTTTGGAATTGGCACGAAAATATGCACAGGACCACAGTACTTAAGTACTCAGGACTTAAAAACGTAGTTGGGCAATTTTCAGAAAAGCAGTGAATATGCTTTGGTTTTGTTGGTAGCTCTACTTCACCTACCAGAGAAATGGAAATTCATGACCCATGTGTTTATCTATGAATGAATCTCTCCATTTACGGCATGGAGCAATTCTCTGGTAAAGGAAGAGAAGCTAAGAAACAACTATTTATGGCAATCATGTGAAACTCAGTTAACACTGGTTAGAGGGTAACAATGCAAGAGAAACACAAAACACCCCCTGACAATTTCAGCCCACGTGAATATTTTCTTCAATTTTCCCTTATTGTCTAAAAACCACCATCAGCACCTTAAACTATCTGTGTCACCTTCTTCTCTAATTATGTACCCCACACATGCTTGGTGGTTAATTATACATTCTCTTATTCCCTTAATTGCAGCCTTGTTGGTTTTCCCGACGAGACTTTACGCTTCTCGTGAACCACGTGGAAATCTATGCCCCTTTTCTAAGCCACTGCCTCACCTGCCCAGCACGATATATTTTCAACAAACAGTTTGGGCTAAATAAAAATTCACTGTCACAACACTCAATGAGTTGTGACGAAGGCCAACTTCGGCTGAGACACCAAGATAACATCTGGACCGAAAATGATGAGAACTTAAGCCGGCCACTTCTTTACTGAGAACATACATTTTCTGCTCCTTTCTGTCTCCACAATGTATGGCACAAGGACTCTTTCCTGAGTCAAGGCATTTCAACCAATCACCTACTAGTTTAGCAGTCACCTAACTGATTATATAGCTGCCTTTATCACAGTACTCTGGGGCACAAATCGAACCCATGACAAATTTCTTCCGTTGGTGTGCAGAAACAGCTGTGGCCACTCTCTCTATTATGGAAAATACAAAAGTGTATCCTCATCCCTTTCTCTTATTCATTGCCTTCGTTCCAAGAATCTACATGGTTCACATTTTAGGGCAGACCCTGAAAGGCGTTCCAACTTACACATGGAGAATTATATGGGAAAAAGGCACCCTAGTAACTCTTTCCAAAGTCCTGTGCAAACTGGCAAATACATTTGTTTCATTCTTTTGTCATTTCCAAGATGGGAAGAGCGATATCTGATCATTCCTTCTTCCAGTTATAGAGGCATAAACTTGCATAAACACCAATTCCCACACATCACTCTCTCAAATCTTGATTTTTGTTTGGCAAAACCCTAAACCTAGTGAAATCCAACTTTCCATCCAGTGCACGCCTCCACCTTTGCTGGTGAGCAAAAATGAAGGAAAATGTAGACCCAGGATGGTTGGTCTCACTTTCAACTGCTGACCAAACATCTCCAGTAGATTCAACCAGGAGGTCATACCAAATTTCCCTAATAAATTTCCTTTCAAGTTCCCTAAATCACTAACACCTGCTTCCTGCGTCCTCCAATCTCTGATGCCCCTGGTCCCATCTTCATGGTTGGTGTATGAGCTCCCTTCCAACTCTAATGAAAAAATTACAATAATTTGAAGAAAATATCCATACATCTCCATCCACCCGTTTGCCCACATACCAGTAACTACCACAGCTGCAGCGCCTACCTCCTTTCACTATAGGGAAGAGTGGGGTCACCATCTAAGGCTAAGTGTCACACAACAAATCCCATCAACTCTTGCCAATCCAACAACAAAACACCTCTCTTGCTATATGACGGCTGTTTTCCTCTCGTGTTATTGTTATACTGTGTTATTTTTCAAAGTGCTTTCTAACTCTCTGGGTGGGAATATACACCCCCATCTGCTTGATGGCAGGGGTGGCCATGCCTTGCAGTGTCTCTCCCTGGGAAGAGTGTTTACTGCCTCACCTCAGTGACATCAGGTATAGTTATTTGATTTGCTTTGGTCAACGAATAGAATTTAGGAGTGTTACTTCTAAGGAAAAACCTTCAGAACTCTGATGTGGTTCCACCATGTTTTCCTTCCCCTTTGCCATAAAGTCTGAAATGTGTCTGCTCCCTCGGCCTGTGTCCTAGAATAATGACACGGAGAAAAGCCACAACCAATCCCTAGAGAACATGTAACATGAGAGAGAAATAATACTTTGTGGTCACATGTCACTGACATTTTAGGGATATCTGTTAACGCAGCATGACTTATACCAAACAGATTGATAAAAGATGTTGTTAGATCATCCCGACAGCCTGTAGACATGCTGTGAGACCTTCCAAGTTGAAAGAAATACAATCATTTTCTCTTGGGTCTGTATATCCCTCCAAGGACTGCCTAGTTCTCTACTCCCTTAGAGAAAATCTCCTCAAAATTGCTGTCTTCACACCCTGACTCCAATTCTACTGCTTGGATTCTCTATTAAACCTGTTACAACCAGGCTTCTGTACCTAATAGCCTGTCAAATTTTCTATAGCTCCAGTAAAAGTTACCAGTAGCCTCTGGTTTGCTATGTTGGTGAACTGTTTTTTCATTCCTCTATGTCCAGAGCTCTCCTGGCGACCTCATTCAGTCTTGTGACTTTAAATACCATCTATGTTGGAACTTGGATGGCGGGCCAGTGGTTAGGGCTTGGTGCTCTCATTGCCGTGGCTCCGGACTGGGGAACTAAGATCCCACAAGCCACACAGTGCAGCCAAAAAGGGAAGAAATACCATCTATGTTGACTAGTCCAACATTCTTCTCTTTACACAGATCTCTCCCTTGAGCCGCAGACTCTGACATCCCCCTGCCTGTGGGATGTCTCTTCTCTGACGTCCCATATACGTTTTCAACTTGAACTTCCAAACCCTACCGAATCCCCAAGATTCTCTCCACCAGATCTTTCTCCAATTTCATTCGTGGGGATCTTGTGCTTGGATCAAAAACATTGGGAGTCCTTTCCTTCCCCCACATTCCACATGCAAATCATTTGCAAATCTTACTTTTTAAAAATCCAACAACTTTTCTTCCCCATCTCCACTGCTCCCATCATAAACGTGCAGTCATAATTTCTCATGTTGACTCTGGTGTTCACCTTCCAACCTATCTCCTGCATTCTGCTCTTGCCCCTCCAGGCTAGTCCCAGCAAGGCAGCTAAAGTGGTCCTTGAAACCACACCTCCCCTTATCATTCCTCTGCTCAGCCCCTCTAAGTGTTCTCCTTTGGTTCTCAGAAGTAAAACCAAAGTTCTTCATGGCCTCATCCCACTTTGATCCCCGTCTTTCACCCTGGTGTTCCCCGATGCGACAGCAATGCTCCCACCCCAGGGCCTTTGCACTGGCTGTTCCTTCTGCGTGGAACACCCTTCATGTACATCATCCTGGCTTCCTTCCTCACCTCCTTCAATTTTTTACTCACAGTCTTCCTTCTCACCGAGGTGTATGTTGACTACCCTATTTAAAAATGCACTTTCCAGTGCAATCCTAATCTTTGTCCTCTTCTATTCTTTTCACAGCACTCATCACGTCCCCCAAATAATACCTAACGTATTTAACCCTTACGTTTATTTTCCATCCTCCGCGTAGAACATAAACTTCACAAGGCAGGCAATTTTGTCTGTCGTGTACATTGATGCAGCTGCAACGCTTAGAACAATACCTGACACACGATAAGCACTAAAATATTAGTTGAAAGAATCGACAGTAAAAATCAATTATTATAAGACAGTATACTGTGAATATTGTTTGGGGAACCATACACTGCTATACCAATGTGTAAAGCATAAAAATGAAGGTTTAAAAATTTCAGAGACCAATTTACTTGAAAAGTCAAATTTTCACATTAGTTGAGAGATAATCATTGAAGGACAATTCAAGAAAAGGTACAGATGTGCTTCACCAAATATAGAAATACTTGAGAAGTCCTTCCAAGGTTACTGAAGCATGACTCAGACGGCTGCTTCCATGGCTGCAGGTGGCTTTGACGTAATATGCTCACGTGGCTTCTTGTTTTTGTCACAGGTGAACTTATATTTTCTTTTATTTCTTCCCTATTTCTGTCCTATTTTTAGATATCATCAGTGAATCTATTATATTCCTTCAGCGTAGACATCTAACAAGTTGCTGAACTGCATCCATTTTCTGGTTTTCTAACAGTTGCTCCTTTATTTCTGTCACCTCCACCCCATGCTGTGCCTACCTACCCCCAACTCCTCCCTCCAGAAATCTGAAGAGTCCTAAAAGGCTCTTGAAAAGCAAGATTCACATTTGCCAAGATTTGATCAACGTGTTCTTTGCTGTCCTGCACATCGGTAGTGAAGGCTTTCCTGGGAAAGGTGTTTCAATGATTATGAAGCCAACCTCTGACTTTCACAGGAGGACGAATGTCCACATTGCCCCTGAAACACAGGAACCTCTGCTATGCCTCACCGTTTCTGGGACAAACGTTCTAACTTTTTCCTGGGAGGCATTCCACTCCAGGAAACACATGTAGAGTCATCTCATCTTGACACCAGGTAGGGACGGGCATGCTCCAAGCTTGATAGAGACCATGACTGGGGAGAGAGAGGTGGCATCTTTAGGTGAGGTGTGTGTGCATTTGTGTTTGTGGGGACATATGCGGAAACAGGGCCCAATGGTGTAACCAACAAGGGATGCTAGGGTGTGCAGACGAAGCAGGCGGAAATACCCAGGGCAATCAAAAGATGGATGAAAACTACCAAGACACAAATGGATCAGCAAAGAGGAAAACATCTTAATTGCTTCCAGTTAAAAGCCACTATGTTTTAATTCAAAACTTTATGAAATACACAAAAGTAAAAAAGAAAGGACAACAGGGCACTGAATTGCACACAATGATCACTTTTTTCTTTGGCCACAGCACATGGCTTGCGGGATCTTAGTTCCCTGACCAGGGATTGAATGCAGGCCCTCAGCAGTGAAAGTGGCAAGTCCGAAATCCCTGAACTGCCAGGGAATTCCCAATGATCACTTGTATCATATTTTATCATCCAGGTCTTTTGGGGGGGGAGGGTGGAAGATTTAGACACGGTTTCCTCTTTAAAGCTGATTTCCATATATAATCTCTGGAAATTCTGCTTTGGAGCCTGAAAAATAGAATCTGTTCTTTCTTTAAAAAAAAAAAAAAAAACTCTCCATCCAAATCACATAAGACAGGTCAGAAAACGTGGCCTCAATGATTTGGTGCCTAAATATTTATCTTGCACTTCTTGACACACCAAGATTATTTTTCTGTTGTTGTCAAGGATGCTTTTCAAATAATTACATTTCTAACTTTAAAATGTCAACAACAACCGCAAAAAACAACAAAATAAAACATGCCAAATTTTTTCACCATCCAATTTGATTATATGTTCACCGAGGAAATAGAGTAGATGGTCTCAAGTTATAATCATAATCTTAAAATGGATTATTAAGTAATTTATTTTTTAAATATTTATTAAGTAAATCTCATTTTTTAAATGACACTGTCTGTAACAGTTTTAATATTTAATGTCATGACAGATAAGAGGTTTTAGTAAAGTATCTGGGGTTTTAGTAAAGAGAAGAGGTTTTAGTAAAGTATCTGTGTTTTAATATGGCATAGAATTAGGTGTGATGTTCGCCATTCACACCCAGGGTTGCTCTAGTCAACAGTGCAACTTAATTCTTCTTCCTCGGTGATTACCTTTCCTTATGGACTTCCTCTAGTTTTGAGATGCTCAGTGTTCTATCATTTTTGCCATTTGCAATTCTTTTCTTTTCTTCCTCTGTCGACCTTCTGGCCGTAACTTTAATGTCACTCTCAGACCCTACCGATTTATCTCCACTTTCTCCTCCGCATCCCCTCTTCAGATCCTTGGTGGTCTTCCCACATGGGTCTACCCTGTTAACAGTCACTTTCCCTGTTTAAATACTAGTCAAGACCATAAACAAGCAAATGCATACAATTTTGCTTAAGTAGAAATCTCAGGGGACATGTAATTTGACAACCATCCCACACATCAGCCCGACAGTTCTCAGTGTTCATCCTTAAGTGGACATGGCCTTCTGGTGAGTTTCAACTTCCCTGGGCTCATGTCGACAGTATGCAATGACCCTGTGGTCCTCATACCCTTCAGAGATGCCCATTTTCTTCCCGTCTTCTCTTTTTTCTCATCTTTACATTCCTGCTTTGATTGTTCCTTCTCTTCCCTCTTACCTTTTCACCACTATTATTTTCATATTATGGTGTTCTCCTAGCACCCTGACCCCAGAGAGACCACACACATACACACACACACACACACACACACACGCTTATAATAAAGGGTCTGTCTTTGTAGATCCCTTCACTCCAATGTTACACGCAGATTGAGCTCACTGGAGTCAACTTCCATTGCAATGTCGTGTGTCCCTTCACAGTCCAGTGACACTCCAGGTCCTGGCGTATCTCTGAGCACATGCCTGGGTAGACTAGCTCCCCACAATCCGGTGATACCGTATCAGAGACCTCTGCCCTCTCCTCTCACACGGGCAATAGATGGAGGACTTGAGATGATGTGCATTTCATGTTATTATTTTTTATCACTTTCATGAAGTCTAACTCATTCTGTTTGCAAAAAAAATTAACACAGATGGCACACACGTTCATGCTGGAATCACTCATTTAAATGAACACTGCAGTGACAATCCTCTTCCATGTTCTGCTAGATTCTGTTCTTCTCCAAAGCTAAAGAGAGGAGAAATGATCTGTCTTCTGGCTCCATTTACTTTGCTTAAAAACTAAAACAAAAGCAATATCCTGTTTCAAATCCCCCATAATCCATCCACATATTCATGGCATTTTGCCCTCTCTCTGATCCGTATTTTGAAATCCAGTCTCTTTGTGTTTACCATACAGTTGATGTTAGCACATAAAATCTCATCTCTGAGGAAAGCTCACAGTCACAGTCAAGAAGTATTACACAGCATGTATCGGAAAGCCCAAAGGACTTTTATAAAAGAAAAAGGAGACATTTTTTTACCTGATGAGAAGGCCAGTGAGAGATGTTTATGGATCGGCTGGTCAACTATGCCTACAGGAGCCCAGGTCATCTCTCTCTTGCTTGTGACACTGCCATGTTTGGTGTTGAGTCTTACCCTGTCTTCATGCTTGCAGCTCCTGATGTAAGATGACCCTGCAGGTCACCTACATCCAGGTAAAGGGAAGGGAGGTAGTTGGTGCGAGATGTCTGTGTCCCTTTTATTAGAAGAAAGGAAGCTTCCTGAGAAATAGCTCCCAGAAGAGTCCACAGGTGTCTCCTCGGCCCCATGCATCTCTGATGCTCCCCCCCCCCCCGACAATGTACACAGGTCAAGAGAGTGTATTGGGCCAGCCGGCCAAGGTGTGTCTAGTTCTAAGGACTGTTTTGCTCCAAATGGGAAATGCCACTGTAATGCCCAAATGTCACTGAACTAAATTTGGATCATTTTTCCGATTCATCACATCCTTCGTCTGAAAGCAACAATGTAAATGAATGCTCCATCGCGAAGAATAAAGTCAAATGGCACAGGTGTATCTAACATGCAGTAGGGAAGGGTATCCTGCTTAAGTGCTACGTGAGCTGTAAAAGAATTAAATGGAGAGCTCTGGTGCTGAGCCTTGAAGGGACAAGACTTCCGAAAGCAAAAAGCTGAATAAAAATTAAATAACCACAAAGATCCAGACCAGTAAATAATATTATGAAAGTACTAACAACTGTGAAAAGAAATTGCTGTCACAAAGAAAGATGACCTATCACTAATTAATATCAGTACTATTTTCTTGTAGATTTCAAGCTTCCAAGATTAATGTTCCAGAAAGTAACACTGAAAATTTAAGTGAAGCACCAACAGTTTAAAAAACTCACCTGGGAATATATCAAATAATCCAGTAGCTCATTCAGAAAGAGAATGTATAAACCATCTTTAATCATTTTAGAGAAGATGACATCCGTTACATGGATGTGATTTGCGGTCGGAACAAGACATGCCCTTCGGTGAGGTGAGAAGCTTCACTGTGAAAATTTATAATAATTTTATCGTGTATCATACTGAAAGGCAAAATGGAGGGAAACTTCCTGGATGCCTAAGATAAGATAACTGAGGTAACTGACCAGAAGTGTCGTTTCCATTGACGGAAAATCATGATGCAGGAATGAAAGAGGCATGAATCTAATACAATAAAAAGCCACTATAATCATCAAGAAGCTCAAATTTAATATTCATTAAGTTTTTTCCCCCTAAGCGCCTGAGACCACACTGTTTGTTAAAATGAGACAATGCCCCCATTCTTGAGACGTTTCCAGATTAACAGGGCACGTAAATAGCAGAAACAACTATTTACAGTTTATATATTTATTATATATGCATATATACATGTATACACATGTCTGTATAACCGAATCACCGGGCTGCACAGCACAAATTAACACACATTGTAAATGCACCATGCTTGCATTCAAAAAATAAAAAAGCCAAGAGCTGTAGCCAAGTGTTGGTATTCGTGGTCTTTTTGGATCGCTGGTGGTGGAGGGAGGGGAAAATGTGCCCCGTTAAGACTAGCTTAAGCTGAAAGTTAAAGCCTTTATAACAACAGTGAAATGTTCTAGAATAACATCTAAAAGCAGTGAAGCCAAAGTTGTCCAATAATGAGAACTGTCCTTACTGTGAGGAAGATGTGCACTGAAGATGCAGCCAAGTTACATGTTTGCAGTTTCGCTCTTCTCCCCGCTATGGCGATGGGACAGGAGGGAACCCCTCATCAGATGGATACCGCCCTAATTCTGGACACAGCCAGCCTCTCTGCACCTTCTTATACAGCATGACGTCACTTACATGCATTGTGCGCTTCACACGGCTGGCGAATTATCGGAATGTCTGTTGAAATCCTGCCCGAACTCTGTCACAAGCAAGATCTGAATTTGAACAGGGACAACAAGACTTCCTGCCCAACATCATCGATGAACATACTTGGAGAGTGCTTTTTAGCCTGGCTGCTTGAGAGCATAAAAGCAGCACCCAGGGAGCCTCTGGAGCAGCCCAAGGATTAGGCTTGTCAACGCAACATCTCCATTATAAATTCAGCACCACAGAGAGCCGATGACTACTCAACAGACTGCAAAAACAACCACAGCAAATGCATGTCCTTTTGTTCCCCCCTTTTCCCCATGAGCAGAGACAAGTACTAGGGTCCAACGGACGGTGTGGAGGGCTTACGTGTCCTCTCGTTCTCAGGGGCCGCGAGAGGAAGCTGGACATAGACTTCCCTGATGTGTGAGGGAGCTTTGGCTGCCTGCATAACCTAGATGTCAGGGATATCTATCTTCAGCTTGGCTTTGTCTTTTCCCTTTAAAACAAACGGAACTAATTAAGACCACAGGAGTGAGATTCTGAGCAGCAACTAGTAACCGTCCAACTGTTCCATTTCTAGGGGACTCCTCCATTTTTCTAGCCTTCGGTTAGCTTTACAATTTATGTCCAGTTATCTGCTAATTCGAGCCGCTCCTCCCGACATGAGTATGTGAGTTCGCTTCCCCTTAGCATCTGCCTTTGCCCCTCCCTCCCGCTTGCTGAGGTCACGTTGAGTCCACCTCTGGAATCATCCTTGTGCGTATTAGCTCTTCCCCGCAGAGCTTATACTCTAGCAGAGGAAGCAGAGAAAAGAGCTCCCTTTCACGGCTGCCTTTTTATCCTTTGTTACTCGTGCCTAATTCCTCACTGAACTTCTGCCCTAAGATCTTGAAGTGAGGTCTCCAACCCCCTCTCCTCCACCTTGGTCCGTGCTACTCAGTGTTGACAGAGCCACCGTTCCAGAAACTAGGGCCAGTCACACCTGCAGCCCAAATTAGCCCCAAACTCTTTACTCTCACATTCAGTGTACACTGGATCATTCTATCTACTAGATAGTGTCTATCTAATCAAACCTAGCCCCAGGTTCACATTCTGCTCCATCCTGGAACATACTCCACGTTCGACAATAAAGACCCCTTGGTTCTTCCCAAATTCCGTCTCACGCTTTCTTCTTCTGCCACTGTCCCACAATTCTGCTAGAAACCAGTTAAAACAGCACCTTTTTATCACTTCTTTCCTAGTGCTACCATCTAAACAGCGCTAAGCCTCCCCTGTATCCCCACAGCACGAGTCCAGATCATCCCCTTGCCCTATCCTAGAGGTGGTGACATCCGTATCTTAGCTCCCTGACACCAGAAAGTGAGTTTTTTACTTTCTTCCTCACGGGCGCCCACTGCACTGCTTTGTACAGATTTGGAACTCAATAAATATTAGCTGTTGGAATGAATTAATGCCTCGTATAGAATGACAACAATAACACCAAACTCATATATTTCAAAACTAGTACAAATTAGAATTAGACTTAAGACTGTTGGTGGACATTGTCCCCGATGGTGAAATTTTACCCAGAGGACCTATGCCATCTTTGCTAAATCTGTGTTACTGTGTACAAACAAAAACAGGATGGAGGCTCATGAAAGAAAATTTATTGTGCCATCACAGTATCTTATGCTTTGAAGAAGAAAGATGAGTAATACGTGCTCTCTACCCTCATGATTACAGGAGAGGAGGAAAACACACAAGGATGAGATGAATCAGGGGCGGTTAGGAGACAGTATATAAGAAGCTGTGTCATCCATTAGGAAAGAGTAAAATGAAGAGACAGAGGAAAAAATTTTCAAAGTGTGGGGTGAAAGAAGACCAAGAAAGAATATTGCAAGAGGTCAAGGTTGAGCTGAGTTTAAAAAGTGATTACTGGGGAAGTACTAAACGGTTTCTCCAGAAGCGAACAGGCATCAGAGAGGAAACTAACTGTTAAGCCAGGATGCTGTGACAGGGACTCTGCTCGGTGTTCTTGAATGCCCATTGAGGATCTTCGTGGGTTCATCCAAGGCCATTGGGATGCCAGCCAACGTAGAAGGACACAGGAGAGGAAGCTGAGCTGGTCAGCAGAGCTGCAGCAGGCATCTGGGAGCTGTTCACTCACAGGTGACAACTCAGATGCAAAGAGCCAAGATCTCTACAAGGTCTGCATCCATGGGGCTTAGCTCCTCCCTAGCATAGAAACCCCAGATTTCACAGGAGCAAGACTGCCTACAGGTACCCCATGAGCAGAGACTCCAGGACCCCATAGGGAACCTGACAGTTACAGAAGGCAATGCCCTCGGAGAAGTCTAAGGTTGTGGCATCCCCTGTGAATTCTTTCTGTTTTTTATGGTTCCTCCCGGTCCAGATGTAATTCATGGTATGGCAAGTGGCCAAGATCATTGTTGCCATGCCCTTAATCTGGTGGAAAGGAAAACAGAACTAGACAGTCTAATGAAGGCCGGATTCTCATGCAACAGAATGAAGGACGTGTTATCATTTTACCGCAGATACTCTGCATGTCTGAGCCCATTCGATCATCACAGCGATGGCAGACAGTAGGGACAAGTATCACAATTATACAGATGAAGAAACTGAGAATCAGAGAGAGGAAGGTATCAGCCCTTGGCCATGCAGGAAAAAGCAGTGAAATCAGGAATCGGGAATGAAACCCAGGTCTGTGCGATGACAGAGCTCTTAGTCATATTGGTTCACGAAGAACCAACAGTAAAGGTACAGAGGAAAGATGCTCAGGAAAAAGTGTGATAGCAAAGGGACTTCTAGTAGCTACAGAATCATTTCTGGAGAGCTTGCTGCATGCCAGGCGCTGGACTGACACACCTAGCAGTCCATAGTTGTACACGCAAGATTGTCAAGGAAGCAAGTAATGCAACACAAATGCAACGCCTTTGGAAGTTACTGAGAAAGACGCACTTGAGTTGACACGGCTACCCTGACCAATGTGGAGACAGAGACCTTCACAGGGAAGGTTGCCTCTGTTAAGAATGTTGAAAAAAGGGATCCAAGGTCCAGTGGATGCTGCCCTGGTCCTCACAGACTTGCTCAGCAGGGATGTAGACAGAATTTGATGCTATAAAGAGCAGGGAAGCACTAAAGTGTTTCCAGTGGGAAAGAAAGGGACCACGCCTGCATCTTGTAAAGATAACTAGGTGAGTCACTGAAGATGGAGGTTGCAGAGAGGGAGACGTGGCAATCACATAGAAGGAAGGCGATGGGAACTTGAACGGGAGCAGTAGAAGAATACAGGGAGGAGAGAGAAGAACTGAGGTCACGGGCTTCCCTGGTGGCGCAGCGGTTGAGAGTCCGCCTGCCGATGCAGGGGACGCGGGTTCGTGCCCCGGTCCGGAAGTATCCCACATGCCGCGGAGCGTCTGGGCCCGTGAGCCATGGCTGCTGAGCCTGCGCTCCGCAACGGGAGAGGCCACAGCAGTGAGAGGCCCGCATACAGCAAAAAAAAAAAAAAAAAAAGAACTGAGGTCACTCTAGGAGCAACCTGTAAGTCCAGTGGTTTTCATTCTCTCATGGAATGGTTCCTCAAGCCAGAAACATGAAATCTTCCTAGATGTCGTTCCTTCTCTCCCTCCCAATGCTCATGATTAAAATCAGTCTCCAAGACACACCAGCTCTACCTGCAAAAATCTCTGCATGAGTCTAATTCCAATAGGATACCACGATACCTACACTACAGACTGAAAGGTTGGTTTAGCATGCGTGTCTGGGGGAAGCAAGGACAGATCTTGCTTACCCTTTATAAACTATCACAAGGGGAATTAATGTTTAGCATCATAGGTCTCTTACAATGTAAACACAGTGCAACAAAAATGGCTTAATAAACAGCCCCATGAACTGGTGTTACATCAATCCTATCAAACTCAGCCATGACTGTTGGGACTTCCCTGGTGGGCCAGTGGTTAGGACTCAGTGCTTTCGCTGTCCTGGGCCCGGGTTCAATCCCTGGTCGGGAACTAAGATCCCCCAAGCCGCGAGGTGTAGCCAAAAAAAAAAAAAAAGTCAGCCATGATTGCAACAACTCCGAACACATACATGATCCCAAAAGAGATTAAAAGGGCTTAACGCAGTATCACTTAGGAAGACAGAGCTTGTGAGTGCATGTGGCAATTTTTCTGGTGCTTCCGATGTACTGTTTTAGAGTTTCATGGAAGCAAATGTCTTACATATGTAGAATGGTCCAGTTCTGCTCATTTCTTAGCAGCTAAGCCTGGTCGATCGATGATGGAATAAACGCTCTGGGGCCAGAGCTGGGACCCTCTCTTCACCAACTCACAGATGAGTTCCACGTGAAACTTTACCACGCAATACAGTCTGCCATGTGATTTGAAGAAAGTTGCAGGTGGAAATGCTGGGTGTATTCAACCACGCTCATTATCACCACTGACATAAAATACCAATCAATTAGACTAACGCTATTGGTCTTTCTTATTTCCTCGACACAGGAAAACTGGGAGAAAGGAAGTCCCTTAGGCTAATGCTCTTTGCTTTTTTATGTTGCTGCTTCTCGGTGTTTAGCATTTATTCCGAATGGATGCCAAAAACAATTGAGGGACTATTTTTAGAATCACCTGTGATCAGAACCTGAAAGAACAAAGTCCTAAAAATATTTTCATACTACTAATATGTTCTTTCCTTAAAATTCTAAATTTAACATTTTTTTTTACCTTTCTCCTTTCACTTCCACCTACCTCTTAAATATAAAAAGTGATGTACCACCTGCCATGCCTGACATTTGCACCGATGTGTGTTTGAAAATGTTTATGTTCAAATGTTGGTAACTAACGCATAGAGAGAAATTTATATAATGTGGTTCAATATGTTTTTATATGATCCTATTTCATAATTCACTTTAGCATCAATATTATCACATTCTGAAATTTTACAATTTCATACACCAATATCACCTCATTCCTCCTTAAAATGTTATCCAATCAACTTTTTTTCCTAGCATTAAACAGGAAGTGCCCTTTATTGTTTTTCTCATGCACCTTCTTATTTCAGAAAAACTGAGCTAATTATCCATCCAACCACCAACCCACTCAACCAAAATGGAAATTAATATCGAAGTCTGGCTGAAGAAAAGACAAGGAATTGTAGGAAGACACTTCTTCACTGCATTTTTCTTTGCTTTTGGCAAATTATAAGATACGCTTAGTCTTAGCCCATCACCAGCTTTGGAAACTGTAAATGGGATTTACAGCAATGCACCTTTTCTAATCCCAAGAGCCACAGAGAAAGTAGCGTTCTCCATAGAGTGACCCTGAACTCTTAACCGTCAAGTTTATTAAACTTCAGCAAACTTGCAAGGCTCTTTCACATGGTGAAAAGACAAATGTGTAGCCCAGAATCTCTGTCTGGGATATATTTGCCCTGCCCTTTGCATTGCTATATTTTTGTCCTTCACCCATCACCATAAATTCCCCATCTTCATAGAGACCTTCCCTGGTCAGGCAATCTTAAGTATCCCCATCACTCACTGAGTTACTCTCTCAGTTCTCAGTTCCCTCATCACGGCTCTTATCACAAGCTGATATGTGTTTTTCTTCAAATTTTCATCTTTAATTTAAGTATAGTTGATTTACAATGTGTTAGTTTCAGGGGTACAGCAAAGTGATTCAGTTACATATATGTATGTGTATGTGTGTGTGTGTGTGTGTGTGTGTGTGTGTGTGTGTGTGTGTGTATACACTTTTTCATATTCTTTTCCATTATCGTTTATTATAAGATAGTGACTATAGTTCCCTGTGCTATAGAGTAGAACCTTGTTATTTACCCATTCTACATGTAATAGTTTGCATCTGCTAACCCCCAACTCCTAATTTATCCCTCCTTCACCCCCTTTCCCCTTTGGGAACAATAAGTTTGTTTTCTATGTCTGGGAATCTGTTCTGCTTTGTATTGGGTTGGCCAAAAAGTTCGTTTGGGTTCTTCTGTAAGATGTTATGGAAAAACCCAAAGGATCTTTTTGGCCAACCCAATAAATAAGTTCATTTGTGTCATATTTTAGATTCCACATGTAAGTGATGCCATATGATATTTGTCTTTGCTGACTTACTTCACTCAGTATGACAATCTCTAGGTCCATCCATGTGGCTGCAAATGGCATTATTTCGTTCTTTTTTATGGCTGAGTAGTATTCCATTGCATATATGTACCGCATCTTCTTTATCCATTCCTCTGCCGATGGACATTTAGGTTGCTTCCATGTCACAGCTCCTGTGAATAGTGCTGCTATGAACATTGGGGTGTACGTATCTTTTCAAATTATAATTTTTTTCTGCGTATATGTCCAGGAGTGGGATTGTTGGATCATATGGTAACTCTATTTTTAGTTTTTTAAGGAACCTCCATACTGTTCTCCATAGTGGCTGTACCAATTTAAATTCCTACCAATAGTGTAGAAGGGTTCCCCTTTCTCCACACCCTCTCCAGCATTTGTTATCTGTAGACTTTTTGATGGTGGCCATACTGACCGGTGTGAGGTGATACCTCATTGTAGTTTTGATTTGTATCTCTCTAATGATTAGTGATGTTGAGCATCTTTTCATGTGCCTTTTGGCCATCTGTGTCTTCTTTGGAGAAATGTCTATTTAGGTCTTCTGCCCATTTTTGGATTGGGTTGGTTGGTTGGTTCAATAAGTGGAGGGGCTCCAAAAGGTTCGTTTAACCTGCTCCCATGCATCTGTGTTCTGTTATAAGGTACTTTGCTCCTGGTCCTTCTCCACTAACTTCTGATCTCTTGTGACTTCTAGCATCTCACTACTGAGTATGTCCATCCTTGCCATGTTGGTTGTGACGGGGGATGAAGGAAAAGGCTTGTTTCCATGACTGCAAAGCACTGCAACCCTAACTACATTCTCATAACCAAGTATCATCCCCAGTGTTCACTCTGTTATCCAATGATCCCAGCCACTGAGACGAGGTTCACCATTTCCTAATTAATAACAAACTTCAAGTACAGTACGGAGAACTTTTAAATTACACTGAAACCATTCAGGAGTGTTTTTCTATTGCTCCCTTAGAAATGATTTGGGGGCAGCTGAACGAGGTAATTAAATGGTGGACATGCCCTTGTAAAGAAAACTGAGGTGTGCTCTGTTCTTTTATCCTGGTTGCAGGTACGATGCTAACCATATGTGCACAGTAGCCAGAGAGTCTAGCTGTTAAAGCTGTTAGTCCCAGCCCTACTCTGAAGACTGCTGAGTCATTTCCTTGCCCTAATTTTCCATTTCCATGTCTATAAAATGTAGTCAATAAATAATCTCATTTTCTGGCCCTACTATGAAAATTCTGATAAGGTTGCCTTTCATTGTCTACTCAAAAGCCAACTAGCAGAGATGCACGTCCTAACTTCCTTATTTAATCTAGCTCCACCTTAAGCCCTGCCAACCCCCATCCTTCCTTAATAATCACAAGAGTCCCTTATGACCACCTGACCCACTTTATAGTCCTGAGTCTACCTTTTCAAGTTCATTTCCCCACAACAGAACATGCAAGTCAGGACAGCAGGGAGCCATTGGAGCTAAGGCCAGCTCTGTCCTCAGTGTTGGGCACATAGTTGCAATTAAATAAACCCTTGTTTCATATGAGAATAAACATCCTAACACACTTAATCGTATCTGGCACACAGTAAACAGTCAACGTGAGTTGCATTTATGTGTCTAAAATACCAAGGAGACCACTGGCATCATTCTCTATGTCATCTTTGTCACACAAAGGGAAAAAGGAACTTATACTTATTGCAAAATTCACAGCTTCAAGGAATGCTTACCACAATTCTATGATGTCTTATTATCCCAGTTTTCCGGGGAGTTGCATTAATTCACCCAGGATCGCACAGGGGAGATTTCAAACAAGATCCATCTGACTCAAATGTACTCTTTCCTCAGGGTGAACAGGCTCTCTGCTCTAGGCCATCTTCTCTACAATGAGTTGGGTGAAGCAGATATATCCCCACGTCATCTTGAGGAGCTATCTACTTATTTAGGAGGGGAGGTGATGCAAATGTATGAAAAATAGAGTATGAGTCCTGTGAACGTGAAAATATTTGAGTTTTAGGTCCAAGCAAATGTCAGTTCCATACAGTTCAATCTCATGTGTACCAAGAAGGAAGTCTTATGTTTCAAGTGAGTGGTCCTGACATTCAGAATCCAAGTCAGAGATTCTTCATCTTTTCTGGGTCACAGACATTTTTGAGGAGACATGCCTTTCAAGGGAAAATACATTCTCACTTACTGAAGTGCCATAAGTGTTATGGGGGGGGCTTCTTAGGCCCCCTGGGGATCCATGGGGCTTAGCTGACAACATCTAGTTCCAAGGATGCAAAATTATCTTCGGTGTGACTGAAAGGTGATATATAAAAGGTTCATGGTGTCAGACTTTTAGGACTAAGTGGAAATTTCAAACCTAAATGAACACATTAAGAGGTACAAACTACCAGATGTAAAACAAATAAGTCACGGGGATGTAACATACAGCACAGGGAATATGGTCAATAATATTCTAAGAACTTTGTATGGTGTGTAATCTATAAAAAATATCAAATTACTGTGTTGTACACCTGAAACTACCATCATATTGTAATTCAACTATACTTTAATAAAAATAAATAAATAAAAGTAGCACATCTTTCTTTTCTGATCTAAATGTCTTCTCAAGGGGTCGGCGTGTCTACTGATAGCCATTCAGGCCATAGAGAATAAAAGCAAACTCTCTATTATTTGGAAGGAATATATTTAGCCTGGAAATTCTCCCTAGGAAAATAACAACCACGGTGCCTTTCTTTGGAAAACAAATTGACCTAGTTGATACAAGATTATAGTATTTAATGTCACACTGAAGCCTTGATAAACAATTGTCCGAGCGTTTCAAATCTCACAGACAGAAAAAGTGACTGTGCAGTAGATGGACAGATGGGAAGATCTTGGGCAAGGATTTCAGACCAGAGGCTTGTCCATAATACTTCCCTCCCCGGCTACCAACTACTCGTTTGTCTATAGGTAGGATCCACATCTTTATGATAAGGTTTAGACTACAGGATCTTATAGATGATTGGAAATCACAGGCTACAGTCAGGGGTGCAGAGATCTGCATCACTTTTAAGATAATCAACTCATAAGAAGCCTGTTACACAGTTGGTGGGAATGTTAAGTTGGTGCAGCCACTGTGGAGAGCAGTATGGAGGTTCCTTCCAAAACTAAGAATAGAACTACCACATGATCCAGCAATCCCACTCCTGGGCATGTATCTGGAGAAGACCATAATTTGAAAAGATACATGCACCCCTATCTTCACAGCAGCTCTACTTACAAGAGCCAAGATGTGGAAGCAACCAAAATGTCCATCGACAGATGAATGGATAAAGAAGATGTGGTACATATATACACTGGAATATTACTCAGCCATTAAAAAGAATGAAATCATGCCATTTGCAGCAACATGGATGGACCTAGAGATGACCATACTAAGTGAAGTAAGTCAGACAGAGAAAGACAAATACCATATGATATCAGTTGTATGTGGAATCTAAAATATGACACAAATAAGGTTATATACAACAGAGAAACAGACCCACAAAACATAGAAAACAAACATGGTTACCGAAGGGAAAGTGAGGGAAAGAGATAAATTAGGAGTTTGGGATTAACAGATCACACTACTATTTATAAAAGAGCTAAGCAACAAAGACCTTCTGTATAGCACAGGGAACCATACTCAATATTTTGTAATAACCTATAAGGGAAGAGAGTCTGAAAAAAATAGCTATTTATGTACGTATAACTGAATCACTTTGCTGTACACCTGAAACTAACACAACATTGTAAATCAATTATAGTTCAATTTAAAAAAAAGAAGGCAGATAAAAGGTGGTCACAAAAAAAAAAAAAGGATATATGTAAGAGTCACCACCAAAGCAAAAAGTCACCTGACATTACAGTATGAAATAACAGAAAGTTGTGAATGTAACAGTAATTCTCTTTACCCAATGCCTACATGCACACTTTCACAAGCAACATGTATGTTGTCTGCAATTATTTTCCTTTTTGCTAGGTTATATTTGTTCTGATGGCCTTTACTCAAATGCAATTAGGTGTCTGTTCAGTCCAATAAAAACATTTAGCTTGCTAAAAAAAAGTCATCTGATAAAGTAAAAAAAAAAAAACACAGACTGCCACCAATTAATATGGTAAATATACTCTGCATTTAGACTGTTAGAATACAACTTTTTAATTTTTATTTTATGTATTGGGTTGGCCAAAACCCAAATGAACATTTTGGCCAACCCAATACCATTCTACTTAAACAGTGTGGTTATCAGGTTTTCTTTGCTAACAGAAACAAAATACAAGGTGGGCAGAGCAGCAAACAAGACAGCTGGTCTACCTCATGGTGGCGAGGTGGCTAATGCTACCTCCAAACTCCATGGACCACTTGATACTGTTCCCTGTGGGGAAAGGTTCCAGAATCACTCCAGGTTGGTAAAGTCCAGGCATCAGGGTGAGAAGGTATGTCTGGGCAAGACCTTCCTCCCAGTCAGCTGGTCTGCTGGACAGTGTGGTCCCGACAAGAGGAAAGGATTTGCTGCCCTGGGGAAGGAGGCTGAGAAACATGCCAGAGGCAAACCACTCAATGAAAAGCACAATGTCAAGGGCACAAAAGGACAGCGGGTCTGGAAGGCATGACGCCATCTCCTTAGAGCAAATAGTTTCCTTTCATTATTAACTCCACCTCCTGCCCATGTTCTAGAAACCAGAAACCCAAAACCTGGAACAAATCTCAAGAGAAATCAAATGCGATGTGATGCAAGAGAAACGAGGAAATGTTACTTTCCAACATTTGGACTGTGCTCCCAACAGGCATTATTCTTATTGAAGACTGAGAAGAAAAACCACGAGACCCCCTACGTTTCTTCACCTCTGCTATGATGCGTAAAGGCTTGCACGAGTCATGTCTCATGCTCTTAAATTCTCAACACTTCACACAAATACATATTTTAATAATTCACTGAATAATTTTCCAAACTAACTCCACACACACACACATACACCCTCTTTTTTGACCTGAACTCACCCGAGGGGATCCTATGGTTCTAATATTCTGTAATTTGGCAAAAAAATGATCTCTCTCAGGCATTTGTCAATCCAGATATTACTTGCTAAGAAATATTTAAGATAAATGAGTTAAGCATCAGAAACACAAAGATACATCAAAACACACACACACACACACACACACAAAACCCCTTTATCTGTCTCCAAAAGAAAAAAATTCTCTCTCTCTCTCTCCTGCCTCTCTCTCCTTCCCTCTTCCCTCCCTCCCTCTTCTCTCTCCAAAAAAAGAAAAAAAATGAACAGGAAAAAACCTTTTTACTGGATTTAATAAATGACTGGGAGCTTCCCAGATGGAGAGTGGGGTGAGGACATCTGAGTACAGCTCATCCGAAGGAAGGCTGGGGGCGTACGGGAGAGCAGGGTGTGCTCAGGGGCCTGTGAGCTGTGTGCTCCAAAGCACAAGATCACAGGGTAGATGGGAGAAAGTGGAGGGAACCCAACTGGAAATGGGAGACACGGGCATATCTTAAAGCTCCTTCTGTCTTGTGCAGGGTTCTCCCAGGTGGTAAACAGGGAGCCACTGGAGAGATTCAGTCATGATTTGCCTCCAATTAGGAAATGAAGTCATCAGCTCTGAGAAGCTGGAAGATGCTCATGATGGGAGCATGGAGGATGGACTGGAGGGGCAGCAGTGACAAATTAAGAAGCCACCCAACTGAGATAATGCAAACTAGAAGAACAGCAGTCCCCATGGGCATTGAGCAGGGAGCACGTATTCAGGGATCTTTCCCAGGGTAGAAATGATGGGATAGCGAAGGCCATTTACATGAGAAGTAAAACACAACTGAGTTCATATCTTGGACATGTTGATAGATTGGGTACCAATGACCAACCTGAGGGTGCAGAGAGGAATAGGTTTTAGGAGAAAATAATCTGTCAACATATGGACATGTTGAGTTTGGAGGGTCTATGGAACCTTCCAAGAGAGGCTTCTAAGAGCATTGAAGGATGCAAACACTGGAAATGAAGTTGGTAGTCTGGGCTGCAAATAGAGACAAGAATCGTTCACACAGAGGTGGCAGCTGAAGCTATGTGGATGGAAGGAATCACTCAGAGATGAAAGATCAAGAGGAGAATGGAGACAAGAACAGAATCTGGGCGAGGCCAATATTTACGAATAAAATCAGAAGAAAGTGAAGGACCTCTCAAAATTGTGGAAGAGAAACAGAAGCAGACTGACAGGCATAGAGAACAGACTTGTGCTTACCAAGGGGGAGGAGGGGTTAGGAGGGAAGGATTGGGAGTTTGGGATTAGCAGATACAAACTAGTATATATAGGATGGATAAACAAGGTCCTACTGTAGAGCACAGGGAACTATATTAAATATCCTGTGATAAACCTCAGTGGAAAAGAATATAAAAAAGAATATATACACGCATAACTGAGTCATTCTGCTGTAGAGCAGAAATTAACATAGCACTGTAAATCAACTATAATTCAATAAAATACGTTAAAAAAAAGAATTGCGGAATAGAACCAGAACATAGCGATACTATGAAAACCAAGGAGGGAAGACAGGGCAAAAGTGACAAGTGCCCATAAAAATGAGATTTTTAAGACCATGACTAAGGAGTTGTCACAGGGTTTGGCAGTGTAAACTTTCCTGGTCATGCTGCAATGAGATTATTTAACATGAGATGGGGGAGGGGAGCCAGTTTGGAGGAACTGGAAGGGGAAGAATGAAGTGAAAATTGTGATTTCAAAGAATATGACTATTAATGGAAGGAGAAAGATATGTCATCATGTAAAATGGTGCAGCCACTATGGGAAACAGTATGGAAGTTCATCAAAAAACTGAAAAGAGAGCTACTATGTGATCCAGCAATTCCACTTCTGGCATTTGTCCAAAGAAAATGAAAACACTAATTCGGAAGGATATCTGCACCCCTATATTCACTGCAGCACTATTTACAATAGCCAGGACATGGAAGCAACCTAAATGTCCATCCACAGAGAAATGGATAAAGAAGATGCGGTATATATATGCAGTGGAATACTACTCACCCATAAAAAAGAATGAAATCATGCCATTTGCAGCAACATAGATGGACCTAGAGATGGTCATACTGAGTAAGTCAGAAAGAGAAAGACAAATACCATATGATATCACTCATATATGGAATCTAATTTGAAAAATGATACAAATGAACTTATTTACAAAAGTGAAACAGACTCACAGATCTCAAAATCAAATTTATGGTTACCAAAGGGGAAACATGTGGGGAAGTGATAAACTGAGAGATTGGGATTGACACACACACACACTACCATATATAAAACAGATAACCAATAAGAACCTACCGTAGAGCACAGGCAACTCTACTCGGTACTCTGTAACGACCTTTATGGGAAAAGAATCTAAAAAAGAGTGGATATACGTGTATTTATAACTGAGTCATTTGCTGTACACCTGAAACGAACACAACATTGCAAGTCAACGATACTCCAATAAAAATTTTAAAAAAAAAGAAGTCGGAGTAGAACTTGGACTTCAGAGATGATCTCCAGGGTGATGATAAAGACAGCTCAATGTTGGGGAAGGGGTTAGGAACAGAAAGGGGAGAAGTCTGAGGAATGATAACGTCCTAATGAGGATGTGGGAGATGGCTGAAATCTTCCAAACAGAGATCAAGAAGCTTATATGTGTCCATCCTTTCTAGTTTCTTTGAGTCAATGTTGATTTCAGAGACAGAAAACCAATGTTTCAACATTCCTATTACGGACTTCCCTGGTGGTTCAGTGGTTAAGACTCCGCGCTCCCAACGCAGGAGGCCTGGGTTTGATCCCTGGTTAAGGGAACTAGATCCCGCCTGCCATAACTAAAGATGCTGCAGGCTGCAACTAAGACCTGGTGCAGCCAAATAAATAAATAAATATTTTAAAAAAAAACCCATCCCTGTTAAAGGACAGAGGGACCCTCATCCTTTAGTTGTATGATGAAAGCACCCTTGCTCCAACTATTTATGTTATAGGCGGAGTTTCGGGCATTTATTGTTATCTGAGGTTCCCCTAGCCAGAGTTCACACTGCATTATTCCAAGTCTGGACAGAGACTCTGTTAACACAGGCTCGGGGAGTGCTTCCCAACATTTTCAATACCGTCTCTGAAGATGCTCCTAGTTTGCTGGACCACTGAAGCACATGGCGCCTGGCACAGAGCAGGGCCTGAAACATGCTCTGGTTGATGATGTGGATCAAGGCAGACTTCAGAAAGCTAGCGATGCTGATTTACGGTGCCCTTTCTCAGGGGTGACGGACAGCTCAGGACCACTCTTCTTTAAAGGATCTGAGCCAGGCAAAGGGCAGGGTCAAGGAGCAGCCCACACACTGCAAGGTTAACCTGGAAGAGGGTGAGGGTAGCCTGGGGGGTTTTAGAAGACCCAAGCACTCGGCTTGGGCGTGCTCTGCCATTTCTTACTTAGCTCCAGTGTCTTTATTTTTTTTAACTTTTTACTTTATAGTGGAGTAGAGTTGATTAACAATGTTGTGTTAGTTTCAGGTGTGCAGCAAAGTGATTCAGTTATACATAGACATGTATCTATCCTTTCCCTTTTAGTTGTCTGGGTTGTTACACGGGTTCCTGGATGTGACACACGGGCTATTTCACAGCAGCGCTGTAAAAAGCAAGCCAGGAAACTCACAAAAGGACTAAAAAATTTTAACTAGTATTGTTACCACCTCTATTACTATTACTTGCTGGAGGGTGGAGTACGTTTCCATAAAGCTCAGAGGGAATCTGTCCAACAGACTGGATGCTGCTGGAATTATGAGAAGCATGCAGATGTGCGTCAACTCCCTAGGTCTGGGAAAGACAAACTGATGTAGAAGTTAGAGTGGCTTGGGGAGGCCAGGGAAATAAGGTTTAGGGAAGAAAGAAAATGTTTTCATGTGTAATGGCTGCTTTCAGGATATGAAATATCATTCTTGAAAGCTAAGATGTTATAAATTATGTAGTACATTGCTCATTTCTCCAAGGACTGAGCCAAAAGAAGCAATGAATAATAGGAAACATTATAATAAAACAGAACTACATGCAAGCCATAGGGTCCCCTGAGTTGATTCCCCTGAAACGACGAACCACAGGAAAACTTCTGGGAACTTCTGAGATCCCTTGCCCAAATCTCAAAATCAGAGTGATGGATACAATCCATCAATCTTTCTCCGTACTGTTAAGGGGTTGGTCTCCTTTATTGCAATGTATGGCTTCCCTCACGCACAGAAACTTTGACTAAATTGATCTGGGCAGGTATTATCCCATCAGCTGTGTCCAAATCCTAACCTGTGTTATTCTTCTCTGACCTATTAAAATACCTGCTCTGTCCATGGGTTCTCACACACACATAGATCTGCAGAGCTTTCAGTATGATCTTAAAAATATTCACATTTATTGTGAAGAATTCAAAAAGTGCATAGGCGTAGGAATAGTTACAGTTTTCACTTTCTCTGCCAATCTCTACCTCTCCCCAGTGCAGAATACCTTACTCCACTTCATAGAGGTAAAAACCGTTAAGGCGTTTCTGGGCTTTTTTC
This sequence comes from Delphinapterus leucas, assembly GCF_059928025.1. Taxonomy (NCBI): domain Eukaryota; kingdom Metazoa; phylum Chordata; class Mammalia; order Artiodactyla; family Monodontidae; genus Delphinapterus; species Delphinapterus leucas. The sequence continues at coordinate 130,647,385 of NC_143150.1, read as the reverse complement.
TAGGCAGTGACATGCACAAACATATTCATGCATGGAACATTTTAAATATGTATGTGTACCTACATGCACGTGCATGAATTTGTATATACGTACATACACAAGTAACTCTCTATGCACATACAGATTTCAGAGGTTTATATGAATATTATGTATCTTCATATTTTGCTTCATTTCTTCCCTTTCAAGTGAAAACTAGTTTATAAGTGTACACAGTAATTCATTTACTCATTCCCTGATTGAGAGAAATTTCAGTCTCAATAGACACTGAGGTCCATGCATGCTACAGACTGAATATTTGTGTCCCCTCAAAATTCGTATGTTGAAATCTAATCCCCAGGGTGATGGTATTTGGAGGTGAGGTTTTTGGAAGGTCATCAGGTCATGAGGGAGGAGCCCCCATGAATGGAATTAGTGCCCTTAAAAAAGAGATCCCAGAGAGCCCCCTCACCCCCTCCACCATGTGAGGACACAGTGAGAAAATGGTCTCTGTGAACCAGGAATCAGGTTCTGACCATATACCAGATCTGTTGGCACCTTGATCTTGGACTTCCAGCCTCCAGAACTGTGAGACATAAATGTCTGTTGTTTATAAACCCCCCAGTCTGTGGTATTTTTGTTACAGCAGCTCAAATGAATGAAGACAGTGAATCTTTGCACTTAATTATATAGGATAGATTCCTGGGAGAGAACTGCTGGAGAGAAAAGTAATCTCTTTTTAAATTTTAATATATAATACCCAATTTCCTTCAAAGTTCTCCATCAGTCCATCCACCCAACTACCAAAGTGTGAGAATGCTCATTTGACCACGCCCACAGATAAATGAATTTAGCTTTGCCATTAAGCTAGGCAAAAGTATACCAGCATAAAGTAAAATAAAACAAAATTGATTTGCCTTTTTCTTTAAATATGAATGGGTTCGGGCATTTCTACTGACGAGTTTTAAGACGTTTTACCTCTTCAACTATGAGCTTCCTAATAGCTCTGACAGAGTCACTCGCAAGCTATTCCTCTATGTATTTTTGGTGCTATTTAATTTCCTGCTTTTATTCTCAACTTGCTGTTCTTATCTACACACAACTTCCATACCTTCCCGGTAGCATTTCTCTGTCTACAATTCACAGTGGGGCAGGTATTTTGCACAAGCCAAAATTTGCAAATCCAGGAGGGGGAAAGGTGAAAGATGGCCAAAAATGCCAACTAAAGCAGTTTCGTTTTCTATGTGACATTTGTCATTGCTCCACGCATGGAACGTTTTAATTTGCACATCCGACATTTTTAACAATGGCAGCAAATGCCAAGAGGAGATGTTACTGTCTTCACTTTGTATCCTGACGCCCCTGCAGATGCCATTTTTCACGGTCCACGGCTAGAGTTTACGATAAGACCATCAAGGTGCCTGAAACTAGCCATCAATATGTGAACAGTTTTCCATCAAGGGGAACGGGAGGCACACGTATGGCACCGTGTCGGGGAGCGTGCCTGCCTTCCTCTGCTTTTATTCAGGAACGGTGCTGCATGATACCACACAACTTGATCCGTGATAAAAAGGAAATCAGCTCCCAATATGGTGTTACGTAGTATAAGCCAAGCAAATCCCTCTATCACCATTTTAAGAACAGAACTATTTTATGCTATTAGGTGACTAAAGAGGGCTTGTGGAAGTCTTTCATCAATGACCCTTAGGGATTTAAAACTGGAAAGGAAAAAATAATCTTCCACTTTCTCCATCCAAGCACCAAAGCTACTATTTTATATGTAGCTTTTTAACCAAAGTAATGATAGATGCTGTTGAGTTTTGAAAATGTTTGATGATAATATAAAAATATATAGATATTGAATATAATGCCAGGTTCACATAGATAATGATTTTAAATTAACGAACACATCTCTTCACAAACAATGGGACAACAATTCACGTCATACAATGAAGAAAAGGAATACGTCTGGTCATTTACATTTGGGTACACTTAACAAGGAAAGAAAAATAATTTAACTGTAAAAATTGTTGTGATTTAAGAATTAATGACCTAAAATGAAGTGTTAAGAAGTGCCTCTCAATTACTTGAACTACATTGTTTTAAGGAGAATAGATTTCTAGTTATATGGACTTGGTATTAAAGTAATTTAACGATACTGTGTAATAATCTAAATGGGAAAAGAATTTGAAAAAGAATAGATACATGTATATGTATAACTGAATCACTTTGCTGTACACCTGAAACTAATACAACATTGTTAATCAACTATACTCCAATATAAAATAAAAATTAAAAAAAAAGATAAAATAAAAAGCCCTGAGTATAAAATAAATAATCTATTTTTTTGAAATATTGAAAAAAATCAACTAACATGGACATGCATTCTAAACTGTGAATTTTCATGTGAAATTAAGGAAAACACAACTATTTAAAAATTTTTAAGTTTTCTAGGAAAACACACCTTGACAATCATTTTTTTTCCAAAATGTTTATCCATTATTTCTTTCATGTATTTTAACTTTCAGTTCATGAAGCTAAAGCATCAGTGTAGGCACTGAGATTTTGTTTTGTTATAAACTGACCATGAAATGCAACCTTTTTTTTTTTTTTTTTGCGGTACGCGGGCCTCTCACTGTTGTGGCCTCTCCCGTTGCGGAGCACAGGTCCAGACGCGCAGGCTCGGCGGCCATGGCTCACGGGCCCAGCCGCTCCGCGGCACGTGGGATCTTCCCAGACCGGGGCACGAACCCGTGTCCCCTGCATCGGCAGGCGGACTCTCAACCACTGCGCCACCAGGGAAGCCCCTGAAATGCAACCATCTTGATGATGACAACAATTATTGCAACGTCAAGAATCCCAGGGATGGAAATTCTCAAAGATGATCATTATTCAGCATAAAGAAATAAGCCATTCTTTTGGTAACTGGCAGGACAGGGCCCTAAGATCTGTTTTGATGCTTCTTAGTAGCCAATCAAGTTAAAGGTTTAAATTACTGCTTTCCAGAAGAAATAAACTAAAGAGATATCACCTTACAGAAGTAAACCATGTACAGCATGTATCAAGTAATGCCACAGATCCTTCAAATTAACAGGAGCATCTGTCATGATACCCGTAAAAGTCCAGGAAACATGAATTTTACATCTAAAATGTTTCACCTATCTTCATTTCCTCATGTATCAGAGGAAGAAGGTCAGCACCTTATATGACATGAAAGGGCAGCACCATCTTGCCCAAACCTACTTTCCCATTGGGGATCCACCATCCTCCCACTGCCCAGAACTATGTACCACCCTGGGTTTGCTCATGCCCAGCATGGGAACTTCACCCCGTTTATTTGTTTGCACTCTGTTCTTTCCACTGAACCCTTCTTTCACTGACTCATCAAAACCTGATTCAGCCATCAAATCTTAGAAGATAACGTACGGAGCCTCCTGTCTGTCTCCACAACTCTTGTTACATGGATTCACACACGACGTATAATGCAACATCTCATTCACAAGACGATCTCAGCCTCAGAACTGTCTTGATCTGTCTTATGACCAAACTCTCTGCCCTACACCACGCCTGGTACCTAGAATGCGATGCATACACGTCTGTTGCCTTGGCTTCGTTTTATCACAGAAGTTAGATGTGAGATTAAAGGAAAATAAAACTACCAACAATCTTTCGGTTATGATCAAAATGCCTTGCTTATACAGGGAAGAAGTAAATAAACCATTTCCTCCAAAAGTATAATTGAGGGAACTTCTCCTTTTGAAATGTTCACCGGGTGACAATGATTATGTCACATGGCATCGGGGTTCATCCTATCTGAGACAGTGATGTAACCCATGGCAACGCCATGCACACATCACGGGGCATTAGTGATGGAGACGGACAGCTGTTTGGCTTTACCATCCAACCAGTCCAGGGGATCACTCCGCTCACCATGAAAAATGTGCTGTATCTCCTTTATCCTAGTTCCAATATCACATTTTCAAAGCTTGCATTGAGTTCTTTTGGTTGTATCCTCACAAATACAGTGGCAAACCAGTAAAATTTGTACAACCCAAAACATGCATGTTTCTGTACTATGTTTTATGATTTTCTATTAACTGCTACCCCCTTAGGTATCCTATTTTAAATTATTATTTATCATTTATATTATTATGTGACATTTATATATTATACAGTTATATTATTTGTTATACATACTATGCTTACTGTTGATATTATCCTACTTAAAATACTACTACTGAGTAATATTTTGCAATGAGAGGACGTCTGTCATGATGGAAAAGGTTTTCAACATCGTATGATCATCAAAGTTTGCCAAGGTCCCTAAATCATTAGCACTTCCCTGATTTTCCTTTCAAATACGTATCATTCCTATGAGCATTTATTACAGAAGATTTTCATAATATATATTTATTTCTTTATTTGTCATATATACATTAACTATTATTGACGTTACCATATTTAAATCATTATTCCTTGAGTAATATACTGCACCAAGCATGACTCTGAGAGGGCGCTTGCCCTAAAGGCAATAGGTTCTGAAATCATAAAACATGAGGTTGCATGCAGTAGATAACAATGCTTTTTTTAAATTTATTTTTTTAAATTGAAGTACAGTTGATTTACAATGTTTTAATTTCTGGTGTACAGCAAATGATTCATAGATATATTTTTTTTCTTTTTCATATTCTTTTCCCTTGTGGTTTATCCCAGGATATTGAATATAGTTCCCTGTGCTCTACAGTAGGGCCTTGCTGTTCATCTATTTTATATGTAGTAGTGTGCATTTGCTAATTCCAAATTCCTAGTTTATCCCTCCCTCACCCCTCTTCACCTTTGGTAACCATAAGTTTGTTTTCTATGCCTGTGAGTCTGTTTCCGTTTCAAAAATAAGTTCATTTGTGTCATATTTTAGATTCCACATACAAAAGATATCACATGGTATTTGTCTTTCTCTGTCTGACTTACTTCACTTAGTATGATCATCTCTAGGTCCATCCATGTTGCTGCAAATGGCATTACTTCGTTCCTTTTTATGGCTGAGTATTATTCCATTGTATATATGCATCACATCTTCTTTATCCATTCCTCTGTCGATGGACACTTAGGTTGCTTCCATGTCCTGGCTATTGTAAATAGTGCTGCTATGAACATAGGGGGTGCATGTATCTTTTCCAGTTATAGTTTTCTTCAGATATTTGCTCAGAAGTGGGATTGCTGGATCATATTGTAGCTCTATCTTTAGTTTTTTGAGCAACTTTCATACTGTTTTCCACAGTGGCTGCACAAATTCACGTTCCCACCAACAGTGCAGGAAGGTTCCCTTTTCTCCACACCCTCTCCAGCACTTATTATTTGTAGACTTTTTGATGATGGCCATTCTGACTGGTGTGAGGTGATGCCTCATGGTGGTTTTGATTTGCATTTCTCTGATAATTAGCGATGTTGAGCATCTTTTCGTGTGTCTGTTGGCCAGCTGTGTGTCTTCTTTGGAGAAATGTCTATTTAGGTCTTCTGGCTATTTTTTTGACTGAGTGGTTTGTTTTTTGATATTGAGCTGCATGAGCTCTTTGTATATTTTAGAAATTAATCCCTTGTTGGTCTCATCTCTCCCAGTCTGTAGCTTGTCTTTTCATTTTGTTGATGGTGTCCTTTGCAGTGCAAAAGCTTGTAAATTTGATTAGGTCCCATTTGTTTATTTTCACTTTTATTTCTATTGCCTTGGGAGACTGACCTAAGAAAACATTGGTACGATTTAAGGACAATGCTCTTTAAATCTCAGTTCAGATAGGAATTTAGAAAAGGAACACTTTTGATGTGAACCTCTACTTGTGTCTGTTGTAATCGTCCAATGTTTTTTTCCATCTGAGTTTCCCGTGCTAGGAGGTGGTCTAGACAGAAACAAAGGGGAGGTTCAACCTAACTTTCCATTCCCTTTCCCAAAGTCTAAGTAAGTCATTAACACCTCTCAGATTTCCTTCCAAAAGGTCTCTTAAATGACTCCATCCGCTTCCCTTCTTGGCCGTTCTGGTCCAGGTGAGCAGCTCCTCTATGCACTAAGGTCATCTCTCCTGGAGACACGAAGCTGGAACATGTTCTAACCTAATTTTGGTTTATACTTTGTCAATATTTCTAATAATCTTAGGGTTGAGCTAAACTTTTAGTGTTCGGTCTTCCCATATTCCACTGTTACTATAAAAATCAATAGATAGGTAGGTAGATAGATAAATAGGCAGATAGATTCCACTATTAATATCGATTATATACTCCACCATTAATATATTTAGAGAAAAGCTAATTAAAATTATTTTCATCTTAAGAAGTCCAAGAAGCTACCAGAAATAATAGAGTATAAGGTCAGCATCACATACCTGAGATGGAAAAATCAGTGAACAATTATAATGCCATATCTTTACTGTCCTATTTACTTTTGCCCATGTTTTTTCTCTTATCACAGCCTCATTTTAAGAGATGTAAAAGTAGTTAATATAATTAGATTAAGGTGCATGCTCATTCCCATAAAACACCAAGTTTATGCTGCTGTATGAGGGGATATAAAAATAGCAATACAATTTCCTCTTTTCTCCATCAGTGGTGGAAGTAAGATTTTAAGATTCAATCAAAGAGCATCTCTAGAAACTGTAAAAATACCAACATCTTATAGTCTTACAACTTTAAAGTGAGTGAAATATCTACAGCAGGGTGTTTACAACATATGGTATATTTTAGAGCAGGGGCTATCAAACAGGGATGAGTTCGCCCCACGGGGGATATCTGACAATATGTGGAGACGTTATTGGTTTTCATAACTTAAGGCGGGGGTACTATGGGGATCTGGTGGTAGAAGGCAGGGACGGTGCTAAACATCTTACGATGCACAAGTAGCCCCTCCCCCCATACTAAAGAACTAGCCAGGGTAAAATGTCAGTAGTGCCAAGGCTGAGAAATCTAGTATTACAGGGAGGAGGTGGAGGGAGGGAGGGAGGGAAAGGAAGGAAGGAAGGAAGGAAGGAAGTGGGGAAGGAGGGAGGGAAAAAGGAGGGAAGGAAGGGAAGGAAGGAAGGAAGGAAGGAGGGAGGGAGGGAGGGAAGAAAGGAAGGAAGGGAAGGAAGGAAGGAAGGAAGGAGGAGGGAAGGGGGGAAGGAAGGAAGGAAGGAAAGAGGGAAGGAAGGAAGGAAGTGGGGAAGGAGGGAGGGAGGGAAGGAAGGAACAGATGGAGAGAGGATGGGGAAATGGAGGGAGAGAAGAAGAGGACAAACAACTTGGAATTATGATAGTCTAATATGTGTAAAAAACAGATCATTTATTCCTAAAAGTAACACTGAAAACCAGAAATTTTCATCTCCATTTTACTGTGAGGACATTAATACCTTGTGAGATCAATGACTTGCCCCAAGTGTTGCCGGTTCCAAGATTCTCCTACCTCAAGACATTCTATTTACATAAAGTCAAGAATGAGAGTCAGTGACTTGACATCCTCACTGCTGTAAGGCTCGTTCTTATGTCTCTTGTCTGTATGTGCCAAAACACAGAACCCTCACAAAAAGAATACACATTTTCATATATGGACACAAAAATCTGGTTTCTAAAAATGCCCCTTCCTTGCAGGATATTAAAGGAGATGCTGCTGACGGTGGAATATCTGCTCCTAGAACTTAGGCATTATGCAAAATCAATACTGGGTGAGTTTTATCCACACACACAAAAATGTAATTACCCTTTTAATGCTATTTTTCTTCTCAACCTCCTATTTGAGATTAATATTCATCATTACAACATGGAGCTCTGTTCCTGCCAACTGCTTATTACCACAAAATCCCTTTTCATGAAACGTATCCTCTTATGGACCTGTATTACAGGGTAAGAGACAGTCCAATTCTGTTCGGAAAAAAATAAGTGGCTCATAGGGTAAGAGCTTATGAGAACTGGTTTTCACACCTGGCTAGGATAAACATCATCATTTCTCCCTCCCTCCCTTTCTTCCTTCCCTCCCTCTCTCCCTCTCTCTCTATGTCTTTCTCTTTCTTTCTTGATATGGTGAAACTTTCTGAAATGAAAAGCTTCCACTTACATCATCAGTGGATAAAGCAACCTTCCAAGAGAACCTCCCTCTGCAGAACAGCTGCACCTGGGTAAGACACGTTCCTAGTGAATTTCCAGGCTTTCTCACACAAGGGAAATATCCAAAGTTGATCTCCCTGGCATATGCTGCCCCAACAGCATGGGCTAAAGAATACGTGAGTGTCCTGAATAATGAGAAAACTGGAAAGGGGGATTTGCCATGAGAGAGCATGTCCATGGTTGCACTGACATCAGGGCATGGGAGCAGGCTCCTGAGGGTAGTCAAGTCAGTAAGGCGGGGGGTGCGTTCTAGCAAGGTAGAGAAGCTGGATCCCCAAACAGGCTCACATCTCACCCTCGAGCTCCCATCAGAAGGACTAGCAAACCTGTCTGGGGAAAGAATCACCAATGGAGTCCTGCAAGTTCCCATACATTAAGAGCAAACAAACATGAACTCACAGTCAGAGATCAGTGAGCACAAGAGCACTGAGACTTTTAAAGTACCGTATATAAACCATCAACAGCTATGCAGGAAATGTTTAAGGCAATAAAGGATGGAATGTAAGAAGATAAGCGAGATGTAGGAAATTACTGGGAAAGACAATGTTTGAAAAACGACTACGTGGAAATGAAACAAGGGGAAACTACAACTGTTGAAATAAACACCAATCCATGGACTAGTCAAAGAGAAGATCAGACACAGAAGAAAAGAGAATAAATGGAAGATAAATCTGAGAAAATTTTACAAAACACAGCAGAGATATGGAAATTAACAATGTGAAAGTGAAATTAGGGGACACGTGTGAAAGTGAGAATGTGTATGATATATGAGGTTCCAGAGTGAGAAAATAGAAAGAACGGAGAAGAGACATTATTTCAACATTCCTTCAATGCCTAGGTGAGTATTTAGAAAGTTCTGGCTTTATATATATGTGTGTATGTATATATATACACACATATATACATATATATGTGTATTATTATTTTATATATATATATAAAATACACACCTGTGTGCATTTAATAACTTGAATAAGTTGAACTATGTTTCCCAAAGTAGATACTTCCTATTATTCATTTATACATACACATCCCAGCACTGAAAGGGGTGACCTTAGTGTGTTTTATAGTTCACAAATAACAGAAATACCCTATTGAGAAGATAAAGCCAATAATGAAAGAATAAAATACTTCTTTTATGACCATCCATTTTTTCAGCCTAGTCGTAAATAAACATCAAACACGTTCCAATGTTCTTACTTGAAAGTTACCAAAGTTTACAATTCTAGTTCTAATCAATATTCTACTGACTGTGCGCCATACAAAGTGATTTAAGGCATGGTCTCAGTCACTGTCAGCATAACCCTCAGAGAAGGCAGGACTCTCTTCTCATTTTACAAATACCACAACTTAGGCACCAACAGGTTAAACAGGTTTTTCTAGAGTCACATAACATGTAAGTTTTGCTACAGAATATTTTATTTTTATCATCGCTCTACCTCAAAGCGTTAGAAATGAAGTAGGGTATCTAAGGGAAGAGAGTTCAAAGTCACTGCCGAATTTCGGACAGCTTTATCTCAAAGCTGTAGGGACCCATTGCTGCTTCCACCAGACCTAAAATTAGAATGACCCCATATACCCAAGTTTGTTTGGGATGGAGGCACTCCCCGCGTCACAGGGCTTTCAGTGTTAAAGATGGGAAAGTCTTACACAAACCATGATAAGTAAGTCATCCTCCTGGAGATTTCCATCGTAGGATGGAGGAGATGCTACAGGGTATGCGTTTCATCTCAAATATGCCTGATAATGGGTGAAGCAAATATCCTGTAGGACGTTTACAAAGAAGATCCCAGGGAATCGATCTCAGGATTAAATAGCTTAAGTCATTAAGTCATTTCTCTTTGTGGTCAGGGACTTGAAGACATAAATTTGGTAAGGGGTCAAAAGGCAGTCTCACAGTGGAAATGGAAATCAGTCCAACCTCTGTGGATACAAATTTGGCAATATCTACACAGATTTAAAATGCCGTTCCAGGTCTAGGATTTTCCCACAAAAACATATAAATACTCCTGGGTTCATTGTCATGGTTTGTGATAACAAGAAAAGTTACTGAGGAGTACACTGTCATGGTTTGCAAAATTAATTTTTTAAACGTATGAAAAAGTAAATGTCCAGTAGTAAGGTGAAGGAACCTTACCAGGGACTGTGGAAGAACCCTCAGCTGTGCGTGTCTGTGTTGAAGTGTGAGGGAAGGCGCGGCTAGGGAGCGTGAAGTTCCCAAGTCAGGGTGTGTGCTTCCAGGATGCAACCCGAGGCGGACCACGTGTAAAGGCGTAGAGTGTTCATGAAAAAAGTTGCATCCAATTAAACAGAAAGAACAGGCAATTGCTTCAAATTTTCAGTGGAGTGTTATTTCCTAGGATACGTTTGCCCTACTAGAACATCCAAAACAGTGCAGTGTTCCACGTTTATGAGGTTTAGTTGTTACATTCTATTAAAAAAGTAGCTAAGGCTTTAAGTGTGTGTGTGTGTGTGTGTGTGATTAAGGTAATGTTGACAAGTGCATAAACGTAGGCTCTGAATTCCAGGTCTGAGTACGCTGTACTCAGGCTTCACACTCTCCATTGCTAACGTTCTACTCTGGAGAATACATGTCACTCTCTACTCTTGAAGCAGGTTTTTAGATGAGTAGGAGGATAACAATGCCATTGAAAAGTAACAGGTTCAGTATGCAATGTCTCAATGCAGTGCACAAATCCGTGCCTGTTAAACTCATCAATGGCACTTTACCTTTCAAGCAATGGCCACCTTAAGGAAGACGGAGCCTTTTCACAATCCTCATTGCTTCAAGACTAAAAGAGTCGTTTTTTGGTTTTTGTTTTTAATATGAAGTGTTATTGTCTGGTTTCTGTAAAGAAGAGATTTTTACCTTTTGAGATGACGTCATATAATTGCAATGACTATCAATAATTATTCAAAGAAATTCATGATCATGTAGGGTTTTAGACCAATTCTACCGACATGTGCTAAGGAATAATAACAGAATTCAATAGGTTATTGGTGCTCCATGTGTCAGAGGACAAAATACTGCCCTCTCAGCTGACAGGAGACACTTCTGGTTGTTACAACTGGGGGGTAGAGTAGGTGTGGGCAGCCGAATCTAGTAGGTAGGGGTCATGGATGCTGCTAAGCAACCTGCAACGCTCAGGACAGCCCCCTCCAAATGTCAACAGCACCCATGTTGATAAGCCCTGCATTTGGGAAAGAAATAGGTGGAAAAATCCCAATGGTCCCTGGCCTGGCTGCACACCTCCCCTGTGTGTAGCATCTGTATCTGGCCATGGAATCTCCAATGTCCAATGATTTGGAGTTTCAGATAGACATCTGGAAATATTCCTCACCATGAAGCTAATTATTCATTACACAAGTGAAAAAATAAAATACAACTGTCTTATATATACAACAATCATGTCTTCCAGCCCAGGAAGAAGCTAAGTTTCACAGACAAATCCAGATTGCAGGGGACATATCTAGTTGACTCCAAATGGGATGCTGCTTCTAAAAGTTCACCCTAGTGAGGGTTTGGAGAGCAGAGAGGTCAACCAGCTGTGAATCTAACACAGTCAAAGCCTGTCAAAGGGCAAGTCCTTCGATCTCCCTCACACTCTGGTTTTTTTTTTTTTGTAATATATATTTATTATTTTTTGGCTGCATCAGGTCTTACTTGTGGCACGCAGGATCTTTTGTTTTGGCAGGGAGGCTCTTCTTTGCGGTGCGTGGGCTTCTCTCTAGTTGTGGCACGTGGGCTTAGCTGACCCATGGCATGTGGGATCTTAGTTCCCTGACCAGGGATCGAACCGGCATCCCCTGCATTGCAAGACGGATTCTTAACCACTAGGCCACCAAGGAAGTCCCTCCCTCACACTCTTTTTTGTGTTGTCACGGTCCATTAACATGGGTACTTCCCTTCTCATCCAGCCACACTGCCTGCATATCAGAGCCAGCCTCTCCCAGGGATTAGCGGCCGAGCTGGAGTTGGAAAATGGAAACAATAATCGCATTATTTGAAATCACTGGCATCAAAAATCCACCCTGGAATGTCCCGAGTCAATGTCAACCTTTACCGTGTCATGCCCAGAATTCACCTAGAATACGCACCTCTTAAAAAAACATTAATGCCGGTAAGTTATCTCCCAGCACAAGGATTGAATGGACAATGCAATCGACATTCTGTTTTGAAAAGGAAAGCTCATGTGTCCCGAGACTCCCCAAATGCCTCTCGTAGAAGAATGGACAGTGTAAGTCATTACGGGAGGAATTTAAGGTCAAAGACGTTAATCTGCTGAGAACCTCTGTCTGTCTGACACCAAAATCTCCTGGACAGAAGCAAGAACATACCATACAACCACGAGAGTGTCATCTTACCAAAAAGGAAACGTTTCAGAAATGGGTGGCTAAAACCAACCAGTTCTGACCCAGAAAAAGGAGGTTTCCGAATCAAGTTATAAATAAAATTAATCCCTGAACTCATATGTTCTACTAGTTATGTAAATACACCTCAAGAATGCTTTCCTGATTCCCGAGCAGCTGGATTCCTATGAAGGACGGAAAGATTCTGTCTAATCACTGGGATCTGAGCTGTAAGTGCATTAACTAGACCTCGTGTGAGTCACTCACCTCACACACGGTTACCTCATCTATTAATGACGGATTCACGCCATCCACCTGCTATGAAGTGAGTTAATACCACTGAAACCGTTATGTGGCAGTTGGGATATTAAAAAGTTCTATAAAAATGTGACCAAAGGTGGTATAACTGAATGAATTTATAAAATGCTGATTTCAAAGACACTTGTCCTTTTAGTCTGTGGAGCTGTATAATACAGGGCTACAGAAGATATAGCACAGATTTTAAGATGTATTTACTTCAAGAAAGGATGACTGTGAAAAGACAGCCTATGGACTGGGAGAAAGTATCTGCAAACGATGCAACTGACAAACAGCTCACAAAACTCAACATCAAAAACACAACCAAACAACTCAATCGAAAACTGGGCAGAAGACCTAAATAGACGTTTCTCTAAAGAAGACATACAGACGGACAAGGGGCACATGAAAAGATGCTCAACATCACTAATTATCAGAGAAATGCAAATCAGAACTACAATGAGGTGTCACCTCACACCGGTCAGGATGGCCATCATCAAAAAATCTACAAACAACGAACGCTGGAGACGGTGTGGAGAAAAGGGAACCCTCCTGCAGTGTTGGTGGGAATGCAAACTGGTACAGCCACTATGGAGAACAGTATTGGATGCTCCTTAAAAAACTAAAAATAGAGTTACCATATGATCTAGCAATCCCACTCTTGGGCATACATCCGGAAAAGACAAAAACCCTGATTTAAAAAGATACATGCACCCCTATGTTCACAGCAGCACTATTCACAATAGCCAAGACATGGAAGCAACCTAAATGTCCACTGACAGACGGATGGATAAAGAAGATGTGGTACATATATACAATGGAATATTAGCCAGCCATAAAAAAGAATGAAACACTGCCATGTTCAGCAACATGGATGGACCTAGAGATTGTCGTACTAAGTAAGTCAGACAGAGAAAGACAAATACCATATGATATGACTTAGATGTGGAATCTGAAAAATAATACAAATGAACTTATTTACAAAACAGACTCACAGACATAGAAAAAAACCTTACGGTTACCAAAGGGGAAAGGGAGTGGGGGATGGATACATTAGGGATTTGGGATTAACAGATACACATTACTATATATTTATAAAATAGATAAACAACAAGGTCCTACTATGTAGCACAGAGAACTATATTCAATATCTTATAATAATGTATAATGGAAAAGAATCTGAAAAAGATACATATATATATATACACACACATATATATAAATCACATACATACATATATAAACGAATCCCTTTGCTGTACACCTGAAACTAACACAACATTGTAAATTGACTCTACTTGAATGAAAAATGTTTCTTTTGAAATTATTGGTCTCAGTGTAGAAGGAAAGGCAAAAGACTCAAGATATCAGGGGTTAAGGATGAGCTAGGTGGAGAGACAAAGAATAATAGTCAACTAAAAGCCATGAAAAGAGTATTCTACATGGTAGAAATCTGGGGAAGTATAGAAATTATTCAATATTATAAAAAAATAAAATCTATACAAACGGGGGGGTTCAGTGAATTTGGCCCTTTGCTATAAAAACCAAAATAAGATGTATAAGACTGGTTTCAATAAGGATTATTAAATTTTAAATACATGACTGTTACTTGGGGATTAATATTTCAGAAGAGACAAATTCAGTAATAATATTAGTATATTAGTTTATCCAATTTTACATCATTTTCAGATATAAAATTTAAGATGTATTATTAGTTTAATTTTAGTTTCAGCAGGAATATGATGACGGTTTATACATGTCTCAGAATTGCAGTCTTATTGTGTGGATACATTTTGATACAGGAATAAATTTAACAAAAGTGGGCAAGATTTCTACATTGAAAATGACAGATTTCCTCAAAATAATTAAGAAGATTCAAATAAATACAGCGCTAAAGCATGTTAATGAATTGGAAGGCTCAACAGTCTTAAAAGTTGTCAAATTATTTAGAGTCATCACCATTTTAATTAAAAATCCCCAAATCCCATTTCTTTGTTAAAAATAATATACATTCTTTAAACCTATATGGTCTTACACAATTTTTGCTAAACTTATTTCCAATATTTTATCCTTTCAGTTGCTATGGTTAATAGTTTATTGTAAATTTCATTTTCCAATGTTTTTTTGTTGAATACAGAAATAAAAATGTGTGTGCATCTTTAATCCTGAGATCTTGCTAAAATCACTTAGTGTTTTAGCTGTTGGTAAATGCCTCAGGAGTCTCTATATAAACAAACATGTCGTCTGCATGTAAAGTTGACTGCACATATGTAATTCCCAACTGCGTATAGGTAATTCTTTTTTTTTTTTAACCTTACTGCCCTGGTGAAGACCTCTGACTCACTGTCAGGTAGCAGTGGGGAGAGTGGACAATCCCTGCCCTGTTCCAGATCTTAAGAGGAAAACAATTAATAGTCTATAATTATGTTTTTGTTGGTTATTCTCTTGAAAATGCTTAATGTTCCAAAACGTAAGCCATAGGACAAATCAAATCTAACAAGCAAGTCTTAACGGTATTGCTGTGATTGTTAACAATTGGGATCCTGGAGACTCCCCCACCCTAATCCCAACCAGCTAGCCTCTCTATGTTGACCCTAGAGCAAAAAATTACGGAACCCCCAAAATGACAGACGTGGTTTAACAAGATGGGGGAAGAGGTAGTGAAAAGCTAAAAATGAAGAGAAACACAGTCAACTCTGAGCTTTTGCCACAGATATGTCCCACGACCTTCACGTACTCTAAGAGGATGACTTTATCACGGATACTCTCAATTTGAAGAAAAATCCACGTCACGCATCAGTTCAGAGAGGCACTCACACACGACAGCTTAGCAATCACACACAAGTCTAATCAGTTCAACCTCAGGCTTCAAAAACATGACAGAAGTCCTCAAATCAGAACTCTTAGCAAGATGCCACCTGAAGAATCAACATCTAGCATTTCAAACACGTGATTGACAAGGTTTGATTGTTTGCCATCTGCCTTTGGAATGGGAAAAAAAGAAAAGAAAAAGGGAACACTTCCACAGTGAGAACTCAGTCACTCTGACCTAAACATGTGAAGAAAAGAAACCAATGGAAAGCTACAAAAGCACCAGGTATGAGGATGAAATTACATGCATTTGAGATTCATGAATCCGGCCCAGCAAAGGTCTTCTGAGAATACCAACTCCCTGACTCAGGCAGCATTTTCTAGCTGCCTCTACATCCCCAAGGCTTTTCATTGGGTTAGATGGTAGCAGGCAACAAAAAATGTTGATCCAAGCATTGAATATTACAGAAAAGAGGACAGGAGTTCAAAGAATCATGTCTGTGCCCTACACTATTAATGGCAGGCAAAATTCAAACATCTGACCCCTCCCCGCTTTTCTACTTTCCCCTCTTTGCCCAGCTCCACCTCTGCCCTTCTACCACACCTGTACTCTCAGATCCTGGATTATGCCAGCCCCTCTCTGACCCCGGGGTCTTTGCACATGCCAGTCTGTCTGCCACCAAGACCTTCCTACCCTAATGACCCACCGCGATCCTTTGGCCTCCCTCTTTTTCTCGTTATCAACGCATGTCCTGTTGACCAGACCCCTGAAATGAGCCCCACCAGCACCAAATACTTACTAAAGTTTGTCATTATCCTTGTGGGTAATTAGTTGATTATTTTTCCTCCAAAACTAGAGTAGAGTTTCTTAGCCTCCCTTGGCGCTCTGGACCTTTGGAGTCAGACAGTCGTCACTTTTTAAAAATTTTTATTGAAGTACAGTTGATTTTCAATGTTGTGTTAATTTCTGCTGTAGAGCAGAGATTCCATTGTACATATATATATATTCTTGTTTCATATTCTTTTCCATGATGTTTTATCATAAGATATTGACTATAATTCCCAGGGCTCTACAGTAGGACCCCGTTTATCCATCCTGTACATACTAGTTTGCATCTGCTAACCCCAAACTCCCAATCCTTCCCTCCCCCACTGCCATCCCCCTTGGCAACCACCAGTCTGTTCTCTATGTCTGTGAGTCTGTTTCTGTTTTGTAGATAAGTTCATGTGTGTCATATTTTAGACTCCACATATAAGTGATATCCTACGGCATTTGTCTTTCTCTGTCTGACTTACTTCACTTAGTATGATCGTCTCTAGGTCCATCCCTGTTGCTCCAAATGGCATCATTCCATTCTTTTTTATGCCTGAGTAGTACTCCACTGTATATATGTACCACACCTTCTTTATGGGTTGGATCATTCTTTCTTGTGGGAACTGTCTGGTAGCTTGAAGGATGTGAAGTGGCATCTTTGGCTTCTACCCACTAGACGCCAGTAGTAAACTAGATGGCAATGCAAACTGTCTCAAGACATTGCCAAGTGTCGCCTGGGGGCAAAATCACCCCTGGTAATCTAAGGTACAAGCTACATTAAATTAGAAACTATGACTGTTTTGTTCAACGTTCTATTCTCAGAGTGTAGCTCCACAGGGAACACATAGGAGGCGCTCATGACATTTTGGTGGGCAAAGGAATCCATCGGAAGTGACCGTGGGTTCATTTCAGATCTGGTTATAGCTGGTGGAATATTCTGGGACAGACAACTCACAGAAGCAAGTTTTATTTTATCAATTTCTACCAAGGTCTGCGCACTGAGTGGCTCTGAAGAATATACAAAAATGCACAAGAGCCTGGCTCGTCTCCTCCCATAACTTCTGTGGTTGCCACAAAGATTCTGTTCTTCCTTCCACTCTACCTGGTTCTTGATCACTCTCCCTGATGGCAGAACACATCTGCTCATTCCCTCGAGTACTCCACGCCACGAATCCATCACCAGGCATCCGCCTTTCAAAGGAGATGGGGATAAGAAGTCCCCTGCCCACTGTGACATCGTGCAGAACGACGGACATCATCATGTCTTGTGCAAAGCAAGTGCTCAGTCAGTATCTGGAGCCCTGGAGTGAACTGAATACATCAGCCGTACTTAGACTTCCACACGAAGGAAGTAAAGGATGCTGGAAAAATGATCAGGGGACCGTGGGATGCAGTCGATATGAAGGGAAGAGACTTGTCTCTGCTTACTTGTTGGGAAAAAATTCCTGCTCCATCAGACTCTCCGAGCTTTGTTTCCGACACCTTTTAAGTCAGGTGAAGGCCTTCCACACCTCGTTCACTGCGTGCTGGGCAAAATCTCTGTGAGCGGCTCGTGCTTTGGTTTTATGAAAACAAAGCCAGGATCTTCAAGTAATCAGGTATAATCATCTGGAAGGATGGAGTGTTAGAAAATACAGCATAATGTATAGATGCACATAAACGTCAATGGGACTTCAGTGGAGGGAGACCTATCTCTACCCAGGAGCAGCTGGCAAAGGCATCTTACAGAGGAGTTATCTGCCGTCAGTCTTTTGTTTTTTTTTTTTTTTAATTTGCGTTCTTTGTCTTTTTTGTATTGTTGAGTAGTAAGAGTGCTTTATTTATTTAAAATTTATTTATTTTTTGGCTGCGTTGGGTCTTTGTTCCTGGGTGTGGGCTTTCTCTAGTTGTGGCGAGTAGGGGCTATTCTCTGTTGCTATGCGTGAGTTTCTCATTGCGGTGGCTTCTCTTGTTGCAGAGCACGGGCTCCAGGTGCGCAGGCTTCAGCAGTTGTGGCACGTGGGCTCAGCAGTTGTGGCTCGCAGGCTCTACAGTGCAGCCTCAGTAGTTGTGGCACACTGGCTTAGTTGCTCCGCGGCATGTGGGATCTTCCCGGACCAGGGCTCGAACCCGTGTCTCCTGCCTTGGCAGGCGGATTCTTAACCACTGCGCCACCAGGGAAGTCCTGCCATCAGTCTTAACGTGTGGGAACGAGATACTGGAAAGCAGGGAGGGGAATCAAGGTAGAGGAACATCAGCCAGACCACAGCGATGACAATATTCTGATTCATTTATCCATCCGTGCACTCCACACGTATTTATTAAGCAATTCATATGGACGAGGAACCACAAGTATGGTACTGAAGAAGAAAACAAAACCCTATCGCCTTGGAGTGTAGATTCTGGGGAGGACTGGCAGAGAGGACACACACATACAGTAAAGTGCTCGCTCTCAGGAAAGATGAACGCCTTCATCCTGGTCCTACTCTACATCATCCCCATGACTGACATGTTTACACCTGACACAGACTAGAGACTGAGTGTATTTCAGAAGACAAGGGACTTGTAGGAGCCCCAGGCAGCAGGCAAATTGTGTCATCCAGCGGGGGCATTTGAAAGGAAGAGGGGCATGCGGCTAAGTGAGAAGAAAAGAAAAAGAAAAGCAAAGATAAGCAGAGCTTTTTAAAAGGGAAGGCTGATGTGGCTGACACAGGGCCCTCACGTGACATCTGTCACGGTAATCTTATTTTCACATCAAATATTCAGGGATGGATAGATATGATAGAGATGATGGATGGATGGATGGATAGATAGATACGTAGATAGATGATAGATAGACAGATACATAGATAGATACCTAGATAGATAGATACAGAGATAGATGGATAGATAGATACAAAGATAGATAGATATGATGGATAGATGATAGATAGATAGATATGATAGAGATGATGGATGGATGGATAGATACACACAGACGTATGTATGCCTGTGTTTGTAGATGAGATCATATATATGCAAATATAGAATCCTGTATACACATATGTATTCATAGAGTATATATGTAAACTTACATACATATATACATACATATATGCATACACAGGATCATGTATGTGTGTGTGTATATAGTGTTACTAGGTTACTTAACAAAGCCCTGTAACTCACGTGCTCATCTAAATTTACAGTACATGTATAGAGACTCATTCACGTGCAGAGAGGCTACTTATTAGACAGACAGGGCCAAGATATTCAACCAATTCTGTAAGTAAATACTCGATCATCAGCAAGTCCCTCAGCTGACATCACGTAAGGGTCTGACTTGCTGTCTGAGGAAGCTGCGGACTTTCTGTTTTGGGAAATTATTAAGGTTTGAAAAGACAAGAGAGCACTTCCCGGAAGTATGCAAGGCTCAGCTCCAGGGGGTACGAGTCGGGTGTCCCGAGGCCCCTTCCTTTGGAGGCTTTCTGATACTAAACCCAAAGGAGTAGATATTCATTGAGGCGAATGTTAAGGTTTACTTACTTTGGTTACACACATAAAATACTTATCGACACAAAACAAAGGAAAACAAAATGACATCGTGAAGCTCATGGGGTCGCCCGCTCTACGAGGTCGGGTGATTTGCCCGCTGTCTCCCTCTCTCCCTGGAGGGCGCCCTGGACTCTAATGGATCCTTCCCTCCAGTTCCTCAGAGTTGGTACAGATTCCAACTTTCCCTCACCCTTCCTCGAGGCTGAAAATCCAGCTTAGGGTAACTGGTATCCAAGATAAACGCTTCCCCCAAAAGGGTCAGGACCCTGAGGCGAAAATAAAAGTGGTTACACGTCATTCCGGATGGTCTGAGACTCAGGAAGCAGGGAGAGTTCACGAGCCCAATGTCACTGCCTGCAACGTCTGCCCAGCTGTCTTACAGCGGACGGAACCACCCGTGCCAGGTCTAACACTGCACTGACGCAGAACGCGAGCATCGTCACCAGGACGGACAGGTGGTCTGCCATCGGGACACAGGGCTTTCCTGCAGGATACAGTTACAGGAGGCCACCTGCTAAGTGCTTCTTCTCGCTACAGCTCAACACCTGCGAAACTGGATTTCAAGACGTGAATGCTTCGGGGTCGGGGAGGGAAGGATTGCGAGTTTGAGGTTAGCAGGTGCAAACTAGTATATACAGAGCAAATACACCACAAGGTCCTACTGTAGAGCACAGGGAACTGTATTCACTTTCCTGCGATAAACCGTATGGAAAAGAAGATGAACAAGAATGTATATATGTGCAACTGAGTCACCCTGCTGTACAGCAGAAACTAACACAACACTGTGAATCAACTAGACTCCAATAAAATAAATTTTTTTTAAAATGTGAACACTTAATACGTCATTATTTTATTTCAAAGTGCTATCGAATTTTAATTTTAAACATTAATACTTTATAGTCCAGCACTGCAGGGAAATCCACACTATCTCTACAGTATGTGAACTGTCAGGGTGTTTCTACCCAAACTGTAAGGTTGGTATACTACACTTATTCCAGAATTGTGTGCCTATCAGAAAACAATAGTTATGGACTGTATCTGTGTAAGGGGTGTGTGTGTGTGTGTGTGTGTGTGTGTGTGTGTGTGAGGGATGCCTTTGTGTCTGAGTGGAATGGGTGTAGGAGCGCTCTGTGTGCATGCACGTGGGAATGCGTGTACGTGTTTGTGTGTTTGAGTGCTCTGTGTGTGTGTGTGTATATATACATTCCTACTCACTTTAAAATCTATTCAATGTTTTTCAGATACTACATAGATCTCCACTTTAGATTCCGAAACTTGTAGCATTTATCCTAAAATTCACCTCCTCTGCAAACTATTATAATTGCACATTTATTTTCTATGTATTCATAACCAGCTTAAATGCATTCTTGGAATTGCAAGTACCTACACATTTCTAGAAATACAGCGAAGAAACCTTATGTTTCCAAATGAGTAAAGAGAACCTACTGCAGAGCTGTGAAAGCTGTTAGCTTTCTTTGTAATGTTCCGTAAAGGCTTCAGACAGTATTACATATGGAGAAATATACTGTTCGCTACTTTCACAGGTGGGTCATCTCTAACTACATGTGCCCCTGAGCTGGCCTGGGAGGGTTACATCTGAGCGTATTCATCACATGTCTGTTTCCTTCCTCCTCTTCTCTCTCACTTGCATCCTGCAGGTCTTTCTGAGAAAGATACCCACAGGAATGCCTTCAGGACCTGGTTTTCTCCTGGGGATGTTTACACGATGAGACTAGTGTTAGGACAAGAAGAGAGGAAGAATGCACAGTTAAAGGGAGAGCGATGATAGACCATCTGGAGACACCCAGAGGTCCCATCACCCCTGGTTCTCTACATATTTCCGGGGGACACGCACTGTCACTGGTAGGTAGACAGTTCTGAGCCACCTGCATGGCGGGCAAGGTACAAAAAACAACTTATATGGGGATGGAAGAGGGATCAATGACCCTCACGCACCGACCCAAACGGAAACAGATCTAGTGGGTGAATCGAAAAGGGTAGGCACGAAACACAACCGTTAGACATGTGTGCTGCCTGAGCTGGAGCAATAATGCACATAAGCGGGAGCAGAAATTGGATTAACAAAACCAAATCACTTTAGAGCATTTAATCAACGCTAGTTTACAAATACCTGCGAGTGTCTACCTCCGTTTTATAGGAACTTAACTAATAGCCTCATACGTGTGAGTCTATCCACATACGGCTTAGAATATGGAATAAAATGTTTAAGCTGATGTGATCTAAGGAAGTCAAACCACAGCCAAAAACAGTGGCTTCAAAGAAGTCTTGCGTTAAGACTGTAGGTTAGCGTGTTTTAAATAGACTAATGGCCGAAAGATCCTCTGTGCTCCCCTTAGTTATGCCCCACCCCCCGCCGAAATCCCTGGCATCCACTGATCTTTTTACTCTCTTCATAGTTTTGCCTTTTCAGACTGGCTTCTTTTGCTCAGTGAAGCTCATTTCTTGTGAGCAAAGAATAATATCCCACTATGTGAATGTACCACAGTTTATTTATCCATTCACCTACTGAAGGACATCCTGGTTGCTTCAAAGTTTTGGCAATTACGAACCAGGCTGCTATAAGCATTGGTGGGTGGGTTTTTGTGTGGACCTACGTTTTCAACTTATTTGGATAAAGGCGAGAGAGTGGCATGGACTTATATACACTACCAAACGTAAATAGATAGCTAGTGGGAAGCAGCCGCATAGCACAGGGAGATCAGCTCGGTGCTTGCTGTCCACCTAGAGGGGTGGGATAGGGTGGGAGGGAGACGCAAGAGGGAGGGGATATGGGAACATATGTATATGTATAGCTGATTCACTTTGTTATAAAGTAGAAACCAACACACCCCTGTAACGCAATTATACTCCAATAAATAATTTAAAAAACAATGACTTTCGAATCCTCTTATTTTTAGCTTATCTGTGCCGTTTTGTTTCAGATGTGCCTTTTGTAAGCATCATATAACTTGGCATTTTTAAAAGCCAGTTTGTGGAGAGACAGATAATGAAGCAAATATAGCAAAATATTTATTGCAGAATCTAGGTAGTATGTATATGAGTGTATACTGTATAATTCTTTCCATTTCTCTGTATGTTTGAAAAACTTCATGAGAAATGTTGGGGGGAAAAAATGAAAAAACAAAAAAAATTGAAATAAATAAATATTGTATGTGAACAGATGTAAGTGGGTCCAACCCTCCTTGGTGCTTCGGCAGTATCATCTCACCTGTCTTATTAAGTAAGTTATTACTTTCTTAATCAACGCAAATGGGGAAATTACCATCTTGCTCTAACTGCCGTGGAATCCCAGAACCATCCCTTGGATATCCTTCCCAACAATGAAGCGGGAGCTTAATTTACAAAGTGAACTCCCGTGGAGGCTCATCCCACACCTTTCTCCACAAGGAAATGTCATTACGTTGATGGGTGCCATGTCTATTTTTCAGCTTGCAAAACGTTCTATAAACACCGCCCAGACATTAGTCCTCAGAACTCAGGGAGGGAGACACATTACTTGCCACCTTTTGGAAATCAGCAAATATGACTTCTTACTGCAGCTACTGCATGATTTCCAGGCTCTGTTGCCTCTTTCTGCACATCTTATGTGTCCACTTGACCACTGACCACCAAGACGCTGGACCTGGTACCTCAGGTCCACCACCGGTGATCTAAAACCCTTGAGGATGAAGATGCTTTGGGGGAAAAGGAGGGAATTTAGAAGTTTTCACTTTTTTCATGCAGAATTGCAACAGCCCTACAGGAACCTGGAACCTCATCCCGTAATCAAATTCATTACTAATTCCACAGCAAACTATCTAAATGTCCACCACAAGTTGGAAAATAAAGACCGTTAATTGACATCTGTCAGGTCGATTTTGCCCTAAATGAGTTATAAGATCATTTTCACGTTTTGAACGGGTTTTGATCTCAAATTGTGCACAAGGGACTCAGGAGGTATATATCTCCTGATCTCCAGGGGCCAGTCCTAAGAAAGCAGGCAAAGTAAGCACCCAAGAACATCCCATTTAGAAAAAGGGCTTTAGGTTAGGATCATCGAAGTTGGTTTAACACCTTGACAGTGAAAAGCCGTGCACGCTGCATGGGATCTGTTATGATGGATATGAATAATTAATTAGGCCATATGAACTTTCTCCAATCATACTGTAAACACACAAAGAGGTGGGAAGCAGCAGTGGTCAGGGGCACAGTTATCCCTGCCTCAACACTTCCTGCATCTGAGCCCCTGAACAGAACATAGGACCATTCTGAGCCTCAACTTCACCTCTGCAAAGGACAAGACACACGTAGCAGAGGACCCCAAACCACTGGTTAATTGTTCAAATAGACGGAAATGAGTGATCCCCAACTTCCCCAGGTTGTAAGTGTACTGAACACAGTAAGCCCTGGAGCAATGGCAGCTGATGTTGCTATTGTTGTTATAGTAATATTTTCATTATTCTCTGTGATTAAGTTTTAGCAGCATCCAGAAAACTAGACGTGGAATCAGAAGACCAGGGCTTATAATAAATGCTGGAATGGGTGTGAAGAAAAGGGACCCTTTGTACACTGTTGGTGGGAATGTAAATCGGTGCAGCCACTACGGAGAACAGTATGGAGGTTCCTTAAAAGTCTAAAAATAGAGCTGCCATGTGATCCAGCAATCCCACTCCTTGGTATATATCCAGAAAAGGTGAAAACGCTAATTCGAAAAGATACATGCACCCCAATGTTCACAGCAGCACTATTTACAATAGCCAAGACATGGCAGCAACCTAAGTGTCCACTGACAGATGAATGGATAAAGAAGATGTGGTACATATATGCGATGGAATATTACTCAGCCATAAAAAAGGAACGAATTAATGCCATTTGCAGCAACATGGATGGACCTAGAGATTATCATACTGAGTGAAGTAAGTCCGAAAGAGAAAGACAAATACCATGTGATATCACTTATATGTGGAATGTATAAAAAGGATACAGATGGACTTATTTACAAAACAGGAGCAGACTCACAGACATGGAAAACAAACTTACGGTCAGCAAAGAGATAAATTAGGAGTACGGGATTAACAGATACACACCACTAACACAGATAAACAATAAGGATTTACTGTATACCACAGGGAACTATATCCAATGTCTTGTAATAATCTATAATGGAATAGAGCCTGAAAAAAATACAACATAACTGAATCACTATGCTATACACCTGAAACTAAAACAACATTGTAAATCAACTATACTTCAATTAAGAAAAAAAAAAAAAAAAAGAAGACCAGAGTTTACATCCCATCACGTCTTATTTCCATGCGGCCCACTGGGAAATTGATTTCCCTAAGACCATCTCCTCCTATGTCAGCACCAATGGACTCAAAAGAGCCTTGTTTACTTGCCCTGAAAGTCAGTTCATCGGGGCCCTGATTCCTTCGAGAGACGGTGACAAGCAACGGGAACAGAAAACGCGTTTCCTGGCGTTTCTGAGGACATGTGAAACATCCAGTCTTCAGGCAGAACTTTCATTTCTCTTTAAGACAAACTGGAAATTAGAACACCTTGAAAGGAAGGAGTTTATCTAAGGCTGGGCTTGCCTGGTTACTATTTTTGGCCATATACTCAAGTCACTCCTTCAAAGTGAGGCTGTCTCTCGTTTCTGTCAAGGGATCTGCTAAAATACTGGAAGATTTTTTGATTTTTTTTTCATTTTATTGGAGTACAGTGGATTAACAATGTTGCATTAGTTTCAGGTGGACAGCAAAGTGATTCAGTGATCCATAGACATGTATCCATTCTTTTTCTCATATAGGCTTTTTTGATCTTCTCACTGTCTAAAACATGAAGCTGCTTTGGGGACTTCCCAGGGCCAGAAGCACTGCTTCCCTAACCAGAAGGCTATGGTGACAGATCAAAGAATCGCCATTGAAAACACGTGCAGACACCTGGAAGAAACTGAAGAATTCTTGGAAGTCACTGTGGTTCGAACGACCTAAATTCTGAAGTGTGGATTTATCGTTTAGCCTCTCCTGACTCACACAGGGGCCCACGGGTCTAAGGACAAGTCAGTGATGAGCCCGAACTCAACACAAAGCATCTTTACGGTGAGCTTGAATTCGACACAAAGAATCTATTAGACTTTGATACATCTGAGCCTCACTCAACCACAGCAAGCAGTTCTGGCTTCACTGGAGAGGTGCACTGGTTACCTCCTGGCCACCCGGCTTTTTTCAGCCATTCTTGTGGTAACCGAGGCTGCCCAGGCTTCAGCCAGCTTTCTGGAGGTGCAAACTCATCTCGCACCTGCAAACCTGTCTCTCTCTTCACGCCCTGAGGTTTCTCTGATGACTCCCAGGGAACCCCTGTGGAAACCTACTTCCACTGCCCAACAGGCTTGGGGGAGATCACCCCCAGTGGACTCACGAGAGAGGAAAGTTGTTGAGGAAACGGTCACTCCATTTTTCCCCTGGGAAGGTCCTTCAGGCCGCTGGGTCCCTCATTGCTACGCTTGATATGTTATTCACAATGAACTCGTACAACATTTTCCCCTAGGCTTCTGCTTTTAGGGGAACCTGGGCTAAGAACCTACTCTTCAAGTCAGCATTTTCTGTATTGCCACGAAAATAAAAAATCAGGAAGGATTGGATTTCCGAAGTGACAGCCACATAGCCACGTCAAACACCCAAGTCTCATTTTGAATTGAACTTCCAGGCAAATCCAGTTTTCACTAAAATGTAAGTGTACGTTCACTTCTTATGGAACTTGCACTGGGAGTCATTGTTTCATAAAAAGATTGTTAGCGCATGCGTGCAAAATAGGATTCCACTCCTGGTTATATATCCAAAAACACTAACTCGAAAAGAAACATGCATCCCAATGTTCATAGCAGCAGTAGTTCCAATAGCCAAGACATGGAAACAACCTAAATGTCTGTTGACACATGAATGGATAAAGAAATGTGGTACAGGTAGACAATGGGATATTACTCAGCCATAAAAAAGAATGAAATAATGCCGTTTGCAGCAACATGGATGGACCTAGAGATGATCATACTAAGTGAAGTAAGCCAGATGGAGAAAGACAAATACCATATGATATCGCTTATCTGTGGTATGTAAAAAATAGAATAAACTAGTGCATAAAACGAAAGAGAAGCAGACTCACAGAGATGGAGAAAAACGAATAGTTACCCCTGGGGAGAGGAAAGGAGGGAGGGGCCAGATAGAGGCAGGGAGAAAAAAATAGTTATTATGGGATTATATGAAATCGTGTGTGAAACCTCTAAAAACTGTAAAGCACTGTAGAATTTAAAGAATCTTTAATTCAATTAAAAAGAAACAGAAAAAATAAATTAAAACACAAGAGCAGAGGAAACATAATGCTTAGATGGAGAAGTCCCTTTTCCAGACCATCCAAGGTATTGACTGCAGAATTGTGTGTGTGTGTGTTTATTGCCTGGTACTCCCATCCCTTCTCATCTCTCAGCTTTTGGCCAAAATTGTTCTTCCTCTAGGAAGCCCTGCAGGCTGTCTCCAAGATCAGCTCAGATGTGGCTACTAGCTGCTCCCAAGCAGATCGTTGTTTTAAAAGCAGCATGAGACCAACCTCGTTTTAAACTAGTATTTATTTATTGTCTCTCTTCCCTTCTATCAAGAACTCTAACACCCGATGCAACACACTGACAATGTTATAGACCTTCCAAAATCAAGTTAACACCTGGCTGCATACTGTACGTGTGGCCCAAAGCGTTGACTCACATAAAAGATGGGCGTTATGTAAGGGTGAAGCCAATAGAAGGAAAGCAAGAAGTACATAGAGGATGAGGTTAGACAGGACATGACCCAACTCTCGTAATGATGGGAAATATCAACAGGTTTTCCTGTATAAGTTGTCTGGCTAATCCTACTGAACGAAAAGAAGGTAGGAATTGATTCATCGATTCATTCTTAAGTCTCCTGATCTCTAACTTTTGGGCCCATCAATTACAAACCCAGACTCTCGATAGTGGCTAACATCAGATGTGAGTTGATGACAAGGGCACTTTGGGTTTATTCTCTAAGCAGTCTGGGTGAAAAATGATGCCAAAGCCACCCCCCCGCAAGCAAAAAAGAAGTAGAATGTGCCAACACCGTAGCTAAATCTACTGTCTATTTCTCTTTTGAAAGGAATGTTGTATTTTGTGACTGCGAAGCTTTTCCGGATCCATTGGTAACAGGTCTCCTAAAGAGAGTAGTAACACCCCAAAGGGAAGGTTTCAGAACTAAGCCAGGTAAGATCCCAGCACCCCCTGATGGGTAGACGTGTCCTGGGTCTGGCCACTCAAGCAGCAGAGAAAACACTTTTCTGAAGCAGAAAAGGAAAACTCCCAGGTTTCACTCCACCATATGCAGGGCTGTGGATGTCTATACTCTCTTCAGCCAAGCCACATGGAAAGGGAAACGTGCAGCCCCAAGGAAGAGACCACGAGCCACTGGGGAATGACAGCAATATCTCTATTAGCAGACAGGTGTGTTGCTGAGATAGATGGCACCGCCAGAAGCTTCGCTTACAGGTGAAGAGCAAATCTCGGGTTAGAGGGAGCTGGAAGGATGCAGTGTAGACAACAGTTTCCAGAGTGCCCTGGCATGGAAAGGCATCTGCAGCGCTCTCCCTTGCCAGCCGAGGTCCCTCTGCCCTCACACCCCCCACACAAGAGAATCCTGCCCACCAACAGTGAAGGCTCACAAGGAAGGATGCTGGGGACCCTCGCATGTGTACAGCTGAGCTATCAGAGCCCTGGGTGTCTCTGAGTCCCCCATAACTGGGCTCCCACCTTACTAGCAGGTACCTCCGGCAGGTTGGTACTTCCTAATGTGCTGCTCTAGCCACAGGGAACCTTCATTCCTGAAATATATTTAACTGTAGAATCCTGAAGTAGCGAAGCAGCAGTGAAAAGCATCATCTTCAAAGCCCGGGTTCTACAGAGGTAAGAATTCTTGAGTCAGAAGTAGCAGTCTCACTACGAGAAGCACGTCTGGGCAAAAATGCTGGCAAGAAAGAATGAAAGAAATGCTGATCTCGGTCTTGGAGGTGCTCCTAATGTCTAGCCAAGAGAAAGAGGTTGCGTGTGCCTTTGGGAGTCATGGTTCCCAAATCTTCGAGGGTCTCCTGTTGGGTGTAATTCTGAATAAAGACGTTGCAGGGACTGGGAACAGAAGTGAAAGGGAATGTGGGAGCGGAAATACAGGTTTCCTCCACTCTCCAAAAGTAGAGCTCGCCTATGGAAGCTTCCAGAACCCGAAATGGCATAAAGCCAAGAAGCAAGGTCCTCAGGACACACCTTGCTCAGGGATGCACGCGAAAAACCCAAGTAAAGCACAGACGTTCACAGACACAGTTCAAGGTTATGGCGGCTGGATGCTGGGATACGGAGACGCTGAGTGTGGTCCCCGGGGAAAGTGCTCGGCGGCGCCCCCTGGCTGCTGGGGAGCACGCTGCCTCTTTGCTCACGCTGAAGGCCATTTGGCTTTTCGCCTTTTCTCTTCAGAACTGAAAATCCTCCTCGAATTTCTTTAGGTCACCGAAAACGGGTTCTGGTGTAGGTCTTCCGTAAAAACACGGTGGTGTAAAGTGGACTTTCAGAAGTGGGGAGGCGGGCTGGTCCCTGTGCTTATTCCACTTCACAAAGCCAAGCACCTTGTGATACCCACAAGAGGGGTAAAGCCCTGAAGAGGTCACGACGCACATCCCAGGGACATTCCCAACTGGTATTTTGTGATTTACAAAGCGCTGCTGATTTCCTCATGCGGCGGTGTTGCAGGGAAAGAAAAAATATCTGAAAGCGCACTCAAGTCCAAGACGCCCCTAACCTAACGTATGCCATGAGATCTTAAATTCATCGTAGATAAAATACCATATGCTGGGGATCTGTAGAACTCTAACCACATCTAGACTATGACACCAATGAACTTCATGGATGAAACAGACTCAGAGACAGGGGACAGACTTGTGGTTGACAAGGGGGAGGGGGGTGGAGGACGGATGCAGTGGGAGTTTGGGATGAGCAGATGCAAACTGTTACATATAGGATGGATAAGCAACGAGGTCCTACTGTAGAGCACAGGGTGCTATATTCAATATCCTATGATAAACCATAATGGACAAGAAAAACTATACATCTATAAAAAATTTTCGTTTCCAGATTATTTCCTAAAACCTGCTGTAGATAAATAACACAATACTGGATTATAACCCCAGTATAAAATAAATATCCATTGGGTCCACCTTTGCAGAAGTAAACGATTGAATAAATAAATGGGGGAAAACGGACACATCTCTCAGGCAGCAGAACTTCAAATGATTTAGCTCATGTGAAGATACTCTGTCCTCCAGGAGAGAGAGCATTAGGTCCCATTCCTGAAGTGTGGAGCGCACACAACCGCCTTCTTTCCAAAGAGGACAGCAGGCAAAGGGGGAAAAGTCCCTTCGTAGTAGAGAACCTGAGAAACATGACCTCAGCCAGGTGATCAAGGTCACACCATCAGTGATAAGTCGCGTTGAGGACAGTATACCCCTTTGACGTGATGTGACCAGAAGGGCAGTGCACCTCTGTGGGCTTCCTCTGCAGATCCACAGCCCCAGTCTAAGCAGGAGGAAAACATCACACAAACCCTGATGGAAGGATATGCTACAGGATACCCGATCGGTCCTCCTCCAAACTGTCAAGGTCACAAAAGACTAGCAAAGGAGAGACTGTCACAGCCGAGAGCTGTCCAAGGAGCTATAAAGGCTAAACGTATTATGGGATCCTTGAACAGAACCACATAAACGATGAAAACTGAAGCAACCTGAAAAATGTGTGAACTTCAGTCAGTAACACTGTATAAACACAGATTCCTTAGTTGTATCAAATGTACCTTAGTACTAGAAGATGTTAATAGTAAGGGAGTCCAGGGTGGTATATGGAAACTCTGTGTCTCCGCAACAACTTTGTAAATCTAAAACTAGAATTGAAAGTTAAGTTTAAAAACAATTTTTGACAATATTTTCTCAGGAGTGTAATTCTTACATAGTTTGTTTTCTCAGGAAAGTAATTCACATACCTAAAAACTGAAAAGAAATATATTTCAACTTTATATTTCAATTTATATATAACATATTTCTTTAAATTTTAAACTTGAATATTTTAGTAAAAAAGAAGAATCTAAAAATAGAAAGTAGTGGAAAAAAGTATTTATAAAGGACATCGGTAGTTCAGGTTTTTAAACTTACTAAGTATTACAGGAAAAAAAAAACCTAGAGGAATTTACAACTTGGCAATAAATCCCAAATTCTGAAAGAATAAAAAAGACCCACATTTATAGCACCTAGCATGATCAGGGTCCTTTTGAACACCCTGGCTCTGACCAGGTCACTAAGGGTTACTTAATTCAGGTTGGGACATGCTTGGTTCTCAAAAAATACCTATGATACGATTAACAGATAGACTTGAAGACTCCCCTCAGATCTGAGCTATTGCAGATTTTCACAGAATTAGAGCTGCTTCTCTTAAACCTATGAATCTTAAGGTGGTCACCATTTTCATATTCCCTCGCTTTCTTCTCCCCTGTTTCACAATCTAAAGCTTCAGAGACTTTAAACTGCTTTTGACAAGAAGCCTGTACGAAAGAATAGTCTCAGCAGGATATGTGTCGCTTTTGCTTATTTATTGAATATACATTTACTGATGGAATTAATTATTGAGACAAATCCCAACGCTCAGCTCTTGTTTATAACGTGAGGCAAAAGCATCCTGTTGACCCATTCCCATCTGGGTCATTACCAGATGCTGCTGACTTAAGTTAAGCCACATCCTCCCATCTTCCCTGACATACGCCATCAGTGTTACAACCAAGTTAAACCTCTAACGTAATGGAAAGCTCTTAACAAGAGCTAGCCTCTGTAAAATCTCTTCCTATCCGATTTGGCAATCTCGCAATCTCTCTCACACACACACACACACACTCCAAAATTTGATGACCTGAAATACTGAAGTTGAATTCTTCTGTTCATTATTGACTTTTCTGCTTTGTTACTGTAGCGTCAGGGAAACTAAACATCAAATCACAGAATCTTTTCCTTCGTACATACAATTACTAAAATGAAGATACTTGGTACGGTTGTCAGTGCTGACTGCAGATGGACAACGTTTTGGTGAATCTGTGAATTACTTTACCCTACAGGAAGTTCAGTAAACATCCTGCCCACGTTCTAAATGTCTGCCTTCTCAGAAAGCACCACCTTCCTCTTGCAAACCACACAAACCCTGCTGATAAACTGCTACACGACATGTTCTCTCCTTCATTCCATCCAGAAAAACAATCCCTAACAGAAATACACACCAGTCACCATGTCTACAACTGTTGCCATCTGTAACCTAGTTTTGAAGATCAACCCATTTTCTAAAGTGGGTCTTCATCTCTAAGTGGCTTGCGGGAAGAAAAAAAAAATTGAGGGATAAGGACCCTGTGATGAAAGAATGTGCTCTTTTATGAGCGAGCGGCGGAGAGGACCGTTTAATAATTCAGCAACAGGTACTCCAGGACACACTCATTACTAGGAGTGGAGGTGGGGCTGGGAGCAAAAGGGATGAATTTCACATGGTTGCAGCAGTACAAAGGAGAACAAAATCATCCCACGCCGGGTCTTGAAAATAGAGGCTGTGGCATGTGTCCTTTTCTTTTGATAAAAAGCTGGAAAGGGAATCTGCGTTCAGTGCGTGCATTTCTCTAACAGAGCTTATGGAACGCCCGTGCTATTTCAGGTGAAGCTGGGCGAAAACACACCTGTGTTTTCAGGGGCTTTGAGTCTCCTTGGACAAAAAGACAAGTCAACCCAAGACCTAGCATCCCAGTGATCGAGTGGGAGCTGTAACAGTAAATACTAGAAAGAAGCATTCAAGAATAGGGACGTGCAGAGACCAAAAAAAGCACAGAGATGGATGGTCCCCGTAGCGAGAGAAATGCCTGGAGAAGTGGGGAGGCTAGGAGGCCAAGGAAGGCATTTTGGACTTCGTCAGAATGTTTCCAGGCAACACTCAGAATCGCCCCTGCATCAGGCACATCTGACCACATAACCTCCCTGCCCCAAGGCATGCCACCTGGGTGAGATGTCCAGTGGCTTCCTGTAAGCTGTTAGGATGTAGAACAGGGTCTACAGTAGGGTGGTCCCACCATCCCGTACAGTTTTACCTTGTCTGTTTGCTCGTTGAGTTAGGGTTATTCTTACACAAGTAATAAAGAAGTTGATAAACACTATGAAAGAACAGAAGTTGGATTCACACACGCACTCCCATTCAACAAATATTTATCAAGCCTTACTAAAGGCCAAGTTATCCAGATTCTGGGGCTGTGAGTTCTACAATTAGCACACTTCATTGTTCTAGCTGTGTGTGTGTTTAAACATTATAACTGTGGTTTAATGGACTAAATGCATTTGTTTCCTAGTACCTTTTGGTGTAATTGTGTGGCGTTGGCTTTTCCACATAACAACATCACGACTTTTCTCCGTTATTCTACGAGGACATTTCTACCCCAACAACTGCACTAACGTATCAGTTTAACAGCATCAGTCAGTGACTCTGAGAAGCTCACCTGCATTCCATACCTTCCAATCCTACCCCTTCCTGAAAGTGTGCCATTGGCCACAATGTGGATGGGCCTAGAGGGTATCAGGCTTAGTGAAATAAGTCAGACAGAGAAAGCAAATACTCTGTTATCATTTCTATGTGGAATCTAAAAAATAAAACAAACAAAGGTATGTGTCAAAACAGAAACAGACTCACAGAGAACAAATTAGTGGTTACCAGTAGGGAGTGGGAAGGGAACGGAGTAAGATAGGTGTAGGGACTAAGAGATACAAACTACTCTGTACAAAATAGATACAAGAATGGATTATAGGGCTTCCCCGGTGGTGCAGTGGTTGAGAGTCCGCCTGCCGATGCAGGGGACGCGGGTTCGTGCCCCGGTCCGGGAGGATCCCACATGCCGCGGAGCGGCTGGGCCCGTGAGCCACGGCCGCTGAGCCTGCGCGTCCGGAGCCTGTGCTCCGCAACAGGAGAGGCCACAGCAGTGAAAGGCCCGCGTACCGCAAAAAAAAAAAAAAAAAAAGAAGAATGGATTATACAACATAGGGAATCTAGTCAATATGTTCTAATAATTTAAATGGAAAGTAAACTACTAAAGTATTGAGTCATTAAGTTGTACACCTGGAACTAATGTAATATTGTAACTCAACTCTACGCCAATATAAATAATTAAATAAATACATAAGTAACCGATACGAAAAGAAGAATCCTAGCCTTTCCCCTCCCCTACCTGCCTCGAGTCTGCCCACATCTTGGTTAGGTTTCCTGATCCATCCTTCTGGACGGCTCTCAAAGCATCACCTGTTGCTGGTTCCACCCAGCTCCTGCCTCCCCAGCACCTGAGTAGGAAGGAGGGTGTGGCCGGAGAAAGACCTCATCTCAGGGCACGTTCCAGAGCCTGTCACAGTGCGCTCTATCAACCCATCTCCTAGAGGACTGTTCTACACCCTCTTCGCCAGCTCCTCTACAGCCTCAGTCTCCGCTGAAGCTCTGAGAAAGCAGAAGCAGTCAGAAGAACACTGCTCCAATCTCCTGCCAGCCCAGCCTCCTGCATCTCAGCCAAGCGTCCCCTCCCCTCCCAGGCATGCGCAGAAAGGTCCCTTCTTTCCGAGGGCCCCACTCCGTGGGAGCATGCAACCCATCGAACTCAGTGACGTCACCCTGCAGTGGTCTCTTTCCTCCTGTATCTTAACCTCCTCTCTTGACTCGATCACACAAACGCGCTCTAGCCTCTTCCACCTTTGAAAATCTCCCCTCCTCCAACCCACCTTCCCTACAGCTACTGACGGGCCCATCTCTCTGCTGCCATTTACGGCACAATCGCTTGAACGGGTTGCTTTCAGTTTCTGTTCTCTACTCTTTGCTCACCCCTTCAAAGACACTTTAGCCCTGACAAATCGATGACATAGCTCCTGCCAGGTCACCACGACCTTCAAGCAACAGGCTCAGTGGTCAGTCATTCCTGCCCCTCAAACCATTATACTCAGTAGCAGCATTCAGCACAGTCAATCCTTTTTTTTTTTTTCCTAAAACACCGCAGGCATCGCATCCTCGCATGCCTGCCGGAACCTCATCTGTTGTTCCCCTGTCGATCAACACCCACTGCCAGGCTCCTTGCAGAACCTCCCCAGAGGAGGGGCACGCGGTCTGAGCAACCTGACGTGCGTGGACACGGCACACCCCACACCGAAGCAGAAGCTTGAAGGATGCTTGCACGTTTCCCCTCTGCCACAGGTGCAGTTTCCTGGATTTGGGCGGTTCCCCCAGCTCAGATTCTGGAATGAAGACAAGGTGCAACGGGGGGAGGGCTGACACCAACCCATCGCCGGGGTGGCATCAACAGAAAGGAAATAAACCACCCATACTGCAAATAATTGGGCTGTTGGTTTGGGGTTAGTGCAGTTGGACTCCATGTGTCTCTTTCTCTTTCCCTCTCTCCCCCTTCCTCTTCTTCCTTTCTTCTCTTCCTCTTTCTTTTTCTTTGCCCACACTTGCTTCTCTACACTCATTTCTCTTGAAAATATGATTCGGTCTCGTAACGTTAAATCCCACCTACTTTCTGACGTCTCCTCAATGAGCATCTCCAGCCTATGCCTCTTGCTTCCCGTCCACACTCTTACAGCCAGGTACCAATCAGACACCTCTTGTGGTTGTCCTTAATTTGCACACAGTCAGTCCCCTTATTTCTACACTGCTCCTCCTACAATGTCCCTGCCCTCAGGAAATGCCAACTCCATCCTTTCAGATACTCTGGACAGAGGACCTAGCGTCAGCCTTGTTGTCTCTCATTTCACATCCACCATCAATCTCTTGGTTCTGCCTTGGAAACACTCCCAGAATCCGAACACTTCACCTGGCAGCTCCCTATACCTCCATCATCTCTTGACTGCATTAGGACAAGGTCCACCTAAGTGGTCTCCCTACGTGTGCCCACACCTCCTGAGAGCTCATTTTCCAACCAGAACTCACAGAGCTCCAAGAAAAATGGAAGTCATATAGCTTGTCCCTCCTGTGCTCGGAGATCGGCCGAGGCTTCCCATCTGCATCACTGGAAAACTGAAGCCCGTTCAATGGCTTGCAAGGTCGTGCACGGTCTGACGGCAGGCGTCTGTCTACAGTCATCTCCACTGCCCCACCTTCATCCTGCAGCTCCAGCCACATGGTCCGCGCGATAGTCCTTGAACAACACATCATGGTCTGCACCTCTTCAGGGACTGTGCACATGCTGTTCCCTACTTCCAGAAAGCTCTTCCCTCACTTCCTTCAGACCTCTCGGGGTGGCTTCCACCAACCTCTGCGCTTAAAGCAACAACGCGTCAGCCCATTCGTGTTATGCCGCCTCCTTTAATCTGCATTATTTTCCTCCACAGCATGAATCGCTATTGAAAATACTAGATATTCTCTTCTTTATTCATTTAAATTCCCTAAAGGGGAAAGATACTGTCCACTGTAGTCTAATATTTTACTATCTAGGAAAGTGCCACGCTCATAGTAGGTGCTCAATAAATACTTGGTGAATGATTAACTGAATGTCTATGCTTACGAATAAAGTAGCTCACAGATGGAAGATATAGGAAGATAGGGATCTTAATCATACTCAGTGTCTACTTGGATAATTATATATTTATACACGTTAGGTCTCGATGAAAATATCAACAGAAATGTTGTACTCAGTGAAGCGAGCTGGTGGATATGAAAATTTTTGAGTCAATACTTGGTGTTGAATTACTGATTTTTTTTTTTTTTAGTGCAAAACAGCCATATGAGAAAAACATAAATTCAGAGATATTTTCACAAGAAATACAAGTCAGGTAAGAATTAAGGAGAAAAATATCAGGCAACACACATTCAACCTGAGTGTTGGGAACACATTAGGGAGTGGTGGGGAGTGTGGCTATGTGGCAAAGGGAACGCTGCCTCTGAAGGAAACACTCCCTCCTCATCCCCAGTCAACCACTGGCCCAGAGTTGCCAAACCTTACCTAGTTTCGACACATGTTGTAAATGTGGATTTTTTTTTTTTTGGCCAAAATTTTCAGCATCTACATATGGCCAGAAATTTTAATTCCGTACACTGGTTTTTCAGGGCTTGCAAAGTTATGAAAATGTGGCCTCTGTAAGATACGATCAGGGCACCGTTATAGAGATCTGCCTCAACTTATGATGGGGTTACATCCCAATCAACCCACCGTAGGCTGAAAACGTCAGAAGTCGAAAATGCGTTGAATACACCTAAGCTGCCCGACATCATAGCTTAGACCAGCCTACCTTAAATGCGTCCACAACACTCACATGAGCCTACATTTGGGAAAATCAACCAACACAGAGCCCACTTTACAAGGAAGTGTTCACTATCTCATGTAATTCATGGCATACTGTGCTGAAAGTGGAAAACAGGATGCTTGGATGGGTCTAGAAGGGTTGTCAGTGTATCCCTTGCTTACCCTCGTGACCACATGGCTGACGGCTCACCACCAATGCCCAGCAACACGAGAGAGCACCAGACCGCATAGTGATAGTCTGGGAAAACCCAACATGCAAACCGTGATTTCTACTGAATGCGGATCACTTTCACACTATCAGAAAGTCCAAAATTTTTTTGCAAACTATGGTTTCTACTGAATGAGGATCGCTTTCACACCACCAGAAACTCCAAAATTTTTTTGCATGTTCAACCATTGTCACATCGGGACCGTCTGTATTTATGTTACCGTTGGTAGTGCTGGCACATGTATTACGAGGAGAGCGACACTCCAGAAACAGCCCTAAGTGAAGAGGAGAGCAGTTAATTAATCCCCAGGAAAAAAAAAAATATGCATTGTATCCTGTTACTGATTTGCAAAGTTGCTACCTAAGCTTCACTATACAGAACAGAGGCAGGAATCAACATCTAGAGCACAAACGGGCATCGCTGAGCAGGACAGAGAAAGGCCAGTCCACAAAAAGATGGGCACTTTGAATGCAAACACTGTTTTAGTTGCTGTCACTCACCCAGCCCCCAGCACAACGCCTGGCACTTACTTGGAGCACAAGAAAAAAATCTGCGAGTCAGGTGAGTGAAAGAACAGTGTGGGAGCAGGTGAGTTCCTTAGTGGCGCAGTCAAGTCATCGTTGCTAATAAAATTAGTAACTTCTGGCAGATGCAAACTAGTATATATACGATGGATAAACGACAAGAACCTACTGCATAGCACAGGGAAGTATATGCAATATCCTGTGATAAACCATAATGGACAAGAATATGAAAAAGAATGTATATATAGGCATAACTGAGTCACTTGGCTGTACAGCAAAATTAACACAACACTGGAAATCAACTATATACTTCAATCAAATTTTTAAAAACCTTAGTAACTGCTGGCATTAATTAGAAACCTCCCATGAATCAGGCGCTGTGCTACGAATTTGCACAAATTATCTCAGGAATCCTTACAAAAGCCCTGTGAGGTAGGCACAATTTTTAACTTCCTTCTCCCATCAGATAACTGAGGTTTTCAGAAGGCATCTCACCTGCTGAATGCCGGGCCTCAGGAGAGCAAGGGTCTTCAAAATCGGACTCCCTCACCGCATTTCCCCTGCACATTTTTTGGTTTTTTTGGCTGCATCGGGTCTTAGTTGTGCGGTGCGTGGGCTTCTCTCTAGTTGTGGCGTGCGGGCTCCAGAGTGTGTAGGCTCCGTAGTTTGCGGCACGCGGGCTCTCCAGTTGAGGCGTGCAGGCTCAGTAGTTGCGGCACGCGGGCTTAGTTGCCCCGCGGCATGTGGAATCTTAGTTCCCCTGACCAGGGATCGAACCCACGTCCCCTGCGTTGGAAGGCGGATTCTTTACCACTGGACCACTAGGGAAGTCCCTCTTTATTCTATGTCAAGTGGGGCGCTGGTGAGCTTATTGATCAGATTTGGGGGCACAGATCACGTTGGGAAGGGCGGTGAGCACTTGTATGAAAGCAAAGAAGAAGAAAGAAAACAAGTACAAGGCAGTCATGAGAATGACAAATCCGCAATTGTCTGACGCCATGTAACACACGCCCAAGGAACTTCAGGGAATACAGTTGGTCCTGCAGGCATCACTCACAGTAAATAGTATCTATGATGACAAACCTCAGTCAACAAGACTGGGTCTTCTATCTTCTCACTTCTCGCTAAGGAAGCATGAATGTATCTTTCAATGAATTACAAAAAGCTTCATCCAAAGTCTTTACATTCCAGGGAAAATCCTGTTTAAAGGGCTAAGGCCTCTAAAAACATACCTAATTGAAATAAAAAGCGTATTACCCTAAGGGTTTCAGGTAGGAGAAATCTTACTGTAAAGCACCGCCTGGGTTTCAACGTATAATATTCTAGAATATTCAAAATGCTTTCTGTGGTGACTATCTTAAGACTAAAGCCCACTGCGTTGTTTGTCTCAATTCAGGTCTTTGAGATGGTCATCAGGTCATTAAGTGCAGGATATGCAGACACCAATAGTAGGGCAACGATAAAAACACAACCTGACCTAAGACAGGCACGTCAGGTTCTAATGCAGTGAAAACTGTTGGCAATACAAAAGCCCCAGAATTTTGTAGGTCTGTTGGCCCACAAGTTTTTTTTTTAAGACATCTGGAAACTGCTTCTTTTTATTTACAGAAAGCACAAAACCACTCTTCAAAACCCCTTCAGTCACAGAATTTTCCACTCCATCTTCTGAACAAGCCACCTCAATTCCTTTCTCTGTTTCTGTGACCCAACTCGTTACCTCTTCTGAGATCACTACCAAAATTGAGAAACGCTTGGAGAAATAAATAGCAGTTGCGTTCTGTGGTGAGACGAAGGTGGTGCCTAGGACCTGAGCCGCCCAAGATGGGCATGACGGGCGAGCTTCTGGATGGTGTGTTCATCCTTCCCTCTCGCTGGGTGTAGGGCTCGTGGCTTTTCCTCTCATCAGGACCCTGAATCAGGAAATTCATGGGGAAGACCTGGGAAGACCAAAGGTCCCAAGGTTCCCGGGCACTCGGCAGACATCTGGTTTCCCACTGGAGTTGTAACCGAGCAGGACGCTACAAGGCCTTCCCAGAATAGACCCCTGCCTGTGTCCTTCACCTGCCTTTTGTCTGCAGAAAAACTTTAGTCGAAGAATACATTTAATCCGAGAAGTGAGAAGGTGCAGAAAGACAGGAAAACAGTCAAGGAAGACAAAAGAGTAATACTTGAGCCATTCAGCAAAGTCAAGGACCTTTAGTTCTTCCTCAGGGTTACAGATCATATTCCGAGCCATGTCCTTTGAGCTGTTTTGCATATACTGAAACCTCCGCCGGGCGGGAGAAGTTAACTGCGTGCTGCCCACCAGCACACAGACCCCAGACCAGTTGGAACCAGAAGGTTGATGAGGCTGACTCCCGATGACCTCACCACCAACCAATCAGAAGAGTGTCCACAAGCTGACCACGCCCCGCTCCTTGAAGACTGTAAGACTTCTCAGGACACCCTCCAGGGCGGGACACACAGTCTGGAGGGCGTTAGTCCACTGTGGCCCCCTTTGCCTGGAAAGGCAATAAAACTATGTCTTTGTACTTCACCCAAAGCTCTGTCTCCGAGATGTAATCCGGCCCCGATGGCAATTAAAACAACAGACTAGTGAAACACCGGAGCATTCTCTCCCCACGCCCTCCATGCAGCAGGCTGCATATTTACGACTCAACTTTGTGGGTTTCTCAGAGAAGAACCTGCCTGTAGAGGGGAGAGGGGAGATGGCAGAAAAGGGTACAAAGTCCTTGGTTCAGGAGCCAGAACAAGGATTCCAGAGGCCCTCCTAGGGGGACCCCTCTCCCTTCTCCAATATACCCAGAGGCATTAAATCGAGAGCAGGGCTTTTCAGTAGTCAGTGTATATAAATTACCCACCAAGGTACCTGCTAGCCCCAAGGAAATACATGATAAACTCACAGGAAATACTGTGGAGCCCGTCAGGAGCACAAACATGACAAAGAAATAGAATCATCTATTTATTAGAAAGATGAATGACTGGAATAAATATAAGGCATTCACTAAAAGTATATTAAATACCCCCCAGTGAATGGCAACAGAAACAGGAACAGTTATGAAGGGGGTCAAAAGAGACACCGGGCAAGAAAGGTAATATGGTTGAACTGAAAATTTCAAAGAACTGGCTGAAATGAAAGAATTCAGTGAAATCAGCCAGTGAATACATGTGTGAGCCAAAAGATAAAGTTATTTTCCCAGAAGACATCTGGGATGGAGAAACGGGAAAAAAATCACTTATATGCCAAGATATGGAAGACAAATATACACATCATCTACGAGGACATTCATAAAAAGACAGCAACACAGGGCTTCCCTGGTGGCGCAGTGGTTGAGAGTCCGCCTGCCGATGCAGGGGACACGGGTTCGTGCCCCGGTCCGGGAAGATCCCACATGCCGCAGAGCGGCTGGGCCCGTGAGCCATGGCCGGAGCCTGTGCTCCACAACGGGAGAGGCCACAACAGTGAGAGGCCCGCGTACCGCAAAAAACAAAAAGAAAAGACAGCAACACAGATTAAAAGGCTGAGAGGAATTCTATTAGAAATAATGGCCAACACTCAACTGTACACTTTTTAAATGATTAAAGTGACTCATTTTATGTTTACATGAATTTTACCTCAATAAAGAAAAAGACAAAAACAAAAAACAAAAAAAAAAAAAGAAAAGGAATAAGAGGCTGAGACTTTCCAAGCAGTAAAGAAAAATGTGTAAGGCTTAGGATTGAAAACTCGCAAGTTAAAGACCGAGCTTATTTTTAAAATAAAACCGAAAAATCAACTTCTGGACCAATTACCACGATTTTTAGTAACATTAAGGACACACAAAATATGTTTCAAGCTTCCAGTGAGAAAAACAGCAAATAATGTGCAAATGAAGGGAAATCACAGTAATACGGGCTTTTTCACACCAACGCAGGACAGAAACAGCAGCACAGGATCTAAGTGGAGTATTACTTTCTACAAGTTAAAGGGAGAGGAAGGAAACCTAGGATTTTATATCCAGTGAAAGCATCTTTTAAATGAAAAGGAAAACAAAATTTGCAAAAGTCTTATACAATGTACTGCCTTAAGCCCTCTTGAAAATACTCTTGGAACGATTTATTTCTGCAAAGAGAGACATGGGTCCAGAACAAAGCATTATAATAAAGGTAAACAGAGAGCATTAGTAGCCTCAGAAAACAGTCACTTAGAGCCAAAATTCCCTTAGCATCCAGCATGGTTGGGGGTGCAGGGAGATTGAGGAGAGACATGCAAAGAACATAGTAAGTCTGTATCTTATTCTGGGGAAAATTATGAATGCTGAAATGTTTGATAGGTAATACTAAGAATAGTTATAGGTCTTAGGTTAAAATCTAATTGTACACCACAACTTTCATGTAAGGAGAGGAAAACTTGATGAATCCACCCTCTAAGAAGACAGAGGAAAAAAACAGTATAACAATGAAGTTAGCAATAGAAACTCAGAGTTGTACAATGCAAGTTAGGAAAAGCAAAGAAAATAAATGAAAATCAGGCAAGCGTGGTAAACAGACTATACAAAAAAATGACATGAATTACAAGCTCTAGAAGAACTGTCACTGCAAAAAATATAAGTGGGTTAAGATTACAAGCAGTTTTATCAACCTATTGTTGACAGTAGATATATTTAAAACCGAGGGCCACGTCAACGAGATAGAAGAGACTAAAAAGATAGAGTATAAGATAAATTCATTGAAAAAATATCTGGGATGCAAATTTAATATCAGATAAAACAATCATAAATGTCATGATGGGATGTTAAACACTGGGGAAGGAGCAGATGAGAAAAAAGATATAAATGACATACTTATGTAAGTCCCTCATAATAAAGCCTGAAACTGTATAGAAAAGTAAATAATATATGTTATACATGTATATGAAGTATATTTAAGGTATATTATTAAATAACATATTTATATATTATTTAAATATTATATTTGTAATATTATAATTATACACAATTATATATGTAATCTATAATCTATCTATATAGTATATAATACATAATTTAATTATATATTTATTTATAGATATTACATTTAATATTATATTATTATATATTACATATATTAGTATATATTATCATGTTATTGTATATTAATGTATAATATTATTATATAATACATAACATTTAAGGTAAAAGAAATGTAAGAAAAATAAAATATTACAAGAAATTAAAATAGCACCTTCTTGGAACCGATCAAGTTAGGAGAGAAAACGTTATATCATAGATATACATGGAAATCTACGCCCCTCAAAACACACACGCAGACACGTATTTGTAAATATGCATATGCATGTGTGTAGCACGGTATATGTGAGTATGTGTGTGTGTGGCTTTCAAGCACACACAGAATGTTTACAAAATGTTCCACTCATAAGTCGTACTTTAAAGAAGCAGCATGATACACCAATATATTCTTTGACCATAATTCAATAGAATTAGAAACCAATAGTTTAAAACATCCCATAAAAGTGTTAGGACAGGGCTTCCCTGGTGGCGCAGTGATTAAGAGTCTGCCTGCCGATGCAGGGGACACGGGTTCGTGCCCCGGTCCGGGAAGATCCCACACACCGCAGAGCGGCTGGGCCCGTGAGCCATGGCCGCTGAGCCTGCGCATCCAGAGCCTGTGCTCCGCAACGGGAGAGGCCACAACAGTGAGAGGCCCGCGTACCGCAAAAAAAAAAAAAAAAAAAAAAAAATGTGTTAGGACATTAAATATGTCTGTGTGTACACCTTTAAGGTAAAGTAAAGATACAAAATATTGTCATTCAATGATAATTTAGGCATCAACTATAAACATTTGACAGGTCTAAAGAAATGCTTACAGGGATAATTAAAACTTCAAATACATTTACAAGATAACAAGAAAGATTGGAAATAAATGAGCCATGGAGGCAAATAAAAAACTAGAATGACAGTAAAACAATAAACACCAAGTGAATAACAAAATCATGTCTGACAGAGATGAGTAGGAATCTGTGAAATAGGAAACAAGAAAACAGTTGAGTTAATTATGAAAATGAAACGTAATTTATTGAAAAGCTTCGTAATATAAGTGAACATCTGGTAACACTATTCGAGGAAAATCGAGAAATAATGAAAATAAATGAACGAAGGGGGAAATCAGTGTAAGTAATCCTAAATAAAGTAAAAATACAAACAAAGAAAACTTTAATAATATAAGCAATCCTGCTAGAAAACCTAAATTTAAATAGATGTTTGAGAACATACTAATAAAACTTACACACCAATAGATTTAAATAAACTAGCTAAGGACTATTAATAACATGAAGTAAATAGAAACAATCTCCCACATAAAACTCACCAGCCAAGATAAGTTCAGGCAATTTCTAGTATATGCCTTTCTATT
The DNA here is from genome assembly GCF_059928025.1 of Delphinapterus leucas. NCBI lineage: Eukaryota > Metazoa > Chordata > Mammalia > Artiodactyla > Monodontidae > Delphinapterus > Delphinapterus leucas. The sequence goes on along the minus strand of NC_143150.1, from coordinate 130,602,999 downwards.
GACATTTTGTTCAGAAAATATAAAATGAAAGGAAGCAGCCAATATTTTCGTAAGATTAGTTTAACTTAGGTATCGAAAGCAAATAAGGACTGTGCGAGATCAGAAAACCAAGTCTAGAAAGCGTGGATGAAAAATGTCGCCTGCCATAGCAGTAAACGCAGGGTACTGTAGTCATCAAGCCCTCAGCCACTACAGCACAGGCCCACTCCCCCCACGCCCCCCCCCCACCCCCAGCCAACCAAGTTGAGCCCTGAGGGGACTCAGGATGGGAAAGAACATGGTGCTCGCCCCAGGTAGCTGAGGTGCAGATCAAAGGAATGCTTTCAATGAGCCCAGACTCTTGCCTCGCCCCATACACAGAAAAGTGCTAAATTCATTAACTTGAGGTGTCTGGTTTTCTTTAATTAACAGTAATCTTTTGATGTTCCAACTACCTGGATTTTGTTGCAAAAACTCCTCTGCATCCAGGCTCCTCCCCTGCCTCTCTGGAGCAGTCCCTCAGAGCTACCTGAGACACTGTCTAAGAGCTTGAAGTCCTCGGAAAGTCCACCGAATAAAACAAAACACAACTCTTAACTTTTAGGTTGGGCATTGTTTTTTCAGTCAACAAGATCAAATCAAATTCAAATAATATTATAAATCAAATTCACTTACGAAGGTACTGATGTAAACACCCTAAGTGAAATATTAACAAACCAAATTTAAGAGAGTACTGGCCATTTTTTGAAAGTTTGCATTATGGGGCTGTTTCCAAAATGCACTAATACAAAATAAATATATTAAATCAGGTGAATAGAAAAAAAAGAAAAGAGAGAAATCTTGTAATCAACTGCAGATATGCCAAGATGTGTTTACAACATTCACTGCCTATTTATACTTTAAAAAAACCTTTCAACTTAGTAGAAAACTGGAAATCAAAGGTAATTTCTTTTATCGGATAACAGCCATTTGTAAAACATCTCTAGCCAAAATCACGTTTATTTATCAAAGAGTGTTAGGCTTATTTGCTATAAAATCATGAACAGGGAGATAAGTTTGCGCTAATGTAGTTCAGTGCAACACTGGGTGTCCACGGTCAATGCAATGACACAAGGAGTAAAGGCAACAAAAGTATAAACATTCAAAAGCAAGGGAGCGAATGGTCGTTATTTGTGGATACTTTGAACACTGTTTTGGAAATCACGCACTTTATAGCTAAGGCACTACAAATAGTAGACAATGCAAAAAGATTGCTCAATATACAACCCACGCACCAAAAGCCAAGACATTCTTTTACACCAGGAGCAGAATATGACATAGAAAATAAGGTAATATTTACCAAGAAAATAAATTGCCTAACATATAATTTTAATAAAGCTAAATTTAGAATTCAATCAGCAGTGAACTATGCCAGTTTATGGACGGGACTACATGAATTTGGAAAGGTATCTGTTCTTCTTAAACTAATCTTTCAATTCAATACAGCTCACAACAAAGACAGCAGGAGTTTGCAGAATTTGACACATTGATTTTCAATTGTATGTGAAAGAATAAACATCTTACAAAGAGGAAAGAGAACATTAAAGAAGAAAAAATAGATTATTCTATTTGATTCACATCTTGCTCTACTGCAGGAACTGACTGATGGATGGGACCAAATACAAAACCCATAGGTTGCCCTATGTATTTTTGGTGGACGTTAGTTTTTATTGGGTTATTTTTGGCAGGCTCTTTTTTTGAAATTTATTCTCTCTCAGCTTCACAGGGAATCTCTTGCCTCTGGCCTCCCCTGGGTTCAGCCAAGGCAGATAACGAGCAAGCAATCTGGAGGGCAGAAGGAGAGAGTACCCTATATATGTAAGACCTCCTGGCAGGTATGCCCAGCACAACCTCAATGGGTATTTGTAACTTCACATAAAGGCTCCCTACTATAGCTAATTCAGGGTTACTGCATGACCCTGTGCTGGTTTCCCTATATCCTGCCCCTAATCTTTTAATATACTCCTTTGCATGTGGGTCATCTTTCCCTATCAGGACCCAGGCTGACATCACAAATCACTGGGAAGGGATACATTGTTTACCTTATATGTTGAAAACATTGGTTCACGATTTGGAGGAAAATAACCCTGGATCCCCACCTCACACCATACATACAAATAAATTCTGTTTAGATTAAAAATGCATGGATCGGGGGGAGGAATTGGGAGATTGGGAATGACACATATACACTATTGATACTATGTATAAAATAGATAACTAATGAGAACGTACTGTATAACACAGGGAACTCTCTACTTAATGCTCTGAGGTGACCTAAATGGGGAGGAAATCCAAAAAAGAGGGGATATATGCATATGTATAGGTGATTCACTTTGCTGTACAGTAGAAACTAACACAACATTGTAAAGCAACTATATACTCCAATAAAAATTAATATAAAAAAAGGCTAGGACAAACCCTAACACTCCTAGAAAATTATGCAGGAAAACAATTTTGTGATCTTTGGGGAGATCAGGATTTCTTCCATACGTCCTGCTTCGAAAAAAGGTAAGGGAGAAAAAAACATGTCAAGGGTTCGTCACTAAATCGAAACTATTCATCTTTGTTTCAACAAAGGGCATCAGAAATAGGGGTCATGATGGGAGGGAACTGGGGGAAGATATTTGTACTGGAGAAAATTATCGACGGCTGACCTTTTAAACCAGGCCATGCTCACCTGTGCGCCTGGCGCCCTGTATGTCTCAGCTGGAGAACCAAGACATGGGTTCATGAAGGCAGCTGTGGCCGGAAGGATACACAGCCGCCTGGCAGGCTCCTCCTATCCCTGGCAGCCTCTCCTGTTTACACCACTGTAAATATTCTCAATACATACTGTGCCACCCTGTCATCGCTTTCTACTCTTGTCATAATAAGAAATAAAACTGAGAAGCCCTGGAGTAGATCATACAGGGGAACTTAAAAAGACTGCAAGTGGAATAGAAAATAATACTATTAAGATGCTTTTACAGAACAATCCACTCTGAATATTACCCCATCACTAAATATTATCCTATAATGCAATTTTAATGGCTTGTATTCCATGCTTATATTGTATCTATAATTACATAACAAATTCTAGACTGGTAAAAACTGTTGCATCCATTTTATTTTTCTTTTTGCTATCCTAAGCGCTTGGCAATGAAAATCCCATATACTGGCGTGTTTCTGCACATGTCCAATGACCTCCTGAGACTAAAATTCCTTGTCGTGCAATGTATTCCTGGCACACATTCCTAGCATTTGCTACCTATTGCCATGCTTTCTCCCAGGAAGATTATGACAATGCGCAAACCCTCCGGCACTGCGTGTGTAGGCACTTCACCCTGTCCGCAGCTCATGGGGTTTTACGGGATGGAAGAGGAAATGATTCTGTGAAGTACAACAGCTGCAGACAAAACTGAAGTCCTCCTTCCAGACACAAAAAGAAAACACGGGTCTGATATTTACGCAGAAATTTATGTCCATTTAACAGATAATTAGCATCAGTTATACTTTGCATGCCTCGGTAATTAGCAACTTCAAAGACTTATAGGGATGAATACAACCCTTGCCTGTTGGTAGAGTACTACTTGTTGATTTAGAAGGGAGGGAAGCAGGTCACCTAATGGAAACAGGAAAGGATGGAGAACAATTCAAAGGGCAGATAACCTCCCACACAGACAGGAGGTAGCTTTGAGGTCAGAGAGGCAGAGAAGGCATTTTGGAAAGAAGCTTAGTTGAATCCATTTATTGACGTGTGATGTTGCCTGTCTACATTTACAAGCTACACAGACAAACAGGCATCCCTAAGTATACTTGTGCCTCCAAAGCATTCCATTCACAGGTAGCAGACTGCTTTTTAGCAAGGTCTTTACCTTGTCCTTATTTTTTGCAACGTTTCTCTCTTTCCATTAAATGATAACAGATGGCAAGTGTAGGAGTTGCATCTCTGTGCCTGAAAGAGAACTCTGCTTGCTTTCTGGGTCTCCATCAAGGGTGGGTGAGAAACCGAAGAAATCTGTCTGTGCGGAGTACTTTGTGGCAAAAATGTACGCTAACATTTCAAGATCCAATGAAAGAGTTCCCTCCCCCCAAAAAAACCCCACAAAGCAAATATAAAACAAAATCATACACAAACACCCAAGACTGACAATTTTTCAATACTAAAATCTTTAAAAAATCCTATTTGGGGAAGGAACCCAAGTGCCCATCAACACTTGAATGGATGAAAAAGATGTGGCCTGTATACAATGGAATATTACTCAGCCATAAAAACCAGTGAAATAATGCCATTTGCAGCAACATAGGTAGACCTAGAGATAGTAAGTCAGACAAAGACAAATATTATATGATATCACTCATGTGAAATCTAAAAACATGATACAAATGAACTTATTTACAAAGCAGAAATATACTCATAGACATAGAAAACAGTACGGAGGTTCCTCAGAAAACTAAAAATAGAATTTATCGTATAATGCAGCAATCCCACTCCTGGGCATATATCCAGACAAAACTCTGCACCCCTAGGTTCACAGCAGCACTATTTACAATGGCCAAGATACAGAGGCAACCTAAATGTCCATCGACAGAGGAATGGATAAAGAAGATGTGGTACATATATACAATGGAATACTACTCAGCCATAAAAAAGAATGAAATCATGCCACTTGCAGCAACATGAATGGACCTAGAGATGATCATACTAAGAGAAGTAAGTCAGACAAAGACAAATATTATATCACTTCTACAAGGAATCAAAAATATAATACAAATGAGTCTATATACAAAACAGACTCACAGACATAGAAAACAACTGTATGGTTATCAAAGGGGGGAGGGATAAATTAGGAGTTTGGGATTAACAGATCACACCACTATATATAAAATAGATAAACAACAAGGACCTACTGTATAGCATGGAGAATTCTACTCAGTATCTTTCAATAGCCTATAATGGAGAAGAATGTGAAAAAAGTATACACACACACACACACACACACACACACACACACACACAGCTTTATATATATATAAAGCTGAATCACTTTGCTGTACACCTGAAACTAACACAATATTGTAAATCAACTATACTTCAATTTAAAAAAATCTATTTGGGGCTTCCCTGGTGGCGCAGTGGTTGGGAGTCCGCCTGCCGATGCGGGGGACATGGGTTCGTGCCCCGGTCCGGGAGGATCCCACGTGCCGCGGAGCGGCTGGGCCCGTGAGCCATGGCCGCTGAGCCTGCGCGTCCGGAGCCTGTGCTCCGCGACGGGAGAGGCCACAACAGTGAGAGGCCCGCGTACCGCAAAAAAAAAACAAAAAAAACAAAAAAAACAACCTATTTGACTATCAAATGTATGGTATTCAATCTCTATACCAATTGTGAAAAAAGCTTCCTAATCTTTACAATATTCCCCATGCCACACTTGTTTCTAGAAGGGTCCATCTTATAACTGGATTTTGCCTCAGTCCCTCATACAACAGTGTCATTATATTTTACCATATTGAAATTCCACAAGAAACCTTCTGAAATGGAGAAAAGTACTCAGTGTGAATTCACTGTTGCTGCTGTTGTTAAAGGCCAGACGCTTACCTAAAGCAGACGTGCTTTTGCAACCAAGCTTTCTTTTCATTTTTCAGATTCTGTGCCTCAGCTTTTTCCCACTAAACTCTGCTGCTGGTGGCATTAATTCTGTTTCACGCACTGCTAATAAATCACTGCGGCTCCACTCTCCTGGCTCTTCTGTAAATCTGGCAACAGTGATGTTAATTGTGCATGAAAAATATATTAAAACGGTAAATCATCGCTATTTTCAAGCAGGATGCGAGTAACAAATCTAAAGTAACAAATCAGTCCCTCTTCCCTTTGTCCGTATTTGGCCAGAGGCCATTATATTAAAAGCACAAAATCACAGGCTGTCTTTCATCAATTAGGCCTTATTGCTCGTTTCTGAATCTAATCAAGAACAATATAAAATGTACCACAAATCCCATGATAATGAGCACTGACTAATTTTGTTAATGCTGGTGGAAGATTCTCTTTGTATGGTGCATTCTTTGGAGTATTCTGATATGGGGACATTTTTGTACCAGTTGTATATAAAAGGGCCAAAGTATTTCTTTTCGATGTTTCCTGCTAGCTATAATCATGGCACAGAGGAAGGAGCTCTTGGGTAATTCTCTATCACTTCCTAATGGCAACAGCTGAATTCTACTTTACGTTCCAGGCAATAGTAAATAGATTATTTTTTCTACCAAGGATGAAAGATTGATCTTTTATTTTTAAATGTACCTATAGGTACACGCCTGCTATAGGTACTCCCTTCGAATCTTGCTACACTGCTCGATACAGACAGCAGCACAAAAAAAAATTTTTATAACCTAACTTGGGAAGCAGAAGCAACCATATATAATATCTACCAATAGACTTTTCTATGCCAAAATTAAAAATAAAAAGTAATTGAGACAACGGTCTCCTATTTTTCTTGTATGCACTCTCTCGTCCTCTAAATGCTCCACGTCTGGATAAAGAAGCTCGGCAAACTAATCAGATAAATTAACCCATCCGTCAACGTGCTGGATGGGTGATCTAAGCCATTCTCACTTCTCTGATGGTCCTTGGAAATGAGGTGCCACAATGGAAACAAGTAAGTCTTTCATGGTCAGAAACTCAGGCATGAAGCCAAGTCAACGATGGGACAGATCACCTCTGCAGAATACATCAAATGACACCATCTAGATGTCAGCTGAGGCCAAGATGAACGAGTGAACAAAGAACAGGCCGTCTGAGTAATTAATCTCCAAATGCAAATCAGAGTTTGTCATCTGACTGCTTAAAAACGTTCCTTCATGGGACTCTGGCTGTCAACAAGCCAATGCCCAAAGAGGACAAAGGAGATCATACGTGAAACACGCCTGCTGTAGTGCCCGGCACTTGTGCACGTGGTCAGGCAACGCTGGGCTCTCTCTCCCCTTTACTGCCCCGCTGGAAATCTACTGCAAGTTGGCTGCAGTCTGCCTCTGCGGGAATTCATCTGACGGATCACACTGTTCTCTGTCTTCAGTGTTTCCCAAGCACTCCAGCAGGTGGGCATCAGGGAGACCCCTGAACGTGCACATTGCACAGGACAGCCGCTCACGACAGAGGATGTCAGTAGTCCTGAGGCTGAGAAGGGCCAATGGCGGGACAAACAGTGGCTGAACGCTGAGATCATAATCACTTTGCCACCACTAACGTTTCAGGAATGTATGCATTTATCCATGAGGAATATGCACTTGCTAAAAATACTAGACCTACGTATATATACTCTGCACACGTAGGTTTCTTTGATGCTGTTGTTCAGTGCTCTGCGACGAAGTTACATGAAGAGTTGTTGCAAAGATGACAAGAATGTGTTCCACCAAGAGCAGAGTGAGGTCTCGCTCCTATATTCCACACTGAGATGGTCTCACCTTACTGATGCGGCCCCCGTGCAGAGGGCTGCGGAAGAAATGGGAGACATATATTTATACAGTCACATCTCCCGTGCACCACACGTTCACCCGGGTACAGAGGATGTAGGGATCTCTAAAATGTGAAAGAACAGCGCCCGCTGAATATCCTCTTATCCTCATAGCAACCCCGTATCCAACACACCAGCCCTGGGTTCACTCCTAAAGCTTGCACGTCAAAGTCTGCCATCTATTATTTAATCATCTAATCATTTAGAACCTAAAGATGATATTACTGACGGAGCCGTGGATTATGCATGTTAGAGGTCATGGGAAAATGACAGAATGGGTCTGTAATCTGTCCATGGTGTGTCTCAGGACATGCAGCTACCCATGCCTGAGGCAGGTTCTGAACACAGACCTCGGCTCCTTGTTCCTTCACGGTCAAGGAGTTCTAAGGAGACCCCTCTGTGTCAACTGTCAGCAGTGGGTGTGTCCCCAGCTACCACCTTCCATCTTCCATAGCTTCCGTCCGTCACCTGCTAAGTTCCGGATTTGCTGGTGCCAG